>NC_142467.1:35875000-36500000 GCF_049115385.1 Moschus berezovskii | reverse complement strand
GAAACAGTGGAAACAGTGGCTGGCTTTATATTTCTGGGCTCCAAAATCACTGCAGATGATGATTGCAGCCCTGAAATTAAAAGATGCTTACTCCTTGGAAGGAAAGTTATGACCAACCTAGACAGCAGATTAAAAAGCAGAGACATTACTTTGCCAAGAAAGGTCCGTCTAGTCAAGGCTATGGTTTTTCCAGTGGTCATGTATGGACGTGAGAGTTGGACTGTGAAGAAAGTTGATCGCTGAAGAATTGATGCTTTTGAACTGTGGTGCTGGAGAAGACTCTTGAGAGTCCCTTGGACTGCAAGGAGATCCAACCAGTCCATCCTAAAGGAGATCAGTCCTGTGTGTTCATTGGAAGTACTGATTTTGAAGCTGAAACTCCAATACTTTGGGCACCTGATGCGAACAGCTGGCTCACTGGAAAAGACCCTGTTGCTGGGAAAGTTTGAAGTCAGGAAGAGAAGCGGATGACAAAGGATGAGATGGTTGGATGGCATCACCGACTCAATGGACATGGGTTTGGGCAGACTCCAGGAGTTGGTGATGGACAAGGAGGCCTGGCGTGCTGTGGTTCATGGGGTCGCAAAGAGTCAGACACGACTGAGTGACTGAGCTGAACTGAATAGTAAGTAAAAAGCAGAGAATAGTGATCAATTAGGAGTTCCACTTTGACAACAATGAAATCAAGATATTCATTACTTTAAAAAAGACTGGCATTTGCTTACATTCCAAAAAATGGGAAGTTTTGCATCTGTAGGAAGTGTATGTTGTTTAGTTGCTAAGTTGTGTCTGACTCTTTGTGACCTTCTAGACTGCAGCATACCAGGCTTCCCTGTCCTTCACTATCTCCTTTAGTTTGCTCAAACTCATGTCCATTGAATTGATGATGCCATTCAGCCATCTCATCCTCTGTTGCCCCCTTCGCCTCTTGCCCTTAATCCTTCCCAGCATCAGGGTTTTTTCCCTTAAAGGAAAGTGGATACAAATAGATTCAGTTCAGTTCAGTTCAGTTTAGTCACTCAGTCATGTCCAACTCTTTGCGACCCCATGAATCACAGCACACCAGGACTCCCTGTCCATCACCAACTCCTGGAGTTCACTCAAATTCATGTCCATCGAGTCGGTGATGCTATCCAGCCAGTGGCTATCAAATAGGGGCAATTGTGCCCTCTCTTATGGAACATTTGGTAATGCCTAGAGACAAAGAGTTGATTCACTGGAAAAGACTCTGATGCTGGGAGGGATTGGAGGTGGGAGGCGAAGGGGACGACAGAGAATGAGATGGCTGGATGGCATCACCGACTCGATGGACATGAGTTTGAGTGAACTCTGGGAGTTGGTGATGGACAGGGAGGCCTGGCGTGCTGCAATTCATGGGGTTGCAAAGACTCGGACACGACTGAGCGACTGAACTGACCTGAACTGAGAAACATTTCTGTTTGTCACAAGTGACACTGGTATCTAATGGATAAAGGCCAGAGATGTGTTGAAACATCCTACAATGCAGAGGACAGCCTCCCACTACCAAGAGTTGTCTATCCAACTTATCAGTAGAACTGAGGTTTGGAAAACCTGATATAAATCAGAAAGAATCATCTTAAATTCACACACAGAAAAAGAAAAAAAAAAACACTCAGATCTCCCTACAAACTCCCGAAAAAGTCAATAAATTTGACAACAGGCAAAAACTTCAAAATCCTTCCATTTTCAGATGCCTGATTAAGTTGTTCATCCTATAATATATTCATAGGGTGTCTGGAAGAAAAACTCTTCAGTCATTCTTTCCAGTATAATTCTAAATCTACACTGACATTCTGGAAGTATTGAAGACTGACTTTGAGAATTTTGCTGCCGTTCAGTTGCTAAGTTGTGTCTGACTCTCTGTGACCCTACAGAACTGCAGCACACCAGGCTTTCCTGTCCTTCACAATCCCCCAGAGTTCGCTGAAACTCATGTCCACTGAGTCTGTGATGCCATCCAACCATCCCATCTTCTGTTGTCCCCTTCTCTTCCTGCCCTCAGTCTCTCCCAGCTTCAGGGTCCTTTCTAATGAGTCAATTCTTCTCATCAGGTGGCCAAAGTATTGGAGTTTCAACTTCAGCACTAGTCCTTCCAATGAATACTCAGGGTTGATTTCCTTTAGGGGGCTTCCCTTGTGGCTCAGCTGGTAAAGAATCCGTCTGTAATGAGGGAGGCCTGGGGTCGATCCCTGGGTTGGGAAGATCCCCTGGATAAGGGAAAGGCTACCCACTCCAGTATTCTGGTCTGGAGAATTCCATGTGTTGTATAGTCTATGGGGTCTCAAAGAGTTGAACACGACTGAGTGACTTTCACTATCCTTTAAGATTGATTGATTTGGTCTCCTTGCTGTCCAAGGACTTTCAAGAGTCTTCTCCAGCACTACAATTCAAAAGCATCAATTCTTTGGTGCTCAGCCTCATTATGGTCCATCTCTCACATCCTCATGTGACTACAGGAAAAACCATAGCGTATCTATACCTAAATGGACAAGCAATTTTACTGTACAGTACATTATGGGGCATTTTGTGCACTTGGCACTTTAGCAAAAGAAACTAAACCATCAAATAAAATTTAAATAAAAAGCCAGTGTTGTAAAGTTTTATGTAGCTTAGGGCCACCTAAGATGAGTTGCTCTCTGATTTGTAATTTAGTATTAAGTCTGGTCAAACAGAACAAATTTTGAGTCCAAACTCCATTTTAACAAACTGCTCCATTGTAAATGTGAGATCCACACACCTCACCTAAAAAAGATGACTGTATTTATCTGAGGTGGTAATTAGGAAAGTTAAACTCTGTGGTGCTCATCAAAATATTTAGGACATTAACAGTTTGACACTCAACAAATACAGACAACAGTGACATTTTCCAAGCTAACTTAGGTAAGTATCGCAGAATGAAACTTGATTGAAAGAAGAGAATTAGGGGTGTTTTCTATATGGATAGTGTCTCTTCTTCTAGAAATTATGACTTTCAGTAAAATATCAATTCAAACAACTAAAGTGCTGAAAGACAAGGGGAAGCTTACATATTACTTCATGCTGATTCTAAATCAGGGTATTCTGTTAATGTTGACATAAAGGGAAATTTTATCACATAGAATAATGGATTATAGTAAGGATTTCCATAGTTTTACCGTGATAGAACTTCAACTGTTGAAGGACCAACTTAAATATTCAAAATCTCACCCAAAGAAATAAGTATAAATATAAAAGACAATAAAGATATGAAAAATGACACAGTTTTGTTGGAAATTATTAATTTATGCATTTAAACAAAACGTAATAAAACAAAACAAAAATTAATGTAATTGTCAATTGAACATTAACCATATATGATTCAGAGATGAATAACTAACTGAATTCTCAACTTCTCAATGAGAATTTCTTACGGACATACTGACCTCATCTAATGGAGAACATACTGTTTCTCAGTAATTCCAAAATATCTACTCCAGGGTACCTATCCATGTTACACCATTAACAGCATTTGATTCATAACCCTTTCAGATAAAAACCAACTTCATACTTTGTCCAGTTATGCACTAGT
This sequence comes from Moschus berezovskii, assembly GCF_049115385.1. Lineage (NCBI taxonomy): Eukaryota > Metazoa > Chordata > Mammalia > Artiodactyla > Moschidae > Moschus > Moschus berezovskii. The sequence goes on along the minus strand of NC_142467.1, from coordinate 36,496,432 downwards.
GACCCAATACAAATACATAATTTATTGTTTATTGTTCCAAGTGGGTAACTAAACCCATAGCCTTCAAATGATTTACACTTTCCTATACTCAATCTGTTACACGTGTCACAGTCTTGATATCAGACATATGACTTTAGTCTAGAATTTTGGCCTTCCTGTACACTAATTAAAGAACTAAAAGCTATACAAGAAAGCAGCTTTGTGATAGAGTTTGCTCAATATACCTTTATGCTGCAATATTCCACTGTCAATAAACCAAAACTCACACGCTTTAAAAAGTTTGCTGTTCACCTGAAACTATCACAGAATTGTTAATCAGCCACATTCCAATACAAAATAAAATTTTAATTTAAAAAAGCAGTGATTTTTAATTTAAAAAATCATGAAATTCCCCAGAGGCTTCCATCAAAATTAAAGGAACAGCAACAATAGGAGTAAGAAAGTTATGAGAGATAACCCCAACTAACAAAGTCCCTGGGACATAGTAGGATATAAACAATATTAGTTATGTTTAATATTACTAAATGAATTCAAAATATCAACATTTAAATCCACTCATCTTCTATAACCAGAATACAAAGAGCATAATTTACCTCAAAAACTTTCAGTCTATACAAATATCTCCAAGAGACTTTTAAATATTTCACTATGTGGGAATTTCCTACAGCAAATTACTTTTCCTACAGCAAATTACTTTACATACTTCTTTAAATATAAGTTTAAATAAAGGAAACATTAGTTGACAGTTGGAAACGTACAGCATATGCAGAATAATTTTATTCTAATTATATGCCTGGACAGATATGTGTTATTTTATCCATTGTTCATTTCATTCTTTTGGAAGATTTCTCTCTCTTAGTCCATGTAATTTGGGGAACTGAGATTGAGAACCATCAGAATGGTATAAATATGTACTTCATGGGTACCTTTACCCCCATATGGACAAACTATACGGAGAAATGCAGAGGGTACAGAAGAAATAGGATTCCAAATATAAAGAGATGTAGTCATTACAGTGTCTGATCATTCCTAGGAAAGATTTTAGTCTTAAGATTAATGGGAAGTCATGAAGCAACTGACAAGAATCAATCAGGAGACAAGCATGGTCACATTAATATACGGCAAGATAACTCGATTACAGTGTGGGACATAGTTTGAATGGAGAAAAGAATGAGTGTGTGAAATCCATTTTAGAACTTATTTTTAAGATTTAGACAAGAAATCAAAGTGTCTTCTCATTTGAGTCTTCCTTGACCAATATTAAACTGGAAAAAGGGTATTCCCAGCTACTATGTTTTTAAACAACATCTTTTTCCATCATATTTACCATAATTTAAATATATAACTTATCTGCTATAGTTTTTAATGCCTGCCTTTCACTAGACTTCCCCATTAGTTTCAGGGATTGTATTAGTTTTATTTACTTCTTTAAACTCCAGTTCATAGAAAAGGACTTAGTTCAGAAGTTAGGCCCAGTATATATTTGTTGAATGAATGACTGACCTAAGAATTGACACTAACCTTTATTGATCTCAGAAATATGGTTTCAATAGACATGCTATCTCTGGGCATGTGATAAACAGAGAAAATTATGAATACATGGAAGAACACTCATTTATATTAATAACTTAAAGATCTATAAGAAGATTTTTTTCCCACAACTGTAAGTAAAGTAAACTGTTTTATCTTTCTTTTGTCCAACATTATACATTCTAACAAACAGAAAATTAGCAGAAGTTGCTGGAAATTGAAAGAATGGAAAAGAGTTGGACAATGTATAGGGCCAATCTTTTGACTAGTAAGTATAGAAAATTTGCTTACAAACTAAATCTACACTAGCATCGATATCCTAAACTAAGCTTGAATATTTAATTACTAGTCTGATAGATTTTCATACATTTTCACTTGCCCTCTAGTATATTAGTTTGATAATATATAAAAGGAGTTCTTTTAAGGTTATTATAGATCAAACTGAATTTTCAGCATCTTCCCCCTCACCACTATAGAAAAGTATACTCTTCACGGTGCTGAAACTCCAAAGATGGATGAGTAAACTTTCTGAAGGTCTAAACACAATCTCAGCTGTTCTTTTTGATGCATGACCACAGGACCATAAGTTTGCTACTGGATTCATAATGAACCTCTCCCACTGGCTTAGTGAGATAAGGCACATTCTAATTATTTACTTTCAGGCTCTGAAATCACACTGAGCGCAAACAAGCATAGAATCAAATTCTGTTCTGACTGACTAATCTCTCAAGCAATACTGAGTCATACTTTAAGGAAGGTTATATTTTGCCTGTACTGTTTAGATTTTCCATAATATAACATTAATAAGCAATTTTTATTATTTTATATAATCTGAATCTATTTAGATTTAAAGAAGAAAATATTTCATCTCTGTATTAGAAAATTTATGCTATACTCATACTGTGTGTTTTTTTTAAACAAATTTGGTTCTACATAAAATTAACATGATGATTTCTTTTCACGTGTCTCCCTTGGATAGATGGTTTAGTCTATATAAAGTCTCAAAGAAAATCACAGCATTAATTACCTGACAAATGGGATGTAAACATTACACATGCATTATGGGAAAGATATAGGAAACCAAATTTGCTAAGTATATTATTTCCATGTGTCCTATCTAGGTTTTAAGAAGAGTTGGCTTCTGAATTATTTCCAATGGTTAACACGACTATTATTCACCATAGAAGAAAAATAATGTTAGCTTTTTTTTTGTTTGTTTAGCTGTTACTTAGATGCTGCTGCTGCTAAGTCACTTCAGTCGTGTCCAACTCTGTGTGACCCCATAGACAGAAGCCCACCAGGCTCCCCCGTCCCTGGGATTCTCCAGGCAAGAACACTGGAGTGGGTTACCATTTCCTTCTCCAATGTGTGAAAGTGAAAAGTGAAAGTGAAGTCGCTCAGTCTTGTCTGACCCTTAGTGACCCCATGGACTGCAGCCTACCAGGCTCCTCCATCCATGGGATTTTCTAGGCAAGAGTACTGGAGTGGCTTGCCATTGCCTTCTCCGGTTACTTAGCTACTTTCTTATTATAGAGCACTAAATTCAGTTAGCAAATGTCCTTTTTAGTTCTGGGTGTAAATTATTTTGGCTAAGTTCCTAAAATCAGGAAGATAAAATAAGTATTTAAATGGATATGACTTGTGCCTTTGAGTAAATATCCTGGGAAAACTATTGTCTTTTAATTAATTCCCTTTCACAAAAGAGATAGACAACTTATTCTTAGTATAAAACTTGGGATGTTGTTTATACTGTGTTACGGCTCAATTTAGACCACAGAGGTGTCACATTAAAATCACACTCCTGAATGAAGGGAAAGAAGCGAGAACTACTCAACATTTCAATGAGGTTCTCACAACAACCTAGACAGAGTTTGGGAACAGAGGCTGGAATTCTCTGAAGGTAAGTTAATACCGCCAAACTTAACCACATTCTGTTCTTGTCCATGCTCTGTGACCACTTGATAGAGGAAATGAGTTACTTTAAATAATGTCTGAGTACTTTAGGAACTCAATTAATTCTTTAGAACATAGTCAACTCTTTCTAATTTTCATCAATCTTCAAAAACTCCTGTGTTCCTTTAATAAATATCTGATCTTTTTCTATTTACTACACTGCACTGAGGCAGTTACAAAAGCACCCCAAACACATCTTACGTCTCTACAAAGGGTGCTTCACTACATTTCATTTAACCTGTGTAATAATAAGTAAAGTAGCTTTCCGGAAAACAGACCCAAGGGAAGTTGCTAATCTCCATTTGATAATCTACTTAATTTGATATAATGAGGAAATGAAATCACTAGCTCATATACTATAGAGCATGTGGTAAGGACTTTCCGACTTTTGGCACACAGTCCACTAAAACTTTTAAGAATTATAAAAACTGGACTGATATTATAGAAAGCAGTACACTGAATAATGCTGGTATTGGCTGAGAAAGAAAAAAAAAGAGGTTGTTGCTGAGAGAAAAATAAAGCACTTAGTGTGAAGGAATCTATATGTTATGAGACTACTTTTCAGCCACTCACAAGGAAATCAGAGCTAATGAGAAATTTTCTATGAAATGAGTGGGTTGGATAAGAAATATATTCTGAAACTCACTTCAGCTCTTAAAAATGATGTTACTTTTCCAAAGCTTGATTCTTTTATTAAAAGAAATATTTTGATGGTAAGTAGCAAAATATATCAGACTAGTTTAAGCTAAACAAAGAAATAAGCTTATAAGGGGTGAACCTAACTCAAAACTCAAAAGCAGTTGAGAGAAAAAAATAATTAAGAGATTATAATACAAAAGAGAAATGATGGTAACCTCGACTATTGTTGAGAGCAGAGATGGTTTGAAATGGAAAGGCACAAGCACTTCTGATGGCAGAAACAACAGAACCATTTGAATTATTGGATATTGAAAATGAGAAAGAAATATCATGAAAAGTTTGCTTTTATTTTGTTGTTTTGTTTGTATGAACAACTGGATAGAAGAATTCAGGGTAGTTTGTGTGTGTGTTAGATTCTCAGTCATGTCTGACTCTTTGTGACCCCATGGACCGTAGCCTGCCAGGTTCCTCTTCCATGGGTTTTCCAGGCAAGAATACTGGAGTGAGTTACCATTTCCTTCTCCAATTTGGGACATGTTAACTCTAAATACTTACACATAGCCTGAGAAGAAAAGTAATACATAAAATAGTAATATAGTTAAACCCATCATTTTTCCCTATTCACAAAGGAAAAATTCTGAGAATTCTGAGAATTTTTCCTTTGTGAATCAAAAATACATTCCACCCAAGGTTACAAGGGTTCCTTATGTTTTCTTTTGTTGGTTTTACAATTTTATTTTTATATTTAAATCTTTAATCCACATAGAGTTTATAAGCTAAAGGGAGAGTCAGGTGATATAACTGCTAAAAAAATTTCCCACAGATGAAGGATAACTATGTGTCATGAACTGAGGAGTATGATGATCTCAATACTGAGCATCTGGAGGTTTAAAAACAAAATACAAAAAAACAATGTTTTCAAAAGAGGAATTAATAAATAACTATAAAAATGGTCTAAGTTTGCATTAGTGGGCTTAAACCATATCTCAGATAATTACACATTGGTGCTGAAAAGAGTCATGGAGATTACCTAGTAGGTCTATCTCTGTTTGAAATGAAGACTACAGAAGCTCAAAAAAAAATTAGTTAGTTAATATAATACAATAAGATATAAGCAGAGTTAAGACCAGGACCCTGTTTTCTGAGTACCCTCATGAGTCTTCTTGCATTTTTTCTGCATCTATTATGTGCAAGGCAACTGTTGGGTCCTACAGAGATGGCAGAACGTCAGTCCCCATGGTCAAAATTCTTAAACTGTACTGACAATACAATAGTATGTACACAAAAACTATAATACAAAAGAGCATATAAGAACCAAACAAGTGGTCAGACATAGATTTTGAGTTCAAAGGAGAAAACAAGTCAGTTAGTATTTCTTTTCAGGTGCTTTCTTAAATGTTTTACCAGTCTTCTCTCATTTAATCCTTAAAATGCAACTCTATAAAACAGTTATTATTAAACCCACTTTACATGCAAACATGCCAATAGTTTTGAATGATGTGAACAAGATAATGCAGCTGCAAAGTGTTCAAAGTTATGCAATGACTCCAACTATTGTACCCCCATGTGGGAAGGATATCAAAATTTTGGTTAGAATATGAGAGGTGCAGTAGGACATAAAGCATGCACAGTATTTCCAGTTATTAGAAAGAGAAGGATTGTCATGGACAAAGAGTGAACATATTGTAGGCATCAGGAAAAGCATGATATTGCAGTGACAGCAACGTGCATGAGTCCATGTAAAGCAGTGTTAGAAAATTAAGATGGAACATTAGGAAGGGATCAAAACCAAGATAAAGTGTTGGGCTTTCTATTGTAGGCAGTGGGAGATAATACAACTCTGGGTAGAGGAGTAGTAGATACAAAACAGACTTTTACTAACATTAATGTGGCAGGAATATGGAATTTAAAAAGAGAAAAAGAGCAGAAAGACCCAAAAAGGAATTGAAATATTTGAAATCCAGAATAGCAGCCTACACTGGAAATAATAACCAGCCAGATTTGTTTAAGGAGTCCTCACCACCAATAATAACACACCAGATTTGTTTCTTACCAGCTCTGAAAAAAGTGCCCTCACTCCCAATGTTTGTTTTTACTCACTGGCACCATTTTCAGTTATAAATATATTCAAAAATATTTTGAAAAATTGAAATGTTGATTCTTATTTACTCAAAAGTTTTGGTCTCTGTTATAGTCTGAAATTACTGAGGACTGACTCTGGTTACCAAAGAGTCCTTAAGAAACAGAATAGTTGGAGTATCTATCTAAAATCTGACCTAGATTAAATGTTTCAAATGTCTTCCATTATAAAGGATATGTCTGCATGCATAAGTTGTTGAGAATTCAGCACACTGCTTATGATAAAGGATATTGTAATCAAGTGCTTGGTAGCCCATTAAAAAAAATACATTCTTACATAAGAACCCAATGTCAAAAATCTGCTTTTTTTTAACGAGGTAAAAAAGAATATACTGATTGTAAAAGTGACAGGACTAAAAAAGAGAGACCTTTCTAAAGAGTCTGCCTCGCTGTCCAAAGAAGTAGAACACCTATTCTGAGATTTTCTCCTCAACTCTATTTTCAGTAGAGTTAGAAAAATCTATTTTCTAACATATTAACATTATGTTATGAGGCTGGAAATTGATCATGCTGGGAAAATATACACCATGGAAATCAGAAAATACTACAAATGCAGGAATCTTTTTTCAGAGATTTTGTCAACAAATTTGCCAATTTGTTAACCCTAATTATATATGTTCCAATTCTTTCCCATAGTTAGAAACCCCTACTTGTATCAAGATGTTTGAGGACTTGGCACTTGAAAGAGAAATTTTAGAGAAGATTTTTGAAATGAAAAATTTGGTATAATTTTGTTTTCTTAAAGAATAGAAGTTTTCTAATATTTATAATTTTCCCTTTGTATAGCATTTATCTATAATATTTTTTCCACTCAAGTATTTTCCTTAAATATGGCCTAGTTCAGTTGTTCTCAAATACTGAAGCATATAAAAATCATACAGAGAAATTATTAAAACACAAATTCCTGGTTTGAGAATTACTCTGAGAATTTCTGACTCAGTGGATTTGAGCTGGGGACTGAGAATTAACATTTCTAACAAGTTCCAGAATGATGCCAGTTTCCTGGTCAGGAAAACTATTTGAATCATGGCTCAGTGGTAAAGAAGTCACCTGTCAATGCATGAGACATGAGGTCAATCTCTGGGTTGGGAAGATTCCCTGGAGAAGAAAATGGCTACCACTCCAGTATTCTTGCCTGGGAAATCCCATGGACAGAGGAGTCTGGGAGGGGTTACAGTCCATGGGGTCACAAATGAGTCAGACACAACTTAATGACTAAACAATGACAAACCTTAACATTTTGAAAACTATTAGTCTAGTTTAGTAGATTTTGTTACTAACTACAAATTTTACCATAATTTTAAACATTTTAACTTTCTAATGAAAAATTTTCTTTTTTTTTTCTTTTTCATTTTGTCTATTTTTTTTTTGAGGCTAATTATTTTACAATATTATATTGGTTGGTTTTGCCATACATTGATTGACATGAATCCGCCCCGGGTGTACATGAGTTCCCCTTCCTGAGCCCTCCTCCCACCTCCCTTCTCCCCTTATCCTCCTTCTGGGTCATCCCGTGCACCAGCCCTGATCATCCTATATCATGCGTCGAACCTGGACTGGTGATTCATTTCACATATGATAACATACATGTTTCAACAGAGAGGTTTACATTCTTAATTCATAATGCTTAGCAGACATAATTTGCTATTTATTTAATAAAGGATATCTCTGGGTTATTAAGTCATCATTTGTACCTCAGTTCTCATTCTTCAGAATTTTAGATAAAACAGATAGATGATAAGCATATATGCTACTGCGTAACTGGGATATAGTGTCTCTGAGAGTTTTCCTTAGCAATTTGTTGTTAAAATTATCTTCATACTGTTTTCCTGTGATTTTCTTCTTTCCTTAGGGGTAAAAACATTCTGCTATAATTGAAAGTTAAAGATTATACTGTCTATATTTTTTTAAAGGCAACAGTAGCATTTTAAAAACATAAAAATCTCACACATGTAAAGTTGACATAAAAAATGGCAGTATTTCAAAATCTAGCCTTGGTCAATCATTCAACCTCTCTTTCTCTATAACACACATACACACACACACGCACACACACACACCACCATTTCCCAATCTACTTCCATATAAATTAAAGTCACCTTAAGTTTGAGCAATCATCTAGCTTTCCTATAAATTAACCTTCTTCTAAAAGTAGAAATGTCAGTATTTCTTTCTTAAGGATGTTGCATGAACCAAGGAACTAAAGATGGTTTACTGACAATGTTCAAATATCCAAAGACATACTATAATAGTGAATCTTATTTTCAGTTGGAAATGAAATACTTTGAAAAACAAGTAAGATAAAATAGCTAGAAAAATGTCAAGAAACTCTTAAATCAAGAATCATATTTTAAATGAAACACTATGAATACTCCAAAAGTGAAAGTGAAAGTCACTCAGTAATAACCAGCTCATTGAGATCCCATGAACTATACAGTCCATGCAATTCTCCAGGCCAGGATACTGGAGTGGGCAGCCATTCCCTTCTCCAGGGGATCGTTCCAACCCAGGGATTGAACCCAGTTCAGTTCAATTCAGTCGCTCAGTCGTGTCCGACTCTTTGCGACCCCATGAATCACAGCACGCCAGGCCTCCCTGTCCATCACCAACTCCCGGAGTTTACTCAAACTCATGTCCATCGAGTCGTGATGCCATCCATCCATCTCATTCTCTGTAGTCCCCGTCTCCTCCTGCCCCCATACCTCCCAGCATCAGAGTCTTTTCCAGTGAGTCAACTCGTCGCATGAGATGGCCAAAGTATTGCAGTTTCAGCTTTAGCATCAGTCCTTCCAATGAACACCCAGGATTGATCTCCTTTAGAATGGACTGATTGGATCTCCTTGCAGTCCAAGGGACTCTCAAGAATCTTCTCCAGCACCACAGTTCAAAAGCATCAATTCTTCGGCGATCAGCTTTCTTCACAGTCCAACTCTCACATCCATACATGACCACGGGAAAAACCATAGCCTTGACTAGATGAACCTTTGTTGGCAAAGTAATGTCTCTGCTTTTTAATATGCTATCTAGGTTGGTCATAACTTTCCTTTCAAGGAGTAAGCATCTTTTAATTTCCTGGCTGCAATCAGCATCTGCAGTGATTTTGAAGCCCAAAAAAATAGTCTGACACTGTTTCCACTGTTTTTCCATTTCCCATGAAGTGATGGGACCAGATGCCATGATCTTTGTTTTCTGAATGTTGAGCTTCAAGCCAACCTTTTCACTCTCCTCTTTCACTTTCCTCAAGAGGCTCTTTAGTTCCTCTTCACTTTCTGCCATAAGGGTGGTGTTAAACCCAGGTCACCTGCATTTCAGATAGATTCGTTACCAGCTGAGCCACAAGGGAAGCCCAAGAATACTGGAGTGGGTAGCCTATCCTTTCTCCAGTGGGTCTAGCCAACCCAGGAATCAAACCAGGGTCTCTTGCATTGCAGGTGGGTTCTTTACCAACTGAGCTATCAGGGAAGCTCCCATATGGACGACAGCCTTGTCCAACTCAGTAAAACTATGAGCCATTCATGTAGGGCCACCCAAGACAGACGAATCATTGTGGAGAGTTCAAGGCGGATTTAGAAAAGGCAGAGGAACCAGAGATCAAATTGCCATCATTCGCTGGATCATTGTAAAAGCAAGAGAGTTCCAGAAAAACATCTACTTCTGCTTTATTGACTACACGAAAGCCTTTGACTGTGTGGATCACAACAAACTGTGGAAAATTCTTCAAGAGATGGGAATACCAGACCACTTTACCTGCCTCTTGAGAAACCTGTATGCAGGTCAAGAAGCAATAGTTAGAACTGGACATGGAACAACAGACTGGGAAAGGAATACATCAAGGCTGTATATTGTCACCCTGCTTATTTAACTTATACGCAGAATACATCATGCGATAGGCAGCATATTGAAAAGCAGAGACATTACTTTGCCAACAAAGGTGATCTAGTCAAAGTTATGGTTTTTCCAGTGGTCATGTATGGATGTTTAAGTTGGACTGTGAAGAAAGCTGAGCACCAAAGAATTGATGCTTTTGAACTATGGTGTTGCTGAAGATTCTTGAGAGTCCCTTGGACTGTAAGGAGATCCAACCAGTCCATCCTAAAGGAAATGAGTCCTGAATATTCATTGGAAGGATTGATGCTGAAGCTGAAACTCCAATACTTTGGCCACCTGATGGGAAGAACTGACTCATTAGAAAAGACCCTGATGCTGGAAAAGTTGAAAGAAGGAGGAGAAGGGGATGACAGAGGATGAGATGGTTGGAAGACACCACCGACTCAATGGACATGAGTTTGAGCAAGCTTTGAGAGTTGGTAATGGACAAGGAAGCATGATGTGCTGCAGTCCATGGGGTAGCAAAGAGTCGGACATGACTGAGCGACTGAACTTCTCCTTCATTTAACTAATATTTATTGAGTGCCTACTATGCATCAAGGTTATGCACTGGGGATAAAATACTGAACCAAAAGAAACATGAAGCCTGCCCTCATGGGTCTTAAGAGTCCATCAAGGAACAAAATTATGAATGAAATAATCATGTTTATAGTTACATCATTCTAAATTCAAATTATTTATCCAAAGTAAAAAAAACAAACTGTCATAAGCACACATAATGACAAATGACTAACCTACCTTTGGTAGTCAAGGAAATGGTCCACAAGGAAATGATAGCCTTGTGCTGAGATCTGCAGTATTAATAGGACTTAACCATGTAGAAAGGCTTCCCTGGTGGCTCAGAGGTTAAAGCGTCTGCCTCCAATGCGGGAGACCCGGGTTCGATCCCTGGGTCGGGAAGATCCCCTGGAGAAGGAAATGGTAACCCACTCCAGTATTCTTGCCTGGAGAATCCCATGGGCGGAGAAGCCTGGTAGGCTACAGTCCATGGGGTCGCAAAGAGTCGGACACGACTGAGCAACTGAACGGAAAGGAACGGAACCATGTAAAAAGAGAACAGTGTTCCAGAGGGTGGAAGCAGAATACAGGTCCCTGGGCTAAGTAAGAGGATGCTGGAGAGTTGGAGGTCATGAAAGAAAACAGCTTAGGCCTGGTCATGGGAAGAAAGGGAAGCAAGAGACAGAGTGAGCACATAAGAATGGATAAATCTTGGTAATGCCTTTCCATGGTAAGAATTTTAATGAACCTAAGAACATTCAGAAAGGCATAAGTGGGTTTGCTTAAAAGATTGCTACTCTGATTGCTTTGGATATATTGCATCAAATAAAATATATTATAACATTAATTTTACTTTATTTTACTATTTTAATGTGTCTACTAGAAAATTTAAAAATTTATATGTGGCTGTCATATTTCTCATTGACAGTGCTACTCTAGAACTCCAAAGATTACCTCTACTTGTTTTGATCTAAGCATGGAGAAAAACCAACTGGTGAGAAATCAGAATGCTTTATCTGATAAGTTTTTGAAAAAATTCTGCATACTGGCTTCCCTGGTGGCACAGTGTTAAAGAATCTGCCTGCCAATGCAGGAGACACAGGTTCGATCCCTGGCACAGGAAGATCTCACATGCTGTAGAGCAACTAAGCCGTGTGCCACAAATATTGACCCCACTCTCTAGAATCTGAGAACCACAGCTACTGAGCCCATGCAATGCAGCTACCGAGGCCTGTACACGCTAGAGCCTGTGCTCCACAAGAGAAACTGCCACAAAGAGAAGCCCACGCACCGCAACTAGAGACCAACCCTGCTCTAGAGAAAAGTCTGTGCAGCAATGAAGACGCAGCACAGCCAAAAATAAATACACATTTTTTTTACAATTCCCAATATTATTAAACAATAAGGGATTGCATATTAAAGATGATGACCAGCCAAAAATGAAGATGTGAAAATGCATAATCTCTTTCAATTCTGGTTTCCTCAGTGTGCATGCCCAGGAGTGCGATTGCTGGATCATATGGCAGTTCCATTTCCAGTTTTTTAAGGAATCTCCACACTGTTCTCCATAGTGGTTGTACTAGTTTGCATTCCCACCAACAGTGTAAGAGGGTTCCCTTCTCTCCACACCCTCTCCAGCATTTATTGCTTGTAGACTTTTGGATAGCAGCCGTTCTGACTGGTGTGAAATGGTATCTCATTGTGGTTTTGATTTGCATTTCTCTGATTATGAGGGATGTTGAGCATTTTTCCATGTGTCTGTTAGCCATCTGTATGTCTTCTTTGGGGAAATGTCTGTTTAGTTCTTTGGCCCATTTTTTGATTGGGTCATTTATTTTTCTGGAATTGAGCTGCAGGAGCTGCTTGTATATTTTAGAGATTAATTCTTTGTCAGTTGCTTCATTTGCTATTATTTCCTCCCATTCTGAAGGCTGTCTGTCACCTTGCTTATGGTTTCCTTTGCTAAGCAGAAGCTTTTAATTTTAATTAGGTCCCATTTGTTTATTTTTGCTTTTATTTCCAATATTCTGGGAGGTGGGTCATGGAGGATCCTGCTGTGATATATGTTGGAGAGTGTTTTGCCTATGTTCTCCTCTAGGAGTTTTATAGTTTCTGGTCTTACATTTAGATCTTTAATCCATTTTGAGTTTATTTTTGTGTATGGTGTTAGGAAGTGTTCCAGTTTCATTCTTTTACAAGTGGTTGACCAGTTTTCCCAGCACCACTTGTTAAAGAGGCTGTCTTTTCTCCATTGTACATTCTTGCCTCCTTTGTCAAAGATAAGGTGTCCATAAGTGCGTGGATTTATCTCTGGGCTTTCTATTTTGTTCCATTGATCTATATTACTGTCTTTATGCCAGTACCATACTGTCTTGATGACTGTGGCTTTGTAATAGAGCCTGAAGTCTGGCAGGTTAATTCCCCCAGTTCCATTCTTCTTCCTCAAGATCACTTTGGCTATTCGAGGTTTTTTGTATTTCCATACAGATTGTGAGATTATTTGTTCTAACTCTGAAAAATATCGTTGGTAGCTTGATAGGCATTGCAGTGAATGTATAAATTACTTTGGGTAGTATACTCATTTTTCACAATATTTATTCTTCTAATCCATGAACACGGTATATTTCTCCATCTATTAGTGTCCTCTCTGATTTCTTTCACCAGTGTTGAAAGAGACACGTGTACTCCAATGTTCATCGCAGCACTGTTTATAATAGCCAGGACATGGAAGCAACCTAGATGTCCATCTGCAGATGAATGGATAAGAAAGCTTTGGTACATATACACAATGGAGTATTACTCAGCCATTAAAAAGAATGCATTTGAATCAGTTCTAATGAGGTGGATGAAACTGGAGCGTATTATACAGAGTGAAGTAAGCCAGAAAGAAAAACACCAATACAGTATACTAACACATATATATGGAATTTAGAAAGATGCAAATGATAACCCTGTATACAAGAGATACAGATGTATAGAACAGTCTTTGGGACTCTGTGGGAGAGGGTGAGGGTGGGATGATTTGGGAGAATGGCATTGAAACATGTATATTATCATATGTGAAACGAATCGCCAGTTCAGGGTCGATGCATGTTACAGGATCCTCAGGGCTAGTGTGCGGGGATGACCCAGAGGGAAGATAAGGGGAGGAGGGAGGTGGGAGGGGGGTTCAGGAAGGGGAAGTCATGTACACCCGGGGCAGATTCATGTCAATGTATGGCAAATCCAACCAATATAATATTGCAAAATAATTAGCCTCCAATAAATAAAAAAAAGAGATAAAAAATGCATAATCTCAAGGAACTTAACAAATCTATGATAAAAACCAAAGAACCCTATTCGTTAGAATTTGTAGTTCTAGGCAGTACATTTCTCATTACAACAATTATGAACTCGCTGAACAACACCTAGTAATGATGTTTATACCAACACAGGAATACTCCATTAAACCTGACCAACTTTTAAATTGTGAATCACACCATATGAGCTTGGACCCATAATTCATATCCCATATTCAGATATTTAGCCCAAATCAGTAGAAAAAGTAAAGTTCTAAGACTTGAGAAATACAATGAGAGTAACATATAAAATTTTTACGTTTTATATTGGCCCCATTAAAAGGATTTTTTAAAAGTGTTACTTTAATATGTTTTATTTAACCCAACATATCCCAGGTCTTACCATTCCAACAGTCAATATAAAATTAATGAACTATTTTACATTTCTTCTCTAGTACTGTCTTTGAAATCCAGTGTGTATTTTACTCTCATAGCATATCTAAATTCACTTTTTATATGCCCCGTTCAATAGTCACTCATGGTAGGTAGCTGTTGTATTGAACATCACAGTTATAGGAAGAAGTAGTTTTAGAGTCTTGTTCTGACTCCATCACTAAACAACTAGGTAACATTGAAAATGTCAGTTAAACTCTTTCATCATCTGTGAGATGAGCATAGTATCCACTGTATCTGCATTGAGAAGTTATAAAAATAATAATAACTTTTAAAGTAATTCAATAGATATTTCACAGTATAAGGAATGACTTTGATCATACTTTACTTTTATGATTTTTATCCTTCCTAAATCAATAATCAATAAAAACAAAGCATTCAAAGAGATTACTGTTACTATAACTAATAATATTATCACTATTATTTATACTGTAATAGTTTTTAAAATATACATGATGTGATGTTTAATTTTCTCAGAGTGAAATCAGAACTCACATAAATGTCCCCTATGAATAGAGTCATTATCCAATATTTCAAAAAGATCACGCACAGGAATTTCAATAAATTGGAAATATTCAGTGATGCTTATGGGCAAATACCAGGCATATGTCTCAGTGCTGGGTACTATAGCATTTCATTATCAGAAAACTGGAAATAGCATACATATGAAAGAAATTATGAACAGCACAGAATTCTAATTAACACTGAAGTACTGTAAGTTCAAATAAAAAAATGACACATAGCAAATAATATTCCATCAGCAACTTTAGATTTCTACCTTTATACAACTGCTGAAAGGTAAATGAAGTTGAATAGTATTTGGCACTTAACTTTTTAAAAATCTTAATGTCACCCACTTGATACAAAAGACTTTAATTGCTTAGCTATTATATATAAATATATATATATTTTATATGCAGCATTGTTGTTATTTAGTCACTCAGTCGTGTCTGACTCTTTGTGACCTCATGGACTGGAGCCCACCAAGCTCCTCTGTCCATGGGATTTTCCAAGCAAGAATAATGGAGTGTGTTGCCACTTCCTTCTCCAGGGGATCTTCCTGACCCAGGAATCAAACCCATGTCTCCTGCATTGTCAGGCAGATTCTTTATCACTGAGCCAGCAGAGAAGCCCTATTGTGTGCAGTATGAAATAAAGTGAAAGTGTTAGTCGCTCAGCTGTGTCTGACTTTTTACAACCATGTGGATAGTAGCCCACCTCTGTCCATGGGATTCTCCAGGCAAGAACACTGGAGTGGGTTGCCATTTCCTTCTCCAGGGACTCTTCCCAACCCAGGGATTGAACCCAGATCTTCTGTGTTGCGGGCAGATTCTTTACCATCTGATCCACCAGGGAAGTCCTTATATGCAATATTGTAAAATATAATAAATGGGGTTTGACTCCTTTCCTGCAACTCAAGCTCATCATTATAGCTAGTATTTTGTGTGATAAAGGGACTGACCGGTGTCCTGTCACAGACATTCTTGAACTCAGCTCCAAAATCCAAGTTCCTGTTCCATACACAGTCTTCTGTTAAGACAGATATAATACCTCATTACAATTTTTAAAATCTGTTATAAATGTCAAAGCCATATGAAGAAAATTAAATTTTGCAATGATTCACAGTGCTTTAAAAAAATGTTCCTGTCTTTAAAATCCCCTCTGTTGATACACTGATTGGTTGAATGTCCCCAGTTATTTATTTACTTTTCTGTGCATCCATGCCTATTTTGCTACTAGACTTTGCAACAATAATTACTAATGAGATTGAATCTTTTCCCTTATTCCTTTTATGTATTTTTTATTGTGGTAAAATATACATAGCATAAAATCTACCATCATAGCCATTTTTAAGTGCCCAGTTCAAAGACATTAAGTGCATTCACATTGTTGTGGAATTATCATCATCATCTATCTCTAGAGCTTTTTCATCTTCTCAAACTGAAATTCTATACCCATTAAACACTAATTCCCCATTTTTCTCTATTTCCAACACCTGGCAATGACCCATTCTATTTTCTGTTTAAACAAATTTGATGATTCTAGGAAACTCATGTAAGTGGAATCTTACAATATATATCCTTTTATGACTTATTTCACTTAGTTTAATATGATCAAAGGTCAACCATTTTATAGCATGTGCCAAAATTTCCTTCAAGATAGAATGTTTCATTATGTGTGTGTGTGTGTGTGTGTTTTCCACATTTTGTTTATCCACTCATGTATCAGTGGACACTTGACTTGCTTCTGTTTTTGAGCCACTGTGAATGACACTTATTAATATGGGTATAAAAATATCTTTTTGAGGTCCTTTCTTCAATTCTTTTGGATACAGACCCAGATGTGTAATTTTACATTTAATCATTTGAGGAATGACCATACCCTGTTCCCCAGTGGATACACCATTTTACCTCTCTTCCAGATATGCACATCCTTGCCAGTACTTGTTATCTTTGCCTTTTTGATTAAAGTGAAACTAGTGACTGTGAAATGGTATCTCACTGTGGTTTTTAATTTATTTCCTTACTCTTGAATCTTACTAAATTTGAGACCAACTTTGGTCAGTGAAATATTAACACAGCAACTTGATAACAGGCTTAAAAAGTGTTTATTCCTAGCCCTCTGCCAAGAACATGGGAAGAAAACATTCAGGCTTGCCTGTTGGGAGGAGGTAACATGAAGAACAAAGCTGAGGTGCTGTAGTCATCCCAGACAAGGCCATCCTAGATTAGGTAATAAACAGTTGATCCTTGAGCTTGTAAGTGATCCCAGCCCTGATGAGCAGAGCTACCTAGCTGACCTGCTCAGAATAAAGAGACACAGTGAGCCCAGCTGAGATCAATCAAGCAGAGCCAAGTCAGCCAAGCCCAGTTCAAATCAGAGAAATTTCATAAACTTGAGGCTTAGTAAACCATTATTTTTGCTTTATTTTGCAATCATATGCTGTGTACTGTGCTTAGTCTCATCTGACTCTTTGTGACTCCATGGACACCAGGTTCCTCTGTCCATAGGATTTCCCAGGCAAGAATACTGGAGTGGGTTGCCATTTCCTTCTCCAGGGGATCTTTCCAACCCAGGGACTGAACCCACATCTCCTGAATTGCAGGCTGATTTTTTTATGCAGTGAGCCATCAGGAGAACCCCTTACAGTCATACATATATGATACACAATATTTTTGAATAAACCAAAGGATAAATTATTATGTGGCAGTCTAACTCTACATAATAAATCAAGGTAGAATTATGAGTGGTAAGAATTATCAGAATTATCACTTGGTAAGAAAGTACCAAAACAAAAGATCAGTTAATGAAATGTTGCCAGAGGACAGTGGAGCAGAAAATAGAAAGCAGTGGGATAGAAAAATTGAATTTTGCTTTTTTTGAGAAAGCATATTTTCCTTTCTCCATCCATTCTGTCAAATGGTGGCCAGTGTACTTGGCTCCAGAAACTTCTTTCTAAGAATTCACACACTAAGAAAGCAAAGAGCCAAGGGCATCTGTTTGCCCCTATGGAAGACCCAGACATTTATGAATATAGGCATGACCATTTTTCTCACAGTTAGATGTGAATTTCTCACTGGCTACACAATTTCCTTTTCACTTCACCCCACTCCTTGTGACCTCTGGTCATTCTATTAGCCCTTCCTTTGTTTTGCACCTAGCCTGATATAGGCTTGTATGCTTTCTGCCCAAACTCAGTAAACATCTGAGTCAGAACCCTGATCTGGAATTACGATTTCCTTTGGTTTCTTCTCACTGTGTTCCCTGGAAATATAAATTTTCAGAAAACAGAAACAAAACACAACTTGGATATTAGGAATGTTGTACCTTGTTTGCTATTAAAGATAGCTTTAGTTAAGTATAGAAATTCGAATTCCAAGAACTTTAAACACAATATTAAAAACAAGTATGGTTTTCCACCTTTGGTTTCTTTCTCCACTACATTTTGGATGGTAGTCTCACAGTTGTCATTATCATCATTATTTTCATTACTCATGAAATGAGCCATGTAGCATGCTCAAGCAGAAGCCAAGTAGCTTGGTGCCAATTTTTGTCCTGTGATCAATTTGAAATGGCTTGCTGTTTTGGTCCTGACTGAGAGAGATTAATAACATCTTAGGGTAAAATGCTATTGATCAAAATCTACTTTTTAAAATGTCCTATTCTCATAGAAATTTATTTCTGACTCATCATATTCTTTTATTAAGGTTTTTATCCTAACAACATTATTTTTTACAAACAGGCACCCTTTCCCAGCAATGTCAGAATATACAAACAAGATAGGGATTTTATTAAATGCATTTAACTGAGATGGGCATGCCAAGGGGGCACTTTGTTTCACAGTAATGAAAAAGAAAAAAGAATAAAGTCTGCTTCCAATTTCCCTATTAAATATCATTTCAAGAATAATTTTTCAGTGTTATAACTCATCTCATGAGAAATGCATCAAAACTATTTGATATGTAAAGGGACATCTGATTTATCTTTTTTTAATTTACATAGCAAGACTGTCTAACCTGGAGAACACAAGCCATCAAGGAGACCACAGGTAAAATTTAGGAGGTTCACGATGAATAAAATTATATATTTTGTTCCCCATTAACCTGTATCTGATTTAGCTTTTCCTTCAATTATGAATGTAGGCAACAAATTCCAGGTCTGTTAGCAGAATCTATGGCCCCATAAGGAGGAATCAAGATATTTTTATATTACATCACAGTTGCATGAAGTAGTTCAAAATATCATTAATGCTCACTACTACCTCAAAACTATGGTAATGATTAAGGGAAGTTGCTCAGTCATGTCTGACTCTTTGTGACCCCATGGACCGTAGCCAACCAGGCTCCTTTGTCCATGGGATTTCCCAGGCAAGAGTACTAGAGTGGGTTGCCATTTCCTTTTCCAGGGCATCTTCCTGACCCAGGGATTGAACCCAGGTCTCCTGCATTGCAGGCAGATGCTTTACCATCTGAGCCACTAGGGAAGTCACTATGGTAATGTTTAGATAATAATAAATTTCATTATTAAGTGTGCTGAAGAAGCACACCTATATGTTACTATCTCACAGATTAGTTTTTATTCTCTTTCGAGAATTACATTTAAACATAATAGGCTTTCATTAACCTCAGGTATTTTATTTTTAACTTTAATGACATTATTCAAAAAAGAGGTCTGCAAGCTTTACCATGTGCCCTAAGAGGGAACAAAGATGCTTAAGAACTTCTGCTGACCACAAATATATTCTCTGGCAGAAAATGCCTTTTGAACTTAAGTTAGAGAAAATAGCATCAACTAAGGAGAATGAAATTTGATGAGTCACTGCCTGAAAACTTTGTGGGGGCAGCCTTAAAGAAAACCTAAAATAAGCAGTATCTGAGACTATGCCAAAGCCTTTGACTGTGTGCATCACAATAAACTGTGGAAAATTCTGAAAGAGATGGGAATACCAGACCACCAGACCTGCCTCTTGAGAAACCTGTATGCAAGTCAGGAAGCAACAGTTAGAACTGGACATGGAACAACACACTATTTCCAAATAGGAAAAGGAGTACGTCAAGGCTGTATATTGTCATCCTACCTATTTAACTTATATGCAGGGTACATCATGAGAAACGCTGGGCTGGAAGAAGCACAAGCTGGAATCAAGATTGCTGGGAGAAATATTAATAACCTCAGATATGCAGATAACACTACCCTTATGGCAGAAAGTGAAGACTAGAGAGCCTCTTGACAAAAGTGAAAAAGGAGAGTGAAAAAGTTGGCTTAAAGCTCAACATTTAGAATACTAAGATCATGGCATCTGGTCCCATCACTTCGTGGCAAAAAGATGGGGAAACAGTGGCAGACTTTATTTTTCTGGGCTCCAAAATCACTGCAGATGGTGATTGCAGCCATGAAATTAAGACACTTACTCTTTGGAAGGAAAGTTATGACCAACCTAGACAGCAAATTAGCAGAAGGAGAAGGCACTGGCAAGCCACTCCAGTACTCTTGCCTAGAAAATCCCACGGACGGAGAAGCCTGGTAGGCTGCAGTCCATGGGGTCACTACAAGTCAGACATGACTGAGCGACTTCACTTTCACTTTTCACTTTCACACATTGGAGAAGGAAATGGCAACCCACTCCAGTGTTCTTGCCTGGAGAATCCCAGGGAAGGGGGAGCCTGGTGGGCTGCCGTCTATGGGGTCACACAGAGTCAGACACGACTGAAGTGACTTAGCAGCAGCAGACAGCAAATTAAAAAGCAGAGACATCACTTTGTCAACAAAGGTCCATCTAGTCAAGGCTATAGTTTTTCTAGTGGTCATGTATGGATATGAGAGTTGGACTGTGAAGAAGGCTGAGTGCTGAAGAATTGATGCTTTTGAACAGTGGTGTTGGAGAAGACTCTTGAGAGTCCCTTGGACTGCAAGGAGATCCAACCAGTCCATCCTAAAGGAGATCAGTCCTTGGTGTTCATTGAAAGGACTGATGTTGAAGCTGAAACTCCAATACTTTGGCCACCTCATGAGAAGAGCTGACTCATTTGAAAAGACCATGATTCTTGGAAAGATTTAGGGCAGGAGAAGAAGGGGACAACAGGAGATGAGATGGTTAGATGCCATCACCAACTCAAAGGGCATGAGTTTGGGTGAACTCCGTGAGTTGGTGATGGACAGGGAAGCCTGGCGTGCTGCGATTCATGGGGTTGCAAAGAGTCGGACACGACTGAGTGTCTGAACTGAACTGAGGCAGTCCCCCTGTCTCTGAGATCGATGTCCTTCCTCTGCCTGGGCCTAAGTTACCCAGGACCACCCTGGACAGCAAGCAGTTTTCCCTATCTCCTTGGAAGTTCTCAAATGTTGAGACTTTTATCAATATTTCGTGAAAACCAGGTCTCTGCTAGAAACATAAAGCCCTGACAGGTGTTTCAATGTTCAGTGGCCTTAGTGGAAAATGATTTGCACTTCAACAGAAATTTTATGGAGCCAATGTCGCAACTGATTACAGAAAATTCTTAAACACGAGGAAGAGAGAGAAGACACCATTGACAATCAGGGGTTCATAAGTTCAAGCTTCCCTACTCACCTGTATTTCCAAAAACTCTAGAAAAGACAAGTTCACAAATTGGGCTACATGGTAGAGCCAAATTCCCAGGTTTGAGTTAGACTAAGGAAATGAATTCTACTCTTTTCCTGAATTGGGAAATAATAAAAATCACAGCATACGTTTTTTTCTTCACAACTATGAGAGAACGCCTAAAGATAAGATAGGTTTGGACCAGTATTCCAAAATCCAGATATTTTCCAAAGTGAGGCATATTTGTAGGTGTCTTCGACCTAGCTTAGCCTGTCCCATATCATGCTCTCTTCCTAGATCTGAATATCTGAATTAACATATATTCATTTCTGGTAAGATTAACAGCATATGACATGAATTATCACAAGACAGCATATAGTTCAGCCAAGTTTTTTTTTCGTCTTTCGCCACTCCTCTATAATCTGGGGCACCCATTAGATGGGCGGAGGAACATTTTAACATGAAATTTTAAGTTGAAATCAGATAGTTTTAAACAAAAACTGTGTTCACATTTCTCTGCCAACCTCAAGGGAAATGTATAATACTAACTGAAGATCACATGAAAGGGAGGTGCATCCAGACATTTCCTGGATTTTTATATTTAACTTCCTTTAGACTCAAAGCAAGAGCACAAGGAGCCCACCTCCATTTCATAGTCTGTTAGCATGTTTCATAAAGCAGGAAAGATATGATTGAACACTTGAAATCTGCAGCAATTCTAATTATGTGTGATGCTGAATAAGATTAGCAACAATTGAAATGCTGAGGAGCAGACAACACCCTCAGAAACAGAGTTAAGGAAAGTCTTGGCATCAGAGATTTAAGTGTATAGGTCTGTTCCCAACTAGATTATAAGAGAAGATTTAAATTTAGCACATGTACATGTGTGCTAAGTCGCTTCAGTTGTGTCCAATTCTGTGTGACCCTATGGACTGTAGCCCGCCAGGCTCCACTCTCCATGGGACTCTCCTGGCAAGAATACTGGAGTGGGTTGCCATGCCCTCCTCCAGGGGATCTTCCCAACCCAGGGACTGATCCCGCATCTCTTATGTCTCCTGCATTAGCAGGCGAATTCTTTACCACTAGCACCACCCAGGAAGCCCCCAAATTTAGTACATATTGCAGAGCAAACATGGAGATGGCTGACTCCCTTTGGTCAGGAAATAGTTCTTTAACTTTTTTGAACTGAAGAACTTCAAGTGTGAAAAACAAACACCCCTGAAGTATGAGGTTCACATACATTCTAATGCACTTAGCAATTAATCACTGCAGTGTCATCTGTAGGAGGAACACATGATTAGTCCACTTGGTACATCCAGAGTCCCTCTGCTTACAGGCCACATCATGTCATGTTTTTGCATACATTTGGGATCAACATACCATAAAGAAGATACATTAGGGTAATTATAAACATCATGATAGGTAAATGACAGTATGGACAGTAATATCTTTGAAAAGCACAAATTAGTATGACTGACTTCCATAAGAAAAAAAATTATTCACTTCATTTGGTACTTTTATACAATTTCTGTTCTTACCTTCCCGAAATATCATTTATCTGCCAAGCTGTATTTATTTAAAAGCTTTTGGACTATTTAAATGAAATTACATTTAAACTACTTGCAAGGTCAGAGGACAAGTCCACAGATTTTGGCACGATCTCTGCCATTTGTTCAATTAACCCACTGATGCTCTGAAAGTAAATCTGGTATTAGAGAGAGTTACATAATGCCCATTTATGAAACAAGCGCATGAACTGTATTAGCTCTCTCGGAGAAGAGAGAGGACAAAGAGTCAAAAGTCATGATCAAACATAAACTCCCACTTGGGCAAAGGGTGGGGATGGGGATTCAACAATTCAAATTAAGTGCTGGGTTAGCTGGACCTATAGTTCAAGCTCAGGGTCATGGCCAAGGGTGCCTTCCTAAATTTTTTACCTTGGTTTCCTTGCATGCTGCACCCAGCCTTGGTTTAAGTAGTATGATCATTTCAACTACATTTGATACTACGATGCATAGTATAGAAGAAGGCAATATTTCCCTTAGTGTGGTTTACAGTCCTGACACAGAAGTACTTGCAAAACCTGGTAAAATTGAGACTTTTTTTTTTATACCAAATCCTTAATCTGCTGAGAGAGATGTTCAGAGAATGAGGCCTAGTAATTTTCATTTATAGTCACTTAGTCAAGGCTGTATATTGTCACCTTGCTTATTTAACTTATATGCAGAGTACATCATGAGGAACGCTGGGCTGGAAAAAGCACAGGCTGGAATCAAGATTGCTGGGAGAAATATCAATAACCTCAGATATGCAGATGACACTACCCTTATGGCAGAAAATGAAGAGGAACTCAAAAGCCTCTTGATGAAGGTGAAAGAGGAGAGTGAAAAGGTTGGTTTGAAGCTCAACATTCAGAAAACAAAGATCATGGCATCTGGTCCCATCACTTCATGGGAAATCGATGGAGAAACAGTGGAAACAGTGTCAGACTTTGTTTTTTTGGGCTCCAAAATCACTGCGGATGCTGATTGCAGCCATGAAATTAAAAGACGCTTGCTCCTTGGAAGGAAAGTTATGACCAACCTTGATAGTATATTAAATAGCAGAGACATTACTTTGCCAACCAAGGTCCGGCTAGTCAAGGCAATGGTTTTTCCCATGGTCACGTATGGATGTGAGAGTTGGACTGTGAGGAAGGCTGATCGCCAAAGAATCGATGCTTTTGAACTGTGGTGTTGGAGAAGACTCTTGAGAGTCCCTTATACTGCAAGGAGATCCAACCAGTCCATTCTAAAGGAGATCGATCCTGGATGTTCATTGGAGGGACTGATGCTAAAGCTGAAACTGCAATACTTTGGCCACCTCATGCGACAAGTTGACTCACTGGAAAAGACTCTGATGCTGGGAAAGGTTGAGGGCGGGAAGCGAAGGGGACGACGGAGAATGAGATGGCTGGATGGCATCACCGACTCTGTGGACATGAGTTTGAGTGTACTCCGGGAGTTGGTGATGGACAGGGAGGCCTGGCGTGCTGTGATTCATGGGGTCGCGGAGAGTCGGACACGACTGAGCAACTGAACTGAACTGAACTGAGGATGATTCTAATGCATTTTAAAATAGATCCTCAAATACAAAAGAATGAAACTGGACTCCTACTTACATAATAAACAAAAATCAACTCAAAATACAATAGAAACATGAATGAAAGACCTGAAATCATAAACTTCCTGGAAGAAAATGTATGGGGTAAACTCCTTGACATTGGTCGTAGCAATGATTTTTTGGATTTGATAACAAAAGCAAAGGCAACAAAAACAAAAATCAACTAGTAGACTACATCAAACTGAAAAAACATATGCACAACAAAGGAAACCATCAACAAAATGAAGAGTCAAACTATGGAATGGGAGAAAATATTTTCAAATCATGTATCTGGTAAGAAATTAATAAATCCAAAATATATAAAGAATTCATACAACTCTATAACAAAAAATCCTAATTAAAAATAGGCAGAAGATTTGAATAAATATATTTCCAAAGAAGATATGCAAATGTCCAACAGGTACAGGGAAATGTGCTCAACCATCAGGAATCATCAGGGAAATGCAAATTAAAACCACAATAAAATAACACCTCATATCCTTTAGAATGGCAATTACCAAAAAGATAAGAAATAACAAGCACTGGTGAGGATGTGGAGAAAACAGAACCCTTGTGCACTCTTGATAGGAATATAAATTGGTGCAGCCACTATGGACGACAGTATGGAGTTCCTCAAAAGATTAAAAATAGAACTACACAAGATCCAGCAATTCCACTTCTGGGAATTTTTTCAAAGAAAATGACAACAGAATATAAAAGAGATCTGCAATGCCATGTTCATTTCAACATTATTCACAATAGTCAAGTTATGAAAATGAACTAAATTTATGTCAATGGATGAACAGATAAAGATGTGTACATACACACACACAATGAAATACTATTCTGCCATGAGAAAGCAGGGAATCCTGTTTTATGCAAAAACTTGGATGAACTTTGAGGCATTACGCCAAATGAAGTATGTCAGACAGAGAAAGACAAATGCTGTGTGATCTCACTTATATGTGGAATCTAAAATAGCCAAACCCGCAGAAACAAAGAGTACAAAAGTAGTTGCCAGGGGCCAGGAAGTAGAGGAAATATGGAGAAATTGGTAAAAGGGTACAGATTTTCAGCTATAACCAAAAAATATCTGAGGATTTTATGTAAAACATAGTGACTAGAGTTGATGACACTGTGGTATATAATTGATATTTTCTGAGAGAGTAGAAATTAAATACTCAAGGAAGGAAGAAAAGAAGGAAGGGTGGAAAGGATGGCGGGAAGAAGGAAGGAGTGAAGGAAGGTCATTCAAATACTTGTTATATAACCGAATGATTGATTGAATAAAGAGAAAGCAAGTGGAAAGTTCGGCAGTGGCTTGGGAGTTATCTGTACTCTGGGTATTTTCTTTGAACAAAAATAAGGCAGAGGAGGAAAACACCGGCTTGGGAATTTACCCATTCCCAAAATTTACCATATTGCTTTTCCTTGAGAGTCCCTTGGACTGCAAGGAGATCCAACCAGTCCATTCTAAAGGAGATCAATCCTGGGTGTTCATTGGAAGGACTGATGCTAAAGCTGAAACTCCAATACTTTGGCCACCTCATGCGACGAGTTGACTCACTGGAAAAGACTCGCTGGAGGAGACGGGGACCACAGAGAATGAGATGGCTGATGGCATCACCAACTCGATGGACATGAGTTTGAGTGAACTCCGGGAGTTGGTGATGGACAGGGAGGCCTGGCGTGCTGTGATTCATGGGGTCACAAAGGGTCGGACACGACTGACTGACTGAACTGAACTGAACTGAATTGAAGAGAATATATTCTAACATCTTCAGATAATTTCATGTAAAAATATTAAGCTCCAGGAGTTGGTGATGGACAGGGAAGCCTGACATGCTGCAGTCCATGGAGTTGTAAAGAGTTGGACACAACTGAGCGACTGAATTGAAAAATATTAAATTTAGTCTGAAATATTATTTTGTACTGATAAGTCGCTTGAAATATTATTTTGTACTAGATAATAGCAAATACAGTTATTATCTCAGGTAAGTAAACTGAAAACAAGTGGAAATTGAACTTAACGTCTATGAACTTAAATTTTTAAAATTTCTCCAATATTTTACTAGCCTGCTCACCCAGCATACTATTAAATTAGCAAGATATCTATTCTTAAGAATAGGGTACAAGTTTCATGCTATTCTACAGAAAGCATAGAATTGTAATATTTCCCTCTAGGGAAAAAGATTATCTTTTCAGGTTGTTTACAGAAGAAATACTTCCATTTAGGAGGCTGGAATAATGACAGGGATTGACATCAGATTTTTGATTGTGGAAAATACCTATGACTGTATTTTATAGGTTGACATATTGCTTCTGGAAAAGGAAGTTTTATGTTTTATAGTCTTGAATTCATTTTTGTTTTTTATACAATATACAGCCCCTGTGGGCCCACCAAATCCTTACTCAATAGATACTCTGTTATCCCATTTATTATAGCAATGATTATGATATGAAGACTTATTTTTGTGCCAACAAAGCCATATTGTAGGCTCAATAGCTAAAGTGGCAGAGCAGAATGGCCCACCAAGGTACAGTTTTTGAGAATATATTGCCAAAGAACATTCAGCTAGGGAAAAAGAGATTGTTTCTGTGTGCTAGTTGAATATAGATTATAATACTTTAGGGGATTTCTGGATGGTGTTTTAGAAATTGGGGCTTCCGTGAATGTACCAAAAGCCTTTTTCTGTTTTCTAGGAACAAATGCCTAAAATAACCAGGGTAACAGATTTCTAAGAAAAGGTGAATCCTCATCCTTTTCCACCCAGTCACTAGCTCCAAACCCCAGTTTCATCAGCTTTGGCCCTTTTCCCATAGGTAGAAAGGAAGACAAATGAAGTGATCCACAACTAGACTGATGTGATAAAGAACCAGGAGAGTCAGACAAATACTGCA
The DNA here is from genome assembly GCF_049115385.1 of Moschus berezovskii. Classification (NCBI taxonomy): domain Eukaryota; kingdom Metazoa; phylum Chordata; class Mammalia; order Artiodactyla; family Moschidae; genus Moschus; species Moschus berezovskii. The sequence goes on along the minus strand of NC_142467.1, from coordinate 36,468,952 downwards.
TGATATTACACACACATAGAATTTAAAAAATAATACAAATGAATGCATATGCTAAACTGAAACAGATTCACAGACATAGAAAACTAAACTTGTGGTTATCAAAGGGAAGAGGGAAGTGGGGAGGGACAAATTAGAATTATGAGATTAACATATAACAAACAACTCTGTATAAAATAGATAAGTGACAAGGATATAACTGTATAACACAAGGAAGTACAGACATTATTTTATATTAGTCTATAATGGAGTATAATCTGAAAAAATACTGAATCTCTATGCTGCACACCTGAAACTAATAAACATAATAAATTTCAAGCAATAAAAATATGAGTTTAATGTATATGAGCAATAAGCAAGTATCAGGGGAAGTTACAAAAATGGGTCTCTGATTCTTTTGGGGTGTTTTTCTAAGTAGCCTTCTGACTAAGGTTGAAGTATAAAACAATGTTTTCCAAAGTGGAGCCTTGGACCACCTGCACAAAATCACTTGGAGAACTTGTTTACAGTGATGTAGTCTGAAGTATGATCCTCTCTGTCTCTCAAGTCTGCCTTCCTGGGTTGGCATCATCTTCAGGTAGTCTCTCTCCTAGGATGCCACAGACTGCTCCAAGAGTTCTTGCTCTGCACAAGTAGCAAAACAGAAGCTCCTCTGTCCCAACCTTTCCTAGATTACATCCAATTGGTCTGACTTATGTTACACTGATGATTCCTGCACCAGTCGGTGTGGGAGGGGATGATAAATGGCCAGAATTGGGTTGTCTGTCCAACCACAATGCCAAGACAGGAGGTCAATCTCATCCAAATCTTAGACTGTGGGAGGGGTGGTTAATCCTCAAAATCAGGCTGCAGCTACTAAAAGACAGCAAACTAGATCCTGGCCTGGCAAAAACAAGAAATGCCTTTTACCAGGTAGTTTATATATGTTCATTTAGTTACTTTTTAGATATTTATGTATTTATTGGTATCATTCCTGACCTAAGAAGGATTTAAGACCAAACATCTGCTATTTTAAAACCCACACACAATGGCAAGAGATGAGTTCTCCCCAACAGAGTCAACATTTTTTTCACCTCGGTAGGAAGAAGTGAAACCTATTTGCTTTCTTTTTTAGTCATTTGATGAAGGTATGATTGACATGTGAAAATCTCTACATACTTAACGTATACAACTCTATGGGTTTTGGAATAAGTAGACATCCATGAAACCATCACCACCAAAGCCACAGACATATCTATCACTTTCCAAACTTTCTGCTCACTACCTTTGCTATTATTATTTTTATTTTCCATGCCTGGAAAACATGTAACATAAGATCTACATGGATAGTCCTGGGGACCTTGTGCTAGGTGAAATAAATTAGACACACAGATAAATACTACATGATATCACTTATATGTGGAATTTAAAATAGTCAACAATAAGGAAGCTGTGGTACATATATAGAATAAAATATTACTCAGCCATAAAAAGGAATGCATTTGAGTCAGTTCTAATGAAGTGGATGAACCCAGAACCCACTATACAGAGTGAAGTAAGTCAGAAAGAGAAAGATAAATATCGTATTCTAAAACATATATACAGAATCTAAAAAAACGGTTCTGAAGAATTTATTTACAGGGCAGCAGTGGAGAAACAGACATTGAGAATAGACTTATGGACATGGGGAAAGGGGAGGAGAGGGTGAGATGTATGGAAAGAGTAACATGGAAACTTACATTACGATATGTAAAATAGCCAACAGGAATTTGCTGTCTGGCTCAGGTAACTCAAACAGGGGCTCTGTATCAACCTAGAGGGGTGGGATGGGGAGGGAGGTGGGAGGGAGATTCAAAGGGAGGAGATATATGTATACCTATGTCTTATTGATGTTGAGGTTTGACAAGAAACAACAAAATTCTGTAAAGCAATTGTCCTTCAATATAAATAAATTTTAAAAAAAGAAAAGAAAACAATCAAATTCATAGAAGCAGAGAACATAACCATGGTTGCCAGTGGCTAAGAGGAAGGGAAATGAGATGATGCAGATTTAACACCTGATACCAGTGATGCTAATATGGTTATTATATTAATCAAAGTAGAAGTTCTCTGAGGGCACTTTTAAAATTCTTTATTGTTCTTACAGCTTTCTGGCCTTGCGCCACACTTCTCTGTCTCCTTTACTTCCACATTACACTAGCCCTCATCTTTGCTCTCTGTAGCTTGGCTTTCTCACCATCTTCCAATGAGCTTCAAATGGTTTAGCGGAAAGCAGACTAAGAACATACAATGAACTAATAAGAGCATCAGGTGAATTTGGAATTGTATTCAGCTGCTAGAACAGAACTGAAATAACAGTTGTTTGAGCCAGACAAAGTTTTATTTTTCTCTTGATATGGAAGCCCAGAAGAAGTAAGCCAACCAGGGCTGATGAGAAAGATGGACAATACTCTCAATGCCCTACACCTCTTCCATCATACTGCTGCATTGTCTTTAACATGTGGCTTTCGTTCTCAAGGTTGTCTCAATCAAAACAGAGCAGATGCAGCTTCAACCATCAGGGGAGGCTGGAATAAGGTAAATGAGGGAAGGAAAGACAGCATCCATCTCCCCACCAAGCTGCTCCCTTTACAAATTTTTCCTGGATTCTCAACCCAATGACATCTGCTTACACGTCAGTCATTCTTATCTATAGAAGAGACTTGAAATTGTAGGAGTCTGATTTTTTTTTTTTTTTTTTGCTTCTTGAGCAGGGCACAAAGCTTCTCTTATCTCCACAATTCATTGAAACGTTACTAATGAAAAAATAAAAAGTAAATACTAAATAGAAAACTTACAGTCTTCACCACAAGTGAGTATCCATGGGTTCTTGAGACTCCACAAAGCGAAAACTCAAACTCATGAGCAACTCATTGTTTCTTTAAGAAACTCTCCAGGAAAAATCTTGATAAAGCCTCCCACAAATTAAAATGAAAATCAATTTGATTTTAATTTCATCCAGTTTGATTAGACAATAAACATTAAGGAGTAATTTAATGAATAAAAGTGCCCGTATTTTAGAAGATAATGGTACCATAAAGTAGAACCACTATACTATAAATGGGTAATTATGCATTCCCAACTTATCCAAGGGGAAAGGTTTATTAGCACAAATCCCAGACAGAGATAACACTGTCTTGTTATTGAGCACTCAGTCATTTAGTTCTCTGCTATCAGATAAGAAACCTAAGGAAGCCTTTCACTTATACAGTAACACAGGTACCTCAGTTCCCTGACTTGCTATTAATCTCACTTCATTGGATCTCAGGGCATATTCTTCACTTGAGCCCACCAGATTTTGTGTGTGTTTTCCTGGTCAACAGAGGCAAGATAACTTACTATTAATTTGAGAGAACAGTACTGCATAATAAAATATGGTGAAACAACCATTCCCTTGGTATAAATATCCATTTATTGAAGAACAAACTGTAGACTTAGTCATTTAATTCTAAGAATCTCTCTAGTCCCAACTGCTATATTCACTAATGCTTTCCAAACTAATCACAGTTGCTCTACTTTTGCCTCCTATGTAACCTATTTTAATTGGAAAGTTACTAAAGTCACCCATTTTTAATATTGTAAGTGGGTTCTCCACAGAAATGATATCATTTTAAAAGTAGGAGAGAAGCAAAAGAGTCTGCTAGGCATCCATCCCCACAATTAATGCTGTGCTAATATATTTTGATAATTTGTTTTGCTTGTAGTTTATTGCTGTCCCAGCGTCAATTCCCTTTTTGTCATATGACCCCAATTTTTCTTTGAATACAAATATAGTGTGAAAATAGATCAGTTCAGTTCAGTCGCTCAGTCGTGTCCGACTCTCCGCGACCCCATGAATCACAGCACGCCAGGCCTCCCTGTCCATCACCAACTCCCGGAGTACACTCAAACTCATGTCCACAGAATCGGTGACGCCATCCAGCCATCTCATTCTCCGTCGTCCCCTTCTCCTCCCGCCCCCAACCTTTCCCAGCATCAGAGTCTTTTCCGGTGAGTCAACTCGTCGCATGAGGTGGCCAAAGTATTGCAGTTTCAGCTTTAGCATCAGTCCCTCCAATGAACATCCAGGATTGATCTCCTTTAGAATGGACTGGTTGGATCTCCTTGCAGTATAAGGGACTCTCAAGAGTCTTCTCCAACACCACAGTTCAAAAGCATCGATTCTTCGGCGATCAGCCTTCTTCACAGTCCAACTCTCACATCCATACATGACAACAGGAAAAACCATTGCCTTGACTAGACGGACCTTGGTTGGCAAAGTAATGTCTCTGCTTTTTAATATACTATCAAGGTTGGTCATAACTTTCCTTCCAAGGAGCAAGCGTCTTTTAATTTCATGGCTGCAATCAGCATCCGCAGTGATTTTGGAGCCCAAAAAAACAAAGTCTGACACTGTTTCCACTGTTTTTCCATCGATTTCCCATGAAGTGATGGGACCAGATGCCATGATCTTTGTTTTCTGAATGTTGAGCTTCAAGCCAACCTTTTCACTCTCCACTTTCACTTTCATCAAGAGGCTTTTGAGTTCCTCTTCACTTTCTGCCATAAGGGTAGTGTCATCTGCATATCTGAGGTTATTGATATTTCTCCCAGCAATCTTGATTCCAGCTTGTGCTTCTTCCAGCCCAGCGTTCCTCATGACGTACTCTGCATATAAGTTAAATAAGCAAGGTCACAATATACAACCTTGACGTACACCTTTTCCTATTTGGAACCAGTCTGTTGTTCCATGTCCAGTTCTAACAGTTGCTTCCTGACCTGCATACAGGTTTCTCAAGAGGCAGGTCAGGTGGTCTGGGATTCCCATCTCTTTCAGAATGTTCCACAGTTTATTGTGATCCACACAGTCAAAGGCTTTGGCATAGTCAATGAAGCAGAAATAGATGTTTTTCTGAAACTCTCTTGCTTTCTCCATGATCCAGCGGATGTTGGCAATTTGATCTCTGGTGCCTCTGCCTTTTCTAAAACCTGCTTGAACATCTGGGAGTTCACGGTTTACATACTGCTGAAGCCTGGCTTGGAGAATTTTGAGCATGACTTTACTAGCGTGTGAGATGAGTGCAATTGTCCAGTAGTTTGAGCATTCTTTGGCATTGCCTTTCTTTGGGATTGGAATGAAGACTGACCTCTTCCAGTCCTGTGGCCACTGTTGAGTTTTCCAAATCTGCTGGCATATTGAGTGCAACACTTTCATAGCATCATCTTTCAAGACTTGAAATAGCTCTACTGGAATTCCATCACCTCCACTAGCTTTGTTAGTAGTGATGCTTTCTAAGGCCCACTTGACTTCACATTCCAAGATGTCTGGCTCTAGGTCAGTGATCACATTATCATGACTATCTTGGTCGTGAAGATCTTTTTTGTACAGTTCTTCTGTGTATTCCTGCCACCTCTTCTTAATCTCTTCTGCTTCTGTTAGGTCCATACCATTTCTGTCCTATCGAGCCCATCTTTGCATGAAATGTTCCCTTGGAATCTCTAATTTTCTTGAAGAGGTCTCTTGTTTTTCCTATTCTGTTGTTTTCCTCTATTTCTTTGCATTGATCACTGAGGAAGTCTTTCTTATCTCTCCTTGCTATTCTTTGGAACTCTGCATTCAGATGCTTATATCTTTCCTTTTCTCCTTTGTTTTTCACCTCTCTTCTTTTCACAGCTATTTGTAAGGCCTCCTCAGACAGCCATTTCGCTCTTTTGCATTTCTTTTCCATGGGGATGGTCTTGGTCCCTGTCTCCTGTACAATGTCACGAACCTCCGTCCAGAGTTCATCAGGCACTCTATCAATCAGATCTAGTCCCTTAAATCTATTTCTCACTTCCACTGTATAATCATAAGGGATTTGATTGAGGTCATATCTGAATGGTCTAGTGGTTTTCCCTACTTTCTTCAATTTAAGTCTGAACTTCGCAATAAGGAGTTCATGATCTGAGCCACAGTCAGCTCCTGGTCTTGTTTTCGCTAACTGTATACAGCTTCTCCATCTTTGGTTGCAAAGAATATAATCAATCTGATTTCGGTGTTGACCATCTGGTGATGTCCATGTGTAGAGTCTTCTCTTGTGTTGTTGGAAGAGGGTGTTTGCTATGACCAGTGCATTCTCTTGACAAAACTCTATTAGCCTTTGCCCTGCTTCATTCCGTGCTCCAAGGCCAAATTTGCCAGTTACTCCAGGTGTTTCTTGACTTCCTACTTTTGCATTCCAGTCCCCTAGAATGAAAAGGACATCTTTTTTGGGTGTTAGTTCTAAAAGGTCTTGTAGGTCTTCATAGAACCGATTAACTTCGGCTTCTTCAGCATTACTGGTTGGGGCATAGGCCTGGATTACTGTAATACTGAATGGTTTGCCTTGGAAACGAACAGAAATCATCCTGTCATTTTTAAGATTGCATCCAAGTACTGCATTTCGGACTCTTTTGTTGACCATGATGGCTACTCCATTTCTTCTAAGGTATTCCTGCCCACAGTAGTAGATATAATGGTCATCTGAGTTAAATTCACCCATTCCAGTCCATTTTAATTCACTGATTCCTAGAATGTCGACGTTCACTCTTGCCATCTCCTGTTTGACCACTTCCAATTTGCCTTGATTCATGGACCTAATATTCCAGGTTCCTATGCAATATTGCTCTTTACAGCACCGGACCTTGCTTCTATCACTGGTCACATCCACAACTGGGTATTGATTTTGCTTTTGCTCCATCCCTTTATTCTTTCTATAGTTATTTCTCCACTGAGCTCCAGTAGCATACTGGGCACCTACTGACCTGGGGAATTCCTCATTCAGTATCCTATCATTTTGCCCTTTGTTACTGTTCATGGGGTTCTCAAGGCAAGTATACTGAAGTGGTTTGCCATTCCCTTCTCCAGTGGACCACATTCGGCTTGGTCCATGTGATCAGATCGGCTAGTTTCCTGTGATTATGATTTCAGTATGTCTGCCCTCTGGTGCCCCCTAGCAATACCTACCGTCTTATTTGGGTTTCTCTTACCTTGGTCGTGGAAAATCTCTTCACAGCCGCTCCAGCAAAGTGCAGCCGCTGTACCTTACCGTGGGTGAGGGGTATCTCCTCAAAGCCGCCCCTCCTGACCTTGAAGGCGGAGTAGCTCCTCTTGGCCCTCCTGCGCCCGCACAGCCACCGCCTGTTGGACGTGGGGTAGCTCCTCTCGGCCGCCGGCCCTGGCCTCAGGCGTGGGGTAGCTCCTCACGGCCGCACCTCTTTGCGTCGTTATCAAGGCCCCCTCAACTCCTGGCCAAGGATGGGCAGGAGGCCAGATGTTCTTTTCCTGGAACTTGAATTTTAAACAGAAAAACCCCACAGATTAAAAAGTTCAAGTTCAAGGAAACGAAGATGGCAGAGTAGATGGACATGGAGTACATCTCTCTCCATGGATACATCAGGAATACACCTTCAGACACAGAAGTACATGCAGAACCACCAGCTGAGAGTGGACAGGAGTACCTGACCAGCGAAAAAAATATATAGAATCATGCAAAACTCAGTAGGAGGAAGGAACTAGGGGGGAAAAGCAGGTGTGTTAGTAGGATTGGACCTGCCCTCAGTGGGTGGGGGAACTGAAGCAGGGGTCCAATCACCACATGGGGGCAACTGTCTGAGTCAGAGAAGAAACATTTAAGGCTAAGCATGAAACAGCTGATCTGTGGCAGCCTAAATGGAGTGAGAATCAGACAGTCCTTGACGCAGCCATCCATATCCCAGACAGGGACGAAGGTCCCCTGGAAGGTGCAGCAGCTGGGAGCTGGAGTTAAGAGATATTGGAACAATCCCAGGGCAGGGGGTGTTGTTGATCATGGAAAGAAGGATAGAGGCAATGTGAGGGAGGAGATTGTGGTGGGAAATGCCTGTGGAGGAAAGCTGGGCAGCCATGGATCAAGGCGATAACTGCTGAATCAGTGTAGCAGGTGGAGCCATCACCATAGCCTCTCTATCCCAACACGCCTGCATGGGCAGCTGAACAAGAGAGAGGCTGGCCCATCAAACACCTGTTGCACTGAACTACAGAGTAGGATCAGGGTGCCCCTTTAAGTGTCTGATGTGCCAATCTAGAGAGTAGGACCCCAATGAGGCAATGAACAACAGAGAAGGACCCCAGGCAAGGGAGCCCTCTAAATGCCTGAACAGGTGGATTTACGGAGAAAGACTGGCCAAAGAGGTCTTCTGATCTCCAGCTACAAGAGGCTCAAAAAAAGACTGAGAAGGTCATAACCCCTGAGGCAGAGGCTGTCCGTGTCCCTGCACACTTGGCACCACCAGCATCCCCGCAAGCCAAGCAGCTGTGCCCCCTTCACGCTCAACTCTCACTGGGGCAGAGCTGCCACAGGCAAAAAAAAAACAAAAAGTCTTGCATCTATACACAAAGGGTTGCTTCAATCAGGTCCAGCTCTTTCTGACCCTGTAGACTGTGGCCTGCCAGGCTTCTCTGTCAGGGGAGTTCTCCAGGGAAGAATACTGGAGCTATTGGCCAATACTGGTAGCCATACCCTTCTAGAGCACCATATTTCTTGCTGCCCTAGCCGTCAACTCCCTTGAGTACCTGGTGCTGCCAGAACCCCTGCAACCCAAGCAGCTGTACCACCTCCACACCTGACCCTCTCAGGGGCCCACAAAAGAAAACACACTAGTTCTGATAGCAATGAATATTGGAGGCAAGAACACACAGGAGGAGGACCAGATTAGAATCTGAGCTGCCCCTACAGCAGGTCCGGAAATCAGTTCAGTGTTGGAGGGCATCCTGGGGAGGTGAGATGGACTGTGACTCCCAGGGAGGAAAAGGACTCTGACAGCAATGACTCAAGGAAAACAGTTATTATTCTGATGTTTTGACTTGTTCTATAGATTCTTTTGGATTTATTTTTCCTTTGTTTCTTCCCCTCTGTTGTAGTTGTCAATTTTATTGGCACTGTGAAATCCAATTAAGTTTTTGAGCTTTTTTTTTTATCCTCAGTCACATTTTTTATTATTGTTATAAACCTCTGCCTCTGCATTAGGCTTTTGCAGTTCTGTGAAGTTTTCTTTTTTTTTTTCTTTTCTCTTTTTTTAATTTTTATTTTTTTAAACCTATTATTAGTTTTTCTACGTTTATTCTTTTGTTTGCTTTTCCTACTGTTCTTTCCCCTTGGAGTTAATCTTTAATGTATATAAATATTCTTCATCTACCTTTATTTAACTTTTCATAGCTATTCTTTCTTTCTTTTCTTTCCTCTCAACATATTTGTTAATTTTGTTTTCATCACTTACTTCTGCACTTGGCACCTTGCTTTAGTTTTGTTTTCCAGTTGGTGCTTTAATTAGTCTTGTTCTTAACTTCTAAATATAATTTTTTATTTCCTTTGTTCACCAGGTCAATCTACTGTACTTTATTTTTGTTGGACTGTTTTGACTTTGCTCATGGGTGTATATGTGTATATTCCATTATTTTAATTATTATTTGCCTGATTTTGTAACTGTCATTTGTCTGGGGTTCATCTCTGGTTTCTTATTTTTGGACATTTGTTTTACTCTCAATTAATGCCATAACAAACCATTTGTGGAATATATCTTCCTGACTAAACGTTAAGCCCTGAGTCTTTGGAGTGGGAGCACTGGGTCTAGACTACCAGAGAATTAACCAAAGGGAATATCAAATAAGTGAGAACTCACACGAAGGAAACCAGTTGCATACAAGACCCGGCATCACCCACCAACCAGTAGCACCCTGTGTAGGACGCCTCATCTAAACAACAAACAAAACAATAATACAAACCCAAACATCCGCAGACAGGCTTACCACCTCACTCAGTCTCTTGGCAATCAGAGGAAAAACAAACAAACAAAAAAAAAAACTCAGCACAAATCTCACCCTATACAAAGCTTATAAAAACCACTAGACCAACCTTAGGAGGGCAGAAACCAAAAGGAAGAAAGAATTCAATCTTGAAATCTGGGAAAAAGAGACCTCAAAAACAATAAGTTAAACAAATAATAATAAAAAAAAAAAGGCAGAGAAATACTACACAAATGGAGGAACAAACTAGAAACACAGAAGTCCAAAAAAAATGAAGAGGAAATAGGCAAACTATATGAAAAAGAATTGAGAATAATGATAGTAAAGATGATCAAAAACCTTGAAAGTAGAATGGAGAAAATGCAAGAATCAATTAACAAAAACCTACAAGAATTAAAGAATAAACATACAGAGACAAACAACACAACTACTGAAATTAAAAATACTCCAGAAGGAATCAATAGCAGAATATCTGAAGCAGAAGAACGAAATCAGTAAGGTGGAAGATAAAATGATGGAAATAACTTCTGAAGAGCAGAATAAAGTAAAAAGAATGGAAAGAGCTGAGGATAGTCTCAGAGACCTCTGGGACAATATCAAACACACCAATATTCGAATTATAGGGGTCCCAGATAAAGAAGAGTAAAAGAAAGGGTATGAGAAAATTTATGAAGAGATTGTAGTTGAAAATTTCCGCAACCTGGCAAAGGAAATAGCCAATCAAGTCCAAGAGGCACAAGGCATCCCATACAGGATAAACCCAAGAAGAAACATGCCAAGACACATACTAATCAAACTGACAAAGACTAAACACAAAGAAAGAATATTAAAAGCATCAAGGGAGAAGCAACAAATAACACACAAGGGAAAACCCATACGCTTAACAGCTGATCTTTCAGCAGAAATTCTACAGGCCTGAAGGGAATAGCAGGATATATTTAAAGTACTGACAGGGAAAAATCTACAAACAAGATTACTGTACCCAACAAGGATCTCATTCAAAATTGATGGTGAAATAAATAGCTTTTCAGACAAGCAGAAGAGAATTCAGTACCACCAAACCAGCTTTACAACAAATGTTCAAATGAATTCTACAGACAAGACATACAAGAGAAGAAAAAAGATTTACAAAATCAACCCCAAACAATTAAGAAAATGGCAATAGGAACATATACATCAATAATTAATTTAAATGTAAATGGATTAAATGCTCAAGCCAAAAGACAAAGACTGGTTGAATGGATACAAAAACAAGACCAATATACATGCTGTCTACAAGAAACACACTTCAGACCTCAAGACACATATAGACTGAAAGTGAGAGGATAGAAAAATATATTCCATGCAAATGGGAAGCAAAAGAAAGCTGGGGTAGCAATCCTCATATCAGACAAAATTGACCTTAAAATACAGAAGCTTACACGAGATAAGGAAGGACACAATATAAATACCAAGGGATCAATCCAAGAGGAAGACATAACAATTGTAAATATCTATGCATCCAACATAGGAGCAGCTCAATATATAAGACAACACTAACAGACATAAAAGGAGAAATTGACAGTAACACAATTACAGAAGGAGACTTTAACACCCCACTCACACTAATGGGCAGACCATCAAAACAGAAAATTAAGAAGGAAACACAAGTCTTAAATGATACATTAGATGAGATGAATCTCATTGATATCTTCAGGTCATTCCATTCAAATGCAGAATACACCTTCTTCTCAAGTGCACATGGAACATTCTCCAGGATAGACCATATCTTGGGTCACAAATCAAACCTCAGTAAATTTAAGAAAATTGAAATCATATCGAGCATCTTGTCTGACCACAACGCTATGAGACTAGATATCAATTACAAGAAAAAAACTGTAAAAAACACAAACATATGAAAATTAAACAATACAAAATTAGAAAATGTTAAAAAATAAACTAGTTAATTTTTTTTAAAAGTTCAAGTTCATTCATTCAACAGAAGTCCCAACATAAGGACCATCCATACCTGCTCCCTGAATTTTCAGAGCAACTGTGGTCAAGTGTCTGCCTCCAATGCGGGAGACCCAGGTTCGATCCCTGGGTCGGGAAGATCCCCTGGAGAAGGAAATGGTAACCCACTCCAGAATTCTTGCCTGGAGAATCCCATGGACGGAGAAGCCTGGTAGGCTACAGTCCACGGGGTTGCAAAGAGTCAGACACGACTGAGCAACTGAACGGAACGGAACATGGTCATTTATAAAGTTTACATCTCTACACTATTGTTCAACCCTTCTCTTAACTACTCTATATTCTTTCAACAGCTACCTATTTTGCTTAGGCTTATGGGAGTTCATTTGCTTTTGATTAAAGAACCATAATTGATATGAACAGCAAAGACCAACTGTGATAACAGCACAAGGCCCCAAAGTCCCTTTACATCCCTGAGTACTGTGCTCCTGAAGTAAACAGGGTGAATATAATCCTTCCCAATTCTTGAAAGAAAAATATAAGTTAATTCTACAGAAAAAGTGCTACAAAGTTCTTAAAGCTTGACTTACAATTCAGAACTTCTGCACTTCACGACCATGTTTGCCAAAGATATTTTTAATAATTTAATTCTAATTATCTGATGCACACAGGAAATGTAAAGATTTGAACCAACATACCACTGTTTTTGAACTGCAGCATTATTGTATTTTTAAGTATTTAGTTTTGAAAGAATTATATGCTCTGACCTGAACCACAATAAGAAATAAGAGGGAAAAAGACACATAGTAAATGGAACTTTGTTCCTAGAACCCAACTAGCTTTAATCTTTAACACTCTTTATATTACATGTGGCACCTTACAAGGAAACAGAAAAATAACCCTTTGACCTAAACGGTCCTTATCTTTGGGCTTCTTCCTGTATTACCTGCAAATTACAATTACCGGGAAACTAAAAGGTGCATTAGTTGAAGGTTACTCCTCTTGAATAGGTGGATCAGAAGTTCTTTCTTACTTCATTGATCAAAATGCTTGAGCTATATTATCAAAGAATAAGGAGCCAGCCATGAATAAAAGAGAAGAATATTTAGGAAAAAAATAGAAAACTATGCACATAAATTCCTATTTTTTTCCTTTACTACATATCTCCCAATGTTCAATTTCATCCACGTCTAAGAGTTTTTTCTAGTTCATTTCTATAGAAAAAAATAAAAGCTCAAAATATTCTTTATAGATTGCCACTTATCAAAATTCTGAGGGGCTTTCAAAGCATCTAACAAGAAAAAAAAAGTTTCATTGATAAATAAAAATGTCCACAATGGTATTTAATGATAACAATTTACATTTTACTTACTCAGCTTCACATTTGATCACCCACATCCAAACATGAAATTGGAATTTTTCACCAAATTATAAAGGTTTTAAACAGGATATAAGATGATAAATGAGGAATAAACTGCTTTCCTATGAAAGAATTTTAGGACTATTTTAAGTAAAAAATAAATAGAATCAATTTGAATTGTACTAGTGTGGGGAAATTATTGGTTGCTGTTTGCACTGTGGAAGTAAGGCATTGTGCTATATTTAAGTTTTATTTATTTTTCAACTGTGAACTATTTCATACTTAGAAAATAACATACACAATGTTTTTCTTTAGATGTATGGTTTCAATAATTACAAAAACAACACCTACCACCCAGAACCCAGCTGAAGGAAGATAACCTTATGGATATTCTGAAGATCTCTGAATGTTCCTTCCTGAACAGAGGCACTTCATAACCCCCGAGAGGTAACAACTGAACTAAATTTCTTTCATTATCATTTGGTTTTTCTTAGGCTTGTCCAACAAACAGATATGGCAAAGGTGAAAGTCTTGCTTATGCATGTTTAATGTTTAGACAGACATTCCCACAATGTTTAGTTATCTATTTATTGATCAGCATTGTGTTTTTGAAATCCATCTGTGTTTCATTACTAATAGGAAACCACTGTATGCACAAGCCCAATTTGGTTATCCACTGTTTTTAATGATGGAATTTGGATTGTTTCCTCTATTAAGAAAAAAGCTGTGGTAAATACACATACCTTCTCACTCAGACATGTGTGAGTCTTTTCAAGGTGTGCCTGGGTGTACAATTGCTTGTTCTTAGGGTACACATATCTGTTTTTATGCTAGATAATACTAACTTGCTTCACACAAGATTATACCGTTGACCCTTGAACAACCAGGGCCCACTTATTCAGGGATTTTTTTTAAAATAAATACACTAGAAAAATTTTGGAGATTTGCAACAATTTGAAAAAACCCACAAATGAACCGAGTAGCCTAGAAATATCAAAAAATAAGAAGAAAAAGTTAGGTACGCCATAAATACATAAAATATATGTAGATACTAGTCTACTTTATCATTTACCACTATAAATTACACAGAAATATATTATCACAAGTTAAAATTTATCAAAATTTATGCACACAAACTGTGCATAGGGCCATTCACAGTAAAGAGAAAAGTAAACAAAGGTAAACATGCAGAATTAAGTCATAACTGCAAAAAATTAATGGTAGTGCATACCATGCTGCTGCTGCTGCTAAGTCGCTCCAGTCGTGTCCGACTCTGTGCGACCCCATAGACGGCAGCCCACCAGGCTCCCCCATCCCTGGGAGTCTCCAAGCAAGAACACTAGAGTGGGTTGCCATTTCCTTCTCCAGTGCATGAAAGTGAAAAGTGAAAGTGAAGTCGCTCAGTCTCCTGTCCGACTCTTAGCGACCCCATGGACTGCAGCCCACCAGGCTCCTACATCCATTCCAGGCAAGAGTACTGGAGTGGGGTGCCATCGCCTTCTCCGTAAGTACATACCATAGTCTTGTGGTAATGCTGTAGCCGCTTCCTGTTGTTACTGCGGAGAGATTGGGTGTTGTGAGCCTCAGCTTCAAAGGCTGAAGAAGCCAATTATCCCCAGGTTAGCAGGTTTCGCTCCAATAAATCTTGCATCGTGGGAACATGATCTGTCACGGTTCTCGTCTAATTTCCATCATTAGTGAAGTTCCTTAAACCTTGAATAACACTATGGAACCCATATAAAAAGTGCCACTAGTGATGCTGGGTGTGCGCCCAAGAAGCAGAGAAAAAGCGTGCTATTACAAGAAAAAAGATTAATTGCTTGATATGTATCGTAGATTGCGGTCGGCAGTTGTGGTTGCTGCCATTTCAAGAAAAGTGAATCCTGTGTAAGGACCACTGTAAAAAAAAAAGTAGCGCAAATTTGTGAAGCCATCCCTGCAGCTACACCAGCAGGTACAAAAACCTTGCACTTTTTGCAAAATACCTTTTAATCTCATATCGTCGATGATTCAGCTTTTTTGTGGGTGCAGGATTATTACAAGAAACGGTACCTATAAGACTGTAATATGATTGAAGAAAAAGTGAAGTCAATATATGACAGTGTAAAGCAAAAAGGATATAAAGCTGGAGAATTTAATTTCTGCAAAGGATTGGGGCCATATTAGAAAACCTAAATTAAAAAGTCAGACTGAAATTACAGTGTATTTCTATAAAGAGCATCCAGTGTGCCTGTCCCTCTTGTGAACCCTTTCACATCCTCCACCTCTTCTGCCTCTGCCATCCTTAAGTCAAAACCAACCTTGCCTTCTCCTCCTCCTTATGCTACTCAACAAAGAGAAAAAGGATTAAGACCTTTATGATGATCCATTTCTACTTAATGTAGTAAGTAATCATCATATTGTACAGTTAATAAACCCATCTGGTGTTTGTCTTTCCAAATCTAATAACTATATGGCATGAACTGTTTAAGATGTTTTTTGTCATCATCAGCTAAGCATTCATCATTAGAATATCATTTGCAAGACAGTCTGGATATTAATCCTATGACATTCATAAGTATTGTAAATAAACCATAGTTTTTAGTTTGCATTTTCATGATTTATAGTCTTTTGATAAATGTAAGGTCTTACGTTTTTGTAAAGTTATTGTCTCCTGTGTAATTTGAGGTTTTGTGTCATATTTAATATAATAAAGAATATGTTTCTCTAAAAATGTAAAGTTACATCTTTTATAATTAATGTCACCAGGAATTGATTTTTATGTGTGGGTCTGTGGGCTTTGTGAAGTGGGATTAGATTTTGTGCTTTCCATATAAACAAATGAGTGTCCAAAACATTTTTATTGCTAAACCTACCTTTTCTCCCATTATCTGAACAGTATTTCTATTAATATAATATCATGTTTTCATATATAAACATGAGATATTTGTATATATGGATTTATATCCAGGATTTCTAACATTCCATTGATTAATTTATCTGTTAGCATTTTTTGCACATGCTGTTGCTTCTTCCTGGAAAGCATCTCCAGTGGGCCTTTTCCTTGCTTAATATTTTCTCCATTTAAGTCTTTTTTCAAAGAGTACTTTTCTGATATTTCAATGTAAAATAATCCCCAGTCTCTCATTTTTCCCCACATCATATTGTATTCATTATATCCTTTATCAAAGCTTTATATTTATATTATTTGTCTGTTTATTACCTGCATCTTACATTCAATTCAGTTTAGTTCAGTCGCTCAGTCGTGTCCGACTCTCTGCAACCCCATGAATCACAGCACACCAGGCCTCCCTGTCCATCACCAACTCCCGGAGTTCACTCAAACTCATGTCCACAGAGTCGGTGATGCCATCCAGCCATCTCATTCTCTGTCGTCCCCTTCTCCTCCCACCCCCAACCTTTCCCAGCATCAGAGTCTTTTCCAGTGAGTCAACTCGTCGCATGAGGTGGCCAAAGTATTGGAGTTTCAGCTTTAGCATCAGTCCTTCCAATGAACACCCAGGATTGATCTCCTTTAGAATGGACTGGTTGGATCTCCTTGCAGTCCAAGGGACTGTCAAGAGTCTTCTCCAACACCACAGTTCAAAAGCATCAATTCTTCGGCACTTAGCCTTCTTCACAGTCCCACTCTCACAACCACACATAACCACGGGAAAAACCATAGCCTTGACTAGACGGACCTTTGTTGGCAAAGTAATGTGTCTGCTTTTTAATATACTATCAAGGTTGAATGTATTAATAGAACCATGAGAACTGAGACCTTGTCTGTCTTGGTCATATATGCCTCTTCAGTGATTTTGGAATACTTGGAAGATAGTAGATATTTAATGAAATGTTTTTCAAGGAATAAATGAAATAGGTACAAAATTTGCGGTCATTTATGAGATGACAGATCTTGGACAAGTTATTTATTCATTCTGAATGGCACTTCTAAAATATCAATATTATTTCCTTATTTGCAGGCTAAGGCTTAGGGATAATTTTTAAAATGTGCCCACCATGGTTCCTGGCACACAGAAAGTGCTTTGTAAATAGTATATAATATTATATATCATCCACTGATAAGAAACAAGATGTAGCTTACCATCAAGAGAACCCCAAATATAAAGCTATGAAATATCAAAAGAGAATTTTGGAATCTTTTTTGATTATATAAAATAACATGTTTTTAGAAAGAACTCTCTCAAACTACTTTAGATAAAAGAGGGACTCCATTAGGAATTTATGGTAGTATCCCACTGAACACAAGACCAGGCACAGGGAACCACGGAATCCTCCTCTCTCTCTCTTGCTGTTGTTCTCATTGCTGCTTTCCTCTGCAATTAATTCAATATCTTATTCATTTCAACTAGTTTTCTGTTTCTTAGTTTATTTGGCAGCCACAATCTCCTGGGTTTGTATGTTACAAATTTAACCAATCAAAAGAAAGCTGATCTTTTCAATCCCAATTCCAAATTTTCATGGAAAAGGTTGATTTGACAGCTTTGGTTCATACACACACCATTCAACAAACTAGTTTTGGTTAGAGAGCAAGGTCATATTATACAAACACAGCAGCACCCTCTGATCCATGTGGGTGGATAAAGCATGACCTGCTCACCACAAGGAAGATCACAAAGAAGTACCTACTCTCTATATACTTTTTAAAATGTTGATCCCATCTGATCTTTAAGCATCGGCCCAACAATAAAAGGCACTGTACAATGAAAAGACCACTACTGCGAAAGTTAAAAGACTTGGTTTCCAGTTTCTAGTTAACCAGCTGGAAAAATTAAGAGAAGTCACTATACAGTACAAGCATTAAATAGTACTATTTTTGTTGATTTATATTTTTTATAATTGGATCTTTTCAATGATGGGCTAAATCCCAGGATATGTTGATCGCTATAAATAACATTTGTTTTTCTCCAAAGTTAAAGAAAGATAGATATTGAGACTGACTCTCCTATCATGAAACTCTTATTTTACCTGACATACTGAATGGCTCCAAAAGGGCAAGGCACTGAGAAGGATATATTTTCCTTCCCTCATTTGACCAAACATTCCTCTGGAGGGGTCACTCCCATGGTGACAGCTTCTGGCAAACTTGACAGTACCATCACCAATTAAAGTACCTATTTTCCTGACAGTCAGTACCCATTTTATTATAGATGTGCAATTTGGCCTCTTTCTGTCATAAATCTTCTCTCCTGGATGGCAGTTTGAAGAAACAGATACCACTGCTTCATTTCTCTCATACCATGGGAAGCGTCAGCCTACTGAAACCCCATCCACTTGGCAACTAATTAGTTTTCCGTTTATAGTCCTCAAATTCAAAAAGCACTATCCACAGGTCCATGGGGCAAAAGACCAAGTATATAATAGTTTGCAAATGATGTAGGTAGCAAGGCCTTTAATGTAAAATGAATCATGTGTTAACAACTGTACTACAGTGATGCAGGCCAGATTCATATGTGGGAAAGGATGATTAGAGAAGCTAATGCTTCTTTTTCTGTGCAATTACCCAACACCAGGTATTAAGCTGTTTAAATAGGTTATCTCATTTAATCCTGTCATAAAATCTCCATTCTTAAAATGAGGAAAAGGAGGCTTGAGAATGAGTTTTCCAAATTACACAGGAAAAAAAAGGCATTGTTGAGTGCAAGTTTCACAAACTAAAATGTTCAAAGGAGCCAAGCAGGCAAAACAAATGAATAAATTAGGTGTGAAAATGTTAGTCACTGAGTCATGTATGACTCTTTGTGAGCCCATGGACTATAGCCTACCAGGCTCCTCTGTCCATGGAATTCTCCGGGCAAGAATACTGAACTGGGTTGCCACATTCTTCTCCAGTGGATCTTCCTGACCCCGGAATCGAAACCATCTCTTGCATTGCAGGCGGATTCTTTACTGTGCACTTGCATATGAAACAAGAAAGATTTTCTTTGCCTCTGCAATTAAGAATACACTCTCTCCCAACAACTTTCAAGTATACAATACAGTAATATCAACTATAATTTTAAATGATCTCACCACAGAAAAATAAAAGGCACTTATCTGATGGACTTCTCAGGTGGCAGTAGTGGTAAAGAATCCACATGCCAGTGCAGGAGATGCAAGAGACTTAGGTTTGATCCCTGGCTTGGGAAGATCCCCGGCTTGGGAAGATCCCCCTGGAGTTGTTGTTGTGACCCTATGGAATACAGCCTGCCAGGCTTCCCAGTCCTTCCCCATCTCCCAGAACTTGCTCAAACTCATGTCCATTCAGTCGGTGATGCCATCCAACCATCTCGTCCTCTGCCATCCCCTTCTCCTCCTGCCCTTAATCTGTCCCAGGATCAGAGTCTTTTCCAATGAGTCAGCTCTTGGCATCAGGTGGCCTAAGTGTTGGAGCTTCAGCATCAGTCCTTCCAATGAACACACAGGACTGATCTCCTTTAGGATGGACTGGTTGGATCTCATTGCAGTACAAGGGACTCTCAAGAGTCTTCTCAAACACCACAGTTCAAAGGCATTAATTCTTTGGTGTTCAGCCTTCTTTATGGTCCAACTCTCACATCCATACATGGCTACTGGAAAAACCATAGCTTTGACTAGATGGACCTTTGTTGGCAAAGTAATGTTTTTGGTCTTTCCCATGCTGTCTAGGTTTGTCATAGCTTTTCTTCCAAGGAGCCAGAGTCATTTAACTTCATGGTTGCAGTTACCAGCTGCAGTGATTTTGGAGCCCAAGAAAATAAAGTTTGTCACTATTTTCATTGTTTCCCCATCTATTTGCCATGAAGTGATGGAACCGGATGCCATAATCTTTATTTTTTGAATATTGAGTTTTAAGCCAGCTCTATCACTCTCCTCTTTCACATTCATCAAGAGGCTCTTTAGTTCTTCTTCACTTTCTGCCATAAGGGTGGTGTCATCTGCATATCTGAGGTTGTGATATTTCTCACGGCAATCTTGATTCCAGCTTGTGCTTTATCCAGCCCAGCATTTTGCATAATGTACTCTGTATATAAATTAGGAAATGGCAACCCACTCCCATATTCTTGCCTGGAAATTCCCATGGACAGAGGAGCCTGGCATGCTTCTTATATTTAGACAATGTTCAGTTCAGTTCAGTTCAGTCACTCAATCTCATCCAACTCTTTGCGACCCCATGAATCACAGCACACCAGGCCTCCCTGTCCATCACCAACTCCCGGAGTTCACTCAAACTCATGTCCATTGAGTCAGTGATGCCATCCAGCCATCTCATTCTCTGTCGTCCCCTTCTCCTCCTGCCCCCAATCCCTCCCAGCATCAGAGTCTTTTCCAGTGAGTCAACTCTTCACATCAGGTGGCCAAAGTATTGGAGTTTCAGCTTTAGCATCAGTCCTTCCAATGAACACCCAGGATTGATCTCCTTTAGAATGGACTGGTTGGATCTCCTTGCAGACAATGTTACATATCAGTCATATCTCAATAAATCTGGAAGAAATAAAAAGAGAACACTGTCTCCTTTTCCTTGAAAATCTTCACCCTCTATATCCAGTCTTTATTTTCAAAGGTACATTTTCTCTATTATAAGAAAAACAACAATGTGAGATACTTACTGTCCCAGCTTTGAAGTCAGGACAAAATATAGAAGGATAGAAACTATGGCAAACTCTAGAGGGCATGTCTTGACTAAATGGAGGAGACAGAGTAACACTCCAGTTGATTGTTCCCCTAGGATATAAACACATTTTCCAAGGAAAAATGAAAGTCTGGATTTTTACATAAAATCCTCCAATTTTTAAATGCTAGCTCAAACAACTTAAAAATATAATATATAGGTCAAATAAAATACTTACAGATAAGTAAAAATGAAGATTCTGCACACTTGGGTTTGGAACTTAACTATGCCAGTAACAACTATGCCCTTAGCGTTTCTAATCTATTTTCTCACTTGTAAAATAAAGAATAAAAACAGGCTCTGTAATACAATCATTTAAAGGATTACATGAGATTTAAAGAAAAGCACTCAGTACTTAATAAATGGTCAATAAATGCTAGGTAACAGTGGAAACAGTGTCAGACTTTATTTTTTTGGGCTCCAAAATCACTGCAGATGCTGATTGCAGCCATGAAATTAAAAGACGTTTGCTCCTTGGAAGGAAAGTTATGACCAACCTAGATAGTATATTAAAAAGCAGAGACATTACTTTGCCAACCAAGGTCCGTCTAGTCAAGGCAATGGTTTTTCCCGTGGTCATGTATGGATGTGAGAGTTGGACTGTGAGGAAGGCTGATCGCCAAAGAATCGATGCTTTTGAACTGTGGTGTTGTAGAAGACTCTTGAGAGTCCCTTATACTGCAAGGAGATCCAACCAGTCCATTCTAAAGGAGATCAATCCTGGATGTTCATTGGAGGGACTGATGCTAAAGCTGAAACTGCAATACTTTGGCCACCTCATGCGTCGAGTTGACTCACTGGAAAAGACTCTGATGCTGGGAAAGGTTGGGGGCGGGAGGAGAAGGGGACGACGGAGAATGAGATGGCTGGATGGCATCACCGACTCTGTGGACATGAGTTTGAGTGTACTCCGGGAGTTGGTGATGGACAGGGAGGCCTGGCGTGCTGTGATTCATGGGGTTGCGGAGAGTCGGACACGACTGAGCGACTGAACTGAACTGAACTGAACTGAATCTTTATGCTAAGTAATTGAGTAAGGATTTAAACTAAAGTTTACCTTCCTCCAAAACTCATGCTTTTCCCATTGCATTGCCACTCATTTAGCCAACTGAGTATTCTTCATGGTGATCTCTCCTCATGTTGTTATATCATGTAATTGTTTTCTCCCCATACAACTGTGACTAATCCCATGAGTTTCTTTAGCTGGAACACTTAGAATGCTAAACATTGGCTTCGGTCACCAATAAAAGAAATAACTAAAATGTTTAGGCTCAATTGTATCACAAAAGTTGTGTGTGTTCCACATTTCACTCTGCATGCTAATAATTTACATATTCCTAAAACTAGCATATTTTGTGATCCCAATATAGCTGCTAATACATATCCATCACTTTCTTATCCATATGTAGCAGGAAAAGAGAACATAATTACTCCTGAATTCTCAGCAAAACCCTGAATTTCACTCCTATTAGAACTAAGGAGACATGAGAACCAAAGCAGAACCAAAGAATACAACCAATGAGATGAACTGATCTAACTGGCTTTGTCTACCTAGGATTTTGCCTTCACCACTAGATATCCACAAAAGAAACTGGCAATTGTTTTAAAAAGGGATTGAGGAGAGGGTATAATCAAAGAAACTATCATAAAATGTCCACTAAACTGGTTCTGACATCTTGTTTGTTTGGAGAATTGAAGGGTAAAATAGTAGCGGTGGTGGTGGTGATGTGGTTTAGTTGCTGTCATGTCCAATTCCTTGGGACTGCATGGACTGCAGCCCGCTAGCTCTTCTGTTCATGGGATTTCCCAGGCAAGAATACTGGAGTGGGTTGCCATTTCCTTTCCTGGAATCCACATCTCTCTACTCAGAGACTTTATTTTTTTGGACTCCAAAATCACTGCACATGGTGATTGCAGCCATGAAATTAAAAGACACTTGCTCCTTGGACAAAAAGCTAAGACCAACCTAGACAGCATAATAAAAAGCAGAAGCATTACTTTACCAAAAAAGGTCCGTCTAGTCAAAGCTATGGTTTTTCCAGTAGTCATGTATGTATGTGAGAGTTGGACTATAAAGAAAACTAAGCTCTAAAGAACTGATACTTTTGAACTGTGGTGTTGGAGAAGACTCTTGAGAGTCCCTTGGACTGGAGATCCAACCAGTTCATCCTAAAGGGAATCAGTCTTGAATATTCATTGGAAGGACAGATGCTGAAACTGAAACTCCAATACTTTGGCCACCTGATGTGAAGAACCAACTCCTTGGAAAAGACCCTGATGCTGAGAAAGACTGAAGGCACAAGGAGAAGGGGACAACAGAGGATGAGATGGTTGGATGGCATCACCGACGCAATGGACATGAATTTGAATAGGCTCTGGGAGTTGGTGATGGACAGGGAGGCCTGGAGTGCTGCAGTCCATGGGGTCGCAAAGAGTCAGACATGACTAAGTGACTGAACTGAACTGAGCTTCAAAAAATGATACAAAACAAACTTCAAACTGTATAGAGAAAATTTAGACTGATAGAGTTTTAAACTAGATTTACATTCTCTAACTACCCCTAAGAGAAGACAATTGATGGATCCCTGCTTGAGGGAGGAAATAGATATTAGTCTGGACATCTGCCTGGACATATGCTATGATTCCACATAGTTATGTCATCTGACTTGATATATTTTCAAGTTCTTCAGCCTATAATATATGAAAAGAGAAAAGAGAAGAAGAAACAGGAACAGGGGATGAGAAGGGAAGAGAATAAGTGAGAAAGAAATAATTCATTACTAGATCTTACATTTTGTCAAAGGCAAATCTTTCAAGGTTTTCTGACTTTAAAAAAAATTTATATTGTTTTGGATTCTATTTCTGCCAACATCAACAGCAAAATATTTCCAGAAGTAATAATCTATGCAATACTAAATCAATGCAATATAAAACCATACCGTGCCAAGCAATGCAATGTAATGTATATGTTTACATATACATCATCATATATATCATGATCATCAAAAAAGCAAGAGATCATAGAAAAATCAAGAGAGTTCCAGAAAAACATCTACTTCTGCTTTATTGATTGCACCAAAGCCTTTGACTGTGAAACACAATAAACTGTGGGAAATTCTTAAAAGAGATGGGAATACCAGACTGCCTCATCTGTCTTCTAAGAAATCTGTATCCAGGTCAAGAAGCAACACTTAGAACTGGGCATGGAACAACAGACTGGTTCCACATTGGGAAAGGAGTATGCCAAGGCTGTATATTATCCCCCTGCTAATTTAACTTATATGCAGAGTTCAGTTCAGTTCAGTTCAGTTCAGTCACTCAGTCGTGTCCGACTCTCCGCGACCCCATGAATCACAGCACGCCAGGCCTCCCC
Source organism: Moschus berezovskii (assembly GCF_049115385.1). Taxonomy (NCBI): domain Eukaryota; kingdom Metazoa; phylum Chordata; class Mammalia; order Artiodactyla; family Moschidae; genus Moschus; species Moschus berezovskii. The sequence continues at coordinate 36,444,843 of NC_142467.1, read as the reverse complement.
GTCCATCACCAACTCCTGGAGTTCACTCAAACTCATGTCCACAGAGTCGGTGATGCCATCCAGCCATCTCATTCTCGGTCGTCCCCTTCTCCTCCTGCCCCCAAGCTTTCCCAGCATGCAGAGTACATCATGCAAAATGCCAGGCTAGATGAAGCACAAGCTGGAATCAAGATTGCCAGGAGAAATATCAATAACCTCAGATAGACAGATGACATCATCCTTATGGTAGAAAATGAAGAAGAACTAAAGAGCCTCTTGATGAAAGAGAAAGAGCAGAGTGAAAAAGGTGGCTTAAAACTTAACTTTCAGAAAACTAAGATCATGGTATTCGGTCCCATTACTTCATGGCAAATAGATGGGGAAACAGTGGAAACAGTGACAGGCTTTAATTTTTTGGACTCCTAAATCACTGCAGATGGTAACTGCAGCCATGAAATCAAAAGATGCTCCTTGGAAGAAAAGCTATGACCAACCTAGACAGCATATTAAAAAGCAGAGACATTCCTTTGCTGACAAATGTCCGTCTAGTCAAAGCTATGGTTTCTCCAGTAGTCATGTATGGATGTGAGAGTTGGACCATAGGGAAAATTGAGCACTGAAGACTTGATGCTTTGGAACTGTGGTATTGGACAAGACTCTTGAGAGTCCCTTGGACTGCAAGGAGATCAAACTAGTCCATCCTAATGGAAATCAGCCCTGAATATTCATTGGAAGGACTGCTGCTGAAGCTCCAATACTTTGGCCTCCTGATTCCGAAGAGCTAACTCATTAGAGAAGAATCTTATGCTAGGAAAGATTGAAGGCAGTTGGAGAAAAGGACAGAGGATTAGATAATTGGATATCATCGCCGACTCAATGGACATGAGTGTGAGCAATCTCTGGGAGCTGGTGATCATCAGGGAAGTCTGGTGTGCTGCAGTCCATGGGATAGCAAAGAGTTGGACATGACTAAGCAACTGAACTAATAAATGCACAAATATATATGCATATGTGTGTGTGTGTGTGTTCTTCACTTAATAGGGAAAACAAATCCATTATAAAATCTACATCTTTGCAAGTTTTTGGTTTATTTAGGGATAACAATAGTGGTATGAATAACCTGTGTTCTGTACTACTAACTTGAAAGTTAAAACATGGTGTTTTTATAGCTTTCAAAGATATTCCACAATCGTACCCTCTAAAAAGTAAAGAATCTGTGCATATCCACAGCAAGAAGAAAAATGAACAAAGATTTTGTAGTGATTTTCCCCAAAGCATATATTTCTCAATCTAACTATGCTTCCTGGCATTTTTCTCATATAAAAGTATGATTTATAGCCTCAACTTTAATGGACTCACGATTCTAATGTTAAGTGTAACTGTGGTCTGGATAGAACTTCTGTGTCAAATAACAAAACATGTTGAAAAAACGCCAATTTGGGGTTTAAAATAAAGTTTAAAATTTTTTTTCATTTCTCTAGAAATAATAGCCTTATTGGACTATGTGACTATCATTAATTGTTCCTAATTCACTGGTAAATGAAGATATACAGAGTATATATATGGCTGCCAGCAAATAATCTTTCAACCTCTTTACCACTAGTTCAACCAGTTTGTTGGATGTTATTCATCAATGTATCACTTCAGGTAAAAAGTTCTTGGAGCAGTGTGCAAATTACTTCGTTAATACATGGCAGCGGATTTCTTTTTGCAGAAGGAAACAACTTTGCGTAGGAAATGCGTTGACAAGAAAGTGAGTTTGGGAAAAGTGCAAGTGGTGACAGGTTGGCAAAAACCAGTACAACAGAAGAAATATTTAAAATTCTATGCACTGAAAAAAAAATAAAGTATCCTTTGTGCTTGCCTTTAATGACCTGTTGTACACACAGAGAATCAAAAGTAGGGAAGGGATGAGAACAGAGGAGAGAGGAGCAGGGGCAAAGAGGATCAGGACACCAACCAGGGAGTCTGGAGCTCAACTTCCGGAAATAGCCACAGGACTTCTAAAAACAGGCATGTCTTACAGTGAATTTTAAATTGCATGTATTTTTACAGGGTAAAACTTTCCATATACTAGAAAATTCAGGAAAACCTGGACACAAAATCCTTTAAATGAATGGTTTGGTGAAAAATGAGGGGAAAGGCTAAATTCTGCTTCTGGATCCATGAGGTGTGAAACAGACACAGAGGCAGAATGGACAGACCATCCTCTAACTGACCTTATTCATCAGAAAATGACGACTTTATTCATCACTCATCTCAAGGATGTTAAACAGTGTCTGGGGTATAGTAGGTGCTGAATAAATATTTGTTGGTTGAGGAAATGGATGCATGAATGTATCAGCTGAAGAATCTGAAAAGCAAAATTATTCTGAGAAAGTAAGCCCCTAGGGAACCATGCAAATCTTGAAGAGATGGTCATACTGTTACATATGAAACAAAATTTTGAATAATCTTATCAATATCTTATACATCAATAAAAGCCTGGTTAACATCCAGTTTACATCTAAGACTTAAAAAGTCACTATTTCAAAAATAAATATGGCTTCCATGGTGGCTCAGATGGTAAATAATGTGCCTGCAATGCCGGAGACCTGGGTTCGATCCCTGGGTTGGAAAGATTCCCTGAAGAAGGAAATAGCAACCCACTCCAGTATTCTTGCCTGGAGAATACCATGGACAGAGGAGCCTGGCAGGCTATATAGTCCATGGCTTTGCAAAGCGTTGGACATGACTGAATCACCAACACTTTCACAAAATTTGTTTTTAAAACCTTGTCGTATCTTTTGCTTGCCTTTAATTACCTGTTGTATAGAGAATCAAAAGTTTTTTAAAGTCACTACTGAAAAATAGTATTGACAGGAGAAGGAGGTGACAGAGGATGAGATGGTTTGATGGCATCACTCACTCAATGGACATGAGTTTGAGCAAATTCCAGGAGATAGTGAAGGACAGGGAATCCTGGCATGCTGCATTCTGTGGAGGTGCAAAGAGTCAGACAACTTAGCAACTGAACAGCAACAACTGAAAAATAATGTCCAGAGACGTTTACAACTACTAGAAGAAAAATATCCTGAAATATATCTTTAAAGACACTTCAGTTAAACCAAAAGCTTCTCCATCATGCTGATTTCAAAGTATTAAAGAGTTATGCCTAACAAATTACCTTGAAACTTGGTGGGTTAAAGCAGCAAAATATATATATATATATATCCTCCCAGTTTCTACCTATTGAAATGTAAGAGTTAGTTAGCCCAATGATCCTGGCCTGCAGTGTCACAGAAGACTGCAGCCATGATGTTGGCCAGGATTCCATTTTCTGAAGGTTTAAACAGGAACTGAGGATTCCCTTCCAAGGTGGTTCATTCAAGTAGCTGGCAACTCAGTGCTATTTCCTTGCAGAAGGCCTCAGTTCCTCATTACAAGGATCTCTCCTGAGGGCTGCTTCGGTGTCTTCACAACCAGGCAGCCAAGCAAATGACCCTAAAGACAGGAAGACAGAAGCTTTAATGTCCTTTAAAACCACCCTTGAAAGTGTCAAAGCACGACTCCCACCACATTTGATTCATTAGAGGAAAGTCAATAGTCAGTTCAGTTCAGTTCAGAGGCTCACTCCTATCCAACTCTTTGCAACCCCATGGACTGCAGCACGCCAGGCTTCCCTGTATATCACCACTCCCAGAGTTTACTCAAACTCATGTGCATTGAGTCAGTGATGCTATCCACCCATCTACTCCTCTGTCATCCCTTTTTCCTCACGCCTTCAATCTTTCCCAGCATCAGGGTCTTTTCAAATGAGTCAGTTCTTCACATCATGTGGCCAAAGTACTGGAGTTTCAGCTTCATCATCAGTCCTTTCAATTAATAATCAGGACTGATTTCCTTTAGGATGGACTGGTTAGATCCCTGTTCAGTTCAAGGGAATCTCAAGAGTCTTTTCCAACACCAGAGTTCAAAAGCATCAATTCGTTGGCACTCAGCTTTCTTTATAGTCCAGCTTTCACATCCATACATGACCACTGGAAAAACTAGAGCCTTGACAAGACGGACATTTGTTAACAAAGTAATGTCTCTGCTTTTTAATATGCTATCTAGGTTGGTCATAGCTTTTCTTCCAAGGAGTAAGCACCTTTTAATTTCATGGCTGCAGTCACCATCTTCAGTGATTTTGGAGCCCCCCAAAATAAAAACTCTCACTTTTTCCCCATCTATTTGCCATGAAGTCATGGGACCAGATGCCATGATCTTAGTTTTTTGAATGTTGAGCTTTAAGTCAACTCTTTCACTCTCCTCTTTCATGTTCATCAAGAGACTCTTTAATTCTTCACTTTCTGCCATAAGGGTGGTTTCATCTGCATATCTGAGGTTATTGATATTTCTCCCAGCAATCTTGATTCCAGCTTATGCTTCATCCAACCAGGGTTTCTCATGATGTACTCTGCATATAAGTTAAATTAGCAGGGTGACAATATACAGCCTTGATGTACTCCTTTTCCTATTTAAAACCAGTCTGTTGCTCCATATGCAGTTCTAACTGTTGCTTCCCTGACGTGTATACAGATTTCTTAAGAGGCAGGTCAGGTGGTCTGGTATTCCCATCTCTTTCAGAATTTTCCACAGTTTGTTGTTATCCACATAATCAAAGGCCTTGGCATAATCATTAAAGCAGAAATAGATGTCTTTCTGGAACTCTCTTGCTTTTTCCATGATCCAGCGGATGTTGGCAATTTGATCTCTGGTTCCTCCTCCTTTCCTAAATCCAGCTTGAACATCTGGAGGTTCAGAGTTCATGTATTGTTGAAGCCTGGCTTGGAGAATTTTGAGCATTATTTTACTAGCGTGTGAGATGAGTGCAGTTGTGTGGTAGTTTGGGCATTCTTTGGCATTGCCTTTCTTTGGGATTGGAATGAAAACTGACCTTTTCCAGTCCTGTGGCCACTGCTGAGTTTTCGAAATTTGCTGGCATATTGAGTGCAGCACATTCACAGCATCATCTTTTAGGATTCATAAAAGCTCAACTGGAATTCCATCACCTCCACTAGCTTAGTTCGTAGCGATGGTTCCTAAGGCCCACTTGACTTCCCATTCCAGGATCTCTGGCTCTAGGTGAGTGATCACACCATCATGATTATCTGTATTGTGAAGATCTTTTTTGTACAGTGTTTCTGTTTATTCTTTCCACCTCTTCTTAATGCCTTCTACTTCTGTTAGGTCCCTACCATTTCTATCCTTTATTGAGTCCATCTTTGCATGAAATGTTCCCTTGGTATCTCTAATTTTCTTGAAGAGATCTCTAGTCTTTCCTATTCTGTTGTTTTCCTCTATTTCTTTGCATTGATCGCTGAGGAAGATTTTCTTATCTCTCCTTGCTATTCTTTGGAACTCTGCATTCAAATAGGTATATCTTTCCTTTTCTCCTTTGCTTTTTGCTTCTCTTCTTTTCACAGCTATTTGTAAGGCCTCCTCAGACAACCATTTTACTTTCCTGCATTTCTTTTTCTTGGGGATGGTCTTGCTCCCTGTTTCCTGTACAATGTCACGAACCTCCGTCCACAATTCATGAGGCACTCTGTCTATCAGATCTAGTCCTGTAAATCTATTTGTCACTTCCACTGTATAATCATAAGGGCTTTGATTTAGGTCATACCTGAATGGTCTAGTGGTTTTCCCTACTTTCTTCAATTTAAGTCTGAATTTGGCAATAAGGAGTTCATGATCTGAGCCACAGTCTGCTCCCAGTCTTGTTTTTGCTGACTGTATAGAGCTTCTCCATCTTTGGCTGCAAAGAATATAATCAATCTGATATCGGTGTTGATCATCTGGTGATGTCCATGTGTAGAGTCTTCTCTTGTGTTGTTGGAAGAGGGTGTTTGCTATGACCAGTGCATTCTCTTGGCAAAACTCCATTAGCCTTTGCCCTGCTTCATTCTGTACTCCAAGGCCAAATTTGCCTGTTACTCCAGGTGTTTCTTGACTTCCTACTTTTGCATTCCAGTCCCCTATAATGAAAAGGACATCCTTTTTGGGTGTTAGTTCTAGAAGGTCTTGTAGGCCTTCATAGAACTGTTCAAATTCAGCTTCTTCAGCCCATAGTCAAGAGGAGGGAAATTAGACTCCACCTCTTGTTGAAAGGTTTGTCAAAGATTTGTGGGATGTATTTTAAAACCACCACAATGACTTGAATCAAAGAATTTTAAGTATTCAGTAAAAAGCTATGTTTTAAACATATATTATACTTCAATAATACAATGCCATTTAACAATGTTGTGACCTATTTTTAATGTTACTGTCACAAGTCATTCTTGGACCTAGTCAAGGGTGTTTTCTTAAAGAAGGAGGTTGAGGAGGAAGCGGGAGAGGGGGAGAAAAAAAAATATATCCTCCTACAAAATAAGTTCCTTACATAGTTTCTTATCAGCTCTAACAGGGACAAGTACCCTTCCTGACAGGGGCCAAGGGAATGTCCTATCTGGACAGACCTGAGGCACATGTCCATTTCTGGAGTCCAGGATTATGTCAGCACCTGAGAAGCATGTGGACTGCAAGTGGAAACGTAATGATATACTTGGGGGAGTCAGAAGCATAGTTATCTAAGGAAAAAAGAGATTCTGGGCCCTGGTGGCTCAGCAGTAAAGAATCCGCCTGTAATATAGGAGACATGGGTTTGATCCCTGTGTTGGAAAGATGCCCTGGAGAAAGAAAAGGCAACCAACTCCAGTGTTCTTGCCTGGAGGATCCCACGGACAGAGAAACCTGGAGGGCTACAGTCCATGGGGTCACAAGACTCAAAACGACTTGATGACTAAACCACCCCCACCATCAGACAATAAATATTGACTGACAGACATCATTTAATTTTTTCTTTTTTTCAGATAGGTCAGTATTTCTATTATAACAACAACTTTTTTTGCAACTTCATGGATGCTTAAATGATTTTAATACTATTGAGAATCTCACTCAAAACCTTTTAAATTTTCTACATCATGGCAGGAGCTCTGAAAATAGAGAGGTGTATCATAGAATGGAGATGCTAATGAAAATACTCTGAGTTATTTTAAAATTAAACAGGAGGATTATTTCCACATTTCACTGACTGTTATCTTAGCAAATTAGAAATGCATTATTTAGCAAATTAGAAGTAAAACAGTCAGAGAAAACTATTTCTTTACTGTGTCAGACTATTAAAGAATGTTGTTAAAATTAGACTTAAATGCAATTCCTTTAATGCCAAATCGACTAGGTCTGCCAGGTTGTTGCATTTTTATCCCATTTCTCCATCTTTATTCATTATCCCTATCATATTTATTTAATTAAAAGTTGGCCATCTCCAATTGAAACAAAATAGTTTTTAAAGACATCAATGCTTTCCATTCTAACAAAAGACAATGTTTATAAAGTTTCACTCACGCATTCCCAGAAACTATGTAGGTATTTGTGGGCATTTTAGTGTATCAGAATGAAATTGGTAAAATCACTTTAGGGACTTTCCTGGTGGTCCAGTGGTTGGGAGTCCATCTGCCAATGCAGGGGACACAGTTTGATCCCTGGTCCGGGAATTAAGATCCCACAAACCACGGGGCAACTAACCGCATGTGCCACAACTACTGAGCCCACATGCCATAACTACCGATGCCATTGTGCCCTACAGCCTGTGCTCCGCAACGAGAGAATCCACCACAATGAGGAGACCATGCATCACGACTAGACAGTAGCCCCCAATCGCTGCAACTAGAGAAAGCCCGAGCGTACCAACGAAGACCCTGAGCACTGCAATGAAGACCCAGAGCAACCATAAACAATTTTAAAAAATCATTTTAAAGAGCTGCCTTTGGCCATTGGGTTTGAAGATGAACTTCTACCTCACTACATTTCCTTTTGGAGGAATTACTTTAAGAACACAAGTTATTTTAACCTTACATTACAACAAGAAATTTTAAAATGTCATAATAGAAACATTCATTTGAAGAATTTCTGCCCTTAGACAACACAGAGGATGTTACCACCAGGTTTTGTAAAACATTAAATATTTGATATCTTTGGACTAAAGCATCTTTATGAATGAGGATCTTAGATCTTAAGACTCTTATGCCTATTTGTGCTTTTGATTAATCACTTATTAACTTAAAAAAATACTAGAGATTGTTGACACATTAAAAAGAAAATTAACATTAAATATTAGAGATTTTTCCCTGAATAATGCATTGTTTGAATAACCGGACTTGTTTTAATTAACATTTTCCATTTTATGTTTAGCTGTAACAGACAAGGGAATAATTCATGTACAGACTACTGAGCCAATTTTCTACAAAAGTTAAGAGAAAAAAAATTTTCTTTTTTAATTTAAAAGTTTAGAGGAAAAATTCACCTAAATTGACTGGAAATGGAAAAACATAACTGCTAGCTAACTGATAATGATATTTTAATCTGAAATTATGAGTGAAAATTATAATGTTTGTCTCCCTCAGTTCAGTTCAGTTCAGTCGCTCAGTCGTGTCCGACTCTCCACAACCCCATGAATCACAGCACGCCAGGCCTCCCTGTCCATCACCAACTCCCGGAGTACACTCAAACTCATGTCCACAGAGTCGGTGATGCCATCCAGCCATCTCATTCTCCGTCGTCCCCTTCTCCTCCTGCCCCCAACCTTTCCCAGCATCAGAGTCTTTTCCAGTGAGTCAACTCGTCGCATGAGGTGGCCAAAGTATTGCAGTTTCAGCTTTAGCATCAGTCCCTCCAATGAACATCCAGGATCGATCTCCTTTAGAATGGACTGGTTGGATCTCCTTGCAGTATAAGGGACTCTCAAGAGTCTTCTCCAACACCACAGTTCAAAAGCATCAATTCTTTGGCGATCAGCTTTCTTCACAGTCCAACTCTCACATCCAGACATGACCACGGGAAAAACCATTGCCTTGACTAGACGGACCTTGGTTGGCTAAGTAATGTCTTTGCTTTTTAATATACTATCAAGGTTGGTCATAACTTTCCTTCCAAGGAGCAAGCGTCTTTTAATTTCATGGCTGCAATCAGCATCTGCAGTGATTTTGGAGCCCAAAAAAATAAAGTCTGACACTGTTTCCATTGTTTTTCCATCTATTTCCCATGAAGTGATGGGACCAGATGCCATGATCTTTGTTTTCTGAATGTTGAGCTTCAAGCCAACCTTTTTACTCTCCTCTTTCACTTTCATCAAGAGGCTTTTGAGTTCCTCTTCACTTTCTGCAATAAGGGTAGTGTCATCTGCATATCTGAGGTTATTGATATTTCTCCCAGCAATCTTGATTCCAGCTTGTGCTTCTTCCAGCCCAGTTTGTCTCCCTACTTCACTTAAAAACTTGTTATGCTATTTTCCCATGTGTAATCCCCTCAAGGAACTTCTAATGTCAGTGAGGAAATTAGACTAGTATACATAGAAGCATCCCAGAATCCAGTTTAAGGCAGTATATGAAGAAGTACTGAGATTTAATGATTATTTATCAGAGGTCACGGGCTTCCCAGGTGGCACTAGTGGTAAAGAACCTACTTGCCAATGCAGAACCTGGGTTCTGGGTTTGATCCCTGGGTGGGGAAGAACCCCGGAGAAGGAAATGGTGATCTACTCCAGTACTCTTGCCTAGAGAATCCCATGGACAGAGGAGCCTGCTGGGCTACAATCCATAGGGTCCCAAAGAGTCGGACACAACTGAAGTGACTTAGCACACACACAGAGGTCACAATTCCAACACCGAAAGCACCTCTAACATATATGCATATATATTACTGTCCCTCTAGCTGAGATCCCTGTGAATTACATGATTCTTATTAGAAAAGCAAGTTATCAACGGACCTTTCAAAGGGTCTAAAGGCAATATAACTAGTGACAATAAAAGACATGTAATCTATCAATAATAGATGGTTCATATATAAATTTTACTATTAATGACCATTTCTCCCTCAGAGCAAGTCATACATAAGAATTACATTCCCAAAGAAGAACTCCATATTTACCTAGACCAAGACAGAAACGGAAGTTTAGTCTACTGTTGTATTTGAAAGTTGAAGAAATCTTGAAGAAAGTAAATAATTCTGAGTTAACCTAAGTTTTCAGCATATTTGTCATTCATCACTGGGTATAGCATATTCAAATGTGATTTTTTACATTGTAATTGACAAGAATATTTAATAATATATATCTAAAGGAGATCAATCCTGGGTGTTCATTGGAAGGACTGATGCTAAAGCTGAAACTCCAATACTTTGGCCACCTCATGCAACGAGTTGACTCACTGGAAAAGACTCTGATGCTGGGAAGTATTGGGGGTGGGAGGAGAAGGGGATGACAGAGAATGAGATGGCTGGATGGCATCACCAGTTTGATGGACATGAGTTTGAGTGAACTCCGGGAGTTGGTGATGGACAGGGAGGCCTGGCGTGCTGTGATTCATGGGGTTGCAAAGAGTCGGACACGACTGAGTGACTGAATTGAACTGAACTGAACTGAAGGTAACCACAGGAAATAAAATCATCTAATAGTGATCCATCATGATAATTAATGATTAATATTTTCTCAAAAAAGACATGCTATTATAACCATATTAAAATGCTTATTCGTACTGATGTAAGAAAAAAACATCAGCTACTCTCATATAGATTTCTCAATTTATAATGGCTAATAATCTTGCCAATATTAACAAACATACAAAAATCCAGAGTGATTCAGATTCTCCATTGTAGACCAAACATTCTCAAATAAAAACCAGAGATGGTTAGTAGTTAAAGAGGTAAAAACTGATTTTATTTAGGACTCTTGCAAAAAGGTTTGGCAAATACAGGGCCAATGGAAATATACAGCTGAGAGAGTGGGGGTGGGGGTGGGGGTTGGGGTGTAACAGGGAGCATCGCTGGATGGAACATTATTAAGGGGAACATCAGAGGTAAGGAGTATTTTAGATAAACTGACCTAACAGAGTTCTTTCCTGAAGACAGGTTGGGGTAATCAGACTTCACCTGAGGATGATGAAGGATGAAGAACCTGATCAGATATAAATAGAGGGTGATCAAATGTTGAAGATGGAAGACTCTTGCTAATCTGACTTGGCAGGGTTTTTGCTAAAACTGGATTTTACAAGGAAGTGTATAGGTAAGCACAGGAAAAAGTTTGGGATCCTAATTAAAGCTTGGTCAGTTAAGCAAAGAATCTGTCAACATAAACAGATTATTTTAGTATACACACTGTAGTGATGTACAATCACCACATAATCATTTTCATAGTTAACGTCTAGTTTCAAAAAGTTCTAACTGTGAACACACGTATCAGTAGAGTTTAATAGAAGAAACTACAGTCAACCCTCAGTGTCCTGGGGACTGGTTCCTCCTTAGATACCAAAATTGGAGGATGCTCCAAGTCCCTGATTTAAAAAAAAATGGCATAGCATTAGAACATAAAATCTATGCACTCCTCCCATACACTTTAAATCATCTCTATATAACTTATAATACCTATTGCAATGTAAATGCTATGTAAATAGTTGTAAATACAATGTAAATGATATGTAAATAGCTGCATGCACGGTGCAAATTCATGTTTTGCTTTTTAGAACTTTCTAGAATTTTTTTAAAATATATTTTTAATATAGTAGATTAAATCCACAGATGCAGAACCAGAAGATACAGAGGGCCAACTACATTCTCTTCATAATTGTGAGCACATGGAACGTCATTCTAAATATATTTTCAAAGTTCAAAACTGAAAGAGGTTGATAGATTTGAAAACATAAACATTTTAGAAGTTTGAATAATAAAATGCCATTGTCAATGTTTACCAAAGACGCACTGGCCTCAGCACTAGTCCTTTAATCCCGTTAGAAGCCTCCACCTTAGAAATCCTTATTAGTTGTTGCCCTTACTTGGAACTGTCTTGCTCAGGTCTCTGGATACCCTTATTTCTCTCACTTCCTTCAAATTTATACTCAGCTGTCTCCTTCTCAGTCAGGCCTTTCATGACCACTTAGCATGAAATAAATCACACATCTCCCCAAAAGAAGCAGATATCCTTATCCCCTTAACCCTATTTTGCCCCAAGCATTAGTTCCCATTTGACATACTTTGTATTTACTTCTTTATTTTCTGTCTCCATTCCCACTCCAAATAAAAGTATCTGTGAGGTTAAGGACTTTACTTTGCCATTGCCATATCCCTAGTAACTAGATGGTGATTGTTTCATAGTCTGTGCTTAGTAGGTTTCCATTAAATGAATTAATAAGGGGAAAAGATTTTAAACTGTTGCTAGATGCTTCCAGATTATCTTCCCAAAATGTCGCAGCAAGCATCACTATTCTGCAATATGTAAGAAAGACTATAACTGCTTCCCCACACTTGTACCAATACCAGACATTATCAATGTTTACTATTTATTATCAAAAGGATAGGTGTAGCTTCTATCAAATGAAGAGTCCAATGAAATTTATAATCAGAAGTATATATTTAATTTTTGTTGACATTGCTATGTTCCTGTGTAACACACTATACTGAATGCAAACAGAAACAATGCAGATAAAGTTTCAGAGTTAATATCCTCATATTAAGGATAGTCGGAGAAGGCAATGGCAAGCCACTCCAGTACTATTGCCTAGAAAATCCCATGGATGGAGGAGCCTGGTAGGCTGCAGTCCGTGGGGTCGCTAAGGGTCGGACACGACTGAGCGACTTCACTTTCACTTTTCACTTTCCACTTTCACACATTGGAGAAGGAAATGGCAACCCACTCCAGTGTTCTTGCCTGGAGAATCCCAGGGACGGGGAAGCCTGGTGGGCTTCCGTCTATGGGGTCACACAGAGTCGGACACGACTGAAGTGACTTAGCAATAGCAATAGCAATTAAGGATAGTCCATGCTCATGCTTTTTAAGTCTAGGCATCAAAATACAAACAAAATACATTCTTCAAGGAAACCTGACTAAGGCAGTAATCCTTCCACTTCAAGAAAGCATCTTTAGCCCCAACATCCTTCTGTGAAATAAGTAGTTTCTCTGGCAGGCCTGAAAGAAAGAATGAGAAAAATGAGAGGATCGCTCATTATAATTGCCCTCCTGGAATCCTTTCAAGAATATGCTTTCCCAATGATAAAGAGAATTCAGAGGTTAAGAGGCACTCATGCTAAGATTTACATGAGGCTTTGGCTTAGATCCACATGAAAGATAATACAAATGTGCAAAGGGAAGACAGATGTGGCCATGATGAAGACATTCTTCATGTGACATGGAAGACCTCAAGGAGCGGAGATTCTGGGGCTACAAACTCAGCCTGTTGAAAAGTTCTCAAAAATGGCAGCTTTAAAAGAACATAAAGCAACTGGAAGACCTATGGGGAAATTGGCTTAGAATCCGAAACCAGACAGTCTGAATGATAAAGTTTCTAAGGCACAGATTATCTTTAAAGTATCTCAGTGTTCAGAGATCACTACCATTTCCAATGCAGATAATACAAAGATGGGCCATTCTTTGGATAGTTCTGAATTGATAAAAATAATAGCATAAACCAAAATTAAAACAACATTCTGCCATTCCTTTCAAGTTACTCTTTTCTTTCATATTTAATAGGATTTTAAAAAGTAAAATAGATGTCTTTTCAAATTGCAAGACATATTTCAGTCACTAAGTCATGTCCAACTCTTTGTGACCCCATGGAATGCAGCCTGCCAGGCTCCTTTGCCCAATGGGTTTCCCAGGCAAGGTTACTGAAGTGGGTTGCCAATTCCTTCTCCAAGACATCCAAAAACTGAAAATATTTAGGTCTACTTAAAATATTAGCCAAATTCCCCCACTTTGAGAGACAAAACTAAAGGAAAAGTTAAAGCTAAAAATAAATTAATACTGCATATAACAGAAAACTTGGATCATTTCAATGTTGTTGCCAACAGATGGTAAACTCAGGGCAATGGAAGATAATGCTAAAATAATTATTTCTCAAGCCAGGATCCAAGCTAGTGTGTGCTCTCTGAGAAACCATGATTCTGCTCACTGCTCAGGAAAAAAAATACACATACAAATATTAGGAGAAAAATAATCCAGTCTATATTAATTAAGGATGAGAGTTAAGGTTAAAAATATTCTAGTTGAGGAAAAGGAAAGGGGGAAGGAATATTTTAGACATGCCACTTAAATCTAATTAAAATGCTGACCTTTTTAAAGTGGAATGTGTATAGGTCATGTCCTTTTACAAGTAATTCTCATTCAACACATGGGAATGCTATGACCTTGATCTTATTATTACCCACATTTTACAGATCATGAAACTGAGGAAAAAACAAGTTAAATAACTTTCTCAAGCTCACACAATTAAGGATTTTAAAGGCAAGATTCATTGCTAGATATTCTGACCCCAGAGACACTACCTTTGGATATTATACCACAATGTATCAGATTAAATATTGTGTGCCACAGAGTTTCAGAAAAACATCTACTTCTGCTTTATTGACTACGCCAAAGCCTTTGACTATGTGGATCACAGCAAACTGGAAAACTCTTCAAGAGACAGGAATACCAGACCGCCTGACCTGCCTCCTGATAAATCTGTATGCAGGTCAAGAAGCAACAGTTAGAACTGGACATGGAACAACAGACTGGTTCCAAATCAGGAAAGGAGTAAGTGAAGGCTGCATATTGTCACCCTGCTTATTTAACTTATATGCAGAGTACATCATGCGAAATGCCAGGCTGGATGAAGCACAAGCTGGGATCAAGATTGCGGGAGAAATATCAATAAACTCAGATATGCAGATGACACCACCCTTATGGCAGAAACTGAAGAAGAACTAAAGAGCCTCTTGATGAAAGTGAAAGAGGAGAGTGAAAACATTAGCTTAAAACTCAACATTCAGAAAACAATATCATGGCATCCAGTCACTTCATGGCAAATAGATGGGGAAACAAAGGAAACAGTGACAGACTTTATTTTCTTGGGCTCCAAAATCACTGCAGATGTTCTATTTCCAGTTTTTTAAGGAATCTCCACACTGTTCTCCATAGTGGCTGTACTAGTTTGCATTCCCACCAACAGTGTAAGAGGGTTCCCTTCTCTCCACACCCTCTCCAGCATTTATTGCTTGTAGACTTTTGGATAGCATCCATTCTGACTGGTGTGAAATGGTACCTCACTGTGGTTTTGATTTGCATTTCTCTGATTATGAGGGATGTTGAGAATCTTTTCATGTGTTTGTTAGCCATCTGTATATCTTCTTTGGAGAAATGTCTGTTTAGTTCCTTGGCCCATTTTTTGATTGGGTCATTTATTTTTCTGGAATTGAGCTGCAGGAGTTGCTTGTATATTTTTGAGCTTAATCCTTTGTCAGTTCTTCATTTGCTATTATTTTCTCCCATTCTGAAGGCTGTCTTTTCACCTTGCTTATAGTTTCCTTTGCTGTGCAGAAGCTTTTAATTTTAATTAGATCCCATTTGTTGATTTTTGCTTTTATTTCCAATATTCTGGGAGGTGGCTCATGGAGGATCCTGCTGTGATTTATGTCGGAGAGTGTTTTGCCTATGTTCTCCTCTAGGAGTTATAAGTTTCTGGTCTTACATTTAGATCTTTAACCCATTTTGAGTTTATTTTTCTGTATGGTGTTAGAGAGTGTTCTAGTTTCATTCTTTTACAAGTGGTTGACCAGTTTTCCCAGCACCACTTGTTAAAGAGACTGTCTTTTCTCCATTGAATATTCTTGCCTCCCTTGTCAAAGATAAGGTGTCCATAGGTGCCATATGACCAAGCAATCCCACTGCTGGGTATTCACACCAAGGAAACCAGAATTGAAAGAGACACATGTACTCCAATGTTCATCGCAGCACTGTTTATAATAGCCAGGACATGGAAGCTACCTAGATGTCCATCTGCAGACGAATGGATAAGAAAGCTTTGGTACATATACACAATGGAGTATTACTCAGCCATTAAAAAGAATACATTTGAATCTGTTCTAATGAGGTGGATGAAACTGGAGCCTATTATACAGAGTGAAGTAAGCCAGAAAGAAAAACACCAATACAGTATACTAACGCATATATATAGAATTTAGGAAGATGATAATGATAACCCTGTATACGAGACAGCAAAAGAGACACAGATGTATAGAACAGTCTTTTGGACTCTGTGGGAGAGGGGGAGGGTGGGATGATTTGGGAGAATGGCATTAAAACATGTACATTATCATATGTGAAATGACTCGCCAGTCCAAGTTTGATGCATGATACAGGATGCTCGGGGCTGGTGTACTGGGATGACCCAGAGGGATGACATGGGGAAGGAGGTGGGAGGGGGGTTCAAGATGGGGAACATATGTACACCTGGGGCAGATTCATGTCAATGTATGGCAAAACTAATGCAATAATGTAAAGTAATTAGCCCCCAATTAAAATAAATAAATTAAAAAATAAAATTTAAAAAAAAATCACTGTAGATGGTGACTGCAGCCATGAAATCAAAAGATGCTTGCTCCTTGGAAGAAAATTTATGACCAACCTAGATAGCATATTAAAAAGCAGAGACATTACTTTGCCAACAAAGGTCCGTCTAGTCAAAGATATCTGTGGTTTTTCCAGTAGTCATGTATGGATCAGAGAGTTGGACTACAAAGAAAGCTGAGTGCCAAAAACTGATGCTTTTGAACTGTGGTGTTGGAGAAGATTATTGAGAGTTCCTTGGACTACAAGGAGATCCAACCAGTCCATCCTAAAGGAAATCAGTCCTGAATATTCATTGGAAGGACTGATGCTAAAGCTGAAACTCCAATACTTTGGCCACCTCATGCGAAGAAATGACTCTTTGGAAAAGACCATGATGCTGGGAAAGATTGAAGGAGGGAAGAGAAGGGGACAACAGAGGATGAGATGGTTGGATGACATCACTGACTCGATGGACATGAGTTTGAGCAAGCTCTGGGAGTTGGTGATGGACAAGGAAGCCTGGCGTGCTACAATCCATGGGGTCAAAAAGAGTCAGACACGATTGAGTGACTGAACTGAAATATTGTGTGTAAACACCTAAAAGGCAGCTTAACTTTCTGTTTGAAGGCAACCCATCTATATAAGCGTGGTTCACTATGACAGTGTTGTTCTGCTCACATAAAATTCAAAGGTTCATTGATTCAAACCTTTAATTAACACTATACAACACAAACATCACATCAGGCACTGGAGAGATGACAGTTTATTTTCAGCTCTAAAAGAGTTGAAACAGGAAATAAGACAGATATGTAAACAAATAATCATAATATGTACAGGAAGTGACATTCTATGATGTACATTTAAAATATCAAAATTACAAACTTATCAAAACATTACTGCATTTTTTTCTCAGGCCGGGAGGGGGAAATGACAAAAAAGAAAAGATTAAGAATGAAATAATGGCTGAAAACGTCCCAAATTTGAGGAGATATTTGGATATTCAAGTTCAACGAGCATGCTACAATTACAATTCAAAATGATCTTCTTCAAGACACATAATAAAACTGCCTAAAATCAAAGTCAAAGGCAGAGTTTAAAAAGCAGTAAAATATATAAAATTTCTTTCAAACAAGGAAATCTCTATAAGGTTACTAACAGATTTCTCAGCAGAGCTCTTACAGATCTAGAAAGAATGGGGAGATACATTCAAAGTGGTTAAAGAAAAAAAAATGCCATTCAAAGAATACCCAGCAAAGTTGTCCTTCAGGAATGAGAATGAGATAAAGAATTTCCCATGAAATTTGCCTCGTAAGTAATGCTGAAAGCAATTCTTTAGAATGAAGTGAAAGCATATCAATTAGTAACATGAAAATATATGAAAATAAATAACACACTAGTAAAGGCAATACATAGTAAAATTCAGAACATGTTAATACTATAGTATAGTATTTATTATCCACTTAACTCTGGTATAAAGGTTTAAGAAAGAATAATAAAAATTCAGTTCAGTTCAGTTCATTTCAGTCGCTCAGTCGTGTCTGACTCTTTGAGACCCCATGAATCACAGCACGCCAGGCCTCCCTGTCCAGCACCAACTCCCGGAGTTCACTCAAACTCATGTCCATCAAGTCGGTGATGCCATCCAGCCATCTCATTCTCTGTCGTCCCCGTCTCCTCCCACCCCCAATTCCTCCCAGCATCAGAGTCTTTTCCAGTGAGTCAACTCGTCGCATGAGGTGGCCAAAGTATTGCAGTTTCAGCTTTAGCATCAGTCCTTCCAATGAACACCCAGGATTGATCTCCTTTAGGATGGACTGGTTGGATCTCCTTGCAGTCCAAGGGACTCTCAAGAGTCTTCTCCAGCACCACAGTTCAAAAGCATCAATTCTTCGGCGATCAGCTTTCTTCACAGTCCAACTCTCACATCCATACATGACCACTGGAAAAACCATAGCCTTGACTAGACGGACCTTTGCTGGCAAAGTAATGTCTCTGCTTTTTAATACGCTATCTAGGTTGGTCATAACTTTCCTTCCAAGGAGTAAGCGTCTTTTAATTTCCTGGCTGCAATCAGCATCTGCAGTGATTTTTAACTATAGTTAAAATAACTTGTTAATGGATACACAATATAAAAGATGTAAAGTGCAACATCAAAAATATAAAATGTGGAAGGGGAAATAAAACAGTAGTTTTCATATGTGATTGAAGTTAAACTGTTATGAGCTTAAAACAGAGTGTTATATTTCAAGTAAGCTTCAGGGTAATCACAAAGCAAAAACCTCTAGTAAATACATACCAAATAGAGAAAGAAATAAAAATATATCCCTGGAAAATAATTAATTCACAAAGGAAGACAGCAAGAGAGGAACAAAGAAATAAATGAATTACAAAATGCCAAGAAAACAATTAATGAAATGGCTACAGTAAGTGCTTACCTATTAATAATTAGTTTAAATGTAAATGAATTAAATAATCAGAAGACATAGTGGCTGAATGGGTACAAAACAAGGTCTAACCATATGCTGTCCAGGAGAGACTCACTTCAGCTTCAAGGACACATACAAGCTCAAAATGAAGGATAGAAAAAGATACCCCAGATAAATGGATACAAAAGACAGCAGAGGTAGCTATACTTAGACAAAATTAATAGACTTCAAGTAAAAAATGGTAACAAAAGACAAAGAAGGTCATTATATAATGATAAGGGGTCAATTTATTAAGATAATATAATCATAATTAATAGATGCTCCCTGGTTATCTAGTGGTTAGGATTAGGTGCTCTCACTGCTACAGCCGAGGTTCAATTCCCAGTCAGGGAAGCCCTTCTTCATCCTCTCTGCCTGCCACCTACCAACCTCCCCCCTGTGACCATACCACCTTTTGGGCTTCCCTGGTGTCTCAGACAGTAAAGAATGCTCCTGCAATGCAGGAGACCTGAGTTTGATCCTTGGATTGGGAAGATCCCCTAGGAAGGGAACAGCTACCCACTTCAGTATTCTAGCCTGGAGAATTCCATGGACTACATAGTCCATGGGGTCCCAAAGAGGACAGAATTGATGCTTTTGAACTGTAGTGTTGGAAAAGACTCTTGACAGTCCCTTGGACTGCAAGGAGATCCAACCAGTCCATCCTATAGGAAATCAACCTGAATATTCATTGGAAGGACTGATGCTGAAGCTGAAGCTCCAATACTTTGGCCACCTGATGCAAAAAGCTGCCTCATTAGAAAAGGCCCTGATGCTGGGAAAGATCAAAGGCAGGAGGGTAAGGGACCAACAGAGGATGAGATGGTAGTTTGAACAAGCTCCAAGAGATGGTAAAGGACAGGGAAGCCTGGCATGCTGAAGTCCATGGGGTCACAAAGAGTCAGACAAGACTGAGAAACTGAACAACAACAAATAATTAAAAATATAACATAATAATATAACTGCAAGTATATATGCACCCAATATCAGAGCACCTAGGTATATTAAGCAAATATTAACAGATCTGAAGGAGACATAAAAAATAATATAATGATAATAGTAGACAACTTTAATATCCCACTTCAAAAATTGATAGATTAAAGTATACAGAATATCAACAAGGAAATATTGGATCTGAACTATACTTTAGACAAACTGGGCCTGACAAACATATACAGACATTCTGTCCAATAGTAACAGAATACACAGTGTCCTCAAACACACATGGTATATTATCCAGGATCAGTCATATATTAAGTAACAACACAAGTGTCAGAAAAATTTTAAAGGCTGAAATTTTACCAAATATATTTTCTGACCACAGTGGAATGAAACTAGAAACCAATATTAAGGGTGAAACTGTAAAATTCATAAAAATGTGGAAATTAAATAAGATGTTATTGAACAGCCAATGGGTCACAGAAGAAATCAAAAGGGAAATAAAAAAATACCTCAAAACAAACAAAAATGAAAAAGTATACTAAAACTTATGACACATGCAGCAAAAGCAGTGCTAAGAGGGAAGTTAAT
Organism: Moschus berezovskii; assembly: GCF_049115385.1. Classification (NCBI taxonomy): domain Eukaryota; kingdom Metazoa; phylum Chordata; class Mammalia; order Artiodactyla; family Moschidae; genus Moschus; species Moschus berezovskii. The sequence continues at coordinate 36,424,455 of NC_142467.1, read as the reverse complement.
AGTAATAAATGCCTACATTAAGAAAAAAGAAAACTTTCAAACAACCTATCTTTACACTTTAAAAAACTAGAAAAAGAATAAACCCAAAGTTAGCAGTGAAGTGAAAGTTGCTCAGTTGTGTCTGACTCTGATCTAATGGACTATACAGTCCATGGAATTCTCTAGGCCAGAACACCAGAGTCGGTAGCCTTTCCCTTCTTCAGGGGATCTTCCCAACCCAGGGATCGAACTCAAGTATCCTACATTGAAAGTGGATTCTTTATCACCTGAGCCTTAGCAGAAGGGAGAACACACAAAAAAAAGACAGGAACAAAAATAAATGAAATAGAGAATGAAGAACAAAAGATCATTAAACTAAGAGCTGATTCTTTGAAAAGATAAACAAATTTGAAAAACCTTTAGCTAGTCTCACCACAAAAACAAACAAAATTATTAATTATAAAAGTGACATCACAACTGATAAAACAAAAAGGATCATAAGTCTAATATGAATGGCTATATGCCAACAAATTCGACAATCTAGAAGAAATTGATTAAATTTTTGAAACACACAACTTACTAAGTCTGAATCATGAAGAAATACAAAAGCTGACATACCAGTAACCATAAAGAGACTGAAGCAGTATATAAAATCTTCAACAAGGAAGATAGCAGGACCAGATAGTTTCCCTGATAAATTCTACCAAATATTTAAATAAGAATGAATGCCAATCCTCAAACTCTTCCAGAAATTGAAGAGAAGGCAACATTTCCAATCTCATTTTCTTAGGCTAGCATTCAGTTCAGTTCAGTTCAGTCACTCAGTCGTGTCCAACTCTTTGTGACTCCATGAATCACAGCACGCCAGGCCTCCCTGTCCAGCACCAACTCCCGGAGTTCACTCAAACTCATGTCCATCGAGTCGGTGATGCCATCTAGCCATCTCATTCTCTGTTGTCCCCTTCTCCTCCTGCCCCCAATCCTTCCTAGCATCAGAGTCTTTTCCAGTGAGTCAGCTCTTTGCATGGAGTTTCAGCTTTAGCATCAGTCCTTCCAATGAACACTCAGGACTGATCTCCTTTAGAATGGACTGGTTGGATTTCCTTGCAGTCCAAGGGACTCTCAAGAGTCTTCTCCAACACTTACTTGATATCAAAGATAGATTGTTATAACAACAATAACAATAAAATAAAAATACAGGCCAATATCCCTGATGAATATAGATGCCAAAATTCTTAAAAAAAAAAATTCAACATCACATTAAAAGAATTTTATGCCATGATCAAGCAGGATTTATTTCTGAGATGAAAAGATGACTCAACAAATGAAAATCAATAAATGTGATACACCACATTAATAAAATGAAAGATTAACATCATATGATAATCTCAGTAGATGTAGAGACAGCATATGACAAAACTCAGTATCATTTCATGATTAAAAACTCTCAGCAAATTGTGTATAGAAAGAATGTTCTTCAACACAATAAAGGTCATTTATGAAAAGCCCACAACTAACATCATACTCAACAGGGAAAAGTGGAAAGGTTGAAAGCTTTTCCTCTAATATCAGGAGCAATACACGGGTGCCTACTCTCATAGATGAACAGGAGGGTGCCACTCCTATTCAACGTAGTACAGAAAGTCCTAGCCAGAGCAATTTAGCAAGAAAATGAATAAAACACCTCCATATTAGAAAGGAAGAATAAATTTTCTTAGTTTGCTAATGACATGATCTTGTATATAGAAAATCCTAAAGAAGCTACAAGGACTTCCTTGGCAGTCCCGTGGTTAAGACTCCGTGCTTCCAATGCAGGGGCACAGATCTGATCTCTGGTTGGGGAACTAAGATTCCACATGCCGTGTGGTGTGGCTACAGAAAAGGAAGCTGCCAAAACACTGTGAGACCTGAGAAACCAATTCAGAAAATGTTTCAGGATAAAAAATCAACATACAAAAATAATTTACTTTTCTATACACTAACAGTGAACTGTCTGAAAAAAGATAAAGAAAACAATCCCGTTCACAACAAAATCAAAAACAATGAAATACTTAGAGTTAAATTTCACCGAGGAAATGAAAAATCTATACACTGAAAACTATAATACATTGATGACAGAAATTGAGGAAGCCACAAATAAATGAGAAGATATCCTGTTTTTGTGGCTCAGAAGAACTAATATTGTTAAAATATCCATACTACCCAAAGCAACCTACAGATTCAGTGTAATCCCTAACAAATTTCCAATGGCATTTTTCATAGTTCTAGGAGAAAACAACTCTAAAATTCTATGTAGCCACAAAAGACTCTGTAGAACCAAAGCAATCCTGAGAAAAAAAACAAAGCTACAAGCAAGATACTTCCTAATTTCAAAATATAATATACAACTATAGTAATCAAAACACTATGATCAGTCTGTCAGTTCAGCCACTCAGTCGTGTCCAACTGTTTGTGACCCATGGACTGCAGCACACCAGGCTTCTCTGTCCTTCACCAACTCCCAGAGCTCAGTCGTGTCCAACTGTTTGTGACCCATGGACTGCAGCACACCAGGCTTCTCTGTCCTTCACCAACTCCCAGAGCTCAGTCGTGTCCAACTGTTTGTGACCCATGGACTGCAGCACACCAGGCTTCTCTATCCTTCACCAACTCCCAGAGCTCAGTCGTGTCCAACTGTTTGTGACCCATGGACTGCAGCACACCAGGCTTCTCTGTCCTTCACCAACTCCCAGAGCTTGCTCAAACTCACGTCCGTTGAATCAGTGTGGCCATCCAACCACCTCATCCTCTGTCGTCTCCTTCTCCTTCTGCCTTCGATCTTTCCCAGCATCAGGGTCTTTTCCAATGAGTTGGTTCTTCCCATCAGGTGGCCAAAGTATTGGAGCTTCAGCTTCAGCATCAGTCCTTCCAATGAATATTCAGGACTGATTTCCTATAGGATGGACTGGTTGGATCTCCTTGCAGTCCATGGGACTCTCAAAAGTCTTCTCCAGCACCACAGTTCAAAAGCATCAATTCTTCGGTGCTCAGCTTTCTTTATGGTCCAACTCTCACGTCCATATATGACTACTGGAAAAACCATAGCTTTGACTAGATGGACCTTTGTCGGCAAAGTAATGTCTCTGCTTTTTAATATGCTGTCTAGGTTGGTCATAGCTTTTCTTGCAAGGATCAAGCACCTTTTTAATTTCAAGGCTGCAGTCACCACTTTCAGTGACTTTGGAGCCCAAGGAAATAAAGTCTTTCACTTTAACCATTGTTTCCCCATCTATTTGCCATGAAGTGATGGGACTGGTTGCCATGATCTTAGTTTTTTGAATGCTGAGTTTTAAGCCAGTTTTTTCACTGTGATACTGGCATATAAAATAGACACATACACCAAAGGGATAGAATCAAAGGTGCAGATATAAACCCTTGCATATGTGTTCAACTAATTTTTGACAAAGGAGGCAAGAATACTCAATGAAGAAAGAATAGTCTCTTCAACAAATGATGTTGGGGGAAATAATGAATAGTCACATGCAATAGAATGAATCTGGACCATGGGATTACACCACTCACAAAGATGCAATGTATTAAAGACTTAAATGTAAGATACAAACTGGTAAAACTCCAAGAAGAACATATAGAAGAAAAATTCCTTGCGATTGGTCTTGGGCAATGATATTTTAAGGATATGAAACTAAAAACATAAACAAAGAAAGCAAAATCACCAAGTGGGATTACATCAAATAAAACAGCTTCTGCACAGCAAAAAAACAACAAAATGAAAAGGCAATCTATGAAATGGATTTATGTAAACCATATAGTTGATCAGGGGTTAATATACAAAATATATAAGGAATTCATACAACTCAATAGTAAAAAAAAAAATCTGATTTTAAAATGGACAGAAGACTTGAATAGGCATATTTCCCAAGAGGACATACAAATAGCCAACATGTACATGAAAAAGTTCTCAATATCATTAATCAACAGGGACGTATAAAACAAAAAACACAATGAGATATTACCTCATATCTGCTAAAATGACCATTATCAAAAAGACAAGGATGTGGAGAAAAAGGAGCCTTTGTGCTCCTTTTTCAAAAGAATGAAATTTTGCCATTTGCAACAACATGGACAGAACTTGAGTGTATTATGAGTGTATGTTAGTGGGAATGTAAATTGGTATAGACTCAATGGAAAACAGTATGGAGGTTCTTGAAAACATTAAAAATATTTTAACTACCATGTGATCCAAAAACTCCACTCTTGGGTACTTAACTGAAGAAAACAAAAACACTAATTCAAAAAAATATATGCACCTCCATGTTCACTGCAGTATATTTTTGCAATAGCCAAGATATAAAACAACCTAAGTGTCCATCAACAAATGAATGGATAAAGAAGACATGATTACACACACACACACACACACACACACACACAATGGAATGCTATTCAGTCAGAAAAAAATAAAATCTTGCCATCTGCAACAACACAGATGTAACTTGTGCACATTATGCTTAGTGAAATGTCAGAACAGAGAAAGACGAATACTGTATGATATTACTTGCATGTGAAATTTTTAAAAACAATAAACAAAAAACTTAGCTCATAGATACAGAAAATAGATTGGTGGTTGCCAGAGGTGAGGAGTAGGAGAAAGGAAAAGAGTAAAGGGGTAAAACAGCACAAATTTGCAGTTATAAAATAAATTTCATGGGGATGTAATGTACAGCATAATGAATAAAGTTAATAATACTGTGTTGCAAAGTTGGAAATTGCTAAGAGAGTAGATCTTAAAAGTCCTATCATTGGGGGGTGTGGGAGGGAGACTCTATAGGGAGAGGGTATAGTATACTACTTATGCCTGATACACATTGTTGTATGGCAGAAACCAATACTACAGTGTAAAGCAATTATCCTTCAATTAAAAATAAATTTTTAAAAAGTCCTATCACAAGAAAAAAAATTGTAACTATGTATGGTGATGCTGATGGATATTAACTAGATTTATTGTGCTAATCATTTTCCCACATATACAAATAGCAAATTATTCTGCTATACACCTGCAATTAACATAATGATACATGTCAATTACAGTTATAATGCCCCACATTTTAAAAAAGCATTCAAATGTAAAATTCAGACTGTGACCAAAAGAAAGCAAAAAAAATAAATAAATAAACTTTACATAGGCAGTATTCTAGCTGATAAAGTTATTTTCAGGCTTAGATTAACAATTCTTAACAACTTTACATGTATATTGGAATTGAATAATGAAGTAAATGGATGGTGGATGGTGGGAACAGGTTTCTCATTTTTTGAGTGGAAAATAACAGACAAGCAAGGGGATAAGACTAGAATGATCATATGGTAATGGATTAGAGGGAGAGACAGCAGTACAAACTCATGTTTAACTTGATAAAAATACAGATAGAAATGTATAGAAATAGTTACAGATATGTGGATATGCATAGGATAGTGTACTCACATCTATTATCTTGTTCAATCATCTGTGAAGGCTTAAAAAATGTATATGCCAGTAGCAGCAAGCTCATATATAGCCCAGATCTTGATTTCTAATATCATGCTCAATAAAGAAATCAAAGCCACCTGGAGAAATGTCTGATTCTAGGACTGGGGAAGTAGTTATTCAAGATGACATAATCAAAATTGGTGAGGGTGCATCACAATGGCATGGAAGCTAACCGCAGAATCTCCCAAAGGCCAAAGCTGTGACAATTTAAGCAACAAATAATAAAGTCCTATTGGATTATAACCTTAAGTATAAAATAAATTCTCATCAATCCATACTAATATAAAGAAGTGATTGAATAAATAAACAGATGAGGGAAAACACAGAAATCTTTCATGCATGAGAATTTCAAGCAATTTATAAAGACACTCCACCATCAAGGAGGTGTAATACAACTCCCTTCAACAAAAGTATGGATAATGCATAGCAGCTTCCTTCCAAAGAGTAAAGTATGGAGTGTGTGTGCGCGCACATGTGCACACGCATGCTGAGTCGTTCAGGTCATGTTCATCTCCTTTGCAACCCCATGAACTGCAGCCTGTCAGGCTTCTTTGTCCACGGAATTTCCTAGGCAAGAATACTGGAACAGGTTGCCTTTTTCTTTTCCAAAAGTATAGAGAGATGAAAAAGAATGACTCCCCAGCAGACAAACCTAACAAACACTGCCTCAGGTAGGCATTCACATTCACAGTTCCCATCAAAGTGATAGCTCATGCTGACAGATGTACCTTGATATGACATGACGGCCAGGGCACTTGACCTCAAATACCCTTAATACCAGTGTAATCGTGAGTAATTAAAAATACAAATCCGATCTGGAAAATACTAGAAAATGCATGTATGCCTCAAAACTATCAAGGTCATCAAAAACAAGGAAAAGTCTATAAGAAGCTGTTACAAATAAGAGGGGTCTAAGACAAAGATCATGGCATCTGGTCCCATCACTTCATAGGAAATAGATGGGGAAACAGTGGAAACAGTGTCAGACTTCATTTTGGGGGGCTCCAAAATCATGGCAGATGCTGATTGCAGCCATGAAATTAAAAGACGCTTACTCCTTGGAAGGAAAATTATGACCAACCTAGATAGTATATTAAAAAGCAGAGACATTACTTTGCCAACAAAGGTCCGCCTAGTCAAGGCTATGGTTTTTCCCATGGTCATGTATGGATGTGAGAGTTGGACTGTGAAGAAAGCTGATAGCCAAAGAATTGATGCTTTTGAACTGTGGTGCTGGAGAAGACTCTTGAGAGTCCCTTGAACTGCAAGGAGATCCAACCAGTCCATTCTAAGGGAGATCAATCCTGGGTGCTCATTGGAAGGACTGATGCTAAAGCTGAGACTGCAATACTTTGGCCACCTCATGCGACGAGTTGACTCACTGGAAAAGACTCTGATGCTGGGAGGGATTAGGGGCGGGAGGAGAAGGGGACGACAGAGAATGAGATGGCTGGATGGCATCACGACTCGATGGACATGAGTTTGAGTGAACTCCGGGAGTTGGTGCTGGACAGGAAGGCCTGGCGTGCTGTGATTCATGGAGTCACAAAGAGTCGGACACGACTGAGCAACTGAACTGAACTGAACTGAAGGAAACAACCTATGAATGTATCGTGGTATTTGTAGATAGGATCCTGGAAGAGAAAAGGCACATTAAACAAGAATGAAAGAAATCTGAGTAAAATCTGAACTTTAGTTGGTAAGAATGTATCAATGTTGGTCCATCAGTTGGGCTAAATGCATTATACTAATGTACATATTAATAATAGAGGAAAGCAAGTATGAGTTATTATAGGAACTATGTATTATCTTCACAACTTTGATGTAAATCTAAAACTACTGCAATATTTAAGTCTGTGAAATAGAAATAGCCATCACAAGAAATAAAAAGAATTTAAAGAGTGTAAGAATCAAAATTGAATATTTTTACATTTATGAATTTTTTAAAAAGAAAAACAGCATCCTTTGAAGATGTACTTCCAAATATTAAGTGGTTAAGTGCCTTAAAAACTTGTACATGGAAAAGGACACTTTTCTCAATATATAATGATAGTACAAGAATAGAGGAACTTCTTAGCAAATATCAAGAAGTAGGACTTTTGAAAAAAATGAAGAACTCAAGCAAAGAGTTTCAGGACAAACTAATTTGATCTTTCTGAAGTGGATGGAAGTGGTATTATTAAAGAATATGATTGTCTCCCTGAATGACTCTGTCAATTTATAGGAAGACTTCTTTCTTATTTTTCTTACCAAAACTTTCAAAAAGATGAGCTTGAAATGCACTGCCAGGGACTGAATGGACTGTGGTCAATTTTCAAAACAATAGAACAGAACAGGATCACCGACTCTCAGAGCTGGGAAAATCAGCAGGGTGAACCCCTCACTTTTTATGTGAGAGGCTGAGACGCAGAGAAATGAAGTGTCTTGTCCTACAAAACAAGTGTAGCTGGTGACTGAGGATTCGAGAACCAAGCTCCCTCTACCTCCAGGGCCATGCTTTTCCCAATGTCTAACACTAGTGATGGTGAATGGCTGCTACCTGTTATTTTTATAGCCATTTGCTTCCCCAATATACTCTCTTTCCCTCCCTTTCATGGGCTAGACAATGTTTGTCACAATACACATACTCACTGAGCAAATTCAGAGATGCAAATAGTTCTTGATGTTGTACCCAGTACATCCTATACCCAGGACAAAAATTGACACATGTGTAAACTTCCACTCCATCCCTGAAAGACAAGAAATTTTACTAATATAAAAAGCAGCTATGCCCTAAGGTGCCAAGTTAATACTGGAACTGGAGTGAATGGCCTTCTATCACAATCAGCCCAAAAACTTCATTAAAGTAATGTTTGCTTATTAAAGTAAAACCAGTCAAAAGTAATCAACAAAAAAGTGATCCACTTCTTCTACTATATTAATTTAATTTGTATGAGAATAAGCTATACCTCAAATTAATCACTACAATGGGAGCTGGTTAAAATGGTTAGGTTTTCTAGCCTATCAATTTTTAAACTAAAATAGAGAAAAACACAAAAGCAGTTCAATTTAAATAAAAGTACTTTGAAGCTTTGAAATTCAAAATAATCAAATATTGAGCAGACACAGCTATTTCTCCAACTTAGGTTCTAATTAGTTTTCTTTGGTCTGGAGGCTGATATGCATCCAATAAACTTGCAAATTTAGCAATTATCTGTAAAAATCTTTTCCTTTAAATAACTTGAGAGTTGTCTCTTGTGACTAAAAATATGAGCAACAGATAGACAAATGTTTAAAAATGAAAAATTTGCCAGACAGAAATATACTTATAAATGTGAAAAATCTGGGCTTACATAAGTTAACTCTGAATCGCATCATGTGACCAAGAATTTCAAACTTATTAAACTTTCAAAATCTCAAAGGTGTAAGGAAAATATCAGCAGTTACTGGCAAATAAGAGTAAACTGTAAACTATGATGAAAAGTGAAAGTGTTAAGTCATGTCTGACTCTTTGCAACCCATGGACTAAGGCCTGTCAGGCTCCTCTGTCTGGAATTCTCCAGGCAAGAATACTGGAGTGGGTTGCCATTCCCTTTTCCAGGGGATTGAACCCGGGTCTCCTGCATTGAGGGCAGATTCTTTACAGTCTGAGCCGCCAGTCCTAATGCTTTGCAAACAGCAAAGTCTGAATTTCAGAGCAGAAAAAAATCTAAGCAACCACCTAAACCAAATTCTGGTTTACACAATTTGGGTGAGGGTTTTGGAAGAAGAAGACAGGTACCGCACATCACTCTTCCTCTGGCAGCATCAGGTTGTCATGTGGCAGACATTTGTGTCTGTGATTTGGCAGACAATGCTTCACAGTGACCTCTAGGTATCCCCCACCATCTCCCACCCCAGTATTACCTACTTTCATGCTACAAGTTTTCCATCTTTTTTTTTAACATGGCAAAAGCAGCAACTTCTTTATCCTCTAAAAATCTATAGCCAATAGAAAGCCAGTGACTTTTCCTGACCTTCACTCTTTAATAATTTTTTAAACTTATTTCTTAAGATTAATAACTTAATTTCTTATTTTAAATCCCTTTCTTCACAGGATACTCAGAATAAGGTCTGTTTTCCTAACTGTCCTGACTGATAACCTATAAAGTATTCATCACAGTGCCGAGCACACAGCAGACCCTCAATAAAGGTAACGTAATAGTAGTGAACTGAATAGTAGTGGTAGTGGTAGATACTGCAGTAGTAGTAGCAGCAGATGCAGCAAACTAAAACCCACATTTTCACACATAACAAGGGTAAAGGACCACACAAATCAGGAGAAGTTCTGGATTATGGAAAACACAAGAGAAATGCTACCTTAGTTTTTTTTAACTAGATGTAATAATTCAACTCAACTGTCATGCTATTTTGTCAAACAATACATGGATTTGAAAATATTGTTTGTGTATTTTATATCCTTGTGATTTGGAGGAATGATATCTAGACAAGAAATCAAGAAATCTGGATTCAAATTTCACTCAGCCAATTTTTAACCTGTGGTAGTCAACTTTCAAGGCTTCAGTTTGCAAATCTGCAAAATGAAATAGTAGAACTAAATGCTCACTGAGGGCCTATCCAGCTGTTTAATGTTATGCTTTTGTAACTAAGTATGTGAAGGGTTTTAAGGTCCTTGAAGACTGCAGTCCAAAGTCATTTAAATATTCCCCTGAAATCAAATGTATGTGACTAATTTTCCTAAGAAAGAAAGCATTTGCACATCAAAAGGTATTTTTCACTTTAACATAACCTGGCTCCTGTCCCAACTACCATCAAATTTTTATTAATAAAGTAATGCTGTCTCATTTCAACCAATTTACCATTGCGAGAAAAGAGACAGACCTGAAATGTATCCATTCATTCCAGCTATATCTCAGAGAGCAATTATGCATTGGTCTTTTCAATCATCAAATCCAAGTAAATAAGCATTAGCTCCTAGTTTTAAAAAAAGGAAAAATAGGCAGGAGAGAGATGCAGAGACACAGAGACAGACAGACACAGACGGAAAGAGACAGAAACAGAGATGAAGAGATGAGACAGAGCATGTAAGAATTTTGAAAAGTATACAGCACTGAATCACTAACCAAATGTAGGCAGATTCAGCTACCTGCTAGAGAATTAATTACCCAATCAATGAATTCTATTTTTTTACCTTGCTTGAAAATGCAAATTACCTAAGGCTGTCCAGTAGACAATGATGAGAGCATGAACTGTGAGTTTAGGCAGACACAGAATTGAGTGGCAGTTTCAGTAATTACTAGTTGTTTGACTGTAAGCAATTCAACCTCTGTGTGCCTCAGTTTTTCATGAGTAAAATGAATAACAATAATCTCATAGGATTGTTGTGTGGATTAACTGACAAAATACATTTATACACAGGCATAACACTTACAAAAATATTTAATACAGAGTATGTGAAGAAAGCTGATCGCCGAAGAATTGATGCTTTTGAACTGTGGTGCTGGAGAAGACTCTTGAGAGTCCGTTGGACTGCAAGGAGATCCAACCATTCCATTCTAAAGGAGATCAATCCTGGATGTTCATTGGAAGGACTGATGCTAAAGCTGAAACTCCAATACTTTGGCCACCTCATGCGACGAGTTGACTCACTGGAAAAGACTCTGATGCTAGGAAAGGTTGGGGGCGGGAGGAGAAGGGGACGACAGAGAATGAGATGGCTAGATGGCATCACCAACTCTGTGGACATGAGTTTGAGTGAACTCCGGGAGTTGGTGATGGACAGGGAGACATGACTGAGCGACTGAACTGAACTGAACTGATGTTCTCTATACCTGCTAGTTTGGGGTAGAAATTGTCCCTCCCACATGTTGTTTCACTTCATTAAGTATCCTAAGCTGACCCTTGCATTGGTATCTTTTGAAGCAATGTCATTATTCTAAGCCCAGATCTGTAGTGCTAAATTGATTTCAGCTTTACCCTACCTGGGCCATGTGAAGATATGCTGAAAGGAAAAACCAGAATAAATCAGAAAGTAAATTCAATTTCCTAAGTTAAACTGAAGTTGAATTATAAACGAAAAGTATGATTCTTTTAAGTGATTAAGACTCACTGGAAAAGACTCTGATGCTGGGAAAGGTTGGGGGCGGGAGGAGAAGGGGACGACGGAGAATGAGATGGCTGGATGGCATCACCGATTCTGTGGACATGAGTTTGAGTGAACTCCGGGAGTTGGTGATGGACAGGGAGGCCTGGCGTGCTGTGATTCATGGGGTCGCGGAGAGTCGGACACGACTGAGCGACTGAACTGAACTGAACTGAACTGAAGAATATTTCATCCGATCATAACTCAATCTTTTAATTTACTTTTATTTTCAGCAGATGCTGACACATTCAGTCCTAAATAAACTGCAAGAATGTGCACCAGAAAAGACCAACAAATGTGATGGCACTTTCACATGAGTGTGCCTGATAAGACTACCTTCAATGACACAGGATTTTGCATTATCTAAAGGAAAAAGGGAAAAGATCCATATAATAATAAACTGATATCTTATCAGGCAATTATTCTCAGTGTGGTCCGTGACCCTTTACAGGCTGTCATACACTTTACAGTGGACTTTACAGTGCCATGAACTTTGCCAATTCAATGGCAATATCATTAACAAATATTTCTTAGGTGTAATATGTGCATTAACTATTCTAGATGCTGAGGATACAGCAGTAAATAAAATAGAACAAGCCCTTGCTCTCCTGGGCTTACTTTCCAGTGTCCACAGATAAACACATTAATAAGTAATATACATTCTGAATCAGATGATGTTAAGTGCTTTGGAGAATAATAAACAGTGAAGGTGCCATAGTGGGGACTGAATTTCAATTTTATGTAGAATAGTCAGGGAAAGGACAAAAATTTGAGCAAAGATCTCAGAGAGGTGAGTTATAAGCTATTTGCATATTTGGCAAAAGAGAATTCTAGGCAGAGGGAAGAACAAGGCAAAGACAATGAGGTGAAGAAATACAAGGAGGCCAGTGTGGTCAGTTTTTATTCTAACTCCCTTTATCACTGAATGCAGCAAGGAGGCCAAGGAATGCTTTGATCTTCCCAAAATTACGTCCCCCAAAGTAATGAAAATCCTCAAATGCATTGTTGCAAGTTGAGCCCTGGACAGTGGAGACCTCGGCAAATGACTCAGAACAACACAATTCAATTTAAAAAGAAGGATATCCAAATAGATATCATATCACAGCCTCTTAACTCTGGAAAATACAAGCCCTATGAATTTAAACTAAAGAATAGCAATCATTCAATAATGGTACTCATTCAATAGTCAGCAAATATTTGTTAAGCAAGAATTATGTTTCATATATTATTCTTTGTATTATTTTCAGGAATACAAATTAGTAGATGTGTTTTCTCTCATCCTGGTCTTCAACAGATAACAATAACACATTCACTGAAATATGTGATAGAACAATTTATGCACATGGAATCAACTTTCCACTCCACCAAGTGCCATCAGGAACATTTTGAGGACAATTTCCTTTGGACTCTCATATTACAACCATAGTAATCTCTATTTAGAGACAATCATGAGATTACCTACTTAACATTATTCACAAGTTCTAGATAGCATAGGTTCTAAAAATAGACATAAACAGATTTTGTATTCCTAATAGGGATAAATTTCACATAAAGCAAAGCAAGGAATAAAAAGCTGTATATGTTAGTTGCTGAATCACGTCCAACTTTTTGCAATCCCATGGTCTGTAGCTCACCAGGCTCCTCTGTCCATGGGATTCTCCAGGCAGGAATACTGAAGTGGGTTGCCATTACCTTCTCCAGGGGATATTTCTGACCCAGGGATCAAACCTTGGTCTTTGCAGGAAAAACTTTCCACTTACCCTGGGGCTAGAATATCCTTTCATATTTTATGGATGCAGAAAATAGCACAGACAATCCCCCCTGGTCTTCTGTTCCTATGGTAAACATCTGATGTATTTATATTCCCAGAATCCATTCTCCCCTTCTCTTAAAGAATCATTTCCTTTACTACTCTGAGTCAGTGTGCTCTGATTATGACTCACAACTCCAGTGGTAAGCAAGTGACTAAGATTGAGACAGAGTGTTTCATGCACTCTTTCAGGGCTAGCTTCATGGGTGTGTAAGATGTGAAGATGTACAGGGCCCTACACTTGAATGGGCCTCATACTGGATTTAATACTCTGCCAGTCTCTGTTTCAAAGTGCTAATCATTTTCTCTTTGATTTGTGCTTTGTAAATAAAGTCCAATGAGACAAGAGAAGATACATGTGTGCATAGGAAATACATACAATTCGTGACATTCCCAGTAACTCCATTCACATGCAACATTTGTATATCACATCAGGACTACCATGAAGACAGCATTTCAGCCTGTTAGAGTTATGGAGAGTCAAAGCAAACATTAAGAATTTGTATCTAAAACTGAGTCAATGAGGCCCCTGAAAACCACACTTTCCATTCGAACAAGACTTGTTTCAATGGAGAAAAAAGCAATGGCATTCTAAGAAACTCAAATGACCACAAATGGCCAGAAAATCCAATTGTGTTCATTTTTTTCACTCTTACTTTCCTGCATTAAGCAACCACTTATGCTGAAAATAACGACAGAAGAAAAGAGAAAGACGGAGTAACTCATAGTTCCTTCTCCTTTTGGTCCTTCCTTACTGACCAGTAATCTGAAGACAGAGAATACTGATAGAATGAGAACGTATAAAGAACTGAAGTTAGTCTGAAGCAGCGTCTCCTCTGATTTGGTAAGAACAAAATTCATGTGCATGGGCACGCCATGAAATTTATACAGTGTTTTAAACCAATGTTACCTCGAATTTTTTCTGAGTTGCATTCTATACTTCACCAGAGCTTCCCTTGTGGCTCAGTTGGTAAAGAATTTGCCTGCAATGCAGAAGATTTCCTTCAATGCAGGAGACCCAGGTTCGATCCCTGGGTTGAGAAGATTGTCTGGAGAAGGAAATGACAACCCATTCCAGTATTCTTGCCTGAGAAATCCCATGGATAGAGGAGCCTGGTGGGCTACAGTCCATGGGTCACAAGAGTTGGACACAGCTTAGCGAATAAACCACCACCACCATATACTCTGATTTATGTGGTTTAAGATGAAATGAAATTAAAGAGCTCCACATCATACGTGATCAAAATCCTCCCTCGCCTTTACTCACAGGTTTCACCAACCAGTGCTTCAAAAAAACAAACTCTACGAACCTCTCATCTGTGCTATTTTCTCGCAAGTCTCAATCATCCATCTTTGTGGAACAACAGGAAATAAATATCTGGTCTTTATCCCAGATTCCTGGCACAAAGCTCCTAAAGCCTCAGGGTTTCCAGATGATGTGTCTTTTGTGTGCTAGTGGCATGACTGGTGCTAAGAACTCCTAGATAACTTCAGGATGGGGCTGCTTAACAGACCAGTCAGGACTAGGAATCTGGAACTTTCCACACTCTACATCTCTGGGGAAGGCGAAAAGGTTGGGATTTGAGCTAATCACCAATGGCCAGTGATTTAATCAATCATGTCCATGTCAAGGGACTTCCATAAAGTCCTTAAACTACAGGTTTTCAGAGAGCTACTTGGTTGGGGAACGCATCCAGTGCCAGGACAGTGATGCACCCCAGTTCTACAGGGAAGAAGCTCCTGTATTCCAGACACTTCCAGGCCTTACTCTGTACACCTCTCCATCAGGATGCTGTATATTGCTTTGATATGACTTCAGATCCACTCGTTTATGACAAAAGAGAATTTGCTTTTAAGAGTAAAGTTGTTTTTAAGAATGAAGTTTATGTCTTGATATAAAAGTAAAATTGTGTGTCAGGATGCCGTTATCAACATCTGTGGTTTCCAATTAGCACTAGTTGCTGAGGGGCTTTATCAGTAAGAACATAGGGAGAAGACGCTTGTTCCATGCAAGAAAAGCAATGACAAACCTAGACACATACTAAAAAGCAAAGACATCACGTGGCTGACAAAGGTCTGGAGAGTCAAAGCTATGGTTTTCCCAGTAGTCATGTCTGGATGTGAGAGTTGGACCATAAACAATTCTGAGCACTGAAGAACTGATGCTTTTGAATTGTGGTGCTAGAGAAGACTCTTCAGAGTCCCTTGGAAGCAAGGAGATCAAATCAGTCAATCCTAAAGGAAATCAACCCTGAATATTCATTGGAAGAACTGATGCTGAAGTTGAAGCTCCAAAACTTTGGCCACCTGAATGTGAAGAGCCAACTCATTAGAAAAGACCCTGATGCTGGGAATGATTAAGGGCAAGAGAAGGGAACAGTAGAAGATGAGATGGTTGGATGCCATCATTGACTCAGTGGATATGAGCTTGAGCAAACTCTGGGAAATAATGAAGGACAGAGAAGCCTGGCATCCTGCAGTCCATGGGGTCACAAAGAGTCAGACATGACTTAATGACTGAGCAACAAGGGGAAGAACTATAGTGAGGAGTATTTAGAGTAGGACACTAAAAGCTTGTGAGTACTATCCAAGATCATTCATTTAGGTAAGGCTAGCCTTTAATGCGGAGAAGGCAATGGCAAGCCACTCCAGTACTCTTGCCTAGAAAATCCCATGGACGGAGGAGCCTGGTAGGCTGCAGTCCGTGGGGTCACTAAGGGTCAGACACAACTAAGCGACTTCACTTTCACTTTTCACTTTCACACATTGGAGAAGGAAATGGCAACCCACTCCAGTGTTCTTGCCTGGAGAATCCCAGGGACGGGGGAGCCTGGTGGGCTTCCGTCTATGGGGTCACACAGAGTCAGACACGACTGAAGTGACTTTGCAGCATTAGCAGCAGCAGCAGCCTTTAATGGTCTAAATAGCTCTCTGAAGACCTTGGGGCATTACCTTCTTCTGGAGTAAAGGTGAGTCTTTTATTGGCAATGGCAGTGGCTGCAAGAAAAGGATCATCTTGCCCACCAAAACCTAGGTCACTGTTCCCTAGCAACATGCTCTAGCAACAGGGGACTTTTGTTTCCCTGGCAACTGGATATCAGCTCACGGTTGGTTAAGCCCACTCTTCCAAGAACCACTTCATAGAAAAGATACACCTCAACTAAATCTGAAGTTTCTTTCATCTCTCTTTGTTTAGAATAGTGGTTAATCTATTGTTGGTTTGGAGTATGTTACTTCTTTATTGGTTTATTAAGACATTATCGTGAATGCTCTTGGCTTGTGAAATTATTACAATTCCCACAGTAAAACTGTGTTAAGTAAACTATTGGCAAAAACAATCGCAGTCTCTGAATATTTTCCTTGAAACAAAATATGACTGATCCCTTTAATATTTTATAATAAACCAGTGATAATACATTGTCTTCCTGAGTTCGGTGATCCATTCTAGCAAATTATTAAACCTGAGGAGGGGTTCATGGGAACCCTCAACTCACAGTCAGTTGGAAGTGAGAAGTGTGGAAGAAGTGTGGAAGCCCCAGAACTTGCAACTGACATCTGAAATAAGGGGTGGCTTTATAGGACTGAGCCTTTAACCTCTGGGCTCGGTGTTAACACAAGATAGTTACTGTCAGAATTGAAGTGAATTATAAGACAGTTGGTTGGTATCTAGAGAGTTGGAGAATTTGTTGGCATGGAGGGGGGGACCCAAAACATTTGGTATCATAAATGCTGTGGTTAGTAACAGATCAAAATATTTTAGGCAAAATCAGCCCTTGGATATAGAAAGTCTCATACTGTACTCCAAATTGTTTCATAGTCAACAAACAAGTCAATGAAGTCAAAGTCTTACCATTTAACTTCCTTCCATCTTCCTCTCTCTTCTGTTCCTAGAATACAGAAAGCATCCAATAAACACTGGATGAAAGCTTTTAACTAAGGCTTGAAAGTAAAAGTGACTTCGCTCAGTCGTGTCCGACTCCTTGCGGCATCATGGACTGCAGCCTACCAGGCTCCTCCGACCACGGGATTTTCCAGGCAAGAGTACTGGAGTGGGTTGCCATTACCTTCTCCAGGGGATCTTCCCGACCCAGAGATCGAACCTGGGTGTCCCACATTGTAGGCAGATACTTTACCGTCTGAGCTACAACTAAGGCTTAGTTATTATCAAAGTCTGTTCCTTAAATCGGAGAAGGCAATGGTGACCCACTCCAGTACTCTTGCCTGGAAAATCCTATGGATGGAGGAGCCTGGTGGGCTATAGTCCATGGGGTTGCTAAGAGTCAGACATGACTGAGCGACTTCACTTTCACTTTTCACTTTCATGCACTGGAGAAGGAAATGGTAACCCACTCCAGTCTTGCCTTGAAAATCCCAGGGACGGGGGAGCCTGGTGGGCTGCCATCTATGGGGTCACACAGAGTTGGACATGACTGCAGAAACTTAGCTGCAGCAGCAGCATTCCTTAAATATTTCTTTCACAGTTGTTTATTTATTTTTTTTAGTTTTTACTTTTAAAAAAAATTTTATTTATTTTAATTAGAGGCTAATTACTTTACAATATTGTATTGGTTTTGCATACCTTGACATGAATCTGCCCCAGGTGTACATGTGTTCCCCATCTTGAAACCCCCTCCCACCTCCCTCCCCATCCCATCCCTCTGGGTCATCCCAGTACACCAGCCCTGAGCATCCTGTATCATGCATCGAACCTGGACAGGCGATTCATTTCACATATGATAATATACATGTTTCAGTGCCATTCTCCCAAATCATCCCACCCTCGCTCTCTCCCCCAAAGTCCAAAAGACTGTTCTATACATCGGTGTCTCTTTTGCTGTCTCATATACAGTGTTATCATTACCATCTTTCTAAATTCCATATATATGCATTAGTATACTGTGTTGGTATTTTTCTTTCTGGCTTACATCACTCTGTATAATACGCTCCAGTTTCATCCACCTCATTAGAACTGATTCAAATGTATTCTTTTCAATGGCTGAGTAATACTCCATTGTGTATATGTACCACAGCTTTCTTATCCATTTGTCTGAAGATGGACATCTATGTTGCTTCCATGTCCTGGCTATTATAAACAGTGCTGAGATGAACATTGGAGTACATGTGTCTCTTTCAATTCTGGTTTCCTCGGTGTCTATGCCCAGGAGTGCAATTGCTGGGTCGTATGGCAGTTCTATTTCCAGTTTTTTAAGGAATCTCCACACAGTTCTCCATAGTGGCTGTACTAGCTTGCATTCCCACCAACAGTGTAAGAGGGTTTCCCACAGCTGTTTAGATATTCCAATGTAAATGGCACCCATTGAAGAATAGAATACAACACAAACAGTACCTCTGGAATTTTTCAGGGAACTGGTCCTGTCTTAGCTTGGGTGTCTCCATAAACAGTGATACGGGTGCAAGTACTTTATTTAGATGGTGATACCAGGAAGCATTTTCAATAGAAAAATAAGAGATGGAAGGGAGAAAAAGTTAATAACGGATTCACAAGTGAGCAAGTTACCTCTGTAGACAATAGGGTATCAGTTCTACTAAAGACCCTCTGAGGGACTTTGTGGAACACATTCTAAGATTCTCATTCCTCACTGGTTGAAAGTCACTGCCGGAACATTAACTCTCCAGCACTTCTGGCCTTCCCCTTGGCTGTCACACTCCTGCAGCCAGAGAAAGTCCTTGGACAGAGAAGCACAGAAGGCTGTGGTCATATAAGGGTGCTATGTGCAGTTGTCCTGGGGTATATTGAGGGGATACAAGTGACAGAATCTACTACAGATCCTGATACAGGTTCATGACAAGCTGCTAGAGTGCCACTGCTTATCTGTGTGTCTGCTTTGTTCTGGGCATTGTTCTAGATGTAAAAGATACAAAATTAAAACATTAAAATCTCTGCTATTCCAAAACTTATAGACTACTATAATTAAAAGATATTAGCTAAAATATACAAATATATGGAGCATGCTTCAGGAAGTTCAGAAAGAAGAAATGTATATAAATGATTTTGTCTTATCTGGGTGATGAAGGTAGGTGTCATAGAAAAAGTGAGGTTGAGAAAAGGAATGAGAGATAAATAGGAATGTACTAAGAAACACTTTCAATGAATTTAAAAAGGGAAATATATTAATAGATTAAGTACAGATATAAACTGGGAAGAATAGCAAGAGGTAAGTCTAAAAAGGCAAGCAGGGGCTGGGTCATTCTGGGCTTAAGAGTCCCGTTAAAAACTATAGTCCTCCTAGAGGGATGGGATTCGGGGGAAGCGGGGTGGCGGAAGCTTCAGAGGCTTGGGATATATGTAGACATGTCTGATTTATGTTGTTGTATAGCAGAAATTAACACAACATTGTAAAGCAATTATACTCCAATCAAAAAATAATTTTTAAAAAATTGTAGTCTAAAATAAGACTGATGTTGTTTAAGGGTACAAACTTGCAACCAGCAGTAAATAAGCCATGGAGACCTAATGCACAGTGTAATAAACATAGACAACAATACTATAATTATGTAATATTAGATATATTATAATAGCAATAATACAACTAGTACAAATACTAGTATTATATATATCTTAAATTTACATAATTTTATATGTTGAATGCATTCAAAAAATAATTAAGATCAATAAAAAGCCATTGAAAGGTTTTAAGAAAGGAGTATATGTGTGGCAAGAAAATTTGTGTTTTGGAAAGATTACTATGTATGCCTGTGTTGCAGAGATTAGTTTAGAAAAAGGCAGAGTAGGTATAAGAGTACCCTTGAGGAAACATATGAGATAATGAAGCAAAAATGGTAGCTTGAACTAGACACAAGAATTAAAAACCTAGATGATTTAAATTAGCAGGACTTGATGATGACTATGGGAAAAGGAGTATCCATGAAAATATTTCTCCTTCCACTTTTGAACAGGGAGGGGTATATATATATATATGTATACGTATACATATACATAGTACATATGTGTATTACATTTGTATAAATTTTAGATCAATATTAGAGAGCAAGCAAATTTAGATAGGGTAGATTATTTCACTTTGGATATGCATTTGAAACATCCAAGTAGGCATACTGAGTAAACACTTGGAATAGGAAGTCAGCAGCTCCCAGAAGGGTCTGGTGTGGAGAAGCAAACCTGAATAGCCACGTGGGTTTGTTAAGTGAGGCCCTGGCCATGCTTGAGATTGCCTGGGAGAGAATTCAGCTGTAAGGACAGACCCATGAGGAACTCGATTTTCCTATACTAAAACTAATGTATAACTGCAAAACAGTTTCTCCTTTGAAAGTTTATGTCACTATTCATGCTCTTTTGATACAAACAAATTAGAAAGTCACTTTTGGTGGGTTTTTTTTTCCTATGTTTTGTTTTTATACTGTCTTGATTTCTCAATCTCTTAGAGATAATTTTGTTTTTCTCTCAGACATAATTTCCATCCAGACACAAACACTCAAGTGGGGCTCACATTTTAAAAGTCT
This sequence comes from Moschus berezovskii, assembly GCF_049115385.1. NCBI lineage: Eukaryota > Metazoa > Chordata > Mammalia > Artiodactyla > Moschidae > Moschus > Moschus berezovskii. Next base: position 36,403,539 of record NC_142467.1, on the reverse strand, counting down.
GTGATAAAGCTTAACACAGCTTGAACTATTATAAATAAGAAAACTATTCAACAGTGTTCTCAAATAGCTCTCTTTAGCCTCTAAATTTTCTAAAATGCAGAGTTAATTACTTAGTGGGTGATAATGGCAAATAAAATTAAATGGAAAGAAGGCACAGAGATGTCAATAGAATCTCAGAAATAAAACAACTCCTTACTTGTAGGTCAATAAAGCAAAACAAAACAAAAAAAAACCTCATCCTAATTTTTTTCCAACAGGAACAGAAAATACATATCAAATGAACAGTTTTTAATCTTATATCTAACAATGCCATAAATATACCAAAAAGCATTTGATCTCTGGGATCTTGTAACTATACACCAACCAGAAAAACAATAGTTAAATGATATTTACAGCACTGGAAACAAAGCCAAATAAATTGAAACTTCAGGAAATTCTACTTATTTTGAGACTTACTTCAGTTTAGATTTTCCTTGAATGTTTATTCAAGGAAAAGTGTGTTAAGCTTCACACACTAAAGGGAGAAAATAAATATAAGTGAGGGTAAGTAATATCCCCAAATCATGAAGAGTTAATAGCAGATCTAGCATTTGGATCATGGTATGTCTTAGACTGAGGATCTCTTTATCAAGCGAAATTTTTTCATTTTTACCTCTTATGAGTTCCTCTATTAAAACAAGTCTCTTCTCTATCGGTAGATTAACCCAAGGGTCATTATCCTAAATCAGCAAGAAAAGTGAAATAGGAAGCTTACATTTGACTACAATTGAGTCATTGCCATTTGGAGAAGGAAATGGCAACCCACTCCAGTGTTCTTGCCTGGAGAATCCCAGGGAAGGGGGAGCCTGGTGGGCTGCCATCTATGGGGTCGCACAGAGTCAGGACACGACTGACGTGACTTAGCAGCAGCAGCAGAGTCATTGCCACCAGCCCATCAGTGTCTTGAAAAAGGGAACTAAGAAAAAATGGGCTCCCACTGTTACAGCCAAGGGTGAATCTGTTCATTAGGTGAAATCAGCCTTCTTCAGGGTGATTTGACTTCAACCAATACTGGATGGTATCCATGAGACGTCAAAAATCAGACTCACTTACTTTTAGATTTTGGAACTACTGCCAGTACTCTTGCCTAGAAAATCCCATGGACGGAGGAGCCTGGTAGGCTGCAGTCTGTGGGGTCGCTACATGTCAGACATGACTGAGTGACTTCACTTTCACTTTTCACTTTCACACATTGGAGGAGGAAATGGCAACCCACTCCAGTGTTCTTGCCTGGAGAATCCCAGGGACAGGGGAGCCTGGTGGGCTGCTGTCTCTGGGGTCGCACAGAGTTGGACACGACTGAAGCGACTTAGCAGCAGCAGCAGCAGCTAGGCAAGAATAAAGAAAACACAGTTTTTAAAATCTGACATATAAGTAAAATTAGATATATACATGGACAGGGAAGCCTGGAGTGCTTCAGTTCATGGGGTCGCAAAGAGTCGGACATGACTGAGTGATGGAACTGAACTGAACTGAAAGATATATATGTGGAATTGCCTCCAGGACACCAAAACTTAGTAGGAAACATTTCCTACTGTGATTAGATTCTGTTTATAGTTTCTCAAACATTTAAGCAAATGTAAGGTGCCCCAAATGATAAGCTCCAGCTTCTCCTCTGACTTCCAGATTCGTATCTATTCCTTAATGACTTTTCCACTAGCTCATTCCATAGAAATCCTAAAATCTGATGATGAATTGCTACTTTCTCCCTCTAAAGCTGTCTACCTTTAGTTTTCCCTAGACCTTAAATTATGTTCAAGCTACTTGGCTGCTTAAGTCAGAAACATAAGAGTCATCCTACCGTTACATCCCACATAAAATTTATCAACAAATTCTGTTGCTACCGTATCTAAAATAGGAATGGAATCTTGTGAGTCTCCAACTCTGCTACCACTAGCATAACTGTCAATTGATCAATCTTTTGCATAATTGCCTTAGCTCCCTACCTAATCTCCCTACTTCTAAATGCATCCCCTGTTGATGTATGGCAGAAATCAAACCAATATTGTAAAGCAATTATCTGTCAATTAAAAATAAACGAATGCACCCCCTAGCCCAAATCAATAGTAGCCACAGCAATAATAGAAAAACGTAAGCCTGATCTTGCAATTTCCCTGCTTAAAACTTCCACTAACATCTAGATGAACTTTAAATTAAACCCAAACCCCTTTTCACAATCAAAGGTGAAGCCCAGGAGACTGAGCTCTCTACTTCTCTCACCTACCCCCATCATTACTCGCCACATACTCACTGCCAAGTGCTTGCTGTCAGCCAGCCACAGGGTCAATTCAGGAGCTGGTCAAATACACCCAGGATTTCCAGCTTTGGGATTTTTGTATGTGTTATCCCCTACACTTGGAATTTTCTTCTCTCTGCTTATCCTGTGTTGTTCCTTTTAATATTCTGGACTCAGCATCAATGACATTGTCTCAAAGAGTCCTTACAGAGGCACTCCATCAGAAGAGAAACATCCCCTCCCCACACCCTTATTCTCCACCCAGTAGCCTGGTCTTTGCTTTCTTCATAGCACTTGTGACAACAGGGAATTAGCTGTTGATTGCCTTGTTTACTTATTTCTCATTTTCCCCCACAACACTGTGAGCTCTGTGAGTATAATTAGTGACATTATTCAGTGTTCCAGAATCTGGAGTGATGTGGTAAATGCTCCTCCTTGTTGAATCATGTGTGCTTCTTCAAACATCAGCCTGGCTGATGATTGAAGGAAGTCATCAAGAGGATGGCTGCCAGGTGATCCTTGCACTGGACCTAGGGAACGATAGGCTCCTCAACCCCTCCTCTGTCTTGGGAATGTGTATTTTACCTACTGTTTCCAAGTGGAAACCCTTTCCAAGCACACAGCCTTGAGAGAGCAAGGTGTTGTTGAGACCATCTGAATGAAATACACAAATGAATCCCTTTAAGGCCCCTACATAAACTTAAGATTCTGGCGGGTGGGTGTGGAGGTCTTATTTTGCAGTTGCTCAAGACAACCTTTGTACGTAAGTTTCCTTGTTCATTGAAGCTACCACCTGCCAAGTCATCTGCCTCTTTTTTGTATGGGGGCCAGTTTGCAAATCAACACTGATAATCTACTAAATTCAGAGCACACTATGAGTAAAAAAGCAAAAATTAAAACCACAATCTGGCAGTTCTTTTCTGCAAAAAGATGATTTTTATTCCTCTCATTTGAAATATGTTAACCATAGAATAATCCATTGATGTCTCCAATTTCACAACTCTTCAAAGATCTTGGATTTTATTTTTAACCTTTTTCCCAGTTCAAATGAGTGTTTGCTTCGGTCAGCGTTAATGAGTATGCCATGTTGATTTCAGAGCAGTGAAATGAAAATGCAAGACTTTTATTTCCAGAAAGGCAATTATTTTGGATATTATGAGAAATGAAAGGCTTAAACATTTCTAATCTTAATACTGTGTTAGTTGCTCAGTTGTGTCTGACTCTGCAACCCCTAAGGACTGTAGCCCGTCAGGCTCCTCTGCCCATGGATTTCTCTAGGCAAGAATACTGGAATGGGTAGTCACTCTCTTCTCCAGGGAATCTTCCAGATCAAGGACCAAACCCAGGTCTCCCACATTGTAGGCAGATTCTTTACCATCTGCGCCACCAGAGAAGTCCTATTGTAATCTTAATAAGCAGTTCTCAAAAGATCTTTTTAATAAAAATAGATGTTCCAAGAAGTGATAATGTGTTATACAAAAAGACATATACACATACGTATATACCTACATAATACAGGCTTTTATATGTATACACACAAGACTTTTATATAATCAAATAAATATAAAAAATATTGAGTTATACAAGGTTAAATAGGCCTTATAACTGTCAATCTTCTCAGAGCCTTTATTAATATGCAAATATAATTTATTAATTTCCAAAGTGGAATAAAGTATTCAGCATTTCCAATTTTATTTGACCCTCAAGTCCTTGTCATCTGTTACCCTTTTGTAGAAGCATTGTTCTACAGAGCAAAGTATAGAAAATGCTTTTCTAGAGAGAAAAATTAATTCAAGAATATTTAAATTGTAGAACCAAAAGAAATATCAAGAGATCAACTCACTCTGTCTCTTGACTATATGTCACAAACTAAAATGTAGGACTCAGGCACACTGAAAACTATATATCCAACACAGAGGAGCAAGTAATGACTTAACCTCAGCTCTAATGCAGAGCCAATATTCCAGATTATTTAACTTGCCTAAAAAGCCAGAAACTCAGAGTTTGTATTAAAGATTTCCATTTTTAGATATTTGTAACGATTTCAAAGGAGAAAGCAATGGCAACCCACTCCAGTACTCTTGCCTGGAGAATCCCATGGATGGAGGAGCCTGGTAGGCTACAATCCATGGGGTTGCTAAGAGTTGGACATGACTGAGCAAATTCACTTTCACTTTTCACTTTCATGCATTGGAGAAGGAAATGGCAACCCACTCCAATATTCTTGCCTGGAGAATCCCAAGGACAGAGGAGCCTGTTGGGCTGCCATCTATGGGGTCGCACAGAGTCGGACACGACTGACACGATTTAGCAGCAGCAACTATTTCAAAATGATGTTTTTTGAACACTACACAGATTAAATAAAAATACCTATAGGTCATATTTATATAGTCTACCAGTTTTTAATCTGATATCTACCTAATATAGATTTTGTCTATTCCGTTTTTCAAAATTTCTATTATACTTAGTGATTCATAATAACACTTCTGCATTTGTAATAATCTTTGATTTACTTACCCTTATGGTCCCCTGTGAATCCTCCAATTCAGCAAATTTTTCAACTAAGAGGTATACACAGCATCAAAATGTTTGCATATAACATTAAGAAAGGGCCTGTAATGTGCTAGAGTAGAGTCCTCCAAGATAAGCTTTATTCCATTGGAAAGATCCATTTACTGGATCCATTTTATAATGTTCTGTTCTAGTCAATTAGAAATATCTAAACTAACTCACTGAAGACAATTTCATTTGGAAAAATAACAAAAATTTTCAAGGGAAATTTGTATAACTCCTGGAAATAATAGTTTTAATATTATTAGGACCTAGGCATTTATCAGTTATAAAGTAGGGGAAGAAAAATGAACAACATAGGTAAGAGCATAGGCTTTGGAGTCAAATAAGCCTACTTTTTACTGGCTGGCTGATTTTTAGCAAGACATCCTCCCAGACTCTTGGCATCTTAAAATGAAGAAACTAACAGTACCTGCTTCAACAGGTTGTTGACGGTTCTAATTATATAAGCATATATATTATAGGCTCAAAGTAATAAAGTTACAGTAATTGAAAAAAGATCAGGGGTTATCAGGTGATTTGACTGGGATGTGTGACTATGAATGGATAACTCAAAGCTTCTTTGCAATGATAGAACAAATCTGTATCTTGATTGTGATAACAGTTACATACATAGATGTATGTGGTAACATTTCATAAAGTAAATATAAATACTGAAAAAATGCATGTAAAACTGATGTAATCTGAATATGGTCTGAATTCAAGTTAATAGCTGACTAATGTCAGTTTCCTGGTTTTAACAATTTTCTATGATCATGTAAGCAATTGTACTGAGGGAAGATGGGTGATGGATGCACAAGAACTCTATATTATCAATATATTACAACTTATGAAGAGTCAAACTATTTAAAATCTAAAGAAAGACAAAGAAAAAACTTGCTAATAGGATTACACATGATAGTGGTGCAAAGAACTTGGCACAATATCTGGCACATCATAAATGCTCTATAGATAGTAGATATCATTTTTTAATTATTAAATCTATTAATAAGAATTGAAACTTAAGAATAATGAAAATGCAACTATACCATTGAGAAGTGAGACAAAGATTACCAGTTATCTAAGGACATAACTTTAATTAAATTTTTAATATTAAAAATCAATAAAAGGGCAAAAGATTAGCTTCAAACTCCTTTCTCATTACCCACCTACCAATATTTCAGTCACTTGACATTACACCCAAGAATCATTAACACATCAGCGAAGTGTTTCTTTTGCTTTAAAGGACTGTGTAATTTACTGTAATGACACACTAAACTTTTCTATGTCTATGTGTTTTTATACTAATGATACTTTGAATACTTTCAGCTAACAGCTATAATACATTATAAATCGTTTATAAAATAATCACCTGTTTTAATTAATAGCAAGGCTTAAGCAGTAGGAAAAAAACTAATTGTGATAAATCTTTATAGACAAGTTACTGTAATGACACACTAAACTTTTCTATGTCTATGTGTTTTTATACTAATGATACTTTGAATACTTACAGCTAACAGCTATAATACATTATAAATCATTTATAACATAATTACCTGTTTTAATTTATAGCAAGGCTTAAGCAGTAGGAAAAAAACTAATTGTGATAAATCTTTATAGACAAGTTAAATTGACTTTCTGGTGAGTACAACATTCCCTCCTCTTGAACTGAACTCTGACAACAATCAGAATGTTAATATGCATGAATCTTTACTTTCTTCTTTTCAGATGCACGGCTGCTTTAGAAATACACTTTGATATCCTGGTTTTTATGAAGAATTACAAAAACCGTGTTCTAATCACTAATTAGTTGACACATGTCTGAAATAATCCATGATCATACAAATATACTGTTTAAGGTATAATAAAAATAGTGTGTGACTTAGGCTGAGATAGCATGGGCGGTCACTGACACATTTATTCAACAGATTTTACTGAGCTCATACTATGTACCAGTCATTTTCCCGTGAGAGTTGGACTGTGAAGAAAGCTGATCGCTGAAGAAATGATGCTTTTGACCTGTGGTGTTGGAGAAGGCTCTTGAGAGTCCCTTGGACTGCAAGGAGATCCAACCAGTCCATTCTAAAGGAGATCAGTCCTGGGTGTTCATTGGAAGGACTGATGCTAAAGCTGAAGCTCCAATACTTTGGCCACGTCATGCGACGAGTTGACTCACTGGAAAAGAGTCTGATGCTGGGAAGGATTGGGGGCGGGAGGAGAAGGGGATGACAGAGAATGAGGTGGCTGGATGGCATCACCAACTCGATGGACATGAGTCTGAGTGAACTCCGGGAGTTGGTGATGGACAGGGAGGCCAGGCGTGCTGTGATTCATGGGGTCGCAAAGAGTTGGACACGACAGAGCGACTGAACTGAACTGAACTGAAGCATACAGCAGGAAGCAAGACAAAATCCCTACCCTTATGAGGCTTATTTACATTCTAGAAGGGAAGACAGACAAACAAATGACAAACAAGCAGAATAGAGTATTTCTTGTTATAGAGAAGAACTACATAGATTCATAATAAAAAAAAATATTGGGGGTGATGGAGAGGGTAGCATTATAATATGTAGTGATGAGAGAAGGTCTCTTCAAGGTAAAAGCATATGAATGACAGAAATGAATGAAGGTGAGGAAGTAAGCCATTTGAAGACCTAAAACAAGAATATTCCCAGAAGAGGGAGCAGCCAGCACAAACGTTCTCAAGAGGAACGGGCTTGGTGGGTCCAAAGGACAAGAGATAACCATGGTGACTAGACTAAATAAGCCATGGAGAAAATGAGGTAGGCACTAAAGCAAGAGATAGATTCATGGGATGTGCGTGTTACTGAGTGTGATCAGAAACTTCTAGGAAGTTTGAGTAAGTGTGTGTGTCATCATCTAACTGAACAGTCTCACTGCCGTATGGGGAAATAACAGTGGGTATGGCAGAATGAACAGGGAGGCCTAGCTCACTAATAGCCTTCCCAATGAGAAGTGATGATGCTCCATCTCAGAGCTGTGAGCAATGCATTAGTTAGCCTCACTAGCTTCAGCTTCTTCACCCACAGACTGTGAAGTGTAAGTGAGCAGTTTTTACATGTACCTTAAATTCTGCACTGAAACTAAAGCAAGCTTGGATGGCTGACCACAGATTTGGCAACTAAAATAAACATTAGATTCCAGTTCAACCCTGGGCAAAACTAAGTGAGAATGTTCACAGAATTTATTTCATATGTAGTATATAAATTTTGGAAACAATTCCAAAATATAAAGAACATCAAAAATCTATAGCAATTCTAAATACCGTGTAAGAATGACAATTCTGATTATGTTGCATTCCCTCTCACTCACTCCCCACCATACACACACATATCTCTTTGGAAAACAGTTTTTTGTCCTCAGAGGCATTTAATAGTCTTCAAAATATTAAATATTCTTCAAAACTATGAACTCTTGATTTATTTGCATAAGTACCTACCATTGTACACTCTACTTGGTTTCAGACCTACATAACTATAAACAATGTTGTGCCATTTGCAGTGATGAGGATGGATGTAGAGAAAAAAAAAATTACTGTACATTAACACATACATGTGGCATCTAAAAAAATGGTACAGATGAACCTATTTGCAGAGCATGAATAAAGGCACAGCATAGAGAACAAACATAAGAACACCAAGGTGGGGAAAAGGGATAGAGTGAATTGAGAGATTGGGATTTACATATATACACTACTATCTATCTGCCTGCCAATACAGAAGATGCAACAGACACAGGTTTGATCCCTGTGTCAGGAATGGCAACCCACTCCAGTATTCTTGCCTGGAAAATTCCATGGACAGAGCCTAGGGTGTGACAGTCCATGAGCACACACATGCACACAGGGCTTTCCTGAAAGCTCAGCTAGTAAAGATTCCACCTTCAATGCAGGAGACCCTGGTTTGATTCCTGGGTCGGGAAGATCCGCTGGAGAAAGGATACATGCTACACACTCCAGTATTCTTAGGCTTCCTTGGTGGCTCAGTTGACAATGAATCTGTCTGCAATGTGGGAGACCTGAGTTCAATCCCTGGGTTTGGAAGAAGCCCTGGAGAAGGGAACAGCTACCCACCTCCAGTATTCTGTCCTGGAGATATTCATGGACTATATAATCCAAGGGGTCGCAAAGAGTTGGACACAACTGAGCGACTTTCTCTTCACTTCGCTTCACACGTGCACACACACACGGATAAAATAGACTAACTAATGAGTAACTACTGTATAGAGGGAACTCTAATCAATGCTCTGTGGTGGCCTAAACAGGAAGGAAATCCAAAATGAGGAGATATATGTATACATATATTTGATTGATTTTGCTGTACAGCAGAAATTAACACAACCTTGTTAAGCAACTACATTCCAATAAAAATTTAAAAAGAAACAGTGCTATAATAAACATGCTAGTATGTAAATCTTTGCATCCAGAGTTTGTTATCCCCCAGTGTAAACTCTTAAAAGTAAAGTTTCTAAATAGTCAAAACATATATTAAAATTTAATCCATTTAACACATGCTGCCAAATTTCCCTCCAAAAATTTATTTTAATTACCCTTTCAACAAGGGTCCAGTAATATTTTTAAGTCTTCCATGGCTTTTTTGAAACCTCTACAGCCCTCTTTATCACTGATCTTACAAGACTTCTTGTATCTACTGCGATTTCTGACTTTGCCACTAATTAGCAGCATGTGAACTATGTCTCGTGAATAAAGCATAAGGGGAAATACGCTGGGGGCTTCTGGAACAGCAATCTATCCTTCCCAGATAAAAGAGAAGAGGCTATTCTCCGGCTGCCATAAGTTTTCTCCTGCTTCCTACTTTTGAGCAGAAATATGATACACGAACATTTGACAGCCATTATGCAGCCATTAGTAAGTTTCAGGATGAAAAACAAACAGGTCAAGGATAGTAGAGCAAAACAAAGTAGCTGGCTTCTGGACATTACTCAGACACTGAACAAATTGGAAGATCATCTGTAAATAATTGACATTTATTGAAGTAAGGCTCCTACTGTCCCATGGAGACTGTGAAATAGGGGCTCTATCTTTGTTGATGGTAACTATTCAAAGGAATAGTTGTAAAACTGGCAGGAGAGTGGGAAAAGATTTATATCTCTAAGGGGCTGAGAAAGGTTTGAAAGTTCCAAGTTTTCTAAAGTAAATACTCTAAGGAAAGGAATCTCAGGGGCCTAGAGTCAGAAAGAAAAGTATCTATTTTAGTGATGCTGAGAGGAACCCTGAAGCCATTTCTGTCAATGAACATGCTCCCTCAGAGTTCCTGTAAGCCCTACCCACTTAGAAAACCTGTGCTTAGGAATTGAGCCTCTGATGACCTTTCACAAAACTACCTTTCAATTAAATTGGTCAGTTAGTTTCTGTCATTTGAAACCAAAGTCCCTCTGGTGAATCAAGATTGCATTCCTTATGTTTCTTTGTTCTGAAAATTAGGAAATGAAATTAGATTTTCCACTGACAGTAAATAGATAACACAGAGTGGCTGGTTGGTGTGGGGCTGTACTGAGCTTGGAGACTTGCAAACTGGATTCCAGTTGCAGTTTGGTTACTGTGTGTTTGAGGTCTGAGGCTCATTTTTCTCAACCTGACAAATGACTGGGTTGAACCAGATGGTCCTTGAGGTCTCTTGTCAGGCTTGCATTGTGGCTCCGCTGGTAAAGAATCTGCCTGCAATGCGGGAGACCTGGGTTTGATCCCTAGGTTGGGAAGATCCCCTGGAGAAGGGAAAGGGTACCCACTTCAGTATTCTGGCCTGGAGAATTCCTTAGGGAAGAAAACTTATGACCAACCTACATAGTATATTAAAAAGCAGAGACATTACTTTGTCAACAAAGGTCTGTCTAGTCAAGGCTATGGTTTTTCCAGTGGTCATGTATGGATGTGAGAGTTGGACTGTGAAGAAAGCTGAGCGATGAAGAATTGATGCTTTTGAACTGTGGTGCTGGAGAAAACGCTTGAGAGTCCCTTGGACTGCAAGGAGATCCAACCAGTCCATTCTAAAGGAGATCAATCCTGGGTGTTCATTGGAAGGACTGATGCTAAAGCTGAAACTCCAATACTTTGGCACCTCATGCGATGAGTTGACTCACTGGAAAAGACTTTGATGCTGGGAAGGATTGGGGGTGGGAGGAGAAGGGGACGACAGAGAATGAGATGGCTGGATGGCATCACCGACTCGATGGACATGAGTGTGAGTGAACTCCAGGAATTGGTGATGGACAGGGAGGCCTGGCGTGCTGTGATTCATGGGGTTGCAAAGAGTCGGACACGACTGAGCCACTGAACTGACTGAACTGAACTGAAGTATAGTCCATAGGGTCGCAAAGAGTTGGACAAGACTGAGTGATTTTCACTTTCTTTCTTTCCAAATTTGATATTCGAAAACTCTGATAACTTTGACCTATTAAATAAATGCACTTTTAGAAATGAAAAACCAAAAGATCATTTCTTTACTCTCACGTTTTTATTAGCTGGGAAGAATAAAGATAACTATGCTAACACTGTCCATGGTTTAGCAGAAGCAAAATCACAGACAGAATTTCAAATAGCAAGTTCTGATTAGTAGACATTCAAAGAATTCATAATTTACTTGCTCTTCAAGGAAGCTCTTAGCTTAGACCTGCACAAATTACCAATATAAAGTGGTTAGCAGGTACAAGGTAAAGGACAAGAACTATATGAAGTAGACAAAGAATTATCTCAAACACTGGAAGATATTTTAGAACAGTAACTTGAAAAGGGAGGAATATGACAAACTGAGTGTTATACAATACATTCATTTTCCAGCAATTTGAAAGCAGCAATTCAAAGCAAAGAAATAAAATCAGCACATCTCGCCCCATGGGGCAGGTAAAGTTGTAGTCACCACAAAACAAGGATAAATAGAATGTGTCACAGGGGATTAGGTGTTTAAGGGAGTAGAAAGTTCTTATAACAGCTGCTACTTGTGATGGATCTCAAGAATGCTTTTGAAGCGAGTAGATAAGGTACTGAAATTCCTCTGGGAAAGGAAGTTGAGTAAGAAACAAGAGTCGAAATTTGTTGCTAGAAAATGCTGAACATAATCTTAAATATAACGTTTGTCTCATTTGAATCATAATCTGTGCTCATTTAGGAAAATTTCAAAAGAAATAAAGATGTTTTCAAAATTTTTGAAATATTTCAAAAATTTTCAAAAGAAAATTAAGAAAACACATATTTCCATTACTCACCTAGACACAACACTACTTCTCATTATCCCTGGAATAAGATCTCAGATATTCCAACAGGGGAATTATTCCTTACATTACTAGGTACATACCTAGGAGTGTGTTCAAGTCAGAGGACCAAAGAGAGATGCGCTGTTGCCTTTCTATCTCTCTGCTTCTAACTACAGATACGATTACAAAGATATCACTTAAAGAGCCTAGGAATATTGAAGCATAACTTGGTTTGCCCAAGCTACTAGCTTAAGCTGCTGCTGCTGCTAAGTCACTTCAGTCATGTCCGACTCTGTGCGACCCTATAGATGGCAGCCCACCAGGCTCCCCCGTCCCTGGGATCCTCCAGGCAAGAATACTGGAGTGGGTTGCCATTTCCTTCTCCAATGCATGAAAGCGAAAAGTGAAAGTGAAGTCTCTCAGTCGTGTCCGACTCCTAGCGACCCCGTGGACTGCAGCCTACCAGGCTCCTCTGTCCATGGGATTCTCCAGGCAAGAGTACTGGAGTGGGTTGCCTTCTCTACTAGCTCAGGCTGCTGGGAAACAATCTACTTCTACCAGAAAAACTGGCTTTCCTATAAGTCCGGCATCACATCTTGGACAAAGACAGCAAGGATTCCCATATATTAGGTTTTCCTTTAAAAGGAATTCAGTACAGTTCAGTTGCTCAGTCGTGTCCGACTCTTTGTGACCCCATGGACTGCAGCACTCCAGGCCTCCCTGTCCATCACCAATTCTCAGAGCTTACTCAAACTCATGTCTATCGAGTAGGTGATGCCATACAACCATTTCATCCTCTGTCGTCCCCTTCTCCTCCTGCCTTCAATCTTTCCCAGCATCAGGGTCTTTTCCAAGGAGTCAGTTCTTCACATCAGGTGGCCAAAGTTTTGGAGCTTCAGCTTCAGCCTCAGTGCTTCCAATGAATATTCAGGACTGTCTTCCTTTATGATGGACTGGTTGGGTCTCCTTCCAGTCCAAGGGACTCTCAAGAGTCTTCTCCAACACCACAGTTCAAAAGCATCAATTCTTCGGCGTTCAGCTTTCTTTTTAATCCAACTCTCATATCCATACATGACTACTGGAAAAACCATAGCTTCCCTGCGTTAATCCCTGAGGTCCTCCTTCTACAAGCCAGCATTATTGGGTCATGGTTCATGGTAAGTAATGCATATTCAAGTACAGACACTGCCTGTTGTCAGCACCATATGCAGGTCAGGAAGCAACAGTTAGAACTGTACATGGAACAACAGACTGGTTCCAAATAGGAAAAGGAGTGCGTCAAGGTTGTATATTGTCACCCTGCTTATCTAACTTATATGCAGAGTACATCATGAGGAACGCTGGGCTGGAAGAAGCACAAGCTGGAATCAAGATTGTCGGGAGAAATATCAATAACCTCAGATATGCAGATGACACTACCCTTATGGCAGAAAGTGAAGAGGAACTCAAAAGCCTCTTGATGAAAGTGAAAGAGGAGAGTGAAAAGGTTGGCTTGAAGCTCAACATTCAGAAAACAAAGATCATGGCATCTGGTCCCATCACTTCATGGCAAATAGATGGGGAAACAGTGGAAACAGTGTCAGACTTTATTTTTTGGGGCTCTAAAATCACTGCAGATGCTGATTGCAGCCATGAAATTAAAAGGCGCTTACTCCTTGGAAGGAAAGTTATGACCAACCTAGATAGCATATTAAAAAGCAGAGACATTACTTTGCCAAACAAGGTCCATCTAGTCAAGGCTATGGTTTTTCCAGTGGTCATGTATGGATGTGAGAGTTGGACTGTGAAGAAAGCTGATCGCCAAAGAATTGATGCTTTTGAACTGTGGTGCTGGAGAAGACTCTTGAGAGTCCCTTGGACTGCAAGGAGATCCAACCAGTCCATTCTAAAGGAGATCAATCCTGGGTGTTCATTGGAAGGACTGATGCTAAAGCTGAAACTGCAATACTTTGGCTACCTCATGAGATGAGTTGACTCACTGGAAAAGAGTCTGATGCTGGGAAGGATTGGGGGTGGGAGGAGAAGGGGACGACAGAGAATGAGATGGCTGGATGGCATCACTGACTCGATGGACATGAGTGTGAGTGATCTCCAGGAATTGGTGATGGACAGGGAGGCCTGGCGTGCTGTGGTTCATGGGGTCGCAAAGAATCAGACACAACTGAGCGACTGAACTGAACTGAAGTAATAACCATATTAAGATGGGAGGATGGTGAGCAGGACATATAATACTTCTAAGGTGTCTTCAGGGTTCGAGAATCAGCTGGAAGCTCTTCTCTTTTATGATCTAAGCCAAGAGATCAGACCCGGGGGAGAGGACTTACCTCTCTTTGGGGTTTCCAAGGATGCTTCAGGTTTCTTAGTTATCAAAAAAAATCAGCAAACAGATGCCTGGGCTTCTCTTCCAGAAAGATCACACCTGTCCATTTGGTGCATGTGGTTCTATTGACCTAGAGGCCTGAAGGAAATTACGCAAAGGATAAAAATTCCCTGGCCCTGAAGTGGGGAAAGGATTGCCACTTGTACCCCAATTTCACATTATGAAGTAAAATTAATTCCAGATAGATGATGTATAAGTATTTGAACACAAAATATACAATAGTTAAAACATTAAAAGAAATTTAGGAAGAGTATTTGTATAACCTTGTGTGACACAAAGTTATCCTAAGCAAGGATAGGGATAAGACCTAAAAGCCTTATGTAACATTCCATTATGTAAAAATTAAGCACTTTTCATGGCAAACATACCATAAGCAGAATTAAAGAGAAATGAGAGACAGAAAAATATTTTTAATACCTATGTCAGATAAAGGGTTAATATTCCTTGTATTAAAAGATATCCAGAAATAATTAAGAAAAAGAGAAGTAACTGAAGGTAAAATCGACAAAAAGGCAAAGACAAAAGAAGAAATTCTAATGGCCAATAAATATACAAAAATTCTCTTAACTTCCCTAGGGTTTAAAGGGATGTAAATAATAACAATAAGATGTCATTTCTTTTTATTCATCTCATATAGAAATAACGATATAGTGAGAACATAGTACTGATGAAAAAAAGGATATATATCCTCTGATAGGAAATAATTTGTGAATTGCAATGATCCCTCTTAGAAAGTAATCAGGCAAAGCTATTAAAATTGTAAATGTTTTTTCCTTTGACTTATGAATCTCATTTTGGGAATCTATCCATTAGAAATGAAAATCCTGAAGAAGCAAGAACTACAATCCCACAGTGGCTAGAACAAAAACCATATTACAGAAAGTTCATCAGGATGGACAAGAAGAAGGTTATGTCCCAGATGAGGGGACAAGATAAAACCCCAGAAAAACAACTAAATGAAGTAGAGATAGGCAACCTTCCAGAAAAAAATTCAGAATAATGATAGTGAAGATGATTCAGGATCTTGGAAAAACAACGGAGAAGATGCAAGAAATGTTTACCAAATAGCTAGAAAAACTAAAGAACAAACAGAAATTAATAACACACTGAAGGAATCAGTAGCAGAATAACTGAGACAGAATGACCTGGAGTACAGAAGGGTGGAAATCACTGCCACAGAACAGAATATAGAAAAAATAAAAATCCTTATTTTCTATGAACAAAAATGTCTACTGCAACACTGTAGTGAAAGATTAAAACAAAAAATAAAGAGACAACAATATGGGAAATGATTAGATAAATTACAGCACATTTCCTCCATGCAATAGTCCATAGCTACCAAAGAATAGATTAGAGCAAAGATTCTCAAAGTGTGGCTGTTGAACTCAGCATCACCCAGCAACTTGCTAGAAAAGCATATTCTCTGGCCCCACACCAGGACTACTGAGTTGGAATCTGTGAGAATGAGGCCTAGTAATCTGTGTCTTAAGAAGTCATCCACTGACTCGATCTATATCAATTATCTTGAGAAGTCTATTTATATTGCTAAATAAGATTAAATTTCAGAGCCATATATTTAATGTGATGCATTAAAACAAAGCAAACATCTATACAGCATTTACTTTTTTGACATGTACTTGTAATTTTGTATGTAGATGCAGAAAATTATGCCAATAACATTTTTTAGGGTAGGAAAAGAGTAGGCTGGGAGAAATAGTGTCTCTTTTTATGTATCTTTGTTTCATTTTTCACTGGAAACAGCGAGCAGAAACATTTTCCTAATTTTAAAAAAGCACTTACAAAATAAAGAAAACAAAGTCATTGAGCTTAGATTTTCCCTTGACCTATATCAAACAGACTCCAAGCTATTTGGACATCAACTGGTAAGATCTTCCTTTCACCAAACCTTCATTGGTCTTAATATCTAGCTACTGATGGCCCTGGCATAATCCTCTGTTAAGCAAACTATTGAATAGGTAGGTGGGTCAGAGCAAGGATTTATGGATTTTACATGAAGGGTCACAAAAGCATAATTTCTCCAAACTGCCTTTACAAAGTTAAGGCTCATCCATTGGAACTTCTCAAAAGGTTACAATCATTGTAAGCAAGCTATATAGATGTCAACAGCTACAAGTTTATACATAGTTTACTTAATGCAAAAAATTTGCCCACTAGTAATTTATCCCAATTTTTCTTTCCATCGTATTTTCAATTTTAAGTTTGGAGAAACAATGGTTTCTTCTTTAAAGCCTTACTTGTTTATTGAAATACCATTTTTAAAGTCAGAATAAGTTAAATATTGAACTGCTATGTTTTTGGCTAATATCCCTCCAAGAACAACATATTCCAATACTGTTACTTGAGATTGGTTTTATCTATATCTGAAGTTTGTTAGTTTGTTAGAAAACATAAGTATTAATATTTGCAAAGTTCTAGCCAATCACTGGAGAAGGCAAAGGCAAGCCATTCCAGTACTCTTGCCTAGAAAATCCCATGGATGGAGGCCTGGTAGGCTGCAGTCCGTGGGGTGGCTAAGGGTCGGACACGACTGAGTGACTTCACTTTCACTTTTAACTTTCACACATTGGAGAAGGAAATGGCAACCCACTCCAGTGTTCTTGCCTGGAAAATCCCAGGGACAGGGCAGCCTGGTGGGCTGCCGTCTATGGGGTCACACAGAGTCAGACACGACTGAAGTGACCTAGCAGCAGCAGCAGCAGCCAATCACAAGTACATGATTGTGGGATCCAAAAGTTACACTCCAGGAAGTCACAAAAGTTACAATATGGGCCAGGATAATCATGGAGATGAGATAAATTTAACTTGTAATGTTGACTTCTTTTAATTACTTAGCTCTTTTAACGTAGTCAATAATCTGATGAGTTCTGATTATGGAGGACTCAGCTAAAAATACTTTTCATTAATAATCACCTGCAAAATTCTAAGATTTTAGTTCTCTTATGCACCCATTTTTTTCCATGAGACATTTTCAGGGTTATAACTGAAATGAATCTCTAATGGCCCATTGATTTGACTTTTGCATATTTCTGGAAAATTAAGAATATTTACTCGTCCTTTAAAAAAACCTATATCCCACTGAAAGGAACCAAGATTTAAAAGCCTCACAAGCTTGAGAGAAATACTTTCATTATCTGATATGTCATGGTGGTCTAAATGAGAATTTTCCAATTTAATCTGATCAAAAGAAGCCTTTTGCCACTTGACTTAAAAAAGATTAGATATATAATTTAATTCAGTTAACAGGGTCCACTGTAATTCTTTAGAAGTGAATCTCTTTTAATCTTCCAAGTTTATTGGCTTCATTACTGTTGCAAAAAATTTCTAACCCACGATTACATCTGTGCCTTTCTTCAGAGCCACTCAGCATGCTGAGAAAAACCCAGTTTTATTACATGTTTTAGTTCTCAGCAGATCCCAACAAATAGAGAAAATCCTTTCTTTTATCTAAAATGTTTGCTCTGCATTAGCATATTTCACTAGGGTATTTTTCTTCTTTCAACCAAATATTTGAGGACTTACTATGTGCCAGTGCTTGCCAAGCACTTCAAGTGCATAAGGAAAACCAAGACAAAGATTTGACATAAGTAGGGTACATTACAGTGAAGGTCTCTCTCTAAAAGAATCCCACAAATATTTTTTGCCAATTCAATATTTATTACTGAATCAGATGCTTGATTTAACACCCATGCTATTTGTACCCTATTAATAACTGATTAATGCATTTTACTATTTTGCTGTAAATGTTTTACTACTCTCCAAGGGAAATATTTGGATAGTTCCCTTCACTGAAGCCAGATAGTCATTGGCACCCAACCAAGGAACAGATCCTATGTTCCTTCCAAAATTATTTGACTTTATTTCTATAACACCTTTTCTTTTATCAATGAGTAACTGGAAATGAGGAGAATATTTTTTTATTTAAATATTATGGATTTGTATTTCCATAATTTAAAGCAGGGCTTTCCAGGTGGCACAGTGCTGAAGAATCTGCCTGGCAATGCAGGAGACACAGGAGACATGGGTTTGATCCCTGGGTGGGGAAGATCCCCTGGAGAAGGAAATGGCAACTCACTCTAGTATTCTTGCCTGGAGAATTCCATGGACAGAGGAGCCTGGCGGGCTACAGTCCATGGGGTCAGGAAAGAGTCAGACATGACTGAGCTAGAGCTAGAATTTAAAGCACCATACCTTATCCTGAAAGGATTTATACATTGTGCTGAGAGAGCTTATCACTTTTATCTGAAGTGTTAATGGAAGCTCAAATTGTTAAATTTGAGATAACAGATTCATGGTTTGCATTAACAAGAAAATAAGCAGACTGTTGAATAGATTCAGAAATTGTGCTTGTTCAAAGCAGTGAGCATTTTAAGTGTGAAGAGAAAAATATTGTAATTTTAGTAAATAATCTTTCCAGTTTAAAGTCTCAACGATGGCCATGGGATTTTTGTGCTCATTAAATCTTAGTTTTATCCTTAGTCCTAAAAAGACTTTCTAGTAGAGGGAGGAAGAAATCCAATTTCAATGAATTCAAGTTATTGAAATTCCCACTAGTTGTTAATGTCCCCCTCCACCAGAGGCACAATCAGACTGTACAGGTGAAAGAATGCAGCTCCTCCTACAAAGTTCATCCTGTTAACTAGAGGAAGGACAAAACTTTGGAGCTGAAAGAGTTCGGGTTCACTACCCCAACTGATACTAAATATCCCATATTTGTTGTAGGGTTACTCAAAAGATACTTCTTTTTTATTTATTTATTTATTTTAGTTTTTTGGTTTTTTTTCCAAAAACAATGTTAAGAATCTTTACTTAAAAACAACCTTATCTTAAAATGGAGTAACTTTGGTTTTACGAGCAGCAAGCAAAGTACAGAAGCAAAAATGCATTACAGGAGCATTAAGTTCTACATTAGGTCACAGCATCTAATCTGAAATCACACCCATAATATCATTTTTCAGGACAACTGGGAAATAGTTATTTCCCAGGATGTCTGAACCATAGCTACTTTATTTTGACTTTAGCCAAAGCAGATTTCACCATTAATGACGTCAGTGTTTTTCTAGGTATGAGAAGATGCAAGAATTGGAACTCATAAAACTTTTATCTGAAAAGATCTAACTATCTGAAGGCCTGTTCTGCCAGTTTATTTCTTTTTTTTTCAGAGTTCCTCATTCCTGATTTTCACCCTGAACTTCTTTCAGGGGGTGTTGAAGGTCAGCAGCTTGCAATGGTCATGATATAATCTTTGTAGAGGCAGCTGGCAAGGACTAACTTCTAGTCAGCAGGGTCCCTTCATAGCCACATATCTGACCATGTGACACCATTTCATGGCCATTGTGTCCTGCGGTGCTGGGAAGGCTCATTCCCAGGTCTAGGGAAGTGATCGGCCACTCAGTGTGCTAAAATTGGACCAGGCCTTGCAAGTAGTAAAAGTCTTCAAAAGATATTTCTATGAATCTGCAACAACAAACTTTTTAACAAGTCTGATGCCATTCAGTTCCTATGCAATATTGCTCTTTACAGCATTGGACCTTGCTTCTAACAGTCACATCCACAGCTGGGTATTGGTTTTCCTTTGGCTCCATCCCTTCATTCTTTCTAGAGTTACTTCTCCACTGATCTCCAGTAGCATACTGGGCACCTACCGACCTGGGGAGTTCCTCATTCAGAATCCTATCATTTTGCCTTTTCATACTGTTCATGGGGTTCTCAAGGCAAGTATACTGAAGTGGTTTGCCATTCCCTTCTCCAGTGGACCACATTCTGTCAGACCTCTCCACTTCTTTTGAAAGAGATGGGAATACCAGACCACCTGACCTGCCTCTTGAGAAACCTGTATGCAGGTCAGGAAGCAACAGTTAGAATTGGACATGGAACATCAGACTGGTTCCAAATAGGAAAAGGAATACATCAAGACTGTATATTGTTACCCTGATTATTTAACTTATATGCAGAGTACATCATGAGGAATGCTGGGCTGGAAGAAGCACAAGCTGGAACCAAGATTGCCAGGAGAAATATCAATAACCTCAGATATGCAGATGACACCACCCTTATGGCAGAAAGTGAAGAGGAACTCAAAAGCCTCTTGATGAAAGTGAAAGAGGAGAGTGAAAAAGTTGGCTTGAAGCTCAACATTCAGAAAACAAAGATCATGGCATCTGGTCCCATCACTTCATGGGAAATAGATGGGGAAACAGTATAAACAGTGTCAGACTTTATTTTTGGGGGCTCCAAAATCACTGTGGATGCTGATTGCAGCCATGAAATTAAAAGACACTTACTCCTTGGAAGGAAAGTTATGACCAACCTAGATAGCATATTAAAAAGCAGAGACATTACTTGGAAAACAAAGGTCCGTCTAGTCAAGGCTATGGTTTTTCCAGTGGTCATGTATGGATGTGAGAGTTGGACTGTGAAGAAAGCTGATCGCCGAAGAATTGATGCTTTTGAACTGTGGTGCTGGAGAAGACTCTTGAGAGTCCCTTGGACTGCAAGGAGATCCAACCAGTCCATTCTAAAGGAGATCAGTCCTGGGTGTTCATTGGAAGGACTAATGCTAAAGCTGAAACTCCAGTATTTTGGCCACCTCATGAGATGAGTTGACTCACTGGAAAAGACTCTGATGCTGGGAGGGATTGGGGGCAGGAGGAGAAGGGGATGATAGAGAATGAGATGGCTGGATGGCATCACTGACTCGATGGACATGAGTTTGAGTGAACTCTGGGAGTTAGTGATGGACAGGGAGGCCTGCCATGGTGTGATTCATGGGGTCGCAAAGAATCGGACACGACTGAGCAACTGAAATGAACTGAACTGAACTGATGCCATTCAGTAGGAATTTTTTCCTGGAAATTTTCTTTAACTAAAAAATACTTTAAAAGACTATCATTCCAATTCTTAGAAGGGAGATCTATAGAACCCACACTTAGGTTTCCAGGTAGAACTATGTGTGTGTGTGTTAGCACCTCAGTCAGGTCTGACTCTTTGCTACCCCTTAGACTGCAGCCTGTTCCTCTGTCCACGGAATTCTCCAGGCAAGAATACTAGAGTGGGACGCCATTCTTTTTTCCAGGAGTCCTTCCCAACCCAGGGATTGAACCTGGGTCTCCTTCATTGAAGGCAGATTCTTTACCACCTGAGCTACCAGGGAAGCCCTCCCATTAGAACTGTATCCAAAATAAATAAATAAGAGCCACCATCTCCAGTCAATGGTTAGGAATGAAGATGCTGAATATGATAACCTGGGTTTGATTTCTAGGTGTGTAAACTTGCACACATTACTTATTCTCTCTAATCTCGCTAAGCCTCAGGTTCTTCACAGGTTACATGAAGATAAAAGTAGTACCCATCTCAGAAGGCTATTCTTGATGATTAGATGAAATAAGGTGTTTATCAGTACAATGCCCTGCACATAGTTCCCACTCCATAAATTAATGATTCAACAAATAAATATATGCTTCTCTTTGGTCATTTTCAATATTTTTACACTGTATTATTTTTCTTCATAGACTTTAAGGGATAACAATGTTATTGCCATTTTCAAAGAACCAAATGAGCACTTATCTTCTCCAGCATTTAAAACTTTTTTTGCTTTCTTTTTCATAAATAATATCTTTTCTTTCTATTTTTCCTCTTCTTGCTTTTTGTTTTTCTGGCTTCTTTTATTTTTTGCTTTCTCTTCTGAGGTAAGCATTAGGACTCTGATTACAACCCATAGGTTTGTGTATGATGTGTCTCATTAAATTGCTTTCTAAAGAGTTTGCAATATTCACTGTCTTCTCTTGGATAAAAGAATGATCTGGGAGTGAGTTTCTTAGCTTCCACATAGTTGAGATTCTTTTTGATCATCTTTTAATGTTTAGATTACTCTATTTGTTTGAGAACACTTTTCAATTTAGAGTCAACTTTAAAAAAAGATTTTTCTCTTAATAGTTAAAATTTTTATTATCATCTAAGGGAAATTGTTTTTATTTAAAAATTCTGATAGACCTTAAAGATTTCCCAAGAAAAATTTCACAGGCTCAATGCTGAGAGGCATGAAACAATGAGTAAAATCAAAAGAGAGTCCATATTTAAATGTCTGGGCATTCAATCTATGTTGCTTTATTATAAATCTTAACTGTCTAAAAGGAATCAAGATGGAGTGAATTTAAACTATTCCCACTTGCTTAAACGCTTTACTCTTCTCAGTTTTAATAAAAAGTCTTTATAATAGAAGCTAGTCCAGGGAATTTTCTTGAAATAAAGTTAATAAGAACTCAAGCACCAAAGCAGAGTGCTGAATGCAAAATGAGGCCAGCAGACTGGGTGCAAAGAGTATGGAGATGATGAAAATCAAACCTATGGCTTAAAAAAATATTAAGTACACCATCTGAATCATATATATGAGATATCAGGATAAGGAAACCCTACCATTGTGGTGAGAAACCCCAGGAACAACTAGTTTAACTTCCAAGATACAGCCAACAACTCTAGATGTAGAAACCTTGGTATTAGTTCTGCTGCTGCTGCTAAGTCACTTCAGTCGTGTCCGACTCTGTGTGACCCCACAGATGGAAGCCCACCAGGCTCCCCTGTCCCTGGGATTCTCCAGGCAAGAACACTGGAGTGGGTTGCCATTTCCTTCTCCAATGTGTGAAAGTGAAAAGTGAAAGTGAAGTCGCTCAGTCGTGTCCGACTCTTAACGACCCCACGGACTGCAGCCTACCAGGTTCCTCCATCCGTGGGATTTTCTAGGCAAGAGTACTGGAGTGGCTTGCCATTGCCTTCTCTGTATTAGTTCTAGAAGTTTATAATTTAACCCTCAATCCCAGAAAAGCAAAGCATTTTATCCTGGGCTGAGAGTTCTCTCCAGTTTTATATTGGGTTATAGAAAAAAAAGACTAGTTTCACAACTTTAGGCAAGTGGTTCTCACTGATCCTATGTTTCTGCATCTGTTGCATAACAGGTGGCAAGAGCCCCGATTATATAATCTGTATGGCTAGTTTGAGCTCTAGCACTTTACAGTTCTACAGGCAGGTTAACATGTGTCTATTCTAAGCTTTAAAGGGAACCCTCTCACAACTGTTGGTGGGAATGTAAATTGATACAGCCACTATGGAGAACAGTATTCAGATTCCTTTAAAAACTAGGAATAAAACTACCATATGACCCAGAAATACCACTATTGGGCATATACCTTGAGAAAATCATAATTGAAAAAGACACTTGTACCCCAAAGTTCATAGCAGCACTATTTACAATAGTTAGGATATGGAAGCAACCTAAATGTCCATAGACAGATGAATGGATAAAGTTGTGATATATATACAATGGAATATTACTCAGCCATAAAAGGACAGCAAGGAGATCAAAGCAGTCAATCCTAAAGGAAATCAATCCTCAATATTCATTGGAAGGACTGATGCTGAACTTGAAGCTTCAATAATTTGGCCACCTAGTGTGAAGAGTACACTCATTGGAAAAGGCCCTGATGCTGGGAAAGACTGAAGGCAGAAGGAGAAGGGGGTGACAGAAGATGAGATGGTTGGATGGCATCATTGACTCAATGGACATAAGTCTGAGCAAACTCCAGGAGATAGTGAAGGACAGGGGAGCATATCATGTTGTTGTCCATGGGGTCACAAAGAGTCAGATACAACTGAACAACAACAAAAAAGAAATGCATTTGAGTCAATTCTAGTGAGGTAGATGAACCTAGAGCCTGTTATACAGAATGAGGTAAGTCAGAAAGAGAAAATTTTCATATATTAATTCATATATATGGGATCTAGAAAAATGGTACTGATAAACTATTCAAATGGCAGGAACAGAGACACAGATATAGAGAACAGACTTGTGGACACAGCAGGGGAAGAAGAGGGTGGGACGAATTGCGAAGTAGCATACACATTAGCATACATAAAATAGAAAGCTGATAGGAAGCTGCTATATAACACAGGGAGTTCAGTGTGGTTCTCTGTGACAACCTAGAGGAGTGGGATGGGGTGGGAGGTGGGGGAGGGGAGGTTTAAGAGGGAGGGGACATATGTATACCTATGGCTGACTCATGTTGTTGTATGGCAGAAGCAATTATTCTCCAATTAAAAATAAATTCTGATCCAAAATAGCAAGGCCATAATAGAACTTACTAAAATAGTTTTGACCAAATACACAACACCCTGAAGTATTACTTGATAAGATTAGTTTTGAATGAATCCTGTCACTGATAAATAAAATACTCACATATGAAGATTAAGCATGTCAAGTTATTTTGTAATTCATAAATTTTATTTTCCAAAAAGAACAAAAAGGAATTAAACTTTGAATACTTAAAATGGGCTTGAGAAATATGTGCTAATGGTTTTACATGTGCCAAATAAGTGGAAATCATGAAAATAAAAATTGTGGACTATCAGTCTAGAGCAGATGCCACTTGTTGCCTGCTCATATCCCTCGGGTCCTGTTACTTCAGTGTGCTCCTGTGCAAATACCAACTGCCAGAATCTGCAGTTCTCTGCCCAGGAACCTTTGAAGACTTGGAAGTCTGCCGTGACTAACACTTCTACCCCAGGGAATAGTCTAAATCAACGACTGAATGTAGTTGCACTGTAAATACCCAGCTTGCTCACCCAGAAGGCAAGGTATATTTCACACTATTTTTTCAGAATTTCCCAGAGGTGTTAAGATCAGTGACTAATAGCAGTAACTGTCTTGATATGTCAGTGGCTTCATATATAGCCACCTCACCTTCCTTGTGTGTTTTCCTAAACAAACTACTTGCACTCAAGTCCTTCTCTTATCTCAAAATCTGGTCCTAGAGGGCTGCTGCTGCTGCTAAGCCGCTTCAGTCATGTCCGACTCTGTGCGACCCCATAGACAGCTCCACCGTCCCTGGGATTCTCCAGGCAAGAACACTGGAGTGGGCTGCCATTTCCTTCTCCAAGGGACCCAAACTAAGATTGACTACCAGAAACAGACTGATCTCATTGTGCAAATAAATCTCATGGTTTTGTCCTTTACCACCCACTTAAATATACACTCAGGCTCTCTGCCCAAAATTATGAACAAATTGTTCGGTTCAGTCATTCAGTCATGTCTGACTCTTTCCAACCCCAAGGACTGCAGCACGCCAAGCTTCTCTATCGATCAACTATTCCCAGAGCTTGCTCAAACTCATGTCCATCAAGTCAGTGATACCATCCAACCATCTCATCCACTGTCGTCCCCTTCACCTCCTGCCTTCCATCCTTCCCAGCATCAGGGTCTTTTCAATGAGTCAATTCTTCGCAACTGGTGGCCAAAGTATTGGAGTTTCAGCTTTAGCATCAGGCCTTCCAATGAATATTCAGGACTGATTTCCTTTAGGATTGACTGGTTTGATCTCCTTGCAGTCCAAGGGACTCTCAAAGAGTTCTCCAAAACCACAGTTCAAAAGCATCAACATTTCAGCACTTCACTTTCTTTACGACTCAACTCTCACATGCACACATGATGGAAAAACCATAGCTTTGATTAGACGGACCTTTGTCACCAAGGTGATGTCTCTGCTTTTTAATATGCTGTATAGGTTTGTCATAGCTTTTCTTCCAAGGAGCAAGTGTCTTTTGATTTCATGGCTGCAGTCACCATCTGCAGTGATTTTGGAGCCCAAGAAAACAAAGTCTCTCACTGTTTCCACTGTTTCCCCATCTATTTGCCATGCAGTGGTGAGACTGGATGCCATGATCTTAGTTTTCCGCATACTGAATATAAGCCAGCTTTTTCACTCTCCTCTTTCACTTTCATCAAGAAGTTCTTCTGTACTTCTTCATTTTCTACCATAAAGGTGGTGTCATCTGTGTATCTGAGGTTATTGATATTTCTCCGAGCAATCTTGATTCCAGCTTGTGCTTCATTCAGCCCAGCATTTTGCATGATGTACTCTGCATATAAGTTAAATAAGCAGGGTGACAATATATTGCCTTGACATACTCCTTTCCCTATTTGGAACCAGTCCATTGTTCCATGTCCAGTTGTAACTGTTGCTTCCTGACCTGTGTACAGATTTCTCAGGAGGCAGGTAAGGTGGGCTAGTATTCCCATCTCTTCAAGAATTTTCCACAGTTTGTTGTGATCCACACAGTCAGTGGCTTTGGCATAGTCAATAAAGCAGAAGTAGATGCTTTTCTGAAATTCTCTTGCTTTTTTTATGCTTCAACATACATTGACAATTTGATCTCTGGTTCCTCTGCCTTTTCTAAATCCAGCTTGAACATCTGGAAGTTCTCGGTTCACACACTGTTGAAGCTGGGCTTGAAGAATCTTGAGCATGACTTTACTAGCTTGTGAGATGAGTGCAATTGTGGCGTAGTTTCAGCATTTTTTGGCATTGCCTTTCTTTGGGATTGGAATGAAACCTGACCTTTTCCAGTACTGTGGCCACTGCTCAGTTCTTCAAATTTGCTGGCATATTAAGTGCAGCACTTTCACAGCATCATCTTTGAGGATTTGAAATAGCTCAACTGGAATTGCATCACCTCCACTAGCTTTGTTTATAGTAGTGCTCCTAATGTCCACTTGACTTCACATTCCAGGATGTCTGCCTCTAGGTGAGTGGTCATACCATCATGATTATCGGATCGTGAAGATCTTTTTTGTATAATTCTTCTGTGTCTTGCCACCTTATGTTAATATCTTCTGCTTCTATTAGGTTCATATTATTCCTGTCCTTTATTGAGCCCATCTTTGCATGAAATATTCCCTTGATAGCTCTAATTTTCTTGAAGAGATCTCTAGTCTTTCCCATTCTATTGTTTTCCTCTATTTCTTTGCATTGATCACTGAGGAAGGCTTTCTTGTATCTCCTTGTTACTCTTTGGAACTCTGCATTCAAAGAGGTATATCTTTCATTTTCTCCTTTGCCTTTCACGTTTCTTCTTTGATCAGCTATTTGTAAGGCCTCCTCAGACAACTATTTTGCCTTTTTGCATTTCTTTTTCTTGGGGATGGTCTTGATCACTACTTCCTGCATAATGTCACGAACCTCCATCCATAGTTCTTCAGGCACTCTGTCTATCAGATCTAATCCCTTGAATCTATTTGTCACTTCCACTGTATAATCATTAGGAATTTGATTTAGGTCATAACTGACTGGTCTGGTGGGTTTTCCTACTTTCTTCAATTTAAGTCTGAATTTGACAATAAGGAGTTCATGATCTGAGCCACAGTCATTTCCCAGTCTTGTTTTTGCTGACTATATAAATCGTCTCCACCTTCAGCTGCAGAGAATATAATCAATTTTATTTTGGCGTTGATCAACTGGTAATGGCTATGTGTAGAGTTGTCTCTTGTGTTGTTGCAAAAGGGTGTTGCTATGACCAGTGGGTTCTCTTGGCAGAACACTCTTAGCCTCTGCCTGCTTCATTTTGTACACCAAGGCCAAACTTGCCTGTTACTCCAGGTATCTCTTGAATTTCTACTTTTGCATTCCAGTCCCCTATGATGAAAAGGACATCATTTTGGTGTTATTTCTAGAAGGTCTTGTAGGTCTTCAAAGAACTGTTTAGCTTCTTCGTTATTTGTGGTTGGGGCACAGTCTTGGATTACTGGAGTCTTATATATGCAATCCAAAATGTAAAACCCACTTACAAAAGAAAATCAGATACGGATGGGAAACTTAACACTCACCATGAGAGCAAAGAACAGGACAGAAACTTTTTTCACAAATTAAGATATTATAGGATGGGGGAATGAAAGGAAGAGAACTAGCCCTTTGATTACCATGTTGCCTACTCTCAGGAGAATTCTGAAGATAAAAGAGTTTGACAAGCATATTGTAGCAGAGTGCTGCTGCTAAGTCACCTCAGTCGTGTCCGACTCTGTGCGACCCCACAGACGGAAGCCCACCAGGCTCCCCCGTCCCTGGGATTCTCCAGGCAAGAACACTGGAGTGGGTTGCCATTTCCTTCTCCAATGTGTGAAAGTGAAAAGTGAAAGTGAAGTCGCTCAGTCGTGTCCGACCCTTAGCGACCCCACGGACTGCAGCCTACCAGGCTGCTCCATCCACGGGATTTTCTAGGCAAGAGTACTGGAGTGGCTTGCCATTGCCTTCTCCATTGTAGCAGAGTAGACATGAGTTAAGGGTTCATTCGGCTGAATGGTAGTTCTGAAACTAAAAGCAAAAATTGTGGCTGGGACACATGGATATAACATACACATAACACAAGTGGTTGGAACATAGTAGGAGCTCAATGTGCATCTGTAAATATATAGTGAGAGATGGATCAGGCAGGTCTTAAAGACTAAGATAGAGGAAGTTAACCCTCTATAACTAGATCAAGACTAGTCAGAAAACTAAGAAGTCATTCATGTTGACGTATGGCAGAAACCAACACAATATTATAAAGCAATTATTCTTCAATTTTTTAAAAAAAGTAAATAAAAAAAAATAGTTGAAAAAACCATGAATACTTAGAGTTAAGATGCAACTGTAAAAATAGGTCACCCATACATGTTACAGGAACTCAGACTCTATAAGGTAGAACTTTTGTATTCTAAAGTGCTTTCACTGATTAAAAAAAAAAAAAAAAAGAAAAAGTCATCCCATATTATCCCCTCCAGTTAGGAAGGAAGCCTGCTTGCTCAAAAATTCCACATTTATTGTCTTTTAGAAGCTTGGAAATAAGAATAGAAAGGGGACATACATTCTCCAAAAGAAAGGGAAACTCCCATCATCCCAATGATGTTTTCATTATAAAGTACAAACCAAAGGCAAACTTAAAATGTTATCTTCAGAATGCCTAAAGAATTAATTACTGTTGTAATATCTTAGTTCTTATGTATGAAAGTCAAAATTATAGCTTCCCAAATGTCTGTCCTCATATCTCTGAATAACTCATGAACACACTATAGGTTACAGGCATGCTACTTGTACCTGACCATTATGGAGCCCCTCATACTAACAGGCCTGTTCCTAGGTAAAAATATTCTGAAGGAGGCAAAAGAAATATAACATTCGACCAATCCTAACCTTCTTACATCACCTCTATTTATAAAGAATTTGCTCATTCTCCTTCCCTTTCTTCTTCTCAGCTCTCTTGATAAATCCACTCCCCACAATTTTATCATTCTGAATTTGGAAAACAGGTGTAGTGGTATCTGACTGGAGGAAAGGGGATGCCTGCATGGTTTGGGGCTTGGTAAGACAGGAAGTAAAGGGAAAGATTGAAACATTCAGGGATACTATGGTATATAAAAAATGAGAGAGGAAGGGGGATTTTATAACGTGTTGAATTACAGACTGTGGTTCAAATATAAATCATTCTAATATTTGTCTGGAAGTATAGGTTTGAAGTATAGTGTAGTATCAGAACATTAACAGTATAGTATGGTATGGTACATATCTGCTCAGTCACTCAGTCGTGTCTGACTCTTTGCAACCCCATGGATTATAGCCCCCAGGCTTCTCTGCCCATGGGATTCTTCAGGCAAGAATACTGGAATGTGTTGCCATTTCCTATTCCAAGTATGGTGTGGTATGGTATACTCTGGTATGGTACGGTACGGTATAGTATTGTATAGTATAGTTACAGTATCATCTGGAATACTAGCCTTAAGCTTCTTTCTCACCCCCTTTCTATCCTGAAACTATATACAATAATATTGATGGCTCCCCAGAGCACTAGCAGGACAAGTGAAATAATTTATTAGAAAACCAAACTACCAAAGAGGCATTAAGCTATCATCTTTCTATCAACCACAATATCCCTCTGTCTCTAAAAGACAGATGTTTAAAGAGTGAAATTTTGAATATTTTATCTGGGAAAAGTGGGAATTCTATTTCAGCTTTCTGTGCATCACTAGGTTGCTGGAAATCATGGAAACCTAAATTACATATGCAACAATTTCATGCATTGAGACCTCTCATAAGAAGAAACCAGCAATCCAATGTCAGCTCAAATTATCCTCAACATTAACAAGGTGGCTGTAGAGTCATTCTAAGAAATGACTTTCTGTTCCTATTAGCAGACTTATTAGATTTTAGCTTCTGTTTCACAAGCATGTCACGAAACTAGTCTCCCAAAATGTGTATTAAAACGATACATCTTCCTTGCCAGTGTTTATATTCAAGTCAAAGTCTATTTTAGAAAAGAACAAGAATACAAAAATCTGAAGCCATTGCAGTTTGCACCTCTCCAGCAAAAGCAATCATCAAGGCAAATATTTATTGTTTGAGTTGTTGAATATAGATGTGTGGACAGAAGTTTAATGTCCATGCAATCTGTTTCCAGTGCATCAGCCATCACACTACAAACGACAAACAGGATTCTTTCTTGTTTAAAATGTGTCCCACATGCTCAGAATCAATCTTGATCAGCAGACTGTGGTATAATTTGGCAGTTCAGAGATGAGAAGATTATGGACACATTTCAATTAAAAAATAAATTCAGGGAAGACTTGTATGCATGATGTATCTAAAAATGCTTCTGAAAGACATTTAGAAATCTGCCAAGTCAACTCTGTACAGAGACTCTGGTCTACTTTGTCAAACAGGATAATGTAGATGAATTAGGAGAAGCTACAGATAACCTTCCATCTTTTATACAACAAATTCCTGAAATATATTCAAAAACTGAATGTAAAAAAATAAAGCCATCTGTGTGGAACCTCAGTTCTACCTATTACTAGTTAAAAGAACTTAAATTATTTAATGTCTCTAATTCATACACTTATACATTCAACACATATTTACTGTGTTCCTGTTATGTGTCAGACACTGCTCTAGGGTTTGGGAAGTTAGCAAGAGTTACAATCTCTGCCCTCACATTTTGAAAAGAGAGAGGCAAAAAAGAGAACTGAAGACAGATGTGTATCAGAACATGATAATGTTAGAAAGAAAAATGAAACAGGATCCTCCATGACCCACCTCCCAGAATATTGGAAATAAAAGCAAAAATAAACAAATGGGACCTAATTAAAATCAAAAGCTTCTGTACAGCAAAGGAAACTATAAGCAAGGTGAAAAGACAGCCTTCAGAATGGGAGAAAATAATAGCAAATGAAGCAACTGATAAAGGATTAATCTCCAAAATATACAAGCAGCTCCTGCAGCTCAATTCCAGAAAAATAAATGACCCAATCAAAAAATGGGCCAAAGAACTAAACAGACATTTCTCCAAAGAAGACATACAGATGGCTAACAAACACATGAAAAAATGCTCAACATCCCTCATAATCAGTTCAGTTCAGTTCAGTTCAGTCGCTCAGTCGTGTCCGACTCTCCGCAACCCCATGAATCACAGCACGCCAGGCCTCCCTGTCCATCACCAACTCCCGGGGTACACTCAAACTCATGTCCACAGAGTCGGTGATGCCATCCAGCCATCTCATTCTCCGTCGTCCCCTTCTCCTCCCGCCCCCAACCTTTCCCAGCATCAGAGTCTTTTCCAGTGAGTCAACTTGTCGCATGAGGTGGCCAAAGTATTGCAGTTTCAGCTTTAGCATCAGTCCCTCCAATGAACATCCAGGATTGATCTCCTTTAGAATGGACTGGTTGGATCTCCTTGCAGTATAATCAGAGAGATGCAAATCAAAACCACAATGAGATACCATTTCACACCTGTCAGAATGGCTGCTATCCAAAAGTCTACATGCAATAAATGCTGGAGAGGATGTGGAGAGAAAGGAACCCTCTTACACTGTTGGTGGGAATGCAAACTAGTACAGCCACTATGGAGAACAGTGTGGAGATTCCTCAAAAAACTGGAAATAGAACTGCCATATGATCCAGCAATCGCACTCCTGGGCATACACACCGAGGAAACCAGAATTGAAAGAGACACATGTACTCCAATGTTCACTGCAGCACTGTTTATAATAGCCAGGACATGGAAGCAACCTAGATGTCCATCTGCAGACGAATGGATAAGAAAGCTTTGGTACATATACACAATGGAGTATTATTCAGCCATTAAAAAGAATACATTTGAATCAGTTCTAATGAGGTGGATGAAACTGGAGCCTATTATACAGAGTGAAGTAAGCCAGAAAGAAAAACACCAATACAGCATACTAACGCATATATATGGAATTTAGAAAGATGCAAATGATAACCCTGTATACGAGACAGCAAAAGAGACACAGATGTATAGATCAGTCTTTGGGACTCTGTGGGAGAGGGTGAGGGTGGGATGATTTGGAAGAATGGCAATGAAACACTTATGTTGTCATATGTGAAATGAATCACTAGTTCAGGGTCAATGCATGTTATAGGATGCTCGGGGCTGGCATGCGGGGATGACCCAGAGGGAGGATAAAGGGAGGAGGGAGGTGGGAGAGGGGTTCAGGAGGGGGAACTTATGTAAACCCGGGGCGAGTTCATGTCAATGTATGGCAAAACCAACCAATATAATATTGTAAAATAATTTGCTTCCAATAAAAAATTAATTAATTTAAAAAAAAAAAGAAACAGACTAGAGAATAGAATATGAATGATTGGATCGGGTATGTAGGTATTTAATAGATATTTCAGATATGTCCCGGTAAGGTGTCACCAAGAAGATTACCCTGATGATAACCTGAAGAAAGTGAGGGAACAAGTGTGGATATTCATGGAAAGAAACAGCATTTCATGAGTGGCAAGTGCAAAGTCCCTAAGGCAAGACTACAAGGTGAGAAAAGAGATAAGGAAGGCAAAAGCAGAGAGATGAAGGGCAGAGTGTTAGAAGAAGAGGTCAGGAAGTAATGGAATCAAACCTGGGAATAGGCCTCTTAATTCATAGTAAGGACTCTAGAAAGAATAAGAAGTTATTAGAGCATTTTCAGAAAAGAGGTGATATCATCTCACATTCGACAGGAATAATAATTTTTCCCCATGTGTGCTTAGTCATCAGTCATGTCTGACTCTTTGTGACCCCATGGTTTGTAGCCCGTCAGGATTCTCCAGGCAAGAATACTGGAGTGGGTTTTCATTCCCTTCTCCAGGGGATCTTCCCAACCCAGGGATCGAATCTGTGTCTCCTGTATTACAGACAGATACTTTACTGCCTGAGCCACCAGGGAAGCCCATACATATGACAGGAATAATAACAATTCTTCCTCATAAGTTTACTGTAAAAATTAAGATAATTGACATAAAATACTTCCCATAGTGCACAGCCAAGCTAAACATAAAACATGAGCTACTATAATTATTTTTGTTATTCAGATAGGGGTTAGAAAAACATAATTAATAATGAAAGTCATTGCACAGGCTGGGCTTTTTATTTTTTCTTTATCCTTAAAAAATCAGAGTAGCAATCCAAGGAAGGAAAGAGGAATGATAAAGAGATGCTTCAGTTCAAATATCAAGTGAAGATAGTTTCTGATAAATTTGAGTGCCTTTTTTAAAAAGTGGAGAAAAAGTTTTAAAGGACAAAGCAAAGGGATATGAAAATTTCCAGGTAAATATCCCAATGCTCTAAGAACAAAAATAATTGGAAATCTATTTGAAGCAGTTTGAATTGATGTTTCCTCCAAATTAGGACCAAGAAGCAGCAGCAAAACTGTTTGGATGACTTTCAGCAAAGAGCGATACATAGTAAATTGAAAGGATTTGTTGTAAATAGATTCCAAGAAAGCCACTAATAGGCCTCCCTGCTGTCTGAGCAAGATGACTCAAACAAAATAAAGCAAACCGAAAGGTATTATTGCCTAGTTAAGCGGCCAGGCATAAAAATGTAGTAGCTGGATCTCAAAGAAAAAATAAACAGATCATGCTTAAAACATCATAAGAGTCAAAGGATGTTATATCTCTCCCAGTATATCATGACAGGTGTACAACAGGCATAAATGATATAAATATTGGAGAAGGATTCATGATTTGAACTCCCAGGAAACCTTCAAAGTACAGGATCTCACTTCTCACTTAGTATATTGTATCTTTCATTTTTATATCATTGTATGTATTTTATTGTTTTAAAAAGCATTTATTGATTACCTTTTATGTGCAAGGAGCTGTGGGGAAAAAAAACTGCATAAGACATGGTTCTCATCACCCAAGAAACCTACAGATAACTAAGGGACACAAGGTATAGTCTCTATTTCACTGAACATGACACCATCAATTGGAATTAAAATAATAATTTTCTAGGAAAAAAGAAAATCAATAAATATACATAGTTTTAAAAATAAATTCCAATTTAAGAAACATTAAAATCTGACAGAAATGGATACCTTAATATGTAAATATTTACACTGAGAGGAAGCGTAAGTGTCAAAGATGGGTTTTGAAGTAACTGGATGTTATAGGAGCACAAAGGAAAAAGGTATTACTACTGGGTTAGAGGGGTTAGCAAAATCCAGATGATGCTAACATTTCAGCTGGGCTTTAAAAAAAAGAAATAGAAAGTCTATAATGGGAACGATGGGGGGGAAATATTTCAGGCAAGTTGAAATGGTAAGTAAGAAATGCATTCCAGGCAGATGAAATAGAACTTACAGAGTAAAAAATTACTTTGCACAGAGGAGCAGCTCATAAATTCAGATTGACTAAAGGAGGTTCATATTGGATTCAGTTGTAAGGGTTTTAAATATTAAATAAAGGACTGTAAACACTGCCCTGTCAGAAACTAGGAAGTTTTAAAAGAGAGTATGCATTGTTCAATAAGAATAGCAAAACAGCAATCCACAGTGAACTGGAGGGAGGTTGGGCTGCAAAGTGGGAGAGCAAAAGAGAATCTTCCATAAAACTCCAGGCCAGATAGGCCAAACCAGACCAGGGAGGTTAAAGACAGATGGTTGTGTCTATCCCTTTAGTGTGCTTTTACTCATATGCTCATAATTAATATGTAATAACACGACTTCAAAAGAATAAGAATTATTATTCAGATTTCAAAGAGGAAAAAGCTGAGAGAAAATTTATGACTTCTTTTTTCCTACATACCATGTTAAAAGATACATTGAGTGATATTAAAAATTTTAAGTATATTTGAGCAAAAATAATCAGAATCAGGCAGTGCCAAATCTTAAACAGTTAAGAATACTCTGCCAAGAAGAACCTGGAGAATGACTTACACAGAGAACATGCAGAAGAGAAAGCAAAGTATTACATGGCTATAGCTTAAGGCTTAGTTGGCTGTGATTGGTTGTCCTTAGCATATTGATTTTGGAAACTTAACAGCATTTACAGGCTTAGTTTGTTCACGTTGGCCACAGCATTAGAGCCTCCTTAGTGTAAGGGCCTCCTTGTTTAATTAATTTAACACTAGGGAGTGACAGAGTCAGTCCCAGAAAACAATTCAACTGCCCCCATAGGGAAGATCTGATATTCTTATCCCAGCCTATTACCTAACTTCCGTAATTTTCTGATCAGAAATTAAAGAAGGAATGCTTTAGGATGAACTGGATGTTCCAACTTGAAAGACAAAAAGGACTGTGAGCATAACGTGTGCAATCCTTTGCTAAACAAAGATGGCTACAATGACTCAGCAGTTCAATCTCATGCACTTGTTGACAATTTGGAGGGCTATGACAGCTTGTAAAGGCATTATCTCCAAGCCCAGCCTGCAGCCATGTAATAAGAAAACTAAGACAGATGGCTGGGTGACTGCATAGGACGAGAGGTGAGTCAAAATTTTGGCTATTTCATTAGTAAAATCAAGTTTAGGGTGGTCTGGAATTTCACGTTCCTATTTCAAAGAATAAAATATTTCCGAAGGAGATTAGACGTGTACATATCCTCAAAAGAAATTTCATTTAATGATGTTGGACAAATTACCAATCAAAACAATCTAAATTCTCTAAGCATTGCTTGCATAGTGACACTGTTACTCAATTTGCAAGGGATTTCTTAGATACGTGGTAGAGCTAAAAATAATAAAAGTCTTTGGGACAACTCTATCAGAGTCACCTTGTGTACTCAGTCACTAAGTTGTGTCTGACTCTTTGCGACCTCATGAACTATATATAGCCTACCAGGCTCCTCCATCCATGGGATTTCCCAGGCAAGTATACTGGAGTGGATTGCCATTTCCTTCTCCAGTTAGAGTCACTTTGGGTGATCCATAATTCAGACTGCAAATCAGGTGGAATAGAACCAGGTTTGGAAATCTATGTCAACTAGATTTGGAAAACATTGCCCCAAGATATATTGTTACTAATGGATAGTTCATACTGAGTCATGAGAAGACACTAGGTTTTTTCTCTACATGCTATAATAACTTACATCTTCAAATATATTCCAAGTCATATTCTTTGGCAAGAAACCAATTTCTATCTTTCAAAATAATTACACTAATTTTGATACTAAACACATGGGAAAACTGTGCATTCTTTTCTGTCTGGAGTCTTTCATGATCCATGTCAGTTTGTGTAGAAGTAGTATGAGTATAATAATACTATTGCTGAGCATAATAAGAAGGTTGGGAAGGAGGAGCAATCCTGACCACAAGCAGGGTTTTCAATCATGAAAATTATTTGTAATTAGTAAATATTTACACATTTGTACACAAATATATGTACACTTTCATGTATATGCATCCTACAAGGTTCATATATGGATTCAAGATTATTCTATTTATAGTTATACAGTTTATGATGACATTTTATTGGTTTGAGACAACTTCTGTTTATACTAAGTCCCCCAAAAGGTGTTTTGTTCAATAAAGAAAAGAACAACAAAGTCTCATTTTTGCCAAGTTCTTTGCAGGATGGACCTGATAATCACTGCATTAATGATGGATCTAGTCCATCGTTCTAGTAAAAGACCTATGGGTTCATGAGTATTCTAATGAACAAACAAATGTTTCATAGGAATTTTGTATAAATTCTAAAGAATTCATCAGGGAATATGCTGGAGAAAAAATATTCTAAAGCAAGTCTCTACAAACTTTTTCCATGAAAAGCCAGATAGAAAATAGTTTAGGCTTTGTGAGTCATACACTGCCTATCACAACTACTCATCTCTGCCACTGAAGCATAAAAGCAGCCACAACCATAGGTAGAGGGACAAGCACATCTATGTTCCAACAAAACTTTATTAAAACAACAATTACCAACATCCATTAGAACCTCCAAAATCTAAAACACTGGCAATACCAAGATCTGGCAAGGACATGAAACATTAGGGATTCTCATTCCTTACAGGTGGGAATGCAAAATGGTAGCCACTTTGGAAGACAATTTGGTGGTTTCTTACAAAAGTAAACATACTCTTACCACACAGTACAGCAATGATGCTCCTTGATATTTACTCAAAAGAGTTGAAACCTTATGCCCACAAAAAACCTGCACATAGATATTTCTAGCAGCTTTATTTATAACTGCCAAAAATTCAAAGTAAGCAAGATGTCCTTCAGTAGGTGAACTGCTAAACAAACTGTGGCAATACATACAATGGAATGAAAAAAGTGAAAGTCATTCAGTCTTGGACTCTTTGTGACCCCATGGACAATACAGTCCATGGAATTCTCCAGGCCAGAATACTGAAGTGGGTAGCCTTTCCCTTCTCCAGGGGATCTTCCCAACCCAGGGATCAAAGCCAGGTCTCCTGCATCGCAGGCGGATTCTTTACCAGCTGAACCACAAGGTAAGCCCAAGTATACTGGAGTGGGTAGCCATTCCCTTCTCCAAGGGATCTTCCTAACCCAGGAAGTGAACCGGGGTCTCCTGAATCACAGGCAGATTCTTTACCAACTGAGCTATATTACTCAGAAATTAAAAGAAATGAGCTCTCAATTCATGACAAGGCATGGAGGAACCATAACTACATATTACTAAGTGAAAGAAGTATTAGTCACTCAGTCGTGTCTGACTGTTTGTGACCCCATGGACTGTAGCCTTCCAGGCTCCTGTGTCCATGGAATTCTCCAGGCAAATCTCCAGGGGATCTTTCCCACCCAGAGATCGAATGTAGTCTCCTGCATTGCAGGCACATTCTTTATCATCTGAGCCATCAAAGAAGTCAGTTTAAAAAGGAGATATACTGTATGATTCCAACTATATGATCATTCTGAGAAAGACAAAACTATGGAAACAACAAAAAGATCAGTACTCAAGGGCTGGTGGGGAGGGATGATAAATGGGTGGAACACCGAGGATTTTTAGGGCAGTGAAACTATACTATATGATATGAACAGTGGATACATGACATAATGCATTTAACAAAACTCACAGAATGTACAACATAAAGAGTCAACTCTAGATTTTAGTTAATAAAAATGTATCAACATTGGTTAATCAATTTCAACAAAGGTACCAAACCAACAAGATGTTAATAACAGGGGAAACTGTGGGTGAGGTGAGAGCACATGAGAACTCTCTACTTCCTGTTCAATTTTTCTGTGAACCTAAAACTTCTCTGATAAAACAAAACAACAACAGGCAATGAGCCGGATTTGGCCATGGGCGATAATTTGCTGCCCCCCGATCCATAGGATGAAGACATCATCAGAGAATACTTGCAGTTCATAAAGTTGTCTGTGTGAATGTCACTAACTTCAAAGAAATTCATTTAACATGGCTTTCAGAATTCTGTTTGGAAAAGCATGATAGCACTCCTGCCAATTACATTCAGATTTTCATACTCATATTTCCATAGCAAAATGTTACCCATTATAGTCATGAAACTGAACCCATCCACTTTTCATAAAAGTCAATGGTTAAGCATATTCTTTTTGCTCCAGCACTGAGGGGACCGCCCACAACCCACAGAGTTCCTGTGGAAGGGACCTAGCACATCTTAATGCAACACAAGCGGTGCTCCAAACACAGATGTCTTCAAGTTTCAGCTTCATCTAGGGGGCTTAAAAAGATTGGATATTTTATTGCCATCTTAAATAGTCTCAGTGTCATATTTTATACTTTAGAAATCTGTATCTTCTAGAGTTTCCACCTGCCATGTTGCCATCAGTGGCACAGGAAACAATCCTAGCATTTTTAAATTTTACTATAAACTCAGACTTCCTTAACTCCATAGCCACTTCATAGAATCAATGTCTATTCCATTCTTAAAATACTAATCAAATTTATTTTAGTTAACATAGTAACATGTATTCTTAGTAACAATCCTATAACTAGCGTTTTATATTTAATGTCATAGTGAAAACATTCAATGGTGTCATTATTATTTTAAATATTTATTTTTGTGTTTCAAAATATAGCAATAGAATTTACTTCAACCTCAATCACCAAATGCAACTAAAACTTTTTATTTTCTTATAATTTGCCATAAGTAACAGATAATGCAACACCTATAAATGCACAACAATCTTTCTTGGGAAAAGTTGGCTTCTTACTGCTGCAATTTTTGTGAGATTTGTCAAGAGTCAAGACAGAATTTTAACTAACATGGGATCCATCTGCTGCTAAGTGATCTAAGCCGTATAGAAGACAGGCTACAGTTGCTCTGGGAATCGTAAAATGCATATTTCTGCCCCCATTTTGTTATTTTCAACAGAGTATGCTCATTAACAATGGGATAGCAGCTGAACATCAACCATTTTGTGTAAGGATCAGATTGAGTCACTTCTGAGGGTACGATGGCTAAACTGGAATAAAAGACTTGACTTTTCAGTATCTGGACACATAAACTATTTACCACTCATGAAAGACTAAAAATTTTCTTTCCTAATCATATCTGTAACTAGGTAAGCAACCATTTTGAAAAGAAACAGATATGTATATTGTGGAAAGGGTAGAATAGAAAAGAGAGAACCAGAAAAACCTCTTTTAGATAGAAGCAGCAGCACTGAGTTATGAATTGAGTTATTTGTAAAGTGAACTCATCTTGAGAAAGTATAAATAACCTTTACAGAAGTAATAGAGACACCTGTGGGCTTCCCAGGTGGCTCAGTGGTCCAAGAATCCACCTACCAATGCAGGAGACACGGGAGACACAGGCTTGATCCCTGGGTCAGGAAGATTCCGTGGAGAAGGAAATGGCAACTCACTCCAGTATTCCTGCCTGGAGAATTCCATAGACAGAGGAACCTGGTGGGCTACAGTCCATAGAAGTCACAAAGATTTGAACATAACTGAGCACTGAGCACAGGAGACATCTACTACCAGCTCTTGGCCACATACAATGCTAGAACAGAAGCCAATACATAAACAAAACAAGGTTAAATGCATTAACAAGGACCCAGCGTCATATAACTGCAGTTTTCCCCAATTTACCTCTTTTTGTCTCCAATTTTTATGTGTAGGAGGAAGGCAGGAGGGAATGAAAGTGTGCAAGAAGAATTTTGCCTTGTTATTTTGCTAATTTAATGTTCAGCATCTGGTCCACCTGCTGCTATGCATGAGCTACGGTGATCTGACACTGATCATGGAATGCTGATTGAAAAATAATGAAGAGTCGACTTCAGATTGAAATTCTTTGCGGGTGAACTATCAACATTCAAGCTTATTAAAACCAGTCAATAACTCACCAAATTTTTGCTTTTGAGTTATTTTAACAGATGGCTGCTTTATCTTCTTTCATATATCTTTCATAAGCTCACAAACAGTGCTTATTTGCATTTTCTTTACATCTTAGAAAATAATTGCTGTGGTTCTTCACTTTAATTCCTTCCTGCATTTAAGTTGAATTTTTTTATGTTGAAATTTTTGTCTGGGCTTTTCCACTTTATAGTGGCAAGGTTAGAATAAGTTAGTAATAATTAAGTGAGGGTCAGAGGCATATGTAATTTTTGACAGATGCTCGGAAACTCAAGTTGCCTTAGGAAAACATGCCACCCATTTCTTCAGCTGCAAAATGTGAGCTTCTTTGTTTGCCATACTCAGAATCTGCTTACATAAGACAATTTTTCAAAGTTAGAGAAAGTTCCAGGCATTATGGTGACTTTTTCTAATAGTGATGGTGACTTTTTGTATATGCAAACAGATATTTCGCAATTATGACAAAGTCACATCTCTGAGTGCTCATAGGGCAAATTTTTCCAATGGCTCAATGCAATGTACACATCATCCTAAATCTAGGAATATCTGGTGAATGTCAGAGTGGCACATTACAGCAATATGAAATTTATTTCAATTAGTTGAAACTTTTCTCCTTTTGTCTAGCCTAATTTACTTCTAGATATACTTGAAAGAATTTTTTTTCTCTCATGCACAAGGCTTTCCTTGAATCAAGGATAATAAGTGCTATATGAGAGAAACAGGAGTCTTGATCTGTTGGGAAGTAACAGAAAGGCATATATTGTGAAAGTGAAAGTCGCTCAGTCATGTTGGACTCTTTGCGACCCCATGGATAAGTCCATGGTTCCTGGGGTTCTTGGAATTCTCCAGGCCAGAATACTGGAGTGGATAGCCTTTCCCTTCTCCAGGGGATCTTCCCAACCCAGGGATCGAACCCAGGTCTCCCACATTGCAGGCGGATTCTTTAACAGCTGAGCCACAAGTGAAGCCCAAGAATACTGGAGTGGGTAGTCCATCACTTTCCCAGCGGATCTTCCCAACCCAGGAATCAAACCGGGGTCTCCTGCATTGCAGGCAGATTCTTTACCAACTGAGCTATGAGGGTATATTGTGAAGGTATATGCGTATATGGTCAATTAATTACAATATTCATGAAACTTCTCAAAACAAAAAAAAAGAAAATTGGTAGTGGGTCTGAAAATATCACAATTACCATTCAAAAATACAAGCAAAGTAGTTTACCCATAAGCTAGTTTGCTAATTCTAGCCAATTAGTAACAATACAATAAAAATTACCTGAAGGACTCAGAGATTAGAGATTGTTCTTGTGACACTCCCCATTTGGTAGATTGGTTACATTAATGGTCCCAAATAATGCCTCCCTACACTGTGGCTCTTAACTGTGCGGTCCTCTCCCACTCTGTCTTCTGCTGTAGCCATCTAACTTATCTTAGCCAATGGGATACTAGCCCATGTGCTGCAAGCTCAGGTACATGTCTGCTGTTCTCTCATTTGATTGGGCCAGCTTGCTCTTGGACTCTTACCACCACCAGATAAACATTCTCTGGCTAGGCTGATGAAGAGATATGAGATCTGTGAACTAAAACCAAACTGTTCAAGCTAAAGCCATCCTACTTAAGACAGTGCTCTGCTTACCTGCCCATGGACCAGTGATGTGTGAACCAGGGCAGTGCAGATCAACCCAGTGTCCATCAGTAAAAAGAGTAGCCAACCCGTAGACTTATGGGAAATAATAAATGTGTGTTTCTTTTTTTTATTATTCTAAAATTTTTATTTAATTGAATGTGTGTTTCAAATGTCTTTGCTTTGAGGTGATTTATTCCACAGTATTATTATGGCAATAGGTAATTGATATACCTCGTTATGGTCTGAAAAGCTTTCTGAAAACTTACAAACCCACCTCTATGCCTGAATACACTGTGTTGCTAAACACAATAATTTTCTCCATTTGTCTATTTTCCCCTCAATAAATTAAAATTAAATGTTTAATACTTCCTGAAATATCTCTCTGTTATTACCATTACCTGCATTTCCAGTATAATACATCAGTTAACTGGAATTACTATTCAACTTTCAGGTCAAATTTTTGCAGTTATCTAATATGCTGGGGTCGCAAAGAGTCGGACACAACTGAGTGACTGAACTGAACTGAACTGAATATGCTTTCTCCTAAAAGTAGTCTTAAGACTTGAAGGGGCACTTCTAAAAAAAGATGAGGTTTAATTAGAGAAAAATACCTTAAAGAGTTTTGAGGAAATAAATTAAAAAACCAAAGAAATAAAACTATTCAATATTCCAGGATATCAAATAAGAGTTTACATAGAGAATAAGCAATTCCTTGTTGCTACACTTCTTTTCTCTTTGAGTTTTCAATAAAGGTTAGCCTGAT
Source organism: Moschus berezovskii (assembly GCF_049115385.1). Classification (NCBI taxonomy): domain Eukaryota; kingdom Metazoa; phylum Chordata; class Mammalia; order Artiodactyla; family Moschidae; genus Moschus; species Moschus berezovskii. The sequence goes on along the minus strand of NC_142467.1, from coordinate 36,360,317 downwards.
GACAACTAGAGCCAATCTATTTGTTTCTTGTCATTGTCAGTCAAAGGTCATGTCACTTTAAAGGGACTCTCCATGCCTTGCCAAGTTCTCCATATCTTTCCCAAGCACAGTACTATATCAACATTAGTATGGTATGCTCATTATACATCTTTGCATCAAGGGATTGGAAATCACCAATTTTTCTTTACAGAAGGGAAATCTGGGGCATTGAAGAGGTGAGGTCAATTGCTTCTTGCTCAGCCTCTCAGAATCTTGTTCTACCTTTTGATCACAAATCAAAGGACATTGTTGGGCACAGAAAGTTTTGGGCAATTTGATACTGTCCTCAAATACTAGTTTTCTTCCATATTTCTGTAAGAGTAGAGAATACAGAATCAGAAAACAGAAATGATTTGTCTTTATCTTAAATACATCAACCCAAATAAAGGCATATGCAGAAATTTAATGTGAGAAATGTCTGGGTTTTAAAGTTTTAAAATCAGATTCTTTACCAACTGAGCCATCAGCGAAGCCCCACATTATTTCTGGTGGGTTTATAGCATGCAAGGAGAGTGTAGTATACAAATAGAGAGATATAAGATTGCCAAGCTAATGGCCAACACCTTATCAATAAGGATAAAACTTGTTAATGATAAAACTTTTATACAGCTTCTTACTCTAAATCAGACTCTCTGCTAAGTGCTTTCCAAACATTTAATTAAATGCTACAACAACCACAGATTCAATGGCAAATACAAGTAGCTGGCATATACAAGAGTCAATTCTCTCTCCTTTCTCTCATACTGTCTTCTACTACTGTGGCGAGAAAAGTGAAATATTCAGTTTTTCAGTCTTCATTGTTGTAAGACATGGCCATGAGGTAATGTTCTGTCCAAGTATATGTAAACAGAAGTTGGTTCAGGAGATTTCTGGGAAAACTCTTGTTTTCTTGATTAAAAGAGACAGCCATAATGACATGATTCTTCCTCCTTTCTATCTTAAGTGCAGATTTGATGCCTAGAGTTGTGGCAGCCATCTTGTCACCATATGGAAAAGGACAACAGGACTGCAGAGACGCCAGCCCTGTTATCACTGAACCACTAAACCAATCCCAGGAGCCATCTACCTCTTCATTTCTCACCATGGTAGAGAAAATAAACCTCTACTTACTCAAGTAACTGTTAGTCAAGAGTTTCAGCACTTCAACCCGTAAATATTTCTGATAGTAATTTCAAATCCTATATTTTTTTTTTTTTTTTAGTTTTTGGCCAATCTGTAGATTAGTGTCTTTAATTCACCTCCAGGAAAAGACTCTGATGCTAGGAAAGGTTGGGGGGTGGGAGGAGAAGGGGACGACAGAGAATGTGATGGCTGGATGGCATCACCGACTCTGTGGACATGAGTTTGAGTGAACTCCGGGAGTTGGTGATGGACAGGAAGGCCTAGCGTCCTGTGATTCATGGGGTTGCGGAGAGTCGGACATGACTGAGTGACTGAACTGAATGTTAAAGTCCAAAATAAATCCATACATTCAATTAAAATGTATATAATATCTAAATGTGAAACATATCAGGTAGGTTTAAACTGTGCTCCATTTAACATCCAATAAATTGAAATTAGGCTATGTACAGATATCTTAGTAACTTCATGCATTAAAGCAATCTCTTAATTTTGGACATCCATTCATTCTAGAATATACACAAAAGTATACAATGAAGTATTCATACTTTAGGGGGCTTCCCAGGTGGCTCAGCAGTAAAGAATCTGTCTGCACTGTAGGAAATGGAACTTTGATCCCTGGATTGGGAATATTCTCTGGAGAAGGAAAAGGTAACCCACTCTACTATTCTTGCCTGGGAAATCCCATGGACAGAGAAGCCTGGCAGGCTACAGTCCATAGGGTCACACATGATTGAAGCAACTTAGCATGCACGCATGAATTAAAAGCATAGATTTAAAATGTAAACAATTAAATAAAAAATTAAATACCCATGAAAAACACTCAATGGATATATTCATTCACCTTGTTTTCACACATATACTCAAGTCCTTATGTCTCGGAAGGTGCTTTGTATTTCTGTTTCTTATCCAATCCCATGTTCTTAAGCAAGCCCAGTATTGCCTCTCTCTCTGTACTCAACACTAAGGTAAACATTCTTTCAGTAATATCTCCAAAACTTCCAACACCAATCTTATCCTAGATTCCAAGTGCAAGTAAGGTGCTGGCTATAAATTGAAATTAATTGATTGCTGATTTTAGTATAATGACTACCAAGAGAAGAATTAGTAGATGGAATTACCAAAACACTTACTTTCATTCAGCCATAAGTGGATATAAAAAACCGAGACCAAAACAGATATTAAAGTATAAAATGAATGACTTTCAGAGAGTGCATTTTCTCAAAGCAGACCTTGTATCCATCCCTTAACCTCTGAGGATGCTGTAATCCCCAAACCACTCCTAATTTAGAGAACTTTAGAAATATCAGAACGACTTAATGTGGATTTTTAAATGTAATTGCACTCGCAGATGCTGGTATCATAGAAAGAGTTTAGGCTTTAAAGCCAGATGAACGCTTCACCAGCTGACACACCTGGGGTGATTTACTTAAGTATCTTTGAGCATCAGTGTCTCTTCTATAACTCACAGAGAAGCTGTAGAGTAAATATACCATTTTTTTAAAGTATTGCCACAAACCATGGTGTATATATATATATATATATATGGAGAAGGAAATGGCAACCCACTCCAGTGTTCTTGCCTGGAGAATCCCAGGGAAGGGGGAGCCTGGTGGGCTTCCGTCTATGGGGTCACACAGAGTCGGACACGACTGAAGTGACTTAGCAGCATGGTATATATTGTGTGTATGCATGTGTGCTCAGTCATGTCTGACTCTTTGCAACCCCATGGACTGTAGCCCACATGTTCCTCCGTCCATGGCATTTTCCAGGCAAGAATACTGGAGTGGGTTGCTATTTCCTACTCCAGGGGATCTTCCCAACCCAGGGATCAAACCATGTCTCCTGTGACTCCTACATGGCATATATTAAATATTCAATAAATGACTACTATTTGTATTAACTTATCATTTTGATACATTATCTAATTTGTAAGTATCTTTAGACACAGCTAGAAAAAAAATCACAGTATATGATTTTTATACTTACTCAAAATGACTTCTGGCCTCAAAATTAAATCCTCTTTTATTATTTATAACTTTTAAGTATGAGGCTAGAAAACTGGTGAGAGCAGCCACTGATCATGATGAGATCCGTGACTGAGCTGAGTCAACACTGGGCAAACTCCAAGTTCAATGAGGACAGAGTGAAAATAAAATAAAACCACAGCAACTACTGTTTGCTCCATCTGCTTAAAATGTGAAGAAAGTGAATATGCAGTGTCCTTTTAGCCTTCACTTTATTTGTTTAGTAAATGTGAGACTGGTCAAGGAGCCCATGGTACATTTTGCAGCATGGGTCACAAAATATTAGCTACAAATGAAAAAAAAAAAAAATCCGATACTCTCTTTTTAGTCGTTCTTCCCTCTCGACTGTTCATGTAACAAGTATTTGAGCTCCTTCTGTTTGTTAGGCACTGAGCATACACAGATTAATGAGATATAGCTCCTGCCCCCATGAGAGCTCCCAGTCTGGTTAGGATGAGAAACCTTTAAAATCTGACTGCTGGGGCAACCATGACAAGCAGCAAGGGGAGTTGAGAATGAAAGCCTGGAAAATAAAAGCACTGCAACTCAAGTTATTAATCAAAGGGATAAGATGAAAGGTCTCTCCCTCCTCCACCTCCCTGATAAAGCTTTTGGAGGCTAAAGCTGGGAGAATGGATCAAGGCAGAGAAGATTAGCCAGGCTTGGATTAAACAAAGATTATGAAACCTGCCTGAGAAAAACAAACAACTGTGGATAACGTGGCCCATCAAGGCTGACTCAGAAATCCCCAATGTCCACTCTGCCAAGCAGTCTAGGTGAGGAGTCTGCAGACCCAGCTCAATTCCCCATGAGGTGACCTTATCCCAAGTAGAAGTGATGGCAACTGTGTCCTGGGGACATATCAGAAGGCTTCTTGGTTATCAAAGCCAACTATGGACACTTTTGGTCACTGTGCTTCTCCCTGCAACAGCTGAGTGAACAGAGATGGAGTAACAGTGAGATCATAGTGAGTAATAGCGACACGCACGTAAGTAACTATAATGCAATGTAATGTGGAAGCACTGATTAGAGAGCAATGACTTCACTTCAGTCCAGGATCAAACACTCACAGAAAACTCAGAAGACTTGTCACCTGGTGATACTTGGAGGAGGATGTAGAGATTTCATGAAGCTGGTGTGTGGAGCAGAGCTCCAAGGAGAGAGCATGCATGTCAGTGGAAGAGCAGGAGGTAGGAAAACAATTGAGGTGCTCTGGGGAAGATACACAGTTTGACATAACTAGAGTGCAAATGATCTGTGTGCAGGAGAGGTTGGGGCAGGGTGTTGTAGGGGTAGGAATGAGGAGAGCAAGGAGACAAAAAGTTAAACCCACACTGGGTATGGCCTTTAACAAATAACTAAAGGGTCAGACAAACTATGTGCCCATGCTGCTCAAATACGCTCCCCAAAAGGACATGTGTTTAATTTCCTTGGTAAAGAACCTGCCTGCCAATGCAGGATATGTAAGAGACATGGCTTGGGATGATCACCTGGAGGAGGGCATGGCAACCCACTCCAGTATTCCTGCCTGGAGAATCCCATGGACAGAGGAGCCTGATGGACCAGTCCATGGGGCTGCAAAGAGTCGGACATAACTGATAGAACTTAGCACACATGCATGGATTACATAAAGGATCATTTCCACATGAAAATCCATATTTGTTTTCTTTCTTGAAAACCCAGATGTGGTGATGATTTCAGAGCCACATGTAATCCAGCTGGCCATGCACCCTGCTTCGTGAATGTCCCTTGTCTTTTTTCCTGCCAGAGCCTGGAAGGCATGAGAGGTTTTCAATCCTACATTCAATGGAAATGCAGCAAAAGTGTTTTATAGGAATACTGATAAGATCACATTTGTTATCTCTTCAACAATGTGAGCAAAAAAAAGAAGGGATATCACAAAAGCTCTACTAATGCCAGCATTTTAACAGTTTAAAAATTCTCTGTTGCCTATGCAATTTTTCAATAATAAATAAAATGGACTTCTGAAATACAACTATCTTACTATCAAATCTTTCTTTTTTCTCTCCTTTTGTAAAATAATTTTCCAGTCATAGAGCCTATCCCCCAGAAAGCCATGGAAGATAAATTATTTTACTGTGCTGAATGCGCCTTAAATAATTCAAATCCAAACAAACTATAAACTTAATATCACCCATCAATGATGTTTGAATGCACATTAAACACCTAGCATTGCTCCAACTGTTTATATAAAAATTTATCCTAATTTGTAGTGTTTGCAAAGCCCTTTAGCATACATGTTGCTGTGGCATGTGGCCTCAATACTTAGAGATTTAATTTTGCCCCCAAGTCAGAGGAAAGTTGTATTTAATAGTATCAGCATATTTCATTGCAGTGCAGTGAATTAAAAATAAATTAATATTTTATCCTCAGGTAATTTTTAAAATCCAGAAAATCTTACTGAAAGAAATTTATTAAAAGAACCAGGAGTTTGGTTGACTTAGTTTAGCTTTTTATTTATTTACTAATCAGAACAACTTAGATATTCCCCAAGATGCATGCCTAAGATGTATAATATGTAAAGTTTCTTGAGAAACTGAGGTTACAAAATCTTCTAAAGTAAAATAAATTAACCAATAAAGAATATGAACAGATGTGTCTTATGCCAGCACAACAAATGACCTGGAGGAGGGGATTGACAAAAGAGATAGATCTCCATTTACTATGTGTGTGCTCAGCCGCTCAGTCATGGCTGGTTCTTTGCGACCCCATGGACTATAGAGTTCCATGCTCTTCTGTCCATGGAATTTTCCAGGCAAAAATACTGGAGCGGGTTTCCTTTCCTACTTCAGGGGATCTTCCCCACATAGGGATGGAATGCGTATCTCCTGCTTGGCAGGCAGATTCTCTACCACTGGGCCATCTGGGAAGTCCTTTCTATTTACTGAGCATGTTCTAATATCAGGTACTATTAGGGGATTCTTACATATTATACTTTCAAACCTTACAACGAATCTATGAGAAGTTTAGGTCCCCACTTGAGAGGTATAACTATAACTGACTTAACAGAGTATATTAGTTTCAATATACAACATAGTGATTCCGTATTTTTATACATTATGAAAGCCTCATCATGATAACTCTACTTACCATACAAAGCTATTATAATATTTTTGACTCTATTCCCTATGCTGTATTAAATGAGATCAAATATTGGGCACCAAACAGACACTGTCCCTGTAATTGCACAGTTAAATGTGCACTTTTCTGCTATAAGAAACAGCAGTGAACACTCACAAGCTATCCATCTAGCTAACACATTGAACTGAATTAGGGATCAGAGGCCACTGAAGAGAAATCCATAAACCAGAGCTCTTCTTTTACTTGTTTCTTTAATATTTCACTAGGTTTGAGGAAAAGCTGGCCAAACAACTCCACCAAAGTAGCAATAATTCCACCCAGACATTCTTGTAAGCAAAGGAGACAAACAAGACTCAAGGATAAGAATGACGAAGCTGCCAAACAAGATGAATATAATGGCAGCATGAAGCAACACGGTAAGTTACTGAGTTACAGAATGAGGGCTACACTGCTGAGGCCAGGAAACCAAAGGTGGCTTGTTGGGACTAAGCTCTAAACATTAAGATCAGGTCAGAAAAACTCAAAGAAAAGCTTTCTGAGAGCAGATCCCTTTCTGATGGCTTCATGTCATTTATAGATTTGCACAGGTACACAGTTATTTTCAAACCCTGCTATTAGCCTAGTATGGAAAAAAAGAAAGAGCAGGAAATAATATCTTCACACACAAAAAAAGACAGGTAATAGCAGTTATCAGAATTTAAATGGAATCATTATTCTACTTGATGTCAACAACTCTGCTGTAAATGGGCACATTTCCAGAAACTTGACATTTATTTTATGTCCAGATTTCACAATTTTTCTCAGTTACAATAGCATTTGCAAGGAGCTCTTATCTTCCTGTCTATATATTGTCTTAGATTTTAAACCCTTAGAGGCAATGATATGTTTTACACTTACTTTTGTGAAATCTGCTGCACTTTCTTCTAAATAACTCCTTGCCTTTATAAAGCAGATCATATATATTTAAATAGATTTTTCCCATTATATCATTATATTTCACTCTCACTGTCTTGTGGGGACATTGGGCATTATCCCAATTTTATGCTTAAATTTCGAAAGAATAATTTCTCAAGAACCACAGCTATTCAACCAGAGTGTTGGGGCAAGAAGCTGAATCTTCTGACCTATGGATAAATGAACCCAAATTTAGATTTATTTACATTCCAAGAAGAAAAAAAGCTGCACTGATTCTCATGTAATCCTCTTAAGTGTGCTCAGCCTAAATCATGAGTCAAATGGCAGGAACCCATGAGCAAAATCTTTAGGACTTCTTGTATAGCCCAGATATTTTTATAAAGGGCAGTGTAACAAATTGCTTAAACAGCTGGCAGAAATGTGAGTTAGATATTTTCTTTGAGGGAGAAATTAATTCTGATTAGGTATGTGTTGAAGTGTCAATTAATACAGGGGCCTATTGAATAGCTTATATATAAAATAAAGCAAAAGTCATTGCTATGAACTGAATATTTGTGTGCCCCCAAAATTCATTTGTTGAAACCAAAACCCCAACATGATGGTATATGAAGTCTTAGGTAATTAGGAATATGGTAACAAGGTTATTGGGCTTCCCTTGTAGCTCAGTCAGTAAAGGATCTGCCTGCAGTGCAGGAGACCCGGGTTCGATCCCTGGGATGGGAAGATCCCCTGGAGAAGGAAATGGCAACCCACTCCAGTATCCTTGCCTGGAAAATCTCATGGACAGAGGAGCCTGGTGGGCCGCAGTCCATGGGGTCGCAAAGAGTCGGACACGACTGAGCGACTAACACTTAACTTAACCTAACAAGGTTATTAGGGTTAGACTGCATTATGAAGGTAGAGCCTTCATGATGTGATTAATGTGTTTATGCAAAGAAGATGAGACATGAGAGCTCCCTCTTTGGGCACTCACCCAGGAAGGCCATGTGAGGACACAGACAGGAAAAGGCTGCACACCAAAAATCTGACCATGCTAACACCCTGATCTTGGACTTCTAGGCTCCAAAACTATGAGAAATAAATGTTTCTTGTTTTATCCACTTAGTCTATGATATTCTATTGTAGCAGCCCAAGCAGACAGAGGCAATCACACAATTAGGCAGGTGCCACACATGGCCACAGCATACAAGAAGCTCAGCACCAGTTCCTTCTATCAAGTGGCCTGTTATCTTTTGAGATTGTGATCCTATAACCTAAACAACAAACCTCCCAAGTGGTACTAGTGGTAAAGAACCCACCTGCCAATTCAGGAGACATAGAGATGCAGGTTTGATCCCTGGGTCGGGAAGATCCGCTGGAGGAAGGCATGGCAACCCACTCCAGTATTTTCGCCTGGAGAACCCCATGGACAGGGGAGCTACAGTCCAGAGGGTCACAAAGAGTTGGTCACAACTGAAGTGACTTAGCACGCACACACTGAACTCAAACAACTATTTGTTCTTAATTCTTTCAAAAGGCACTACACTGAAGATTCTAGTAATTATAGGTCCTAAAATGCCACAAAGTAAAGAACTTTACAAAACAATGTTAAAACAACTGAATCACTCAAACATTTTATAAATAATTTTGGCTGGTTAAGTCCATCAGATGATTGCTTCCGTAAGTCATTCACTATTCAATTGGATGTTACATATTATTCTTGAAAATAAAAGCAAACATTTCAAAAATGGAAAGACCCCCATGGAAACATTCTTAGTGAGACATAATACCTAAGCACATTGCTTACATAGTGAGAGTATTAATACATTTCCAAGGAAAAAATATAGGAAGTATCTAAACACGATAAGCACAAGATTCGAGAATCCAAAGGGATGGATGGGTCAAACATTTTTCCATGCCATTATTTGAACTTCAACATGCACATAAATTAGTAAAATGTCTAAATTAAGTGCCAGTTCTAAGTCATTCAACCAGAAACAAGGGGAGGTGAACAAATCACTGGGCCCTGCTGAGTAGAAAGAGGATGGGGTATATCCCACGTCTACCCTTTCTAGGGAGACTTTTCTCCCCCCCTGGGTCATAATTAAAGTATTCAATATTTAATCAAAAATATTAACTGAACACTTAACAATGTTCCAGGCATTGTCCTTGATGCAAAGAATAAAGAAATAAGACAGAGTAGGTCTTTGATTTAATAGAACTTGCATTCCAGTGGGGGTAAATAGGTGAGAAAAAAGTAAACAAATAAACAGGAATGAGACTCTGAGTTCGATCTCTGGAAGACCCCTTGGAGGAGGACATGGCAACCCACTCCAGTATTCTTGCCTGGAAAATCCCATGAACAGAGGAGCCTGGAAGGCTAGAGTCCATAGGATTACAAAGAGTCAAAGACGACTGAAGAAATCTAGCATACATGCATGTTTCCAGTGATGGGTTCACAAGTTAACTGAGAGAGACTAGGCTGGTGAAGTGTATGTAGATAACCTGGTATCACCTATATCTCTTTCCTAAATTCCTATTTTACTCCACTCACTGCAGCTGCCCTAGCCTAACCTTTCCTGATGAAAAGCCTAACCTTTTCTGGAAGGAACCATAAAGAGCTGTCCTAGGGCTATAATATCAGAAAATGTAAATGTCATTTAACACTTTACAAACTACATTCACATACATTGTCCCATTAAATCCTCACAACTAAGAAGATACGCAGAGTACATACAGAGAGAGATCCTGCCTCATTTCCACCTCCCTGTTCGTGCATGCTGTCATTTCAGTCAAGTCCAACTCTGTGCAACCCCATGGACTGTAGGCCAATAGGCTCCCCTGTCGATGGGATTCTCTAGGCAAGAATACTGGAGTGGGTTTCCATGTCCTCCTCCAGGGGATCTTCCTGACCCAGGGATCAAACCTCTATCTCTTGCATCTCCTGGATTGGCACGTGGGTTCTTTATCACTAGTGCCACCTGGGATGCCCCTTCCACCTGCCTAACCATGCCCTATTTCCTACTGGGGAATAGTCTGGGTAAGACTGTAAATCCAGGGTTTAGAATTTATAAATCCAAGATTATAAATCTGCCACTAGAACCAAAATTGACTGGATTATTCTACATTGTCCTAGTACACCAAGCAGATGAACAAATAACCTGAACCCTGTTAAAACTGTGTCACAGAAATTTTACTATTAAGTGATCAGTCCTCCTAATCTGGCCCTTACCTACTTCTATAATATATAGAACTTGAGTATTGTTCACAGTTTACTTTAAAATGCCAATAATACCTTAATAAGATAGCATACTATGAGAGCTGGACTATAAGGAAAGCTGAATGCCGAATAATTGATGCTTTTGAACTGTGGTGTTGGAGAAGACTCTTGAGAGTCCCTTGGACTGCAAGGAGATCCAACCAGTCCATCCCAAAGGAGATCAGTCCTGGGTGTTCATTGGAAGGACTGATGCTGAAGCTGAAGCTCCAATACTTTGGTCACCTCATGCAAAGAGTTGACTTATTGGAAAAGACCCTGATGCTGAGAAAGATTGAAGGCAGGAGGAGAAGGGGACAACAGAGGATGAGATGGCTGGATGGCATCACCTACTCGATGGACATGGGTTTGAGCAAGCTCCAGGAGTTGGTGATAAGACAGGGATGCCTGGCGTGCAGCAGTCCATGGGGTTGCAAAGAGTCGGACACAACTGAGTGACTGAACTGAACTGATGATAGCATATATTAACACAGTAAAGATAAATAATTTCTTATTAATTGCCCTAAAATGGCATAAAATTATAACACTTTCTGGGTCATAGATCCATTTATGAAACTGATAAAAGGTAAAGATTTCTTTGGGGCAAAAATTGCACATTCATACAAATTTTTTACAATTGCTGGAGAATCAAAGATTCCCCTGAAGCCCATTCATGGACTTCTTAGAAATCCCTGGGCTCACTGAGGCTTTTGTGGTTCATTTTCACATGGCTATCATACCAGCCTACCTGTATACACAAAAATGGATAAAGTAAATTGGCATTTGTGAAACTGAAATTTACTTAATTTTCAGGTTGGAGATGTTAGACAATAAAATAGATGAGAGAGTTCCAAGTGGCAATTAGGAATCAAGAAAAACCTTGACATAACCAGTTTTAAATGTATCTTCCTTCTCTACTTTTTATTTAATTTCTGCTTTATTTACGGTTGGTGGTGGAAGTGTATGCTTTCTTGTTTTTCATGCGCTTTCTTTCTTAGTAATAACTTATTTCATCTGATGTAAAATGCAAATGCTTTTCTTATGATGTTTCTTCTGATTCCCTTGTGATCTTTGATGCAAAACACAGGTGCTTACTTGCCACATTTCAAGTACTTTGTCTTCATATCTATTGACTTTGAAGATGGGGCAGCACTTGAAATAGTACACAGGTAATTTAAGATTGAACAGAGTATGGATTTTACATACTGAGTAGAGATTCTAAACTATCTTTACAACCAGCATCTCACAAGACAATTTTTAGACTATTTCATAGTCTAAAATTTGATAATACATTTTATTTATTTCCAGGCAAGAATACTGGAGTGGGTTGCCATTTCCTTCTCCAGGGGATCTTCCCAACTCAGGGTTGAACCCGAGTCTCCAGAATTGGCTGGCAGGTTCTTTACCACTGCACTGCCTGAGAAGACTTTCTAATGATTACATGCCTGTTGACCTTCTTTGTCTTACTTTCAGCAAACTATTTATGAGCAGTTTTCAGGTCTTCTGTTTCTCAGGTAATTTTCATTGGTCAACATTATAACCTGCATGTGACAATGTCAACTCTGAGACATACTGCCTTAGGCAAAAAAAGGAAAGGCAGTGCTATTGTCTTAAAAAAACTTAGGAGGTCGTCAATGATTCTTCCTTCTGACACAGCTGAATTCAGGGGTTCAAACAATAATGTCAAAGATCAATCCTTCTGTAGTTTGCACAGTATTTCTCCATATTGGCCTCATCATTTGATGGGTTCTTTCCAAGAGGTGGCTCTCAACACCTCCAGGCTTACATCGCCCTTGATTCTCCTTCCCAATTTTACATTCTTGCACATTTCCAGAATTGAGTGCATTGTATCCAACTTTACTAACATGCTCATCTCTGAACCAGTCTGGACACAGGGACTGACTCTATACAAATTACGTGAGTCAAGCACTGAGAAGAGAGGGAGAGATCAAGATGGCAGAACAGAAGGACATGGTGCTCACCTCCTCCCACAAATACATGAAAAATACATTGACATGTGGAACAATTCTCACAGAATACCTACTGAATGTTGGTGGAAGATCCCATACAACCAAAACTGCACCATCACCACATAACCAGGTAGGACGAGCAGGAAAATGAAAAAAGGAATCAGGATGGGACCTTTAAACCCCTGGTAGGGAAATATAAAAGAGGAAATGTTCCCTCACCCTGGGAACCCTCTCCACCAGCTGGGAGATCAGACAGGACAGAAGGGAAGCTGCAGAAGCTCAGAGGAAAGTGCAGCAGCGACAGACTGTGGCTGGCAAAACAGAGAGACCTGCGCAGCTAGAACTGGCCACTCCCACGCCCAAGAAATACATCTGCTGCAGCACACCTGCGCTGGGTACTGAAAATAGGGTTTCAGCGAACAAACCTGGCCAGAGGGCTATGGCTGGGGAGGAGAGACAGCCTGAAGTGGCTAGTGTATATGCCAACCCACAACCCAGGGTATATGCAGGACAGAGCTTGGGTCTACCATAGGAGCCCCATGGTTGACTCACGTGCAAAGCAGGAGTGGCCTGCCCACAGCAGCTTCATTCTTCCTGCGCTCACAGAGGGTGCGGCTCTATGAACTCGGGGAGCAGCAAGCACCAGGCGTTGCCCATACATGAAGGTGGGGCTGAAATCTGATCCAATCCCCAGGGACTGAGCAATTTAGGCAGCTGGGCTGAAATCTGAGCACAGAGGCTCTAAGATTCACCGATTGACTCTTGCCACCCCCTGTGGCTGTGTAAGCCCTGCACCTGCGGGACATCCAAGCCCATTACTGCTGTTTCCGTGGCTGGGGCGGACCTGGGGTTCGCAGCCGCGGGGTTTGCCGGCGCAGGCACGCAGAGGTGGGGCCGGTGTCTGGGCTGATACCGCAGCTCCTACTGTGGCGGTGCCCCGAAGGTGACTTCACGCGACTACAGCAGGTCTCAGGGCCTGACTTCAGTGGACATGTGCTAGTGGCTTTCTGAGCAGTGCCTGAGGGACAGCTGGGCTGATTGCTGGCATTCGTATGGTTGAGGGAGGGCCCAGGGCAGTGCCAACAACAGTGTACTTTGTAAGGCAACACAATGGGTAACAAGCAACACCACAGGAGCAGTTCCTGATGGACACCGCCTGTGTCCTGACAGATGAATGGATAAATGTGGACTGATGTGGTACATATATAGGCTAGAATACTACTCAGTCATAAAAAAGAATGAAATACCATCTGCAGCAACATGAATGGACCTAAAGATTATCATACTAAGTGAAGTCAAGACAAAGAAAATATATGATATCACTTATTTGTGGAATCTAAAACAATGATACAAATGAACTCATTTACAAAACAGAAACACACTATATTGTGTGGGTGTTTGTGCCTTGTAATCAAATGGAACCTAAAACAGACACAGAATGATTTTTTGTCTTCAGTCTTGAATGAGAGAGAATGCTCTATCAACCAAAGAGTATTTGCTATGTACTTAGAGCTAGTAAACTCTATCTGGCTATGTGTTGTTTTCTCCTGCCTATGTTTCACAAACATAGAAAACAAACTTATGGTTACCAAAGGGGAAAGAAGATCATGGGAGGGATAAGTTAGGAGTTTGGGATTTAACAGATACAAATGCCTATATATAAAATAAACAAAAATCCTACTATGTAGCACAGGGAACTATATTCAATATCTTGGAATAAACCATAATGGAAAGAATATCTTATATATATAAGGATACTAACACAGTATTGTGAATCAACTATTCTTCAATATTGTTAAAAAAAAAAAAAAAGAACTGAGAACAGATACTTTGCTTAAGGGAAAATTACAGTGTTAGTATCAAAAAATGGAAATTATCAGACTAAAACTAGGTGCTTGAAGGAGAAAGCATATACCTACCTCACAGAGTTTACTGCCTTTAAGTACATAGCAAACACTCTGTGGGTGACACAGCATCCTCTCTCATTCAAGACTGAAGATAAAGAATTGTTTTGTGTCTGTCTTAGACAGGCTCCATTTGATTACAAGGCACAAACACCCACACAATATAGTTCAATTAAAAATTGATTTTATTTCATCCTCAAGCAATCTCACTGTCAGAATTACAGAAGGGTCCCCAGAAAACCTGGAGATTGTCAGGCAACTACAAGGGTATGGGAGTGCTGGGGCACGATCTAGCAGATAGAAGATAGGGTGTGTCTTCTACATAATATATGTCTTTGTGCATTTGTATGTCTTTTTCAGGCTAAAACCAAATTTTCATATAAGGAAAATGGTAAAGAATGAGACAATCTGTGAATACAATAAGAATTTTGTTTATCCCTCTTAAAACAAGATAATTAAAAATGCTTAGTATTATAAATTACATAATAATGGTTATAATTGGTAGAATTTGAAGTTTTAGGGGATAATGAAAGTAATGAACTTTTGACCCCCGACTACATTTAAGAATTTCTAATATTAAAATACATTAGTATTTATATATCTTTAAAATTCATAGAATTTTTTATATTAAAATAAAATTCATCTTGGAGTTAATACTAAAATAGTAGATAGTATCTATTTAATTAACTACTAATATGTGTCTCCAAAAGCAGCAAAACAGTAAATATTACAGTCGCAGTTTCTAAAATTCACTAACAGTAAAAGAAAGGTTTTTATCATTTTAGCTATATTTTCCTTTTGCTCTGAATCGGTTGATATTAAAAAATGGAAATGAACACATTTTTCCATTAGATTCAAGTAAATTGAATCAACCACCCAGAAATGTGGGATTCTGGTGTATGCTATTTTTCAATATCCCATGTAAAATTAACCAACTATCGAGAAAAGCCCCATGCTATTTACAACAGTACCTTTTAGAGGAGGAAAAAACAAAACTGATTACACAGCAGCATTTAGAAGATCGAGCAGCAGAAAATCTGCCAAATGTTTTCTATTTGTTTTTATGACTATGTATATAGAAGTTTACATTCCTACATGGGGTTGGTAGCTATCAATAGAATACAGTGAAATAATGCCTCTTTTAAATCTTAAATCTTTCCTTAATTTTGGCAGTTTAGGGTGATTAATTATGGTCATAATAAGCCTATTGATGTGAAATCTCTATTGCATAAAGTTAAAAATTCCTAACGGTCCCCCAGAAAATGCATTATCTCCAGTACCCTAAGGTTTCCAGGATTACTTTTCTGAATTTGCATCTGTCAGAACCCATAGAGACATTCATCTTCCTGGGGAAAACTACTTTTGCAAAGTAGTTAGGACAAGGAGTTTAACATCAGACAGAGTAGAGGTTGAATTCTTCCTTTTCCACTTACTGGCTATGAGATTTGGGACAAATTATTTAACTCCTCTCAGCCTGTTTGCCTTATCCACAAAGTGGGTACTTACCTTACGAGTTGTGTGGATTGGCTGAGACAGAGTGTATCAAATACTTAAGATAGTACCTACACACAAAAATTATGCAAACTGGTAGCCATTGTTGAGAAGGAACTCATGATTAAAAATAATAATGTAAGAAAATGGGGCCATTCCTAGTTCTGAGCTTATATATTAGACTGCTTTTATAATACATACTGTACTTATTTTTCCATATTTGTCCTACCCACCCTTTCTGGACAGTTAAAGTAGTGATTTTGTCTTATCTTTTCATTCTTAATTCAGATATTGGCACATATTAGGTTTTCAGTTCAGTTCAGTTCAGTCGCTCAGTCGTGTCAGACTCTTTGCGACCCCATGAATCACAGCACGCCAGGCCTCCCTGTCCATCACCAACTCCCGGAGTTCACTCAAACTCATGTCCATCGTGTCGGTGATGCCATCCAGCCATCTCATTCTCTGTCATCCCCTTCTCCTCCTGCCCCCAATCCCTCCCAGCATCAGAGTCTTTTCCAGTGAGTCAACTCTTCGCATGAGGTGGTCAAAGTATTAGAGTTTAATTACTTGTAAATGGAACTGAAACTAAAAATTCCTGCAAGTCCATTTTTCCTTCTAGGTTGCTGAACTATGCAGTTCTTCATTCTGTTTTATGTAGTTGAATTACATAAAATATATTGCTCTCTGAAACCTTTATTAAAATGCCAGAAAAAAAAACATGCATTTGTAAAACAAGCTATGCCATGATTTTTAACTTGTAGAGGAGCTTAAAATCTGAAAGCAAGCACTGAGTTAATGTCTAACAAAATCTGACTGCTATTACATCTTACGTTCTTAGCAAGTGGTATAGCAAAAAGAAGCTGTGACATTTTTTGAGATTGTGCATCAGAATTTTTGGTTCTGGGCTCCAACCCTTGCTGCATCAATTTACATTCTGAAGGTTATCTTCAGAGCCAGAAGAGTAAAGAACAGAAAGACTTAAAATAAAAAAATTTCTCAGGGTTAGGTTACTGAAAATCCCTGCATTTTAAATTTGGCTTCACCTTGATAATAGGACTCTGACTGCGGTAAGAAACAGCCTTAATTCTTTTCCCCTTGAAAATGTACTTTTCCAGTGTGGGAGAATGCATTGAACTACTTTTAAAGTTATGTTCATGGATATTTCATAGACTGCCTTGACTTACAGCTCCTGAAAGGGTTAGCGTTCCTCTCCTTGGGGATACTGACTCAACTCTAGGACCAACAATCAGCTAACTGAACTGCATCCTAGTCAGGGGCTTAGAGCACCTACTCCTTGTTTCTCAAGATCCTCAGAGACTTATCTGGCCTAGATAAAACTCAACAAACATAGAAAAATGGGTGCTAAACTGCAGAGCAGGGAGAGGTTGAAGTCAGGTAATCTAACACCTGCCTGGAGAGGAAGGAAGAAGTGTTTATTCTGATCTGGGGGCAGAAAAGGGAGTGATAAGGTGAAGCTACAATAGTGAGGAAGAGAAGGAACTTCAAGGTGAAGGGCATAGTGGGGAAGAGAAGCTCATCTGTGGTCACTGTGGGTAGGGATTCTAATCAATTTTTGTAAACTATTCCAAGTTACAAACCCAGAAAATCTCCTGCTTTGGATGGAGTGAGTGTTCCTGTTTAAAACATGCACCAGCATTCTCAGACTGACGATGTTGGGACGTCCCTTAAGTTCTGTCCTGGATCCTCTTTTCTTTTCCTTTTATAATCCTTCTGCCCTTGGCCAACATGTCCACATCACATGACTTGAATTAATTTATATACCTTGATGATTCCAAATTTTTATCTTCTAAGCTTCACCTGCCTACCTAACATTTCAATATAAGTATCTCAGCCTAACCATCACCTCTGAAATGGAACCCTTGGTCATCCCACAAAATCTGCTTTACTTCAATTTTCCTTGACTTAGTAAATGATGCTATTATAATATCTACTTCCTTCTATTTTCCCTGACAGCATCCACGTTGAAGTAACTGTCCTGCCTTGTCTGGACAACTCTTGTCACCTCAAATGGTCTTCTTTTGATAGCTCTCTTTGTCCTCCTGACATCCATTGTCCACACCGCTGCCAAAGATTTCTTCTTTCTTTCAGGGAATGGTGTTTGATACTGTCACATTCCTAAGTAAAGGCTTTACATGGTTTAGCTTTCATGGTTTACATTGGCTCTTAGAATCTAATCTCAAATTCTTAATGTACTCTAAAGGTCCAGCACAACCTGGTCCCTTTCAATTACCACTTTTCCTCTCACTTCTTAAACTCCAGACATACCAGTGCCTTAAATATACAAAGACCCACCTGAGTGCCAGGGACTTTGCAAACACTCTTTTTCAACCTTAACCCTCAAGCATCCTTACAGGGTAACTCCTGCTCATCTCTTAAGACCTAATCTAAATGCCACTGCCTCAGGGAAGACTTCTCTGCATCCTGGACCAGAGTAAGCATGCTTTTAGTTTCCTTCTCCTTTTCCCATACTGTAAATATAAGATTCTTTATACAATTTTTGTGTACAATCAGCCTTGTTTTATGGGACTTTGCTTTATTGAGCTTTACAGATACTTGAAGATTTTTTACAAATTGAAGGTTTGTGGCAACTCTGTGTTAAGCAATTCTATTAGTGCCATTTTTTCAACATTTGCTCACTTCATTTATCTGTGTCACGTTTTGGTAATTCTCCCACTGTTTCAAACGTTTTCCTTCCTACATTACCATTACATTTGCCATGGTGATTTGAGAGCAGTGATCTTTGATGTTACTATCGAAACATTAACATTGTTTTGGAGCGTCACAAACCTCACCCACCTAAGACCATGAACTTAACAGATAAATGTTGTGTGTGTTCTGACAGCTCCACCAACTGACTGTTCCCCCATCTCCCTCTTTTTTCAGGCCTCCCCATTCTCTGGCACACAACAATATTGAAATTAGGCCAACTACTATGGCCTCAAAGTGGTCAAGAGAGAGGAAGAATCATGCATCTATTACCTTATCATCAAAAGTTGGAAATGACTAAGCTTGGTGAGGAAGGCATGCCAAAAGCTGAAACAGCCTGAAAGCTAGGCCTGTTGTGCCAAACAGTTGACTAAGTTGTAAATTCAAAGAAAAAGTTCTTGTAGGAAATTAAAGGTGCTAACTCCAGTGAACACACAAATGATTTTTTTAAAAAAAGTGAAACAGCCTTATTATCAAAATCGAGTAAGTTTTAGTGGTCTGGAGAGAAGGTCAAACCAATCACAACATTTCCCAAAGTCAAAGTCTAATTCAAAGCAAGACCCTAACTCTCTTCAATTCTATGAAAGATTACAGAGGTGAGGAAGCTGCAGAAAAAAAGTCTGAAGCTAACAGAGGTTGGTTCATGAGCTTTAAGGAAAGAAGTCATCTTCATCACATAAAAGTACACGGTGAAGCTGCAAGTATTGATGGTAGAAGCCACAGCAAGTTATGCAGATAATCTAGCTAAGATCATTAACGAAGGTGGCTACACTAAAGAACAGATTTTCAATGCAGATGAAACAGCCTTATAGTGGAAGAAGATGCCATTTGGGTCTTCCATAGCCAGAGAAGAGAAATCAATGCCTGGATTCAAAGGTTGAAAGAGTAGGCTGCCTCTCTTGTTAGGGGCTAAGGTAGCTGGTGACTTTAAGTTGAAATCAATACTCAGTTACCATTCCAAAAATCCTAGGATCCTTAAGAATTATGCAATCAACCCTGCCTATAAATGGAACAACAAAGCCTGTATGATTGCACATCTGTCTACAACAAGGTTTTCTGAATACTGTCAGCCATTGTTGAGACCTGCTGCTTAGAAAAAAAAATTCTTTCAAATTATTACTGCTCTTTGATAATGCACCTGGTCACTAAAGAGCTCCGATGGAGCTGTACATTGAGATGACTGTTGTTTTCATGCCTGCTACCATATCTGCAAGAGGAAGTAATTTCGAAGCTCAAGAATTTCAATGTTAAGAAATGTGTTTCATAAAGCTGTGGTTGTAATAGATAGATGTGGGAAAACCACTCTAGATGCCATTAAGAGCATTCATGTTGCTTAGGAAGAGGTCAAAATATCAAAATTAATAGCATTTGGAAGAAGTTGAATACAACGCCCATGGATGACTCTGAAGGATTCAAGACTTCAGTGAAGGAAGTCACTACAGATGTGGTGGAGACAACAAGAGAACTAGAATTAGAAGTGGAGCCAGAAGATGTGACTGAATTGCAGCAATTTCATGATAAACTTTTAAGATGAGAAGCTGCTTCCTATGGATGAGCAAAGAAAGTGGTTCTTTGAGAAGGAATCTCCTGGATTCAACAATGAAGACTGTTGAAATGACAACAAAGGATTTAGAATATTACATAAAGTTAGTTGATAAAATAGCAGCAGGGTCTGAGAGGACTGACTCATATTTCAAATGATGTTCTACTTCATGAAAAGAAGAGTATATCAGTGTGGCAAACTTTATTGTTGTCTTATTTTAAGAAACCGCCAGAGCCACTCCAACCTTTACAAATTAAATTACCACTCTTATCAGTCAGCAGCCATCAACATCTAGGCACTGATGATGATCAGAATTTTTAGCAATAAAGTCATTTTTAATTAAGGTACAGACATCGTTTTATTAGATAAGGCTACTGCACACTTAATAGACTACAGCATAGTGTAAACATGACTTTTATATGTACTGGAAAACCAAAAAATTTGCATGACTTTTTTTATTGAAAACCTCACTTTATTGCATTGGTCTGGAACTGAACCCACAGTACCTCCAAGGTATGCCTATGCTGTCAACCTCTTCCTAATTAGGCTGTGAGCTTCAACAGAAACAGGCAACATCTGTAGTAACATACACTGAATGTTCAGTCACTGGCAAACCATTTGGCATGTACTTTGTATAGAAACAGTAAATTTCGCACTTTTAGAAAACTCACTAATGAAGGAAGCAAGTATATTGAAAGGTTAACTAATGACGGCAGCTCTATTAGTGTTCTCCAGAGAAACAGAACCAATTGGATAGAGACAGAGATTTATTATGAGGAACTGGCTCTTGTGATGATGAAAACTGGCAAGTCCCAAGATCTACAGGGTGAACCTGGCAAACTGGACACCCAAAAGGGCTGTTGGTTTAGTTCCAGTCCAAGTCTGAAGGTCCAAGAAGCAGGGGACCAATGCCCTAGTTCAAGAGCCACCAGGCAGGAAGAATTCTCTCTTGTACCGGGAAAAGTCAGCCTTTATGGTCTATTCAGGTCTTCAACTGATTAGATGAGGCCCACTCACATGATGGAGGGCAATCTTCTTTACTCAGTCTACTGATTTAAATGTTAATCTCACCCGAAAACATCCTCACAGCAACACTCGGTTTAATGTTTGACTAAGTATCGCGGCACGTGTAGCCCAGTCAGGTTGGTACATAAAGTTGCTATATTAGCCAAATATTCCCATGGGTTTGGCTTTTTATTGAACATTAAATGTCCTCATATCTCCAAAATATTGATGTCAAAGCCAAAATCCTAACACACAAAGGGTTTTAGGAAAGTCAATTTGTCTGACACATTATTGCACGACTTTATGATTTTCTTTTCCTAACTGCTGAACTGCATTATACTTCAAAAACATAAAAGCCTAAAAATGATATTAGAACTAATCATTAGATGTTAGATGGTCCATGGGCTCCCCCTACCTCCTCCCACCACAACAGACAATGCCCAACAACTAACACAAGTCTCTGTTTTTCTGAAGGTCGACAAAGGAAAAGAAATTTAGATCTAGATACTAAGCACAATTTTCCGCAGAGTCGAAGGGAAATAATTTTAAATAAAAAGTTAGCTGGGCTTCCCTGGTGGCTCCGCTGGTAAAGAATCTGCCTGCAATGCATGAGACCTGGGTTCAATCCCTGGTTTGGGAAGATCCCCCAGAGAAGGGAAAGGCTACCCACTCCAATATTCTGGCCTGGAGAATTCCATGAACTGTATAGTCCATGGGGTCACAAAAAGTCAGACAAGGATTCTTTTAAAGTATGACCCAGTCTCCAACTTTGTTTCTCTGTAAGTCCTTCCTCATCTTTCCATCCTCAAAGATATAAACCCATACCCTCAATTTGAAGAAATGTTCAGTCTTGTCATAGGGTGCACTGCCTTTCCCTACCCATGGCTCACAGCAAAACACAATTACATATTCTAGTACATTTTCTGAAGATTATTCATTCTATAAAAGGGGGACAAAGTGCTCCAGCAAAACACTGCACAATGGAAGAGTTTTGACACTCCAAATCTAGTTGATCTCAATGACTTTAAATACATTGTGCTCTTTCATTAGTCAGCTCTCCAAATGCTATGGACTGAATGTGTATGCTGTGGTGGTCAATGGGAGGGAGAAGGGTGGACTGGGAGTTTGGGGTTAGTAGATGCAATCTATTATGCTTAGAATGGATAAACAACAAGGTCCTACTGCACAGCACAAGGGGCTATATCCAATCTCCTGGGATAAGCCATGACGGAAAATAATATTTTAAAAGAAGAATGTATATATGTGTATAAGTGAATCCTTTGCTGTATAGCAGAAATTAGCACACCTTTATAAATCAACTATACTTCAATTAAAAAAAAAATCACATGCTGAAATCCTTTCCCCCAATTTGATGGTATTTGGTTTGGCCTTTGGGAGGCAGTAATGAGGGTGGAAATGGCAACCCACTCCAGTGTTCTTGCCTGGAGAATCCCAGGGATGGTGGAGCCTCGTGGGCGGCCGTCTATGGGGTCGCACCGAGTCAGACAAGACTGAAGCGACTTAGCAGCAGCAGTAGCAGCAATGAGGGTGGAGTCTTCACGAATGGGATTAGTGCCCTTATAAAAAGATACAAGGGAGCTTGCTCTCTCTCTCTCTACTCTCTGCCACTTTAAGGATGCCATATACCATGGTGGCACACTGATCTTGGATTTCCAGCCTCTAGATCCATGAGAAATAAATTTCTGATAAGCCTTCCAATTACAGTATTTATCTTAGCCCAAACTGATTAAGACACCAAATATACAATATTTACTGTGTCCCTACTACATGCCAGTCACTATTCGTTGTGAAGGGTCCACCACCACCATAAGGTAAAGATATGCCCGTTTCACACTTTCAACTATCAGAATGCTATATATATGCCTGCCAGGCTCCTCTGTCCACTGGAATTCTCCAGGTATGAATACTGGAGTGTGTTGCCATTCCTTTCTCTAGAAGAGCTTCTCAACCCAGGGATTGAACCCCAGTCTCCCAAATTGCAGGCAGATTCTTTACTATCTGGGCCACCAGGGAAGCCCATATATATACACATATACATGCAAACACACGTCTCAGAAAAACGATACTTTCCCAGATGTAAATTTACCTGCAAAAGTTTCCCCTTCCCACAGTGCAGATAGCCTTTTACAATTCAATACAGAGCAAGCTGTCTGAGTTTCTCTCTATGCCCTCTCTTGTTCATACCAAGTCAAGTTATACTTCTGCCTGAGAAACTAGCAGACAACACCATGTACATACAACACAAACATCTACCGCACATCACCACTTCTAGGTCCAAAATGATCTGAAAAAAAATAAAAACTTCAAAGTTAATTTTTTTTTGTTTCTCCTTCTACCATTGTCCAAACTCCCCACACCGCCACTTCCCTACAACCGGTCTCTATAGATAGAAGGGGAACAGAAGAGGGTAAGAAGGATGGGCTTTCTTTCCAGTTATACAAATATATACAAATATAAAACACTATTTATATTTGTTAAATTTATTTTTAATTGGAGGATAACTGCTTTATGATATTGTGTTGGTTTCTGCTGTATAACAATGTGAATCAGTCATAAGTATACATATGCCCCCTCCCTCTTGAACCTCCCTCCCACCTTCCACCCCATCCCACCCATATAGTCAAATGATGTGTCTTAAAATAACATGTAACATTGTCAGAGGAAAGCTCTTTTCCAAATATAACTCTGCAAGACAGACTTTTCAAGTAGGCTCACACTGCAGTCCCTGAGTTATTGAAAGGTGACCTTCACCCCCAACTACATTAGTCAGCAATTTGATTTTCTCAGTATCTTAAAGAGGTGATAATAGCTGCAAATTGTCCTGGCATATGCTACCAACTGCTTCTTTAAAGCAACAGTTACACAACTTGCTTTCTCTCAATTTGATTTAATAAAAAATATTCTTTGGTAACAGTTGTTTTACATTTTCAAACTCAACTTTGGAATTGAAAGTTGGGAACTCACATATGCAGGAAGATCCAGTAGCCAGCCTCAACTAAACATATTAATCTTACAGATACATAATTTCACCTTTCCTCAATCTCATTATTTTTTGATAACTTGAAATGCTATCCTATTTGATCCATGTTTATGTTGTCTGCCATTGCAATTTCACATTACATCTGAAATGACACCACATTTTTTTTCATAGAATGTTCACATCTCTCATTTCTCAAAAGGCTCACAACCACTGTTAGTATGGTAGGTGGGGTGGCTAATATTAACCACAGTTTAGAAGAGATGAAATGAAAGCTTAAAGAAATTAGAGTGTGAATATTCTCAAAAACTCTGTCATGAGTTCCTGTTCTTCCACTACTCCAAAGAACTCTTATACTATGTAGTCCTAGATTCAACATGACTTGATGTCCTCATAAAATTCTAACTTTAATTCCTCCTGTTTATCTGAGTGCTGAGCTTGTGAATCCAAATGTCTCGACTATTTTTTGCTGTATATTTGACTATAATTCAAACTGAATTGACATCTCCTATGACTTTTTCTCCTTCATTAATTCTGACTGCTAGCACCTCCGTATCCCACTCTGACTTAAAAATCTTCAGATTCTTAGGGATTCTCCAATACATTTCCACAAATTAAACTAGTGTAATGTCATCTAACTTCTCCCCTCAGAAATTTTCAGTAGCTCCCCATTTTCTACCACAGATGGCTAAAACTTCTCTGAGGCCTTTACCATCCTCGAATAACAAGGTGAAGTTATCTTATCTACCAACTTCATTTTCAGTAACTACCCATCCCTTGTTCTGGTTCTAATCAATTTGCATACTTGTTTGCCTTGTGAAAATACTAGAATCATTCTTGAATGTCTACCTTTCATGTTTTTCTTTTTACCTAAAATAGTTTCCACCAATGACTCAGGCATGTCAGACTCTGCGACCTCATGGACTGCAACATGCCAGGCCTCCCTATCCATCACCAACTCCCCAAGGTTACCCAAACTAATGTCCATTGAATTGGTGATTCCATCCTAACATCTCATCCTCTGTAGTCCTCTTCTTCTCCCGCCTACAATCTTTTCCAGCATCAGGGTCTTCTCAAATGAGTCAGCTCTTCACATCAGATGGTCAAAGTATTGGAGTTTCAGCTTCAACATCAGTCCTTCCAGTAAACACCCAGGATTGATCTCCTTTAGGATGGACTGGTTGGATCTCCTTGCAGTCCAAAGGACTCTCAAGAGTCTTCTCCAACACCACGGTTCAAAAGCATCAATTCTTCAGCGCTCAGCTTTCTTTATAGTCCAACTCTGACATCCATACAAGACTACTGGAAAAACCATAGCTTTGACTAGATGGACCTTTGTTGGCAAAGTAATATTTCTGCTTTTTAATATGCTGTTTAGATTGGTCATAACTTTCCTTCCAAGGAGTGTCTTTTAATTTCATGGCTGCAGTCAACATCTGCAGTGATTTTGGACCCCAAAAAACTAAAGTTTGCCACTGTTTCCATTGTTTCCCCATCTATTTGCCATGAAGTGATGGAACCGGATGACATGACCTTAGTTTTCTGAATGTGTTAAGCCAACTTTTTCACTCTCCTCTTCCACTTTCATCAAGAGGCTCTTTAGTTCTTCTTCAATTTCTGCCATAAGGGTGGTATCATCTGCATATCTGAGGTTATTGATATTTCTCCCAGCAATCTTGATTCCAGCTGGTGCTTCATTCAGCCCAGCATTTCTCATGATGGACTCTGCATATAAGTTAAATAATCAGGGTGACAATATACAGCTTTGACGTACCCCTTTTCCTATTTGGAACAGTCTGTTGTTCCATGTCCAGTTCTAACTATTGCTTCCTGACCTGCATACAGGTTTCTCAAGAGGGAGGTCAGGTGGTCTGGGATTCCCATCTCTTTCAGAATGTTCCAGTTTATTGTGATCCACACAGTCAAAGGCTTTGGCATAGTCAGTGAAGCAGAAATAGATGTTTCTCTGGAACTCTCTTGCTTTCTCCATGATCCAGCGGATGTTGGCAATTTGATCTCTGGTGCCTCTGCCTTTTCTAAAACCTGCTTGAACATCTGGGAGTTCACGGTTCACATATTGCTGAAGCCTGGCTTGGAGAATTTTGAGCATGACTTTACTAGCGTGTGAGATGACTGCAATTGTGCGGTAGTTTGAGCATTCTTTGGCATTGCCTTTCTTTGGGATTGGAATGAAGACTGACCTTTTCCAGTCCTGTGGCCACTGCTGAGTTTTCCAAATTTGCTGGCATATTGAGTGCAGCACTTTCACAGCATCATCTTTCAGGATTTGAAATAGCTCAATTGGAATTCCATCACCTCCACTAGCTTTGTTCGTAGTGATGCTCTCTAAGGCCCACTTGACTTCACATTCCAAGATGTCTGGCTCCAGGTGAGTGATCACGCCATCGTGATTATCTTCATTATGAAGCTCTTTTTTGTCCAGTTCTTCTGTGTATTCTTGGCACCTCTTCCTAATATCTTCTGCTTCTGTTAGGTCCATACCATTTCTGTCCTTTATCGAGCTCATCTTTGCATGAAATGTTCCCTTGATATCTTTAATTTTCTTGAAAAGATCTCTTGTTTTTCCTATTCTGTTGTTTTCCTCTATTTCTTTGCATTGATCGCTAAGGAAGGCTTTCTTATCTCTCCTTGATATTCTTTGGAACTCTGCATTCAGATGCTTATATCTTTCTTTTTCTCCTTTGCTTTTCGCTTCTCTTCTTTTCACAGCTATTTGTAAGGCCTCCTCAGACAGCCATTTTGCTTTTTTGCATTTCTTTTCCATGGGGATGGTCTTGGTCCCTGTCTCCTGTACAATGTCAAGAACCTCCGTCCAGAGTTCATCAGGCACTCTATCTATCAGATCTAGTCCCTTAAATCTATTTCTTACTTCTACTGTATAATCATAACGGATTTGATTGAGGTCATATCTGAATGGTCTAGTGGTTTTCCCTACTTTCTTCAATTTAAGTCTGAATTTGGCAATAAGGAGTTCATGATCTGAGCCACAGTCAGCTCCTGGTCTTGTTTTTAAAATGCTGATTGTATAGAGCTTCTCCATCTTTGGCTGCAAAGAATATAATCAATCTGATTTCGGTGTTGACCATCTGGTGATGTCCATGTGTAGAGTCTTATCTTGTGTTGTTGGAAGAGGGTGTTTGCTATGACCAGTGCGTTCTCTTAGCAAAACTCTATTAGCCTTTGCCCTGCTTCATTCCGTGCTCCAAGGCCAAATGTGCCTGTTACTCCAGGTGTTTCTTGACTTCCTACTTTTGCATTCCAGTCCCCTATAATGAAAAAGACATCTTTTTGGGGGGTTAGTTCTAAAAGGTCTTGTAAGTCTTCATAGAACCGTTCAACTTAGGCTCCTTCAGCATTACTGGTTGGTGCATAGACTTGGATTACTGTAATACTGAATGGTTTGTCTTGGAAACGAACAGAAACCATTCTGTCGTTTTTAAGATTGCATCCAAGTACTGCATTTCGGACTCTTTTGTTGACCATGATGGCTACTCCATTTCTTCTAAGGGATTCCTGCCCACAGTAGTAGATATAATGGTCATCTGAGTTAAATTCACCCATTCCAGTCCATTTTAGTTCACTGATTCCTAGAATGTCGACATTCACTCTTGTCATCTCCTGTTTGATCACTTCCAATTTGCCTTGATTCATGGACCTAACATTCCAGGTTCCTATGCAATATTGCTCTTTATAATTCCATATATATGCGTTAATATACTGTATTGGTGTTTTTCTTTCTGGCTTACTTCACTTTGTATAATATGCTCCAGTTTCATCCACCTCATTAGAACTGACTCAAATGCATTCTTTTTAACGGCTGAGTAATACTCCATTGTGTATATGTACCACAGCTTTCTTATGCATTCGTCTGCAGATGGACATCTAGGTTGCTTCCATGTCCTGGCTATTATAAACAGTGCTGCGATGAACATTGGAGTACATGTGTCTCTTTCAATTCTGTTTTCCTCGGTGTGTATGCCCAGTAGTGCGATTGCTGGGTCGTATGGCAGTTCTATTTCCAGTTTTTAAAGGAACCTCCACACTGTTATCCATAGTGGCTGTACTAGTTTGCATTCCCACCAACAGTGTAAGAGGGTTCCCTTTTCTCCACACCCTCTCCAGCATTTATTGCTTGTAGACTTTTGGATAGCAGCCATTCTGACTGGCGTGAAATGGTACCTCACCGTGATTTTGATTTGCATTTCTCTGATACTCAGTGATGTTGAGCATCTTTTCATGTGTTTGTTAGCCATCTGTATGTCTTCTTTGGAGAAATGTCTGTTTAGTTCTTTGGCCCATTTTTTGATTGGGTCATTTATTTTTCTGGAATTGAGCTGCAGGAGTTGCTTATACATTTTTGAGATTAATCTTTTGTCAGTTTCTTCATTTGAGATTATTTTCTCTCATTCTGAAGTCTATCTTTTCACCTTGCTTATAGTTTCCTTTGCTGTGCAGAAGCTTTTAATTTTAATTAGGTCCCATTTCTTTATTTTTGCTTTTATTTCCAATATTCTGGGAGGTGGGTCATGGAGGATCCTGCTGTGATTTATGTCGGAGAGTGTTTTGCCTATGTAGGAGTTTTATAGTTTCTGGTCTTACATTTAGATCTTTAATCCATTTTGAGTTTATTTTTGTGTATGGTGTTAGAAAGTGTTCTAGTTTCATTGTTTTACAAGTGGTTAACCAGTTTTCCCAGCACCACTTGTTAAAGAGATTGTCTTTTCTCTATTGAATATTCTTGCCTCCTTTGTCAAAGATAAGGTGTCCATAGGTGCGTGGATTTATCTCTGGGCTTTCTATTTTGTTCCATTAATCTATATATCTGTCTTTGTGTCAGTACCATACTGTCTTGATGACTGTGGCTTTGTAGTAGAGCCTGAAGTCCAGCATGTTGATTCCTTCAGTTCTATTCCTCTTTCTCAAGATTGCTTTGGCTATTCAAGGTTTTTGGTATTTCCATACAAACTGTGAAATTATTTGTTCTACCTCTGTGAAAAATATCGTTGGTATCTTGATAGGGATAGCTTTGAATCTAGAGATTACTTTGGGTAGTATACTCATTTTCACTATATTGATTCTTCCAATCCATGAACACGGTATATTTCTCCATCTATTAGTGTCCTCTCTGATTTCTTTCACCAATGTTTTATAGTTTCTATATATAGGTCTTTTGTTTCTTTAGGTAGATATAGTCCTAAGTATTTTATTCTTTTCGTTGCAATGATGAATGGAATTGTTTCCTTAATTTCTCTATTTTCTCATTATTAGTGTATAAGAATGCAACGGATTTCTGTGTGTTGATTTTATATCCTGCAACTTTACTATATTCTTTGATTAGCTGTAGTAATTTTCGGGTGGAGTCTTTCAGTTCATTTCAGCTCAGTCACTCAGTCGTGACCAACTCTTTGCGACCCCGTGAATCACAGCATGCCAGGCCTCCCTGTCCATCACCAACTCCCGGAGTTCACTCAAACTCATGTCCATAGAGTCGGTGATGCCATCCAGCCATCTCATTCTCTGTCATCCCCTTCTCCTCCTGCCCCCAATCCTTCCCAGCATCAGAGTCTTTTCCAGTGAGTCAACTCTTTGCATGAGGTGGCCAAAGTATTGGAGCTTCAGCTTTAGCATCAGACCTTCCAATCTGGTTTTCTATATAGAGGATCATGTCATCTGCAAACAGTGAGAGTTTTACTTCTTTTCAAATTTGGATTCTTTTAGGTCTTTTTCTGCTCTGATTTCTGTGGCCAAAACTTCCAGAACTATGTTGAATAGTAGTGGTGAGAGTGGGCACCCTTGTCTTGTTCCTGACTTCAGGGGAAATGCTTTTAATTTTTCACCATTGAGGATAATGTTTACTGTGGGTTTGTCATATATAGCTTTTATTATGATGAGGTATGTTCCTGCTTTCTGGAGGGTTTTTATCATAAATGGATGTTGAATTTTGTCAAAGGCTTTCTCTGCATCTATTGAGATAGTCATATGGCTTTCATTTTTCAATTTGTTAATCTGGTGTATTACATTGATTGATTTGCGGATATTGAAGAATCCTTGCATTCCTGGGATAAAGCCCACTTGGTCATAATGTAGGATCTTTTTAATGTGTTGTTAGATTCTGATTGCTAGAATTTTGTTAAGGATTTTTGCATCTATGTTCATCAGTGATATTGGCCTGTAGTTTTCTTTTTTGTGGCATCTTTGTCAGGTTTTGGTATTAGGGTGATGGTGGCCTCATAGAATGAGTTTTGAAGTTTACCTTCCTCTGCATTTTCTGGAAGAGTTTGAGTAAGAGAGGTATTATCTCTTCTCTAAATTTTTGGTAGAATTCAGCTGTGAAGCCGTCTGGACCTGGGCTTTTGTTTGCTGGAAGATTTCTGATTACAGTTTCAATTTCTGTGCTTTTGATGGGTCTTGTAAGATTTTCTATTTCTTCCTGGTTAAGTTTTGGAAAGTTGTACTTTTCTAAGAATTTGTCCATTTCTTCCAAGTTGTCCATTTTATTGGCATATAATTGCTGAGAGTAGTCTCTTATGATCCTTTGTATATGTGTTGTCTGTTGTGATCTCTCCATTTTCATTTCTAATTTTATTGATTTGGTTCTTCTCCCTTTGTTTCTTGATGAGTCTGGCTAGTGGCTTGTCAATTTTATTTATCCTCTCAAAGAATCAGCCTTTGGCTTTGTTGATTTTTGCTATAGTCTCTTTTGTTTCTTTTGCATTTATTTCTGCCCTACTTTTTAAGATTTCTTTCCTTCTACTAACCCTGGGGTTCTTCATTTCTTCCTTTTCTAGTTGCTTTAGGTGTAGAGTTAGGTTATTTAGTTGACTTTTTTCTTGTTTCTTGAGGTATGCCTGTATTGCTATGCACCTTCCCCTTAGCACTGCTTTTACAGTGTCCCAGAGGTTTGGGGTTGTTGTGCTTTCATTTTCATTCATTTATATGCATATTTTGATTTCTTTTTTAATTTCTTCTATGATTTGTTGATTATTCAGCAGCGTGTAGTTCAGCCTCCATATTTGCAATTTTTAATATTTTTTCTCCTGTAATTGAGATCTAATCTTACTGCATTTGGTCAGAAAATATGCTTGGAATGGTTTCAATTTTTTTGAATTTACTAAGGCTGGATGGCATCACCGACTCTGTGGACATGAGTTTGAGTGAGCTCTGGGAGTTGGTGATGGACAGGGAGGCCTGGCATGCTGTGATTCATGGGGTCGCGGAGAGTCGGACAGGAATGAGCGACTGAACTGAACCGAACTGAACTGACTGAAGGCTAGATTTATGGCCCAGGATGTGATCTATCCTGGAGAAGGTTCCATGTGCGCTTGAGACAAAGGTGAAAATCATTGTTTTGGGGTGAAATGTCCTATACATATCAATTAGGTCTAACTGGTCTATTGTATCATTTGTTTGTGTTTCCTTGTTAATTTTCTGTTTAGTTGATCTATCCATAGGTGTGAGTGGGATATTAAAGGCTCCTACTATTATTGTGTTATTGTTAATTTCCCCTTTCATACTTGTTGGCAATTGTCTTACATATCGCAGTGCTCCTATGTTGGGTGCATATATATTTATAATTGTTATATCTTCTTCTTGGTTTGATCCTTTGATCATTATGTAGTGTCCTTCTTTTTCTCTTTTCAGAGCCCTTGTTTTAGTCTATTTTATCTGATATGCGTATTGCTGCTCCTGCTTTCTTTTGGTCTCTGCGTGGAACATCATTTTCCAGCCCTTCACTTTCAATCTGTATGTGTCCCTTCTTTAAAGGCAGGTCTCTTGTAGACAACATATATGGGGGTTTTGTTTTTGTACCCATTCAGCCAGTCTTTGTCTTTTGCTTGGGGCGTTCAACCCATTTGCATTTAAGGTAATTATTGATAAGTATGATTCCGTTGCCATTTACTTCATTGTTTTGGGTTCAAGTTTATACACTCTTTCTGTGTTTCCTGTCTAGAGAAGGTCCTTTAGCATTTGTTGGAGAGCTGGTTTGGTGATGCTGAATTCTCTCAGCTTTTGCTTGTCTGTAAAGCTTTTGGTTTCTCCTTCATATTTGAATGAGATCCTTGCTGGGTACAGTAATCTAGGCTGTAGGTTAATTTCTTTCATCATTTTAAGTATGTCCTGCCATTCCCTCCTGGCCTGAAGAGTTTCTGTTGAAAGATCAGCTGTCATCCTTATGGGAATCCCCTTGTGTGTTATTTATTGCTTTTCCCTTGCTGCTTTTAATATTTGTTCTTTGAGTTTGATCTTTGTTAATTTGATTAATATGTGTCTTGGAGTATTTTGCCTTGGGTTTATCCTGTTTGGGACTCTCTGGGATTCTTGGACTTGGGTGATTATTTCCTTCCCCATTTTAGGGAAGTTTTCAACTATTATCTCCTCAAGTATTTTCTCATGGTCTTTCTTTTTGTCTTCTTCTGGGACTCCTATGATTTGAATATTGGGGCATTTAACATTGTCCCAGAGGTCTCTGAGATTGTCCTCATTTCTTCTAATTCTTTTTTCTTTTTCCTCTCTGTTTCATTTATTTCTACCATTCTATCTTCTATATCACTTATCCTATCTTCTGCCTCCATTATTCTACTGTTGGTTTCCTCCAGAGTGTTTTTTATCTCATTTATTGCATTATTCATTATATATTGACTCTTTTTTATTTCTTCTAGATCCTTGTCAAACCTTTCTTGCATCTTCTCGATCCTTGTCTACAGGCTATTTATCTGGAACTCCATTTTGTTTTCAAGATTTTGGATCATTTTCACTATCATTATTCGGAATTCTTTATCAGGTAGATTCCCTATCTCTTCCTCCTTTGTTTTGGTTGGTGGGCATTTATCCTGTTCCTTTACCTGATGGGTATTTCTCTGCCTCTTCATCTTGCTTATATTGTTTGTTTGGGGTGGCCTTTCCATATTCTGGCAGTTTTGGAGTTCTTTTTATTGTGGAGTTTCCTCCCTGTGGGTGGGGTTGGATGGGTGGCTTGTCAAGGTTTCCTGGTTAGGGAAGCTTGTGTCAGTGTTCTGCTGGGTGGAGCTGGATTTCTTTCCTCTGGAGTGCAATGAAGTGTCCAGTAATGAGTTATGAGATGTCAGTGGGTTTGGAGTGACTTTGGGCAACCTGTATATTGAAGCTCGGGGCTATGTTCCTGTGTTGCTGGAGAATTTGCGTGGTATGTCTTGCTCTGGAACTTGTTGACCCTTGGGTGGTGCTTTGTTTCAGTGTAGGTATGGAGGCGTTTGATGAGCTCCTATTGATTAATGTTCCCTGAAGTCAGAAGTTCTTTGGTGTTCTCAGGATTTGGACTTAAGCCTCCTGCCTCTGGTTTTCAGTCTTATTCTTACAGTAGCCTCAAGACTTCTCCATCTGTCACTTCCAAGGTGGTTCCCTCCGTTTTAGCTTCTTCTGTTTGCTGGTGTCTTCAATGTCTAATTTCCGCCCTGACACAAGGGGGCGGTGGTGGTCACTTTTTAAGGCTCGCTTGTTCAGTTGTGCTGTGGGGAGGGAGGAACGCTGCAAACAAATATCACTGGCGTCTGTGGGGAGTGCTTGCAGTGTCTCGGCCACACTGGGTTTGCCCCCGCTCATGGCATGTGTGCTTTCCCCATCTATACTGCTCAGGCTCTAGGTCGCTCTGCCAGGAACTGAGGCGGGCCCTGGGTTGCATGCACTTCCCAGGTCAAAGCCACTCAGGTTCATGTACTTGGGTATTCCACAAAGGTGCAGACTTGGTTGGGCCTGTGTTTTGTGCCTTTCCCTGGTCCGAGCAGCTCAGGTGACCAGGTGTTTGGCAAGCACGGTCAGTCGCTGCGACTTATCACCTCCCCAGTCCCTGCTGCTTGGTTTTCTGGGTGTACAGCCGGCACAACTTCTCAGGTGGATGTCGACCGTTCAGAATCCCAAGAAGTCTTGGTTAGCAATGAAGCCTGCTTGCAGTTTGGTATCAGATGCCTCTCTGGGGCCCCAATACCCCCTTTCTGGCTCTGGCTGCCCTCCCCTGCCTGTCTTGGAGGGGGATGGGGGATGGGCTGTCCGCAGCCTGCTAGCTCTGCTCAGTCCTTTGTTCTTAGGTTAGGGCTTTTCGCCTTTTCGCGGGGTAGCTACCCCACAGTCTGCTTTGCTGTCTCCAGTTGGCTCCCCCAGACTGCCCTCGCAGCATTCAGTCCTGGTCCTCACTCTAAGCAATGCAGCCGGCACCTCCCTGCCCAGCACCCACTTGCTAGAGGTGGATGCGGGCATCTGCGCTGTTTCTCTGCTGGGAGTTACACTGGGCACGTAATCTGTAGGTTTTAATTCTTTATTTTTCCTCCCAGTTATGTTGCCCTCTGAGGTTCCAAGGCTCACCACAGACTCGCCAGTGAGAGTTTTTCCTGGTGTTTGGAAACTTCTCTCTTTTTTAAGACTCCCTTCCCGGGAAGGATCTCCATCCCTACCTCTTTTGTCTCTCTTTTTATCTTTTATATTTTTCCCTACCTCCTTTCGAAGACAATGCGCTGCTTTTCTGGGTGCCTGATGTCCTCTGCCAGCATTCAGAAGTTGTTTTGTGGAATTTACTCAGCGTTCAAATGTTCTTTTGATGAATTTGTGGGGGAGAAAGTGGTCTCCCCGTCCTATTCCTCTGCCATCTTAGAACTGCCCCCTATTTATCTTATAGCTGAAAGTTTGGATCTTTTGACCACTTTGATACAGTTCCCTCTCCCCTGACTCCTTGCATGTTGTAACCACAAGTCTAATCTCTTTTTCTATGTGCTTTTTTTATGCCTGTTTTTGTAGTATAACTGATCTACAACATTATGTTAGTTCCTGTTATACAACAGAGTGATTTGATATTTTTGTACAATACAAAATGGTCACCATGATAAGTCCAGTTACCATCTGTCACCACACAAAAATATTACATAATTATTGACTATATCCCTCATACTGTACATTTCATACCTGTGACTCATATATTTTGCAATTAGAGGTTTGTACCTCTTAATTGCCCACATGTATATCTCTCTTCAGTAAAAAATGTCCTTCTTGAAATATATACTTAACCTGGCTTCTAGAATACCACACTACCCTGAGTCTTTCTCCAATCTTCTACATATCAAGGTTCTATCCTCAATCTATTTCTCTTTCCAATCTACGTTAACTCACTAGTCCCAAATTCAACTTTAAATATCATCTTACACATATACACTCAAACATAAACCCACTTGTAACATTTCATTTACACTCCAGATTCATACACACTACTTATTGAACATTACCCTTTAGATGTCTAATAGGCAACTCACTTTAAAAATGTCCAAGATAAAACACTTTAACAAAACTTGCTTTAAAATCTCCAAATTTTCTCTTCCCTTACGCTTCCCCTTCTCAAGTGGCCATACCTCTTGCTCCATCACAAAGGTCAAAATCATTGGAGACATTCTTGACTTGTTTCTTTTCTGCAACCCACACATCTTCAGTTCAGTTCAGTTCAGTCACTCAGTCGTGTCCAACTCTCCGCGACCCCATGAATCACAGCACGCCAGGCCTCCCCGTCCATCACCAACTCCCGGAGTTCACTCAAACTCATGCCCATAGAGTCGGTGATGCCATCCAGCCATCTCATTCTCTGTCGTCCCCTTCTCCTCCCACCCCCAATCCCTCCCAGCATCAGAGTCTTTTCCAGTGAGTCAACTCGTTGCATGAGGTGGCCAAAGTATTGGAGTTTCAGCTTTAGCATCAGTCCTTCCAATGAACACTCAGGATTGATCTCCTTTAGAATGGACTGGTTGGATCTCCTTGCAGTCCAAGGGACTCTCAAGAGTCTTCTCCAGCACCACAGTTCAAAAGCATCAATTCTTCGGTGATCAGCTTTCTTCACAGTCCAAATCTCACATCCATACATGACCACTGGAAAAACCATAGCCTTGACTAGATGGACTTTGGTTGGCAAAGTAATGTCTCTGCTTTTTAATATACTATCTAGGTTGGTCATAACTTTCCTTCCAAGGAGTAAGCGTCTTTTAATTTCATGGCTGCAATCAGCATCTGCAGTGATTTTGGAGCCCAAAAAAATAAAGTCTGACACTGTTTCCACTGTTTCCCCATCTATTTCCCATGAAGTGATGGGACCAGATGCCCACACATCTTACCTATGAGCAAATCCTATTGATTAAATTTCTGACTTATCCTGATTTCCTTCTCTTTTCATCACCTTCATCATCACAACTCTAGTAAAATGGAAGATGCTACTGGCTTAACGTTGTCATTGTACAAATTATTTAAAGGTACTCACTTTGAGCTGGAAGATATTAGGATGTGAAAACGGGACATCTGTGAGATTTAGAAAAAAACTATGCATTTTATGTGAGCAAATGGCTTGGCCATAGATGACTCTGCAAAGATTGGAGAAAGACTGTCCTTCCTGTAGGTGAAAACAACCCTGTGCCAGGGCACAAGGCTGGGAGAGCAGAGCTCTAGCTGTATTTTAGCCCCTAATTAATGCTCAGCCTGCACAACTATACTTAGTAGCTCTGAGTCAAACTACCATCGTCCTTCATCTAGAAGACTGCAATCACTTCCTAGTCATGCAACAGGTGTCCCACCATATCCAGTTCTCCATGAAACTTCCAAAGTGTCACTTCTGAATTATAAAGCTCACAAGACTCTCTCCTTGATCAAATTCAAGTCAACTCCTCTCAGTCCTCTTCTTCACTAGGCCCTAAACTTGGGCTTTGCCCTTGGCCTACTGAGTCCAGTTTTAACAAGAAAACTTCTTGTTGGACATTTCGGTTGTTTCCTAAATGTCTTCGGTTTAGTTCAGTTCAGTTCACTTGCTCAGTCGTGTCCAACTCTCTGCAATCCCAAGAATCACAGCACGCCAGGCCTCCCTGTCCATCACCAATTCCCGGAGTTCACTCAAACACATGTCCATTGAGTCAGTGATGCCATCCAGCCAGCTCATTCTCGGTCGTCCCCTTCTCCTCCCACCCCCAACATTTCCCAGCATCAGAGTCTTTTCCAGTGAGTCAACTCGTCGCATGAGGTGGCCACAGTATTGCAGTTTCAGCTTCAGCATCAGTCCTTCCAATGAACACCCAGGATTGATCTCCTTTAGAACGGACTGGTTGGATCTCCTTGCAGTCCAAGGGACTCTCAAGAGTCTTCTCCAACACCATAGTTCAAAAGCATCAATTCTTCGGCAATCAGTTTTCTTCACAGTCCAACTCTCACATCCATACATGACCACGGAAAAAACCATAGCCTTGACTAGACGGACCTTGGTTGGCAAAGTAATGTCTCTTCTTTTTAATATGCTATCTAGGTTGGTCATAACTTTCCTTCCAAGGAGTAAGCGTCTTTTAATTTCATGGCTGCAATCAGCGTCCTCAGTGATTTTGGAACCCCCCAAAATAAAGTCGGACACTGTTTCCACTGTTTCCCCATCTATTTCCCATGAAGTGATGGGACCAGATGCCATGATCTTCGTTTTCTGAATGTTGAGCTTCAAGCCAACTTTTTCACTCTCCTCTTTCACTGTCATCAAGAGGTTTTTTAGTTCCTCTTCACTTTCTGCCATAGCTATTGTAAATACTGCTCCAATGAACATTGGGTTACATGTGTCACTTTGAATTATGGGTATATATCCAGTAATGGAATGGGATTGCTGGATCATATGGTAGATCTATTTTTAGTTTTTTAAGGAATCTCCATTCTCCTCAGTGGTGATATCAATTTACATTCCCACCAACAGTGTAGGAGGGTTCCCTTTTTGGTGTTCTGTAATGACCTAGAGGGAAAGGAGGGAGGCCCAACAGGGAGGTGAATATATGTATACTTATAGCTGATTCACTTCATTGTACAGTAGGAACTAACAATACACTGTAAAGCAACTATACTCCAATTTTTAAAAAAGAAACCTGCTGGATCAGTTTAGTAAGATTCTCTCATCCTCAATATCTAATCAAATTCCTCCCCCTCTGCCTTGGGTTCTGATCACCTTTGATATCACTCCGGACAGCCTTCAGCAAGAATCCTGTCAAGTCAGTTTAGCCAGCATCCCCTGATCTCTTGAGAATTTTCTATCCACTGATCCTCACTCTGTTCCTTGGCTATAAATCTGTGCTTGTCCTTGTTATATTGGAAGTTGAACCCCATCTTTCTCCCCTACTGCAAAACCCCCCTTGCAGAACCCTCTTGAATAAAGTCTTTCTTATTGTCTTTAACAACTATCATGATGAATTTTTCTTGAACAAAGTGGATCTTAGCATACCCTGACTTAAAGATTGCCAATGACTTCCCACCACACTTGGAATAAAATGCAAACTCCTTATCATGGCCAATGAGGCCTTGCATGCTATTATGTTTCCTCTTTCTTCATTTCATCTTTCTACATTTTCTGCCATATTCACTCTTGTTTAGCCATACAGCTTTTTTGCTGTCTCTCCAGCACACCAAGCTTATTCTGCTCTAGGTCCCTATAGCTGTTGCTTCTTCTATGTACAATCACTTTCTCTAAGACCTTTACAAATATTGTCATTTCAATTTACCCCAGTCCTTTTTAAAAAGTTCCTTCCGGAGTGTCCTATATCTAAAATAGCACACACATACACACACAAACACACACTCAAACTTTCACTCTCTATCCCTCAGCCAGCTTTACTTTTTTTCATAGAATTTATTATAACATGATATTTTTTATACTCATCCACTTTTTTTTATTATTTGCTTTTACTTCTAGGTTGTATAGTTGTTAAAGGGGAAAGTATCCATCCTATCACTATATCCTCCAATGTCTAGAACATAGACTGGCACTAGTAGACACTCGATACTTGAATGAATGATAATTGCCAGGCTTATAAACCACCTTTACAAATGTTCATTGACATCATTTTATTTAAACTGATGAATGTCTTTGTTACCTAAATGGCTATATTTTAAATGAAATTTTTTTCATTTAAATTAGAAAATGAAAGCAATTGATTAGTAGTACATTTGAGTCAAATAGAAGATAATATGAAAAATGGATATATTGAAAACAAAATATCATCACAATTAGCTATCATTCTAGTCAAAGATTCTGAGTGTGGGCGTTCCTCTATTAAAAAAAAGATTACATTGCCCTGGAGAAGTGATAACTCACTAGCACCAAACTGACTTTCTTCTTTTGAGTAAACCAAAGCAATCAAGAGAAAAACTAAAACAGAGAAAACTTTTTCACTTATGAGGATCAAAGTTATTAAATGCCATGCCATTAAACTACTTAAAATTATCACACACACGATAGTCGACTTCTATTGGGATGCCCTGTACTAGGTGGTTAAGCCTTTCACACCTCTCACTCTATAAGGAATAAAAGCAATTTGCCCAGGTTCACACAACTGTTCAGGGTGGATTAATACTTGGTATAAGATTTTCTTTTCCTATCCCAGGGCTCTGTATACTAAATTAACCATCTCCCCCATTTGACATCAAAACTATACTTTCCAGCTTTCTATGCACCTAGTCTATCTCCAGCCTTCCCTAAAGTGATAAAATATTCCCAAGTCTCTGGCCATGAATTGCACTCAAAGCTTACCCATGAGTTAAATCAAGGTCTAAGAGAATAACGAATTTTACAGTCCTTAATGCAAAGTCAATTACACCACAGGGCTCTTTTTTTGAGAGCTTACATAATTTTCATATGTGAAATGAAGTTGATGTGCAGTTGAAACGACAGAAACAGATGCTTCTGCCATCACTTAATATGAAACATAATTTTCCATGCTGGTGAACAGAAGGCTCTCAGCTATAGGTACAAAGGGTCTTACATTTTAGAATCTATCAAGTATAAGAAGTCTCTAAACTTTTCCACAAACACATTTTGTTTTGCTCAATTAATGCTGTGCATTCCTATATTGGTTTGGGTTATAAACCTCACGGTTTAATGCTTGTCCCTAGGTTGGTAGTCCCACTCCTGTTTCTAAGATTCAAAGAACCTGATTGAAAATCTGAGCTTCTGACCACCCTGCTGCTGCTGCAGCTAAGTTGCTTCAGTTGTGTCCAACTCTGTGCGACCCCATAGAGAGCAGTCCACCAGGCTCCACCATCCCTGGGATTCTCCAGGCTAGAACACTGGAGTGGGTTGCCATTTCCTCGTGAAAGTGAAGTCACTCCGTTCTGTCCGACTCTTTGCGACCCCATGGACTGCAGCCTACCAGGATCCTCCGTCCATGGGATTTTCCAGACAAGAGTACTGTAGTGGGTTGCCATTGCCTTCTCCGACCACCCTAAGCCTGATAAACACTGCTTTGTTACAAGTGGTCATCATAGCAATAAGCAGAGTATTCCAAAATCAAGATAGATTAATATATTCACATAAAACTTAGAGAACTTAAAACATCCAATTTGGGATCTTTAAGATTAAAAAAAATTCTAAATCCACTACAATACAATGGTGAATTAAATGTCTATATTCAGCAGGTTTTCCAGCCTTAATTTAGACATCACTCAAAAGTCATTTGTTATGAGGAAGCAATATAATAGGGTAAGAAATTGGGTAATATCAGTATAAACTGCTGGGTTCATATCCTACTTCTCCCATTACTAGTTCTATGGCCTTGGACTAGAAATGGCTCTTCTGTGACTCTACTTCACAGTCTATATTAAAAATAATAATAAAGCCTTTCAAGGCTGTTGTAGAATTAAGTAACATGTGAGTCCATTTGGAAAACTCAGCAGTGAGTTCATTTGGAAAACATTTCTATTTTTGTTCTCACACTTTTGGTTGCCCATGCACCAGGTATTATGCCCATTTTCCTATTTTCTGGAACAATCTGCCTTGCATTATGAAAGCTGGAAGCATCAGATTCTCACCTTCTCATGCACTTTTGAAGCTCAGAGTTGGACATGTGACACAATCATAAGGAATTCTGTTTAAAGGTTTGAGAATAGTTTGACTTCTAGTCAAAAGATCTGTGAGGAGAAACTTCCCACATTTCCACTTATATATATTTCATGGATGTAATTGTATGAGGACATGATGTCTGAAGCTAAAGCAGCCATGTAGCCTCTATGAAGGGATAATCCTAACAGTGAAAATCAAACCACCCAGAATGGTGGTTCTCCAAAGGATAGAAAAGCTTTACCCTGTGCCAGTATCAATGATCTTCTGAACTTGCTAATCCTAAAATCCTCCCTGTGTCCAGAATCCTTGCTGAACGGTTAATAGTCTTTTTATGGCTTCAGATTCTTTTAGCTGTATGTTGTTACTTAGAGGGGAGAGCCCTGTAACTGTTACACATCTAATTATACTGTTTCATAAATTTATCCTTTCCCACACCAACTTATGTTTGTCTACTTGAACATGACCTTTATTATTCAAAGTCCAATGAAATTTTTAACACCTGACAATCTCATTCCAAGAGAAGATAGCCTTGCTCCAGTTCATTAACTTTTATTATCTATAGCAGTGGTTCAAACTGCTTGTTACTAAAAAGAATTATTTGAGGAACTCGTTAAACATTTAGCTTCCCAGACTCTACTTTCAGACTTACTAAATCAGTCTCTGGAAGAAAGAAATCTGGAAATTTGCATTTTTAGCAAGCTACTCAAATAATTGTGGTAAACATCTAAATTTAGGAAGTTGCTATTATTTAGTTGCTTAGTTGTGTCTGATTCTTTTATGACCTCATGGACTGTAGCTTGCCAGGCTCCTCTGTCCATGGGATTTCCCAGGCAAGAATACTGGGATTCCCACCTACCAATGCAGGAGACATAAAGAGACATGGGTCCGACCCCTGAGTCAGAAGATCCCCTTGAGAAGGGCATGGCAACCCATTCCAGTATTCTTGACTGGGAAATCCCATGGACAGAGGAGCTTGGTGTGCTACTGTCCATAGGGTCGCAAAGAGTCAGACACAATTGAAGCGACTGGAGTGGTTTGCCATTTCTTTCTCCAGGGGAATCTTTCTGACCCAGGGCTCGAACCCATGTCTCTGGCCATGATAAGCCAGTCTATACTATTGAACCACCAAGAAAGTCAAATTTAGGAAGTACTGGTCCATATCACACTGATACTTAGTTTATATGTTCATTATCTAACCCCATAACCAGGTTTGTAAGCTTCTAGAGGCAGAAACTCAGCCTTAAGTCACATGTTTCAGTTTTTCGGGCATATTTTCTGTATCTTTCTAGGGTAGGATTACTCAAAATTGTAGCCCAAGACCATGTTACGTCTAGAGATTATTTTAGGTAGAGCGTTATATTTTGATAAAATGAATAATGTGATATGCTTATTTTAAAGATATAACCTGATATCTAACTTAAAAACAGTCATTAAGAAGTAACAAGGCAAAAATCATCCCTAGGAAACTAAATAATAATAGAAGTCCATGAGAATCAATTTGTTATATTGGACACCAGGAATGGCTCAGAATTTATTTTTATATTTACCTTTTCTTTATTATACATAATGTTAACTTAGACAAAAATAATATGTAAAAAGAGACAAGGTAGAACTCAAGTTGTTGAATGTTGAGGAAGATTGCTCTGTGGGACTATGGTATATAGATAGTCTTAATTTTATTAGCCATGACAGCGATCCCTTTAATTAACTGAGAAAAAAAAGAAAGGCAATCAACTTGGTGTGCTGCCTTGCACCAAGTGTTACACATAGTAAGAAATGCATTAGTATAAAGGAAAATAAAATTGCAAAATTTACCCCCTCAATAGTGTATCCCTAAGGTCATTCACACACTCAGTCCTTCAATCATTCAACAAACACTCACTGAGCATTGTCTATGAAGCAAGCTCTGTTCAACAAACTATTTGGATGCTATAGTGACTGTGTAAAAAAGCTTAAAAATGTTTATTTTTAACAGGTGATCTGAATGACTGTGATGAGCCTTCAGGTTTAGGAAGCACTAGTCTGTGTTACATGAATATTTAGTCATATATTCATTAAAACTGTCCTTATGAAACATGTATTTTCCATGTGGGGAAGTAGGCAATAAACAACTGAGCAAATAAATACACCATATGACATAATAAATACTACAGAAAAAATGGACTTCCCCAGTGACTCAGTGGTAAAGAATCCATCTACAATGCAGGAACCACAGGAGACTTGAGTTTGATCCCTGAATAGGGACTATCCCCTGGAGCAGGGCGTGGCAACCCACTCCAGTATTCCTGCCTGGAAAATCCCATGAACAGAGGAGTCTTCTGGGCTATATAGTCCATAGGGTGGCAAAGAGTCGTACACAACTGAAATGACAGCTCTCAGACATGCACATAGAAAAAATAAACCATGGTAATACCAATTTTGGGCAGGTGGTGTTATTCAGTAACAGTTATTCAGTGAAGGTGGCACTTGAACGAGATCTGAAGAAAGGAAGAGAGTGAGTCATGGCATATCTGGGAGAAGAGTATTCCAGAAAGAGAGACAGAGGAAGGCCCTAGAACAGGAGCTTAAATGGAATGTTTAAGGAACAACAAAGGGGACAGACTGGGAAGTTGAGCCACTGGAGAGAAGTAGGAAATGAGGTTAGTGAAGCAGCAGAGGGGCTGAACGTGAAAGGCTATTTGGCCATTAATAAGATTTGGAATTCTTCCAGGTATAAAATAGATGGCTAGTGGGAAGTTGCTGTATAACAGGGAGCTCAGCTCAGTGCTCTGTGATGACTCAGAGGGGTGGGACGGTGGGTGGTGGTGTGGTAGGAGGGAGGTTCAAGAGGGAGGGTGGTAGTATAGTATGTATACTATATATATGTGTGTGTGTGTGTGTGTGTGTGTGTGTGTACTATATGTATATATATAGCTGATTTATGTAGTTCAGCAGAAAATAACAATTTAAGCTATTATATACTCCAATAAAAAAACTAAAAAAAAAAAAAAAGAATAGTCACACCACATATTTCTAATTGAAACTTTGCAACATCCATTTACATCCTGAGTCTGACTAATCTAAAAGTACTTTCCAGGTGGAGCTAGTGATAAAGAACTCACTCGCCAATGCAGGAGACATAAGAGATGTGAGTTCAATCCCTGGGTCGGGAAGATCCCCTGGAGGAGGACATGGCAACCCACTACAGTATTCTTGCCTAGAAAATTCTATGGATGGAGGAGCCTGGTGTGCTACAGTCCATAGGGTTGTATAACCTAACTTATGTTTTAGAAAACTTATTTTGCCTGCAATGTTGAGTATAGACCATAGGAAGAGCAAGTGTGGAAGCAGGGAGACAAGTCAGATGAACAGGCTATAATGTGCACAGAAAATAAAATTTTATTTTATCATAATAAAAATGGTAAGAAATGGATCAACTTTGCATGTGTTTTGACAGTAGAGCCAACAGTATATCCTGAAAAATTAGGAGTGGGTTTGGGAAAAATAGAGGAATGAAGGATTATTCTACATCTTTTGTTTTTGTTCTTAGTTTGCTCATATTTTATTTAGTTTTGCTTGGTTTTTTTGTTTGTTTTT
This sequence comes from Moschus berezovskii, assembly GCF_049115385.1. Lineage (NCBI taxonomy): Eukaryota > Metazoa > Chordata > Mammalia > Artiodactyla > Moschidae > Moschus > Moschus berezovskii. The sequence continues at coordinate 36,315,793 of NC_142467.1, read as the reverse complement.
ATCTGTGCAACTGGAAAGAAAGAATTTCCATTTATTAAAAAGAGAAGACTCTTAGAAGATTAATGCTGGGGAGAAAAGGACAGAAATCAAAGCGTGGTTTGAGACATAAATATTTAGTTAAATAAGTCTGAAGTACATCAAAATAGAAACAGTAAGTAGGCATTTGAATCTATGAATCTAGTGTTTCGGGAAGGAATCAAGGTTGGAGACAGAAATTTCAGAATTGTTAATACTGAGAAGGTATTAAAGCCATGAGATCTGATGAAATCACAAAGTGAGGGAGAATGGAAAGGGACATTCCAGGGATGTAGCCCTGAGATGTCCCAAATAAGTTAGGGAGATGAAAAGGAACTAACAGACTGAGGAAAAGTGCCCATTGATATAGAATAAATGTCAAAAAAGAATGGTGTCCCCAAAGCTAAATTGAAAATTAGGAAATGAACACCTGTGTCAAATGACCTGAATGGTCAAATAAGATATGAATTGGGGATTGGCTACTAGACGAGCAAAAGGAAAGTCACTGATGACTCTGATAAGCACAAGTTTGAAGGAATGAGCAGAGACATGCACAGGAGAACTGGAGGAAAGAAAGTGGCCACAGGTGACAGAGACTGTCTTTCTAGCAGTGTTGCTATACACGTGCGCAGGCATGCCAAGTTGCTTTAGTCATGTCCAACTCTTTGCGACCCTATGACCACAGCCTGCCAGGCTCCTCTGTTCATGGGATTCTCCAAGCAAGAATACTGGAGTTGGTTGCCGTGCCCTCCTCCAGGGGATCTTCCCGAACCCAGGGATCGAACCCAAGTCTCTTATGTCTCCTGAATTGGGAGGCAGGTTCTTTACCACTAGCGCCACCTGGGAAGCTCGCTGTTATACAGGAGATGCGGAATGAGATAGGAGCCAGAGGAGAAAGTATAACCAAGCATTTTTTGGTGTATGATGGAATATAAGTCCATACAATTAGACTAATAAAAATTACAGTGGAAAAACTAATTTCCAGAAAAGAGAAGAATTGCTAAAATGATATTTTTGAGAAAGCACAGGAAAATAGGACTCTCTGGACTAAGGAAACCAGTTTTTCCATAGTAACAGAAAAGAAGGCAGGATAAGTGAATACAAATGCATACAAGCTCACAAATGTGGTAGCATCCGCTAATACCCCGTGAAGTATGAAATGAAAGTCACTCAGTCATACCTGACTCTTTAAAACGCTATGGACTGTAGCCCTCCATGGAGTTCACCAGGCAATAATAATGGAGTGGGTTGCCATTCCCTTCTCCAGGGATCTTCCCAACCTAAGGATGGTACCCAGGTCTCCTTCATTGCAGGCACTTTCTTTACTGTCTGAGCCACAAGGGAAGCCCTAGTACCAGGCCTCAAATACCCAAAATAATCTATGTTTCATTTGACAAGAAGAAAAGATGAGCCAGTATTCTGTTTCCAGCAATAACCTTTACTAGAAGATTTTAAACGGATCCAAGTTTTGAAGGAATATAAATTTACAGAGGTGTTCTAATTCAATCAGCTGGAAAGAAAATTAGAAAACAGCAATATTCAGGTATGTAATCAATCATACAATCTTGATTTCAAAAGCTCCCTAACAAAGAATGAAGGAGGAGTAAAGTTGGAAAGTTACTTCCACTTAAGAATATTACTCTTTCTTTTTATTGTTATCTATCACAACTAACCATAACATAACTCAATAATGAACCATTTCCTTGACTGCAGTTGGTCCTAACTATAGGATGAGGTGATCGATCATGGCCTGGCTTAGTCAATGATGATATATCTCTTTCAACTTTACAATAGAATTTGCCTTAAGAGGCCCTGATACCTTTGAAATTGAAATGACCATTTAAAAGCCTATAGAAATACGTAATACACTGAAACAGTATACATCTGGATGGGATCCAAAAAGTGATTAGCTTAGCCTGTTACCCCACCTCAGGCCAAAGTCCCTAGAATGCTGAAGCATCAGTTCTGGATCAGGGTCGGACTTGATCCACATCCAAAATAAATTAATGATATAGGAAAACTTGAACAAGGTTGACCATTAAGCCCTTGAGAACAACTGAGGCTTGCATTTCTTATTCTGATGAGCTAACAACAATAACAAAAAATATAATAATGAAACTACACAATCTTCAACTTTAAGCTAATTTTTTCACTGACCACAAGTATACACAGCATTCTCTCGATATCCAGTAGCTTAAGAATACTACTTCTAAGTGCAAAAACATCTTTACTTTATTTGATAATATTTGATATTTACACATAGAATCAGAAACTTTTCACTCTTGATCCAAAAATGATGGCTGAGCCAAGGCCTACAATTAATTTATTTTAATTAGTTGTTGGGAGTCAGTCATTCTTCTGCTTCCGATGTTAGAGTTAAATCATTTCTGCCTCTTTCCAAATGAATGACCCAGAGTCACCCTACAAGCAGACCAATTCTTTTGGGCAATACAAAATTAAGTTGTTTAACTTCCAAATATTGAAAACTCTTATAAATAGAACCTAAACTTTACTCATCATATAGTTACCAATCCTTCGTCATGGCTTGATGAGAATATAAAACACTTAACTCTGAAAAGATATGTCATGATGTAACACGTTTTGGTACATCACACTTTTTGAGTCATTAATAAATATACAAATCTACACAAAGTACATGTCATTGGAAAACCAAGCACAGGAAGTATCTGAATGACTTGCAAGCACCTGATAATCAGGAGAGATGGTGTCTTGAAGGACAAGTTGAGCTTTTCAAGTGTTCTAACCTACATGAATCATTAATATTTCTTCAATTATTTAGGACACAATTTTTACTTTTCACTGAAGGCATCATAAGATTTATAATAGTCTCTTCAGTGGTCATATTACCACTTCTGTTTACCTAAATAAAACTGTATCTTCTTTTATGCATGTGCCCACGACCACACTGCAACACTTAAGACCAAATGCACAGTGCAGCAGGCTTTGTAACATCAACCACTTCATTTTTCTTAATCCCCACGGATATCAAAAGAAAATATTTCAGCATTTTTAAATACCTGTGGCATAAAGAACTGAAGCAGAAATAACTGGAAATAGAATCATGTCCACTATAATTAGCTGATATATAATTCCACATGTAAACTACAGTAATACAAATACATAAATGATTCTAGTCACAGTTTTCCATCCATGGAACCACAGCTAGCTTTTCTTCACTTTTTTCCTAACTAGAAATTTCATGGGTGAGTCAGAACTCAAAAGAAAGTGAGGAGGGAAAAGAGTCAGAAAGCCTTTGAATAAAGTTATACAAAAAAAATCCTGGACTTCACTGGTAGTTCAGTGGTTAAGAATCTGCCTGTTAACGCAGGAGACATGGATCATGGATTATAGTCCATCCTCCTAGTCCAGAGGATCCCACATGCCACGGAGCAGCTAAGCCTGTGCACTACAACCACTGAGCCTGTGCCTTAGAGGCTGAGAGCCTTAACTCCTGAAGCCTGCTCACCCTAGAGACCATGCTCTGCAACAAGAGAAGCCACCACAAGAAGAAGCCAGTACACCGCAATGAAGAGAGTAGCCTCTGCCCAATGAGACGAAGGAAAGCCCTTGCACAGCAATGAACGCCCAGCGCAGCCAAAAAGAAGTAAATAAAGAAATAAAAAGTTTTAATCCTAATTTTCTTATCTATAGTAATAGAAAACAGTTCTGTCTCCGTAATGTCATCTAATATTATAAATGGGAAATTAACAGCATAAGTCTAAGCTTTTCACTAATTCTAGAAGCACTTCTGGGTTCAGAGCTTCTTTCTTCACTCCTTATGTCCTGTTCATGGTTGGAAAAGGCATGGAGGGCACTGATTCTCAGAACTGATTATGCACCAGAACCAGGTCTGTTTATCTAGAATCCGCCCACCCCATCAGGAGGAGATTGGCCCCACAGCTCCTAAGGACTACATGGCTTCGATTTCATTATTTATGTTTAGTCTTCCTATTACAGCAGCATTCAGAAAGCAGGTTAAATGGAAATGTTTTGAGTTTCCGTTTTGTGGTACGAATACTGACAGCAGCTTGTAACATCTACTGCAGTGAGCCCTGGTGACTATCCACACACGGTATGAAAGGTAGGAGCAAGATGCTAGTATCCACCGAGTGAACACAATTCCCTCTGCTCTTGCTTTCTGCTCTATGTTCCAAGAAGGTTATAGCTTTAGATAGTCAATAGATGACATATTCAATATTCTGTAGACCCAAGTACCCCCAGACAGTATTTTTCATGAAAAAATATGACCATATTGTTCCCTGCATTGATCAGTAATGCATTGAAAACTGGTTTTTACACATTCTAATGGCAATATAGTTGAGAAAAGATGGCCCTGATGATCAAAGACCTATAGCTTACTCTAAGTCACCAAACATTTAGGATTGCAGAACTGTCATTTTTCAGGTTCTCTTGCTGGTATATGGGGATGGAATCTGATTACAAGCAAATGCTATGGGGTTCTGATTGAGAGAGTCCTGGATACATGTTTACAGGAGATGGTCAAGGGTAGCATGCACCTTCCAGTCTATCACTATGACACTCCTCCCCACAAGGCCACAGGAAATAAGGCAATGACATTGTGAGATAAGTTCACTGGGGATTGTCTTTGGGATTGAGTCAAGTCTCAAAGCAGAATTTAAACAACTGTGTATCCCAGCAGGCCCAGTCTTTTTTAGAGCTTTTACCTGCATTTGCTTCCACAGAAGCAGGGACCATGCTGTCACCTTTCCATCCCACTCATGGTGGCAACTCGAAACCAGACGGCACATCTAATTGGCTTATTCACTCTGAAAACACACACACACACAAACACAGAAAGAGAGTCTACTTTAAACAGCACAAGTTTTTTGTTTGTTTGTTTGCTTTCCCTGCTTACTGAGACAAAGCTCAGTACCTTTAAAAAATAAGAGATGTGTTAGTATAAGGTGCAGTACAATTCCTTCTCTGAGAACATTTTACTGTAGGTCTCTAATTGACCTTCATTTAAATGAATCACTAGATTAAAAAATCAGCTCCATTCCCTCTAACTGACTCACCAAACTGACTAATATCCATTGATTGATGAAATTTGGGGCATTTTTCTAACACTCTACCTAATTATGGGCCTACCAACCGGGTTGTAATTTTAGCAAGAGTCAACTGTGTTTCTTTGTTCCTACTCCATTTAGACCAACAGAACTTGTTAAAGTAATTAAAGCACTTATTAAACTACTGTGGAGAGAATTCCCTTGTGGTCAAGTGGTTAGGGGTTTCCCAGGAGGTGGTACTAGTGGTAAAGAACCTGCTGCCAATACAGGAGACATAAGAGATGTGGGTTCAGTCCCTGGGCCAGGAAGGTCCCCTTGAAGAGGGCATGGCAACCCATTCCAGTGTTCTTGCCTGGTAAATACCATGGACAGAGGAGCTTGGTGGGCTACAGTCCATAGGGTCACAAACAGTCAGACACAATTGAAGCAACTTAGCGCACACACACACACCAGAGGTTAGGACTCCTGGCCAGGTTTGATCCTTTTTCGGGAATCTAAGATTCCATAAGCTGTGAGCCTTAAAAAATTTTAAAAACTATCATGTAACCACTAAAATATGAATCCAAAAGAATGAAAGGTGTTTTTTTATGACAACCAAGTTGAATGTTTTGAAAAGATTTTCTAAATAGGACTACAATTAAAAATTTTCCTGTTAAGTATGAATGAGATTGTGGGGGGGTCATAAAGAAATCTAGATAGAGTCTGGAAGTTGATAGCTTCACAAATATTTTTAAATCCTGAATCTTTTTAAAGAAATAGAAACTGGAAACAAGATATGAATGGCCCAGCCTCATGGGGGCAGCTTAGTCAAGAAAAAGAGAACTCCAGTCAGTGAAGCTCCCCTCAAAGGCCTCAGATTATACTAGTGAGATCACCAAAGCAATATATATTTAAGTATTTTACACTAAAACAAAATACTTAAGTATGTACACTTCATTTTTTCCTGATTCCCTCTTTACAAGACTTGTTCAATTAATCCGCCACCCATTGTTTCTATTTACTTTGAGTAAGGTCTGCTTTTATTTTGCTAATTTAACCACATTTCACTTTCTCCTGTTACTCTACTTCCCCAAGGCAAACCCTTCTGAATAGTATTTATTAAGAAATCTCTCTATAGCGTGACTAAAAAACGCTGGCAAGTAAAAAGATAGCAAGTCTTTGCACTGTAACAGTGAGTAATGATAAGGAATCCTAACAACATGCATACATTAAGATTTCATTCTGGCTTCAATTTACTTCTAACCCTGTTATCATCCCATGACATTTTGCACTACTAGGGGAAGAGGTTGGCTAAAGTCGTTGGTACAGATGCAATTTATGGCAATTTAAACTGAGTCAAGAAGTTAATAACTTTGAAATAATGCATGCACCTCACACTGAGTTTAATCAGGGCTTATTAAAGATGAGTTACATGTGCCTTTTCGCCCTTCATATATCCTCATGTAAAAACAAGTTTACCTGTAATTAAGCAAAAGCCCTCACAGTTCTCTTAATATTTTCTAAATTGTGAGCTTTTAGTAAAAATGACTTGTCAGAACATAAATGGTTAAAAAAAAAAGATTCCTGCAGCTCAACTTCATCACTCCTCAGGTACATTATCAGCTAAAAGCACATTTTTCTCCACTCTGAAAGTACAGAAAATGACACTGTTGTGAAGCCTCCAGGACTCCTCACTAAACATGAATATTCAGTACCAAGAACAGAAGCTTCAGCACATCAAATTAAATGTAACCTTAAGAAGAGCTTATCATTTTTTAGTCATTTGCATCTTTTCCCCCTAGACTTCCCTTCCAAACTGTGGAGGATGACTGGGCGTTTCTATCCAGTCAGCATGAACTTCAAATTCTTTTGCTGGGGCTCCAGGGTGGGAGCTCTGACTGGTCACCTATAACAACCATGCAACCGCCAATGAGTCAGTATTCTGTGGATAAGGGTATCACCAACAAGCCTCGAGACACTATTCAAGTCCTGTGAGAGTTAACTATGTGTTAGGAATTCTCAACTAGGATTGTTTGGTTACAAGTATCAGAAACCCCATTAAAGCCGATTTAAGCACCAGCAGACAATCCACTCCAGTATTCTTGCCTGGAGAATTCCATGGACAGAGGAGCCTGGTGGGCTACAGTCCATGGGGTTACAAAGAATCAGACATGACTAAGCAATTAATGCTTTCACTTTTCTCAGGGATATACTACACTTAACCTGGAAGTTACAGGGGAGCAAACTGGCCTCAGGCATAGATGGTTGAGGGGTTCAAACAATGAGATCATATCCCTTCTTCCTTATGAATCTCTGCTTTCCCAGAAAACCCTCACTGCACACAGGCAGCGATAGTGTATGTTGTACTGCGAACCTGCGAATTCAGTAAAAAGAACACCAATCAGTGTCTGTGTCAGCCTCTGGATTGTTAAGGTCCCTGGTTGGGTTACATGCTTTCAGCAGGGTACCCAGGGCCAAAGAATTAACCCTTTCAGAGACCAGGGAATGGGAAAAAGACATTTCCCCCCCGCAAAAAAAAAAAAAACAGACGCAGGACAAACCAAAAATAAATTTAATTAAATAGTCAGCATCCACAAACATCCCATAAAAGAGTTAACAGACAGGGAGATAGCCAGGGAGGATACATATGAGTAAGGACAAGGATGCAAGCTTTGGAATCAGAGTTCTGTCTTTGAAAACTGTTTACCACCTACAAGCAGTGAGTCCCTAAGTCAGTCATCTCTCTAAGCCTGTTTTCCCACCTGCAAAGCAAATGCATGTCCTAGCTGGCATGCACTTAGCAAAGGGCCTTCCAAAGAGTTGCTGCTGCTGCTGCTAAGTCACTTCAGTCATGTCCGACTCTGTGTGACCCCATAGACAGAAGCCCACCAGGCTCCCCCTTCCCTGGGATTCTCCAGGCAAGAACACTGGAGTGGGCTGCCATTTCCCTCTCCAATGTGTGAAAGTGAAAAGAGAAAAGAGAAAGTGAAGTCATTCAGTCATGTCTGACTTGTAGCAACCCCATGGACTGCAGCCTACCAGGCTCCTCCGTCCATGGGATTTTCTAGGCAAGAGTACTGGAGTGGCTTGCCATTGCCTTCTCCATTCCAAAGAGTAGATACCCAATAATGTGTGCTCAGTTTCTAAGTAGTGTCTGGTTCTTTGTGAGTTGCTATTTCCTTCTCCGGGTGACCTTCCTGACCCAAGGATCGAATGTGCTTCTCCGGCAATTGGCAGATGGATTCTTTGCCACTGTGCCACCTGGGAAGCCCAGACAACAAGGGGTAGTTCTTATTTGGGTGCAGCAAAGGAGCCAAAATAAGGAGATCAAGCCAGTCAACCCTAAAGGAAATCAAACTTGAATATTCATTGGAGGGACTGGTGCTGAGGTTGGAGCTCCAATACTTTGGCCACCTGATGCAAAGAGATGACTCACTGGAAAAGACACTTATGCTGGGAAAGATTGAGGGCAGGAGGAGAAGGCAGTGACAGAGGATGAGACGGTTGGATGTCATCATTGACTAAATGGACATGAGTTTGAGTAAGCTCTGGGAGATGTTGAAGGACAGGGAAGCCTGGCATGCTGCAGTCTATCGGGATGCAAAGAGGTGGACATGAATGAGCAACTGAACAACAATCAAAAAGAAGCAGAGAGTTGGAGAGATATGAAAAAAAAATGGAAGTTTACTCCCTCTGTGCTGTGCTCAGTCACTCAGTTGTGTCCAGCTCTTTGCAACCCCATGGAGTATAGCCTGTCAGGCTCCTCTGACCATGAAGAATCTCCAGGAAAGAATACTGGAGTGGGTTGCCATGCCCTTCTCCAAGGGATCTTCCCATCCCAGGGACTGAACTCAGGTCTCCCACATTCCAGGCGGATTCTTCACCGTCTGAGCCACCAGGGAAGCCCTTACTTCCTCTCAGTTCAGTTCAGTCGCTCAGTCGTGTCTGACTCTGTGAACCCATGAACTGCAGCACGCCAGACCTCCCTGTCCATCACCAACTCCCAGAGTCCACCCAAACCCATATCCATTGAGTTGGTGATGTCATCTAACCATCTCATCCTCTGTCATCCCCTTCTCCTTCTGACCTCAATCTTTCCCAGCATCAGGGTCTTTTCAAATGAGTCAGCTCTTCACATCAGGTGGCCAAAGTATTGGAGTTTCAGCTTCAACATCAGCCCTTCCAATGAACACCCAGGATTGATCTCCTTTAGGATAGACTGGATGGATCTCTTTGCAGTCCAAGGGACTCTCAAGAGTCTTCTCCAACACCACAGTACAAAAGCATCAGTTCTTCGATGCTCAGCTTTCTTTACAGTCCAACTCTCACATCCATACATGACCAATGGAAAAACCATAGTCTTGACTAGATGGACCTTTTTGGACAAAGTAATGTCTTTGCTTTATAGTATGCTGTCTAGATTGGTCATATCTTTCCTTCCAAGGAGTAAGCGTCTTTTAACTTCATGGCTGCAATCAACATCTGCAGTGATTTTGGAGCCCCAGAAAATAAAGTCTGACACTGTTTCCCCATCTATTTGCCATGAAGTGATGGGACCAGATGCCATGATCTTAGTTTTCTGAATGTGGAGCTTTAAGCCAACTTTTTCACTCTCCTCTTTCACTTTCATCAAGAGGCTCTTTAGTTCCTCTTCACTTCCTGCCATAAGGGCAGTGTCATCTGCATATCTGAGGTTATTGATATTTCTCCCAGCAATCTTGATTCCAGCTTGTGCTTCATCCAGTCCAGCATTTCTCATGATGGATTCTGCATATAAGTTAAATAAGCAGGGTGACTATATACAGCCTTGATGTACTCCTTTTCCTATTTGGAATAGTCTGCTTGCTGTTCCATGTCCAGTTCTAACTGCTGCTTCCTGACCTGCACACAGGTTTCTCAAGAGGCAGATCAGGTGGTCTGGTATTCCCATCTCTTCCAGAATTTTCCACAGTTTATTGTGATCCACACAGTCAAAGGCTTTGGCATAATCAATAAAGCAGAAATAGATGTTTTTCTGGAACTCTCTTGCTTTTTCCATGATCCAGAGGATGTTGGCAATTTGATCTCTGGTCCCTCTGCCCTTTCTAAAACCAGCTTGAACATCCGGAAATTCACAGTTCATGTATTGCTGAAGCCTGGTTTGGAGAATTTTGAGCATTACTTTACAAGCGTGTGAGATCAGTACAATTGTGCGGTAGTTTGAGCATTCTTTGGCATTGCCTTTCTTTGGGATTGGAATGAAACTGACCTTTTCCAGTCCTGTGACCACTGCTGAGTTTTCCAAATTTGCTGGCATACTGAGTGCAGCACTTTCACAGCATCATCTTTCAGGATTTGAAATAGCTCAATTGGAATTCCATCACCTCCACTAGCTTTGTTCGTAGTGATGCTCTCTAAGGCCCACTTGACATCCCATTCCAGGATGTCTACCTCTAGGTGAGTGTGAGTGAGCACATCATTGTGATTATCTGGGTTGTGAAGATCTTTTTTGTACAGTTCTTTTGTGTATTCTTTCCACCTCTTCTTAATATCTTCTGTTTCTGTTGGGTCCCTACCATTTCTGTTCTTTATTTTTCTCATCTTTGCATTAAATGTTCCCTTGGTATCTCTAATTTTCTTGAGGAGATCTCTAGTCTTCCCCATTGTATTGTTTTCCTCTATTTCTTTGCATCAATCACTGAGGAAGGCTTTCTTATCTCTCCTTGCTATTCTTTGGAACTCTGCATTCAAATTTGTATATCTTTCCTTTCCTCCTTAGCTTTTCACTTCTCTTCTTTTCACAGCTATTTGTCAGTGCTCCTCAGACAGCCATTTTGCTTTTTTGCATTCATTTTTCTTGGGGATGGTCTTGATTCCTGTCTCCTGTACAGTATCATGAACCTCCATCCATAGTTCATCAGGTACTCTATCAGATCTAGTCCCTTAAATCTATTTCTCACTTCCACTGTATAGTCATAAGGGATTTGATTTAGGTCATACCTGAATGGTCTCGTGGTTTTCCCTACTTTCTTCAATTTAAGTCTGAATTTGGCAATAAGGAATTCATGATCTGAGCCACATTTAGCTCCCATCTTGTTTTTGCTGACTGTACAGAGCTTCTCTAACAGGGAGTAAGTAAAATGACCATATTTTCTTTGAAACATTTCAAAATAAAATTTATCATAAACTTATGAAATAGCAATTATATTTAAATATCAAAGTAGTGTTATATGGTATTACAATGACATTTACAAACCAAGCATGTGCTCAGAGTGTGTAGTTGCAATAAATACACGGCAAACTTTTTCAGTCTCAATATTTGAATTGATATTTAATATACACTGAATAATTAGCACAACTGAAAATGTGTTTCTAAAAACAGAATTAGGAGAAGGCAGCAGCAAAGGCTTGTGGATAAGCAAGGAGTGGAGGCTATTTAGAGTTTGAAATCCCATTTCTGGCTCTCACAGTAATCTCCTCTATGACCTTGACTACCAGTCCATTAACTTCTCAATGCTCGCCTCATCTGGGAAAGAAAAAGCTAGTGAGCTCTAATCACCTCTAAAAGACAGTTTGTGTTCGAGAACATGACACGAAAAAGGAAGAGGGTGTATTTCAATCCTGAAATTTCACCTCACCTCCCGGGACAATTGTATTAAATGAGCAATTAATTAATATACACTTATTCTTCTCATCAGTTGTACATCCATGTTAATTGGGCTTTAATAAGTAAGATCAAATCTACTAAATAGGCAAACTGTATAGTTAACAAAGGAATTCAAGTCCACAGAATCACAGAGATATAGAGACAGGTAATCCCAGAGTTGAACTAGTCTAGCCTATTCATTTTATAGATTTGGAGAATCAGAACCAAGTTCATATCTTCCAAGCCTGAACTCTCTTCTACCATTCCACTTAAGAGATTTTCTTTTTAAGATTCTAGAGTCTTCTTTTAAGGCAGTTTTAGGTCTCTCAACTACAAGGAGTGAAATAGAGTCCCCCTAAAATTGAATTCCTGTGCAAAGTTTAAGACTAACCTCTCTATCTAAATTGTTCTTCCCTTTCTTTCCCAACACCTGTTCCTCTCAAGATTCAGTTCAGTTTAGTTCAGTTCAGTCGCTCAGTCATGTCCGACTCTCCGCGACCCCATGAATCACAGCACGCCAGGCCTCCCTGTCCATCACCAACTCCCGGAGTTCACTCAAACTCATGTCCACAGAGTCGGTGATGCCATCCAGCCATCTCATTCTCCGTCGTCCCCTTCTCCTCCCGCCCCCAACCTTTCCCAGCATCAGAGTCTTTTCCAGTGAGTCAACTCGTCGCATGAGGTGGCCAAAGTATTGCAGTTTCAGCTTTAGCATCAGTCCTTCCAATGAACATCCAGGATTGATCTCCTTTAGAATGGACTGGTTGGATCTCCTTGCAGTATAAGGGACTCTCAAGAGTCTTCTCCAACACCACAGTTCAAAAGCATCGATTCTTCGGCGATCAGCCTTCTTCACAGTCCAACTCTCACATCCATACATGACCACGGGAAAAACCATTGCCTTGACTAGACGGACCTTGGTTGGCAAAGTAATGTCTCTGATTAAAGAATATCAAAGAAAAGGGGGAACTGAAACCAAGCAGGACTCTGTGGGGCCATCCCAGGCACAAAAGTCTTCCATGTCCCCCGTTTCTTGTTTTGAAGGAAAAGGGTTTCTGTCTCATAGACCTTCCGGGAGTTCCAAAGGGCAGATTCAAATAGTCATTAATTAGGGAAGTAAAGAAATGCAGAGAGAAACAATAGTGCAGAGATGAGTCTTGGTCTTGGCTCCCTGCCAAGAGATATACAGAACAACCTGATACGTAATCTCTGAGTGCTTCTACAGGAACCAAGCCCCCAGTCAGGTGGAGCAAAACCAGCTGGAACCATAGGCTGATAACTGAGATACCTGAAACACCACCTGGTTACCTCATCACCAACAAAGCAGAGGAAGGTCACACGCCCTGCAGGCCTCCCCCAAAATTCTCCTATAGAAACTGTTCCCTGAAAACTATTGGGGAGTTCAGGTCTTTTGAGCATGAGCCATTCCTTTCATTTCTCCACTCCAAACTTCAACATTTCAGTTTGCTTGACCTCACTGTGCACTAAACACACAAACTTAGGTTCAATAAGAAAAAAAAAAAAAGATGTAACAGGCAATGCTGAACACTGATGGTCCAGATTAGGGATTGGTTGAAAAGATGTCCTTGAGATGAGATACTGGGGAAAGCCCTTAACCATGGGGACGAATGAAAGAGCAGAAAGATAAAGAAATATTCAGAGAACTTTAACTTAATAATCTCCACATCCCACAAGTACAGTGCATGGTTATCTACAAAGTAAAGAATCAGGTAGATGGACATCAGAGTGAGAAATAAATGCTAGAATTCAATAGAAATGTTCACTTTACTAATCAATAAAAGATTACTAAATTAGCAGTTGGCAAGGAAAATGTTCAATAAAATGTCATCATATCCACAATGATTTTGAGTACCTACAAGCAAATTCTAAGCAAAGAAAAGATGATTATTAGTAGGTAATATGTGCTAAATGCCTAGAAAATCAACAAACTCATTGTGTTTAATGATAGACAAAACTTATTTTTTAATCTTAAATATATAGCCTATGTAACATAATCTTTATGGCTCAGAGAACAACTGCTAAAAACTGATTCGAGTAAAACTCTTGAGATTCTAGAGTGAAAAGCTCAACAGATCCTCTCTCAAAAAGCATTGATAAGACTGAAAAATAATCCAAAACTAACATTTCAGAATTTTGAAATGGACCAAAGATGGCATACCACAAATTGAGATGGGTTTATTCAAGAATAAAAGCCTAAATCTTGGGTCATAACCGTAGGAGTCTGTGGGGTTTTAGCCTGGAACTGCTTCCAACCCCTGACCCAGCACCATCAGCTACATAGATCTACTAGGGTCAGGGCAAGCTGTGAAAACCAGCAGTTTTATTGCCTGAGAGGGACACTGATTTAGAGGAAAAGTAAAAAAAAAAAAAAGTGCTCCTAGGAACTGCCAAAAAGGGTAGTGCTCCCTTCAGCAGCACATATACTGAAAAAAAAAGAGTAGCCACCTTGATGTTAACAAGATGGGAAAGATCCAAATCACAGCTGACCTCAGATGATCCTAGATAGCGCTAGTAAGAACAGGCAGACTAGCTAGAAATTTAACAGAATGATTCAGAGAATAAGATTCATGTATTGGGTTTTGATAAGCTTACTACATACCCCTGGTAACCTGAGACTGCACATAAAGAAAAGGTCAGACAAGAGGGAAATCACACACACTTCACTAATTAGGAGGTCATGCACATGTACAGAGGTAAAACAAGAGGGCTGAGCAATGACACTTCCCCTGGTGGTCCAGTGGCTAAGACTTCACCTTCCAATGTAGGGGATGAGGGCTTGATCCCTGGTTCTTAGGGAACTAAGAATCCCACATGCCACAGGGAGTAGCCAAAAAAAAAGAAAAAATGAATAAATAAACACAACATTGTAAATTAACTATACTTCAATTAAAAAAAAATTAAAAGAGGACTGAGCAGTAAATAAAATCAGGGAAGATTTATCACCTCATAGAACTTTGAATGCATTACCCCAACCACACATATATCCATTGGCAAAGGGTAGAAACGCTACCAATTTTAAATGTTTGAACATGATGGAAATGTTCAGAATATGTTACCCCTAAATATGCTACTTTGGCACAAGAATTATTTTGAGTTGAAGGCAGTTCAGAAGCAGATAAAAGAAAAGATCCCTGCCTTCTTTCTCTTTGCCTAAAAGCAGGACACAAGTTTTCAAAGATGTCTCTTCTCTCCTCTCTACTAAAAAGGACAAAAGTCAGTCATTGGAGACAACTTTAGACCCTATTAGCCCAATGCCTTTTATCTACCATTATTTTCCCATATATTTACATTCCTATAGTTTGATGCTCGTGAGGCCTATAATTGCTTTCTTTTGTCTATAATTTCTTTACCAATTTATTGTACTTTGTTGGAGGTACTTTATAAGTCTGAATTCTAAGCCAGATCGCTGAGTTACTCTTCCTAGAACTATATATATATATATAAATTAACTTATGTTTTTATTTTATCTTGTTAATCTTTTATTATAGAACCTCAGCCAAGAATTTAAGATGAATAGAGGAAAAATTTTCCACCCCTACAAACAAAACTTTGGCCAAACACTGGCTGAATATCAAGTCATGTTTGCTCAAGGGTGACTCCAAGGAAGTCAGATTTTAATCTACATGCAAAACTTAAGGAAAAACTGTAAAAACAAAAAACCAAACAAACAAACAAACAAAAATACTAAATAGAGACATCAACAGCTACACATCAAGGGGGAGACAGACTCCACAGAATTAGTCCAGGCAGCTTACTTAAAAAACAAATAAAAGAGCAACAAAAAATCCACAGAGGGAAAAATCAGAATACAGAATTATATTAAAAATTCCCAGTTTCAACAACAAAAAATATATGTGAAAAAAAGTAGGAAGTTTGATTCTTATTGGGGAAAGAAAAATATAGGCAATTAGAAATGTTTCTGAAGTTTCCCAGATATTGGACATGGCAGAGAAAGATTACAAAACAACTGATAAATATGTTTAAGATACTAAAAGAACCATATCTAAAGAATTAAAGGAAGTTATTATGACAAAGACATATTAAATAGAAAATTTCAATAGAAAGCATTTTTAATGAAAATCCTGGAGTTGACAAGTACAATAACCAACTACTAAATCTGACTTTAGGAAAAGTGGAAACAATATTCTATCATTTACTCTTTCATAAAATTCCCTAAGACCAATATAAATAAAGATACAACAAGAAAATAAATTACAGAACAATATCCCTTATGGATATAGATGTAAAATTTCCTCAACAAATATTAGCAAGTCAAATCCAATAATACTTGATAATGATTAAACACCATGGCTCCAAACAGGGAAAGGAGAACTATAAGGCTGTATATTGTCACCCTGCTTATTTAACTCATATGAAGAATACATCATGCAAAATGACAGGCTGGAAGAAGCACAAGCTGAAATCAAGATTGCCAGAAGAAATATCAATAACCTCAGATATGCAGATGATACTACCCTTACGGCAGAAAGCAAAGAGGAACTAAAGAGCCTCTTGATGAAAGTGAGAGAGGAGAGGAGAGTGAAAAAGCTGGCTTAAAGCTCAACATTCAAAAAAACTAAGATCATGGCATCTGATCCCATCACTTCAGGTCAAATAGAGGGGGAAATATTGGAAACAGTGACAGACTTTATTTTCTTGGGCTCCAAAATCACTGCAGATGGTGACTGCAACCATGAAATTAAAAGATGCTTGCTCCTTAGAAGGAAAGTTATGACCAACCTAGACAGCATATTAAAAAGCAGAGACATTACTTTGTCCACAAAGATATGTCTAGTCAAAGCTATGGTTTTTCCAGTGGTCATGTATGGATGTGAGAGCTGGACTATAAAGAAAGCTGAGCGCCAAAGAATTGATGCTTTTGAACTGTGGTGTGGGAGAAGACTCTTGAGAGTCCCTTGGACTTCAAGAAGACCCAACCAGACCATCCTAAAGGAAATCAGTCCTGAATATTCATTGGAAGGACTGATGCTGAAGCTGAAACTCCAATACTTTGCGCACTTAATGCAAAGAATGGACGCCTCAGAAAAGACCCCCTTGCTGGGAAAGACTGAAGGCAGGAGGAGAGGGGACGACAGAGAATGAGAGGGCCGGATGACATCACTGACTCAATGGACATGAGTTTAAGCAACCTCTGGGAGATGGTGATGGACAGGGAAGCCTGTTGTGCTGCAGTCCACAGGGTCGCAGAGAGTCAGACATGACTGAGCAACTGAACTGAACTGAAATACCATGACCAAGTGGGATTTATCTTTGAAGTGTAAAGTTGGTCTTCTATCTCAAGATCAATCAATGTAACACATTTATTAAAGAACAAAAATCATATGACCATCTCAATAAACACAGAAAAGACGTCTGATAAAAATTCAACATATTCACAACTTAAACTCAACCAAGAAGGAAAAGAAGACAGTCTTTTTCAACTTGATAAAGAGCATTTAAGAAAATCTATGACTAATATCAAACTATACTTTGCTTTCCCGTTAAGTTTGAGAACAAGGCAAGATTGTCACTGTCTGCCCTGCTGTCATCACTTCTATTTGACACTGTACTGGAGTTCTTGCCAGTGCAATAAAGCAAAATAATAATAGAAAGGAAGAAGTAAAATGAAAAAAATAAAACTGTAAAAATTTCTTCATGCACAGTAAAATCTTTATAAAATTCTAGGAAATACACAAAAACACTGCTAGAACAAATAAACATGTCAGCAGGTTCACAAAATACTAGACTAATATTTAATAACTCATTGTATTTTACACATTAACAATGAGCAATGAGAAAAGGATGGAAAGGGACAGTTAGGGAGTTTGGTATTGACATGTACACACTGCTATATTTAAAATGGATCACCAATAAGGTTCTACTGTACTGTACTACTCACAGGGAACTCTGCTCAATGTTACACAGAAGTCTGGATGGAAGGGGAGTCTGGGGCAGAATTGAGACATGTATATGTATGCGTGTGCTCAGTCACATCTGACTCTTCGCAGTTCCATGGACTGTTGTAGTCTGCCAAGCTCCTCTGTCCATTGAATTTTCCAGACAAGAATACTAGAGCAGGTTGCCATTTCCTACTCCAGGGGATCTTCCCAACCCAGGGATTGAACTGGGGTCTCTTATGTTGCCTGCATTGGCAGGCAGATTCTCCACTCAGTAGAATACTATTCAGCAACAAAAAGGAACTAACTACTGATCCATGCTACAATCTGCTCAAAAACATTATCCAAAAGACAAAAAGATTATACATTGCATAAATCTACTTAACTGAACTGTTCCAAACAGTTGGAAACTGTTCCAAACTGTTCCAAAAAAATGAAGAGATAGGCAGTAGATCAATGGCTGTCATGCAAGGAGGTAGGAGCAGAAATTGACCAGCAACAGGCAAGAGGAATTCTTTGAGTTGACAGAAATGTTCTAAAATGGAATTATAATTGCACAACTCTATAAATTTACTAAAATCATTAAATTTTACACTTAGAACAGATGAATTTGATGGTATGTAAATTTCACTTTAAGAAAGCTACTAAAGTAAATGATAGATAAAAAATTAAGTGACTAGAGGTATAATTCAAGCCACTTGCAAATAACATGCCTTGAAATTACACATAGGAATCTAAAACAACTTCTATCTTTCCTTGATTTCTCTTACAGTAGGGGATGGTGCAATCAGTTCTCTGTCAATTTCGAATCATGATTTGGAAGAGATCTGGGAACTGAACTAAATAAAGGAAACAAGTGACACAAGTTTTGTTTTAAACAAGTCTTTAAAGTTTTTAAAGACTAACTGAAAACCTAAACCATAGTGTATTACCATAATAAGATCAAGATCACACACAGGTCACTGAGCACTAAATTTCATTACACTCCATTTTAATCACAGATAATAGATGAATGAAACCATGAATGCTGATATCTCTGAGCCTTAATGTGAGCATCAAAAAGAATCTGAGTCAATTGTTCTAAAAATCAGAAAATTTAAATATTCACTCTTTGCATCCTTCTCTCTTTACACACAAAGAAACTGATTAAACAGATTTCTAAAATCACTGTTTTCCCAGATAAAATACTTCAGAAATTCTTTTCCCACATTTGTAACAATTTAATAATCCTCATTTCTTACCTGAGAAAGACAAATAAAACTTTTCTTTTTTCTAAGGACTAAATTGGGCTGAGGAAAGCAGGTTTCTCTAACCCTACATACATTCAAAGAAAATATGGATGTTTTATTGATATTTATTGATACTGGACTTATAATCACAAAAACTTAAAATACTATTATATTAGGCATTGAAGACTTTGGAATGCTTAGACACAAGTATTTAATTGGCAGTGTTGTATGCACTAGGCAAAGGTTTAAAAGCAAACAGTTGCTTACAGAATGTGTGTTGTTATGGAAACTGGAGTAAGGATGAAGAAAATAAGAAGATTAGAAAACACTGTCATAATGGATAGGAGCTCATTTACAAACTCCATATAAAACCTTTCTTCCTTGACTTATGCTTAAAATCAATCTGATCTCCTATTGTTATCATCAAGTTCAAAATAACTCTCCTGAGGTTTTAGGAGCCAGGCTGATTTTTATATTTATCTTGCTTACCCAGGATTTTCATTGAGCCTGAGTTACAGGATGTAGGGAGGAGTATTAAAGAATCTGTAACAAATTGACCTTATTTAACAACACTGAGAGATTACAAGATCTTTAACATTAGCGCTTGATTTCTGCTTTTCTAAAAATGGACTCGTCCTGCTTTTCAAAATTAAGTGGGAAGACAATCAGTTCAGTTCACTTCAGGCGCTCAGTCATGTCTGACTCTGTGACCCCATGGACTGTAGCAAACCAGGCCTCCCAATCCATCACGAACTCCTAGAGTTTACTCAAACTCATGTCCATTGAGTCGGTAATGCCATCCAACCGTCTCATCCCTGTCATCCCCTTCTCCTCCTGCCTTCAATCTTTCCCAGCACCAGGGTTTTCTCAAATGAGTTAGATTTTCACATCAGGTGGCCAAAATATTGGAGTTTCAGCTTCAACATCAGTCCTTCCAATGAACTTTCAGGACTGATTTCCTTTAGGATGGACTGGTTTGATCTCATTGCAGTCCAAGGGACTCACAAGAGTCTTCTCCAACACCACAGTTCAAAATCATCAATTCTTCTGCACTCAGCTTTCTTTATGGTCAGCTCTCACATCCATAAATGACTACTGGAAAAACCATAGCGTTAACTAGATGAGCCTTTTTGGCAAAGTAATGTCTCTGCTTTCTAATAAGATGTCTACGTTGGTCATAACTTTTCTTCCAAGGAGCAAGTGTCTTTTAATTTCATGGCTGCAATCACCATCTGCAGTGGTTTTGGAGCCCCCCAAAATAAAGTCTGTCACTGTTTCCACTGTTTCCCCATCATTTGCATGAAGTGATGGGAACAGATGCCATGATCTTAGTTTTCTGAATGTTGAGCCTTAAGCCAACTTTTTCACTCTCCTCTTTCACTTTCGGCAAGAAGCTCTTTAATTCTTCTTCACTTTCTGCCATAAGGGTGGTGTCATCTGCCTATCTGAGGTTATTGATATTTCTCCTGGCAATCTTGTTTTCAGCTTGTGCTTCATCCAGCCCAGCGTTTCTCACAATATACTCTGCATATAAGTTAAATAAGCAGAGTGACAATATATAGCCTTGACGTACTCCTTTCCCGATTTGGAAACAGTCTGTTGCTCCATGTCCAGTTCCAACTGTTGCTTCCTGACCTGCATACAGATTTCTCAAGAGGCAAGTCAGGTGGTCTGATATTCCCATCTCTTGAAGAATTCTCCAGAGTTTCTTGTGGTCCACACAGTCAAAGGCTTTGGCACAGTCAATAAAGCAGAAGTAGATGTTTTTCTGGAACTCTCTTGCTTTTTTTGATAATCCAACAGATGTTGGCAATTTGATCTCTGGTTCCTCTGCCTTTTCTAAATCCAGATTAAACATCTGGAAGTTCACGGTTCACATCTGTTGAAGCCTGGTTTGGAGAATTTTGAGCATTACTTTACTAGTGTGTAGGACAAAAGCAATTGTGTGGTAGTTTGAGCATTCTTTGGCATTGCCTTTTTTAGGGACTGAAATGAAAACTGACCTTTTCCAGTTCTGTGGCCACTCCTGAGTTTTCCAAATTTGCTGGCATATTACCTGCAGCACTTTCACAGAATCATCTTTTAGGATTTGAAATAGCTCAACTGGAATTCTATCACCTCCACTAGCTTTGTTTGTAGTGATGCTTCCTAAGGCCCACTTGACTTCACATTCCAGGATATATGGCTCCAGGTTGGTGATCACACCATCGTGATTATCTGGGTCATGAAGATCTTTTTTGTATAATTCTTCTCTGTATTCCTGCCACCTCTTAATATCTTCTGTTTCTGTTAGGTCCATACCATTTCTGTCCTTTATTGTGCCCATCTTTGCATGAAATGTTCCCTTGGTATCTCTAATTTTCTTTAAGAGATCTCTAGTCTTTCCGATTTTATTGCTTTCCTCTATTTCTTTGCCCTGATCGCTGAGAAAGGCTTTCTTATTTATTCTTGCTATTCTTTGAAACTATGAGCCATGCCATGTAGGGCCACCCAAGACAGACGGGTCATGGTGGAGAGTTCTGACAAAATGTGGTCCACTGGAGAAGGGAATGGCAAACCACTTCAGTATTCTTGCCTTGAGAACCCCATGAACAGTATGAAAAGGCAAAAAATTGGACACTAAAAGATGAACTCCCCAGGTTGGTAGGTGCCCAATATGCTACTGGAGATCAGTGAAGAAATAACTCCAGAAAGAATGAAGAGATGGAACCAAAGCAAAAACAACACCCAGTTGTGGATGTGACTGGTGATAGAAGCAAGGTCCAATGTTATAAAGAGCAATATTGCATAGGAACCTAGATTGTTAGGTCCATGAATCAAGGCAAACTGGAAGTGGTCAAACAGGAGACAGCAAGAGTAAACATCAATAGTTTTAGGAATCAGTGAACTAAAATGGACTGGAATGGGTGAACTTAACTCAAATGACCATTATATCTACTACTGTGGGCAAGAATCCCTTAGAAGAAATAGAGTAGCCATCATAGTCAACAAAAGAGTCTGAAATGCAGTACTTGGGTGCAATCTCAAAAATGACGGAATGATCTCTGTTCGTTTCCAAGGCTAACTATCCAATATCACAGTAATCCAAGTCTATGCCCTGACCAGTAATGCTGAAGAAGCTGAAGTTGAATGGTTCTATCAAGACCTACAAGACCTTCTAGAACACCCAAAAAAGATGTCCTTTTCATTACAGGGGACTGGAATGCAAAAGTAGGAAGTCAAGAAACACCTGGAGTAACAGGCAAATTTGGCCTTGGAGCACAGAATGAAGCAGGGCAAAGGCTAATCGAATTTTGCCAAGAGAATGTACTGGTCATAGCAAACATCCTCTTCCAACAACACAAGCGAAGACTCTACACATGGACATAACCAGATGGTCAATACCGAAATCAGATTGATTATATTCTTTGCAGCCAAAGATGGAGAAGATCTATATAGTCAGCAAAAACAAGACTGGGAGCTGACTGTAGCACAGACCATGAACTCCTTTTTGCCAAATTCAGATTTAAATTGAAGAAAATAGGGAAAACCACTAGACATTCAAGTATGACCTAAATCAAATCCCTTATGTTTATACAGTGGAAGTGACAAATAGATTCAATGGATTAGATCTGATAGACAGAGTGCCTGAAGAACTATGGACAGAGGTTCATGATATTGTACAGGAGGCAGGGATCAAGACCATCCCGAAGGAAAAGAAATGCAAAAAGACAAAACAGTTGTCTGAGGAGGCCTTACAAATAGCTGTGAATAGAAGATAAGTGAAAGGCAAAGGAGAAAAGGAAAGATATCCCCATTTGAATGGAAGGCAATGAGAAGTTTTAATAGAGAAATCCTTAGTCACATTCACTTTAAGACAGGAATGGGCTGTGAGCACAGACTAAACTTTCAAAATAAAGCTACTTGTGAAATAAAAGAAGCCCTCTTGATGTGCTGTTCTATGTGTTAAAGGTACAGAATTCAAAACTGCATCATCAGTGCTACAAATAGCCAGAAGTATGGAGTACACGTCTGTGGGACATCTCTCATAAAGACCTCCTGTCTATTCTTGGCACAAGTGAAGAGAAGCAAACCTCTCTGTTCACTGACTGCTTTTCTAGATTATATCTTGTCCATATATTCATAAGATGATTTACTTTTTTCCTCCACTGTATCAAATTACAGCCTTGTATTTTCATTTGTCCGTTTTTAGATGTTGATGTTATTATTGCTTTGTTGAGTCTTGAAGTTAGCCATCAATAGGAAGATATTAAGGTATTTGTGTTTATTTTGATCTTTCTGGATACTTAGGATAAATAATGTTTCAGTGCAAAGACCTCTGAGGTCAACTCACTTGAGCAGAAGTCTAGGCTTTGTCACTAACCAGCTGTGAACACTGGAGAAATTTTCTTAATCTCTCTAAGCTTCTCTATAGTGATAGAGAGATGATTTTAAAAAATGGCATATATAAACTATGTCAAAGCCTGACTGAGAGGGTTCATTCAGTAAGACAAACAAGAGGATATTTTCATAACTAAACCTGAATGTTTGATCTTAGGAGTTACCTGACTCCTGCAATTCAGTTTATGCATTATGGAACAATTAAGGCTATAGAAAAATGCATTACACTGAGAATTATCCAGATTTTAATGACTGTTCTACCAAGGAAGGGGTGAGCAAACTATTGCCCAGAGGAAAACCAGTCTACTACCTGTTTCTGCAAATAAAGTCTTACTAGAACACAGTATATCTAGTCATCACATACCACCTATGACTACTTTCACTTTGCAAAGGCAGAGTTAAATAATTATGACAGAAACTGTATGGTCTATAAAGCCAAAAATATTTACTATCCGGTTTTTCTGAAAAAGTTTACTCACCCCTCCTGATATTAGAGCTTGCTATGCAAGCACATACAGCAAATCCAGTACCAGAACCTATATAGTCTCATAGATAATTTCAACCTTAATCATTCAAACTTAATCTATTAAGAAAAGGAATTATAAGCAGGGAAAAAATAAACTGTGACTGATAACACTTTGACAAAAAATTCTAGGAGAATATGCCATGATTATGATTCCAGTGGAATTTCTTAAAAGATCCTACATTCTGATTGGAGGGTAGGGAGATGTCAAATGTAAAGTAAAATTTCTTAAGATATTTTCCAACTTAAATTATCAACACTCAAATATTTTGCAGAAGAACAAGTTTATTCCAAAACAGACTTATTTCCTAAGTGTCAGCTAGGTTTCAAAGAGTCTACAGAAGTGTTATCTCATGGGCACTGAGTCATTTTTCATGCGTATCTGTTTTTAAAGTTTAAACAATGAACACTGTACAAAAGACAGAGACTCAGGGAAAGATAGCAGTCTATCAGCCTTTCTTAATCAGTATTTCATAAGATCATTAAGTCTAGATGGTCCAAGACATCCATTATATATAGTGAATCAATTTATCTCCTATGCACCTAGAATGGTAGTAGTATACTATCCTTAGGAGAACTCAGGAACGAGTAGCTCAATCATTTTCTACATGCCTTCAGTTCAGTTCAGTTCAGTTCAGTTGCTCAGTCGTGTACGACTCTTTGCGACCCCATGAATCACAGCACGCCAGGCCTCCCTGTCCATCACCAACTCCTGGAGTTCACTCAAACTCATGTCCATCGAGTCAGTGATGCCATCCAGCCATCTCATTCTCTTGTCCCCTTCTCCTCCTGCCCCAAATCCCTCCCAGCATCAGAGTCCTTTCCCGTGAGTCAACTCTTCACATGAGGTGGCCAAAGTATTGGAGTTTCAGCTTTAGCATCAGTCCTTCCAATGAACACCCAGGACTGGTTGGATCTCCTTGCAGTCCAAGGGACTCTCAAGAGTCTTCTCCAGCACCACACTTCAAAAGCATCGATTCTTCGGCGATCAGCTTTCTTCACAGTCCAACTCTCACATCTATACATGACCACTGGAAAAACCATAGCCTTGACTAGATGGACCTTGGTTGGTAAAGTAAGGCCTCTGCTTTTTAATATACTATCTAGGTTTGTCATAACTTTCCTTCCAAGGAGTAAGCGTCTTTTAATTTCATGGCTGCAATCAGCGTCCGCAGTGATTTTGGAGCCCCAAAAAATAAAGTCTGACAGTTTCCACTGTTTCCCCATCTGTTTACCATGAAGTGATAGGACCAGATGCCATCTTAGTTTTCTGAATGTTGAGCTTCAAGCCAACTTTTTGACTCTCCTTTCACTTTCATCAAGAGGCTTTTGAGTTCCTCTTCACTTTCTACCGTAAGGGTGGTGTCATCTGCATCTGAGGTTATTGATATTTCTCCCATCAATCTTGATTCCAGCTTGTGCTTCTTCCAGCCCAGTGTTCCTCATGATGTACTCTGCATATAAGTTAGATAAGCAGGGTGACAATATACAACCTTGACATACTCCTTTTCCTATTTGGAACCAGTCTGTTGTCCTAAGTCCAGTTCTAATTGTTGCTTCCTGACCTGCATATACCAAACAGATAATAGGATTCTATCTGGGAAAAAAAAGATGGACTTGGAAAAGGTGAATAGAGAAGAGTTAATAGTTTTACACTCCGCTTACTAATTATTTTTAAATTATTTAAAATTTTCATCAAGCACACACTACTTTTGCAATCATAAGTACTTTGAATCATTACTAATAGATATGATATCTATGGTTCCTACTTGGTTCAAATATAGATCTAGAAGTTCCACCTAATAATGAAGGTTTCTATCAATATATCAGAAAACCCAGTTTTTCAAAAGTAAAGAACAATAAACATATTAGGATAACTATAAGGACAAAGAAAAGGATAGCCTAATTTTAAATTCAACAAGCATTCATTTAGTACTAGCAATGTGTCAATCATTGAGTTTCTTGGCATTGAAAGATTAATAAAACATATAGACCCTTGCTTCAAGGAGTTCTCAGTTTAGTTGAAGCATCTGACATATAGTCAGATTGCTTCAATATCATAGGACAAATGCAGAGATTGAATCATCAAAAGGCTATAATAACAGTGAAGAGGAGGCCCAGAAAGGAAGTCAGGATAATGTTTGCTCATAAACTCTAAGGAATTAACCTCTAGGAACTGAGAGTCATCCATGTAACTGCAAATAAGTCCAATTAAAAACCAGAAAATACCAAACAGGATATGCCCTAACAACTCTTCAGTATATTTTTCTACTTAAGGAGTAGAAAATTAAAGATCCATGTCAACACCATGTTACAATTTAGTTTACTAAGAACAAGTTAAAAGATTCAGAGTTTCATGTTTATTTATTTCTTGTTGAGTTCCCACCAATATGTGTGTGCATGCTAAGTCACTTCAGTCATGTCCCACTCTTTGTGATCCCATGGACTGTAGTCTGCCAGGCTCCTCTGTCCATAGGATTCTCCAAGCAAGAATACTGGAGTGGGTTGCCATGCCCTCCTCCAGGGGATCTTCCCAACCCAGGGATCGAATCTAAGTCTCTTACAACTCCTGCATTGGCAGGCAGGTTCTTTACCACTAGTGCCACCTGGGAAGCCCTTCCACCAATACAGTCATAGGCAATTTTTCAGTCATTTATAGTTTATAAAGCATCTACATGTACATCATTTCATGTCCTCCTTACAATTTTTGTGTTAGATGGGAGGAATCTTTTCCATTGAACAGATTAGAGAAGGGAGGATTACAGAGGTTACAGTAGACTGTCCCTAGTCAGATGACATTCTGCCAAAAATGGGGCATTTTTATTCATCTGAAGGAAGATTCTGAATTTGAAAATACAATATTTAATAATTAGAGAAAATACAATAAAGTGTTCCTGTTTTCTCCATAACAAACAGCAGGACTTTTTAATGCCATGCTTACATGATTACAGTAATTATCGTGGTAACAAGATTAAAACATACTGTTAGTTAGTTAGTTAGTTAGTTCAGTCACTCAGTTGTGTCCAACTCTTTGCGACCCCATGAATCACAACACGCCAGGCCTCCCTGTCCATCACCAACTCCCAGAGTTCACTTAAAAGGAAAAAAAAAATTTACCCTAACTTCCCTGAGAACCCCTTAGAAACACTCAAAATGGCATCTTATATTTTTTCAACTCTTAATTATTTCATGCAATTGTCCCTCCAACCAAAGCTCCTTTTATTGATAATTTAATTTTCCATTTCCATGAATTACTTCACCAAGTTACCACGTCAACTGTGTGACATTCAGGAAATTAAACACAAAATAGTTTATTTAAAAAAGGAAATATTTAGAATCATATAATGTAAATGTCAAGAATATGTTTGTTTCAGGTATGTATTGATCTAAGGGCTCAAATAATGACATAAAGACCCAGATCCATTCTTTCCACTGGTTCTGCCCTCCTCAATGTTGACATCAAATCTCAGAGGGCAAAATAATTGCCAACAGTTCCAGACCACAGGCTTCCAGGTTCAAATCCAATAGGAAGAGTGCTTATACCTTTTTCTTAGCAACTCAAGAAATTTTTGTTTTGCCTCATTGGCTTTTATTGAGTGATATATTTATTCCTAAACTTTGGTCAGAATAAAAATGATACTTTTAATGGTTAGGTGTAAATCTCAAGTCAATCCCTGAAACTAGGGATGAGCCAATGTCACACAAAGCACACAGAACAAGAAGGAAAACAAAGTGTATCTCCCCAGGAAAATCAGTTTACAGTTGCCAGAAGGAAACTTAATGGATTTTGAAAGGCAGAAACAATAGTCATTCATGACAGATCCACATTGGTCTTATATTAAACTGCAAGCTCAATTTGGTATTAACTGAAGACTGAATGCTGGTTTTGAAGCATAAAGTTACATAAGGGTAAGAAAAGATGCTCTAGATCAAGTTCCCTGAGAAGCAGACTCTGAAATGGAGATCACTTGTATGAATTTCACTGGGACATGCATTTATCAACTTGTAAGTGGGTGAAGGAGGCAGTACCAAGCAGTGAAAAAGTTTGAGCTCTGAAAATGTTGGTCTTAGTCAATCCCACAGGGAACTTTGAAGCTAGTATCGTCTTCAGAGCTGTCCTGAATTGAGGCAAGTAATTGACTCCCCACATTGTCCAGTTTTGGATACAGGCTGCTCCTATATCCAATTACTGGATACAACCTTAGATGAGACAACAGCCTTCCCTGAAATGAGTTCCTGGGAGACACTAGGTTGCACCCTCCCAGCAGATAATACTACCAAAAGTTGGGGGAAAGAACGACTTGATACTGATGTAGCTAATCTAGGCAGCACACTGCAGCATTCAAGGGTTTATCTCATGTGCTACCCAGATCCATTGGTAGTGATAGGCAGCCTCCCCGATAGCTCAGCAGGTAAAGAATCTGCCTGCCAATGCAGGAGACACAGGAGATTTGGGTTCAATCCCTGGGTCAGGAAGATCCCTTGGAGAAGGAAACAGCAATCCACTCCGGTATTCTTGTCTGAAAAATCCCATGGACAGAGGAGCCTGGTGGGCTACAGTCCATGGAGTCACAAAGAGTCAGACATGACTGAGTGCACACACACATAAATACACACTTGGAAACATCTCCTTTAGCATTTTGGTTGCTCTCTTTTCCTGGGGAAACTTGCAAGTAGAAAGTTAGTGGGACAAACTATAGTCCTCCACCACTGCAACTATTCTCAGGGCCTCAGCTGATATTTATCATCTCCTTCCTTTACTACCAATTCAAGATTCTCCTCCACCTGCCACAGCTAGTTCCTTTGCCAGTAGAAGCCCATCTTCATCACGCCTTTCTCAGGTTGCTGCCCTTGTCCACTTATGGTCAAAATTAGGCAGCAGAATCCCAAGAGGTGCCCCCTGGATGTGTGTTTGAATCTGGTTTGTTCATTATATAAACACAATCCTACTTCCTCCTGATGATGATAGTCGATTATCCTTACCAGAGTGGTTCCCCCTTCCCCCGCTTTCTAATTTTTTGGCCCAAGGATATTAAAGTGACTGGATCCTTAGTCATGGGTTAGAACTTAATGGAATGCTTTCTGGGTCTTCTGGTAGATGGATTCTCCCTCTGAGACCATAATCTCTAGACCCATAGAACCCAGAGTTATAAGAACAAGAAAACAAATTTCTCAAAGGGCTTCAAAGTAATAGGAAGCAGGTCAACTCCTACTACCACTCCTTGGTTTCCAGACCTATGCAGTTGACCTTGCTGGGGACACAACATCATATAATGGTTATTGATTAAGCAAGATTGTATCTGATATTCTGTGTCCTTAGAAAGCTGTTCATTCATTACTTCATTACTCTGACAGGCCAGCAGATCTTCGTATAGGATGGAATAGTGAATAAATGGTCAAGCACTCAAGTTGCACCTCCTTTGCTGTAAAGTGGGTCTCTTGGTCTGAAGCCATATTATGTGGAATTCTATGTCCATGGATTAAAGACTATTCACCCCTTGGACAGTGGAAATAGATGAATCTCTGTGGATAGGAAACTCAAAACCATACCCAAAATGTATTCCAATCCCAGTCAACATTAATCTCTCCTCATTCCATGGTGGAAGGGGTCCAATATATACAACATATTGTAATAGCTATCAAGTGGCTAGTTAATCTTTTCAAAGAATGGTGCCAAATCAAGGACTCAGCATTGTCTCTGTTGCTGGAAGTTTAGACATTAATCAGCAGCAACACAGCTGAATTAACCTGGGTGGTGATGACAGGTTGATAGACATCTCCAGGTATAATCACTGTTATCTATTTAGTTGTTTTGTAAAATTTAGTACGAATTTTCTCTACCAAGTATTAATATAATGCAAAAGTTTTCACACAAGATGAAGTTAGAGACTAAACTTACACTCCCACTTGAAATGATTTTTAAAAACTGATAAAATATATGATAGCACAGTTTCAACATACTAGATACCAAGTAACAAAAAACAGTGATTCCCTTCAGTTGAGGAGATAGAGCTGAGAATTCATCCTTAAAGTATGGAAAGAAATTGTCAACCCCAAATTGTATACTCAGTGATAATATCTCTCAAAACTGAGGATGAAACAGAAGTCTTTTGAAAGAAATTATCAACAGCAGATGTGCACTACAAAACATGGTAAAGTAAGGCCTTGAAGTAGTAGGAAAATGATACTAGATGAAAATATGGATCTACACAAAGAATTAAAACTAGCGGAAATGGTTACTACATAGGTAAATACTTCTTTTTTCCTTATTATTTAAATGTCATTAAAACAACTGACTTTTTGAACAAAAAGAATATCAACATATTATGGGATATTTAATATATATTCATTAGTAAGTATGTATAAATTAAGAGCACTAAATTGGAAGGATAAAAATGGAAGGATACTACCACAAAGTACTTACACAATTTTCACAATATATGAACTGGAGTAACACCACTTGAATGTAGACTGTAGAGAGTTAAATATGTCTTTAAACCCTAAATCAACCACTAAAATAACAGTTAAACCTAACAAAAGAGACAAAATGGAATCATAAAAACTACAATTACTCAAAATGAAGACATAAAAAGAGGAAGAAAAAGAAAACAAAGAACAGATAAAGCATATAGAAGATGAAAAGCAAGAGGATAAAATTAAACACAACCATATCAATAATCAAAGTAAATGTAAATGTCTAAAAGGAAAAAAGATATTTCATGCAAATGGAAGCAAAAATAAATCTGGGATTAGCAACACTCAGACAAAGTAGACTTTAAAATAGCTTATAATAAATGACAAAGAAGAGCATTATATAAATAAAAGAGTCAACCCAAGAAGAGTATATAATATTGATAAACATATGTACCTAGTTTCAGTTCAGTTCAGTTCAGTTCAGTCGCTCAGTCATGTCAGACTCTTTGCGACCCCATGAATCACAGCACGCCAGGCCTCCCTGTCCATCACCAACTCCCGGAGTTCACTCAAACTCATGTCCATCAAGTCGGTGATGCCATCCAGCCATCTCATTCTCTGTCGTCCCCTTCTCCTCCTGCCCCCAATCCCTCCCAGTATCAGAGTCTTTTCCAGTGAGTCAACTCGTCGCATGAGGTGGCCAAAATATTGGAGTTTCAGCTTTAGCATCAGTCCTTCCAATGAACACCCAGGACTGATCTCCTTTAGAATGGACTGGTTGGATCTCCTTGCAGTCCAAGGGACTCTCAAGAGTCTTCTCCAGCACCACAGTTCAAAAACATCAAGTCTTCGGCGTTCAGCTTTCTTCACAGTCCAACTCTCACAACCATACACGACCACAGGAAAAACCACAGCCTTAACTAGACAGATCTTGGTTGGCAAAGTAACGTCTCTGCTTTTTAATATACTATCTAGGTTGGTCAAAACTTTCCTTCCAAGGAGTAAGCATCTTTTAATTTCATGGCTGCAATCAGCATCCGCAGTGATTTTGGAGCCCCAAAAAATAAAGTCTGACACTGTTTCCCCATCTGTTTACCATCAAGTGACGGGACCAGATGCCATGATCTTAGTTTTCTGAATGTTGAGCTTCAAGCCAACATTTTCACTCTCCTCTTTTACTTTCATCAAGAGGCTTTTGAGTTCCTCTTCACTTTCTGCCATAAGGGTGGTGTCATCTGCATATCTGAGGTTATTGATATTTCTCCCAGCAATTTTGATTCCAGCTGGTGCTTCTTCCAGCCCAGCGTTCCTCATGATGTATTCTGCATAGAAGTTAAATAAGCAGGGTGACAATATACAACCTTGACGTACACCTTTTCCTATTTGGAACCAGTCTGTTGTTCCATGTCCAGTTCTAACTGTTGCTTCCTGACCTGCATACAGGTTTCTCAAGAGGCAGGTCAGGTGGTCTGGGATTCCGATCTCTTGAAGAATTTTCCACAGTTTATTGTGATCGACACAGTCAAAGGCTTTGGCATAGTCAATGAAGCAGAAATAGATGTTTTTCTGGAACTCTCTTGCTTTCTCTATGATCCAGCGGATGTTGGCAATTTGATCTCTGGTGCCTCTGCCTTTTCTAAAACCTGCTTGAACATCTGGAAGTTCACAGTTCACGTATTGCTGAAGCCTGGTTTGGAGAATTTTGAGCATGACTTTACTAGTGTGTGAAATGAGTGCAGTTGTGCAGTAGTTTGAGCATTCTTTGACATTGCCTTTCTTTCGGATTGGAATGAAGACTGATCTTTTCCAGTCCTGTGGCCACCGCTGAGTTTTCCAAATTTGCTGGCATATTGGGTGCAGCATGAAAAGGCACCTAGTTTAGGAGCACCTAAATATATAAAACAAAAATTAACAGACAGAAAGTGAGAAATTAATAGTACCACAAAAATAGTAGGGGACTTTAACACCTACTGTCACCAATGGATAGATCATTCAGATAGAAAATCAACAAGGAAACATTGACCTTAAATGACATACTACACCAGATTAACTTGATAAATACCTACAGGGCATTCCATTCAAAAAAATTCTTCTCAAGTGTACCTGGAACTTTTTCTAGGATATATCACATGCTAGGCCATGAAACAACTCTCAATAAATTTAAGAAGATTGAAATTATATCACAACCACAATGGTATGGAGCTAGAAATCAATTTGTTGTTGTTTAGTTGCTAAGTCATGTCTGACTCTTTTGTGACCCTGTGGATTATAGCCTGCCAGGCTCCCTTGTCTATAGGATTTCCCAGGCATGAATACTGGAGTGGGTTGCCATTTCCTTCTCCAGGGGATCTTCCCAACTCAGGGATCAAAGTTGCGTCACCCACATAGACAGGCAGGTTCTTTACCACTGAGCCACCAGTGAAGCCTCAGAAATGAATTAGAGGAAGATAAATTTTTAAAAACACACAAACATGTGGAGACTAAACAAACTTTCTACTAAAAAAAGACTGAGTCAACAAAGAAGTCAAAGAGGAAATCATAAAATATCTTGATAGTAAATGAAAATAAAAACAAAAGTTTCCAAAATTTATGGGATGCAACAAAAAGAGTTCTAAGTGAGAAGATTACAGGCCTACCTCAATAAACAAGAAAAATACCAAATAAATGATCTAACTTTCCATCTAAAGAAATGAAAAAAGTACACACAAATCTCAAAGTCAGAAGAAGGTAAGAAATAAAAAAAAATCAGACCAGAAGTAAAATAGAGGCCAAAAACATCAGTAAAACTAAGAGCTGGGTTTTTTTGTTTTATTTTGGTTTTTTTTAAGATTTTTAAAAAAACTGATAAACCTCCTTTAGCCAGGCTCACCAAGAAAAAAGAGAGAGGACTTGAACAAACAAAATTAGAAATGAAAGTGCACAAGATACAACCAAAATATAAACCAGCTGAGCTACCAGGAAGCCCTAAAATATAAACAATCATTAAGAAAATGCTACAAACAATTATATGCAAACAAATTGGATAAACTGGAAGAAATGAATAAATTCCTAGTAACATACAATCTTCCAAGATTCAATCAGTAACAAATAGATAATCTGAACAGACTGATTACTAGTATTAAAATTGAGTCAGTAATCAAAACACTCCCTACAAAGAACAGGATCTGACAGCTTCACAGGGCAGTTCTATCAAACACTTATAAAATTAATACTTATCCTTCAAACTACTTTCCAAAAAAGTCAGTGAGGATAGAAGACTCCTAAATTCATTCTACAAAGTCAGAATTACCCTGATAACAAAACCAGACACTACAAAAAAGAAAAGAAAGAATATTACAGGCCAATATCCCTGATGAACATATATGCAAAAATCCTCAACAAAAAATTTAGCAAAGTAAATTCAACAATACATAAAAAGGAGCAATGATCAATGGGATTTATTTCAGGGGTGAAACGATGGTTCAATATGTGTAAGTCACCAATGTAATACACCACATTAACAAAATAAAGGATAAAAATTACATGATCATCTCAATAGATATAGAAAATGCATTTGAAAAAATTCAACACCTATTTGTGATGAAAAACTCTCAGCAAAGCTGTACAGAGGGAATATACCTTAACATAATAAAGGCCATGTATGACAGACTGTAAGCTAACTTATGATGAAAAGCTGAAATTTTCCTCTAAGATCAGGAACAAACAAGGATGCCCACTCTCACCATCTCTGTTTATCTTGTATTGAAGTCCCAGAAATAAGTTCAAATTAGAAGGGAAGAAGTAAAACTCACTGTTTGCAGATGACTTGATACTATATATAGAAAATCCTAAAGACTCCACCAAATCTATTAGAACTAATAAATGGTTTCAGTAAAGTTGCAGGATACTAGATTAATATATCAGGAATAAACTGCTTTTTTATGCACTAACAATTTTAGCTATCAGGAAGAAAAATCAAGAAAACAATTATATCAAAAAGAATAAAGACTTAAGTGTAAGACGTGAAATTATAAAACTAGAACAAAACGTAGTCTGTCCACTTTTTGACACTGGTCTTAACAATATTTTTTTGGATATCTCCTCAGACTGGAGATATAAAAGCAAAAATAAAGAAATGGGACCTATTCAAACTTAAAAAGTTTTTGCACAGTGAAGGAAACCATCAACAAATCAAAAAGAAAACCTAATGAATAGGAGACGGAGAAGGCAATGGCAAGCCACTCCAGTACTATTGCCTAGAAAATCCCATGGATGGAGGAGCCTGGTAGGCTGCAGTCCGTGGGGTCGCTAAGGGTCGGACACGACTGAGCGACTTCACTTTCACTTTTCACTTTCAACTTTCACTTTTCACTTTCCATTTTCACACATTGGAGAAGGAAATGACAACCCACTCCAGTGTTCTTGCCTGGAGAATCCCAGGGACGGGGGAGCCTGGTGGGCTTCCGTCTATGGGGTCACACAGAGTCGGACACGACTGAAGTGACTTAGCAGCAGCAGTAGCAGCAGCAATGAATAGGAGAAGATATTGGCAAATTATATGTTTGATAAGGGGTTAATATCCAAAATATACAGAGAACTCACACAACTCAATGTCAAAAAGACAATCCAATTTAAAAAGCGGTTAGACTTGATAAGCAGTTTTTTTAAAAAAAGAATACAGTTGACCCAACAAACACATAAAAAATGCTGAGTATCACCAGTCATCAAGGAGATGCAAATCCAACCACAAAGAGATATAACCTTATTCCTCAGAATGGCTGCTGTCAAAAAGACAAAAAATAAACAGTGTTGCTGAGGTTGTGGGAAAAACGGAACTCTAGGACACTGTTGGTAGGAATGTAAATTGGCACAACTATGGAAAACAATATGGAGGTTCCTCAAAAAGTTAAAAATAGAACTACCATGTGATGCAGCAGTTTCACTCCTGGGTATATATATATCTGAAGAAAATAAAAACACTTAATTTTGCAGTTCAATGTTTTCATTATTTACAATAGCCAAGATATGGAAGCAACCTAAATGTCCACCCACAGATGAATGAATAAAAAAGACAATAGAATATTGGCCAGAAAAAGAATAAAGAGAAAATTTTGCCTTTGCAACGACGTGGATGGATCTGGAGGATATTATGCTTAGTGAAATAGGTCAGAAAGATAAAGATAAATACTGTACGTCCTCATTATATGTGGAACCTAAAAAATAAAATAAGTGAATATTTTAAAAAGGAAACAGGCTCATAAAAACAGAGAACAAGCTAATTGTTATCAGTGGGAAGAGCAGTGGGTGGAGGGACAATATAGGTGAAAGGGATTAAGAGGTACAAACTACTAGGTATAAAATAAGTTACAAGGATGTAATGCATAACACAGAAAATACAGCCAATATTTTAAAATAACTTTATATGAGGTGTAATATATAAAAATATCAAGTTACTATGTGGTACATTTAAAACTATTAGAATTAGAGTTTTCCTCTTTATGATTTAAATGATGAATGGAAGATGAACTATTTTTAAAAATTAAAGGATTTTCTTATGTTTCCCTTAAAGAAATGTAAATGGTCTAAACATGCTAACAAGTCAGACGTTGAAGAAATAAAAAACAAGAGCCAAATACATGCTGCTTATAAGAAATGAACTTTCAATACATAAATACAAATAAGCTAAAATAAAACAGATGGAAAAAGATACTTTCCATAACTTTTTGATTAGATAGCACTGGTCAAAAGAAAGCTGTGTTGAATATATTAACTTCAGTGTCACCTTCAAGAAAAAGGACTGCACTGGAATTTAAGAGGATGCAATGAGTCACTTCTGCAGGCCGAGAGGATTCAGGAAGATGGTAAGTTTTAAGTTTCTCAGGTATTTTAATTTAAATGTCCCCATTCTAAGACAGCATCCCGCTCCTTCCCAATCAGGATCTTTACTTTGCACAGCAGAACTGCTGGCCTTGAGAATATTGTGATTCTCTTAGGAGCCCCATTTTGATCCTGGTATTCAGTTTTCTCATTTCTCTGGCTTTGAGAGATGAGAATTTCTTTACATCATACTACTGAGGTCCGTGAACTTCACACTTAAGTCAGTGATCAGTCACCTGCAGCCTTGCACTCTCTTCAAGGTTTCCATGGCACTCAGCAGGAGATAACCAACTCCACAAACCTTATGACTGCTACTTTCCCTAAGCCTTTCAAATGTCTGCAGTATTGAATCTTGTAGTATTTCCTTCTCTCAGCATCTGATCTTGACTCACCACCAAAGGATATTTGAATACTTGCACTAATACCACAGGCTATTTACACTCTACCTACCATTGGTGATGTAATCTTTATTGCCAACCAACTGGTAATCAGTACCAAAATCTCATTTTAGAGTCTACTTGTCATTTATATTCTGCTGATTTCAACTGTCTTTAAGTCAAGCTCACAGACTCTGAGGTTAAATTTGCATTCAAGTAGTTTATTAGGAAATGCATTCAAGATAAAATTCTATAGGAGCAAAGGATATAGGACTGATTAGGAGAACTTGAACTGTGATGGAGTTGAAACAGACACTTTAGCTGGTACCATGAGGACCTCTGAGGCTGAGATTTCCTGAACAGAAGCAAGAGAATCAAGCTCTTACTCCCCAAATTGGTAAATCTCTGGATGTGGGCTATTCCTGAGGTGGGGCTTAATCTTGGGTGTAATCTCCTTTGCTGAAGGAAATGCCTTGGTAGGCACTCAGCTGTAAGCTGTCAATAGGGAGCTTATGACAAATTATACATGTATACAATAAATTTTAATTCAACTTCTAAAATGAAGCTGATCAAATAGATGCCTTGATGCTAATGGTAGAAGGTGCCAGGAAGAGAAATTAGGTAGCATATCACAGATCTACCAAAATATTACTGAGTGAAAAGGGGTAAAACAGTTCACCTCATTCCTATTTTTAGTTCTGTGAGCTTCGGTCGATGCATGTTACAGGATGCTCGAGGCTGGTGTGCGGGGATGACCCAGAGGGAGGATAAAGGGAGGAGGGAGGTGGGAGGGGGGTTCAGGAAGGAGAACTCATGTACACCCGGGATTGATTCATGTCAATGTATGGCAAAACCAACCAATATAACATTGTAAAATAATTAGCCTCCAATTAAAAAAAAAAGAAAAAACAAACAAACAAATAAAAAGTACCACTACTGCTTGGGAGAAGAGCCAATGATAATAAGCAAACCCTTCAGTAGGAGGTTTTGGCATCTCCTTAAAAGAACCAGAAAGAATAGATTCCCTTTACTTGACAGTTGTCAAATGGTTACACACTTATTACACTTATTACAGACACACAATTCTTTTACTTCAGATTGCTCAATGGATGCATCAGTCTATCAGGGATGGAAGAGAAAAGGTGAAGGGAACAAAGAGTCTAGCTGATACTCATTCAAAAATCAAACAAAACCATTTCCCAAATACTAATTTCTCTTCATTGTTAACATGAGCTCAACATTTCTGTTTTATCTTCATTGAACCCATATTGTAGGATAGGTCTACTCAATACACCCTAATTCAGTTGAAAGAATTTTTAATGTATAAACAGAAAATGTGTGTCTGATCTTTTCCCAAATAAACATTATTTGGAATAAGTATTTTTGGATCACACAATTTCTTTTTACCTTCATATAACTCAAATCCCTTCATAAGGAAGTTTTTCTCTTTTAGAGTTATTATGACCCAGACCTATCAAAAAGCAAAGAATTGCCCTCCCAACAGGCATTGCTGCCTGACTATATAACCTCATCCATACAACAGGGGGGGGCACAGTTCTTAGGCACCAGCCTACTGTGTTCCTCCTTTGCCTGATAAAGAAATAAAGCCACTCTTTCTTTATCCTCCATAACTCTGTATCTCTGTATTTGTTTGGCATTGGTGCAAAAAGAGCCAAAATTTTGGCAAAACCGCCAAACAAATGTATCAGATAGTTTCATTTCCTTGACTAAAGCTGGCTTTACTCCAGATTCTAATCCAAATATTACTCACCCCATACATTCTCCACATGTTACCTAACAAAGTCACAAGAAGCCATCCACACCCAACTATCACAGGTTCCACCTATACCTATAAAATAAGCATTGACAAAGTACATGCCATGAAATCCATATAATTCCACTCTTCAAAGAGTTTCAGAATAGAAAAAACATCTGCTTTTACATCCCAAAGAAACACTGCAGGACTCTGATGCATGGTTACTAACACCAGAAAAATGAGATAGCTAACTGCATTTGTCTGCTCAGGCTGCCATAATGAAGTATCATATCCTGTGTAGCTTAAACAATCCAAATTTATTTCTCATTGTCCTGAAAAGTACAAGATCAAGGTGCCAGCCTATACAGTTCCTGGTGAGGGACCTCTTCCAAGTTTGCAGTTGGCCACCTTGTTGCTAGGTCCTCACAAGGTGAAGAGAGAAAGAACTTTGGTCTCTATTCCTTTTCTTATATCTACACTAATCTCATGATGGGGTCCCACCCTCACGAAATCATCTAAACCTAATTACCTTTCAAAGAATCATCCAAATACCATCACATTGAGCTTAGAGTTTCAACATGAATTCTGGAGGAACATTTACTCTATATCACTAACACACTCAGAGATTCAAAATTATGTACTTTCTTTGCCCTAATTTTAAGACTGTTTTCTGTATATTAAACAAATGTCTACATTAGCTGCTTAATGAACAAGAATTAAAATTGGAATGCAAGGGATTTCTGTGTGTTGATTTTATATCCTGCAATTTTGCTGTAATCATTGATTAGCTCTAGTAGTTTTCTGGTAGAGTCTTTAGGGTTTTCTGTGTAGAGGATCATGTCATCAGCGAACAGTGAAAGCTTTACTTCTTCTTTTCCAATTTGTATTCCTTTTATGTCTTTTTCTGCTCTGATTGCTGTGGCCAAAACTTCCAGAACTATGTTGAATAGTAGTGGTGAGAGTGGGCACCCTTGTCTTGTTCCTGACTTTAGGGGAAATGCTTTCAGTTTTTCACCATTGAGGATAATGTTTGCTGTGGGTTTGTCATATATAGCTTTTATTATGTTGAGGTATGTCCCTTCAATTACCACTTTCTGGAGAGTTTTTATCAAAAATGGATGTTGAATTTTGTCGAAGGCTTTCTCTGCATCTATTGAGATAATCATATGATTTTTATTTTTCAGTTTGTTAATGTGGTGTATTACGTTGATTGATTTGCGTATATTGAAGAATCCTTGCATTCCTGGGATAAAGCCCACTTGGTCATGATGTATGATCTTCTTAATGTGTTGTTGGATTCTGATTGCTAGAATTTTGTTAAGGATTTTTGCATCTATGTTCATCAGTGATATTGGCCTATAGTTTTCTTTTTTTGTGGGGTCTTTACCAGGTTTTGGGATTAGGGTGATGGTGGCCTCATAGAATGAGTTTGGAAGTTTCCCTTCCTCAGCTATTTTCTGGAAGAGTTTGAGTAGAATAGGTGTTAGCTCTTCTCTAAATTTTTGGTAGAATTCAGCTGTGAAGCCGTCTGGACCTGGGCTTTTGTTTGCTGGGAGATTTTTGATTACAGTTTCAATTTCTGTGCTTGTGATGGGTCTGTTCAGATTTTCTATTTCTTCCTGGTTCAGTTTTGGAAAGTTGTACTTTTCTAGGAATTTGTCCATTTCTTCCAGGTTATTCATTTTATTGCCATATAATTGCTGATAGTATTCTCTAATAATCCTTTGTATTTCTGTGTTGTAGTTGTGATCTCTCCATTTTCATTTCTAATTTTATTGATTTGGTTCTTCTCCCTTTGTTTCTTGATGAGTCTGGCTAGTGGTTTGTCAATTTTATTCACCTTCTCAAAGAACCAGCTTTTGGCTTTGTTGATTTTTGCTATGGTCTCTTTTGTTTCTTTTGCATTTATCTCTGCCCTAATTTTTATGATTTCTTTCCTTCTACTGACCCTGGGGTTCTTCATTTCTTCCTTTTCTAGTTGCTTTAGATGTAGAGTTAGGTTATTTAGTTGACTTTTTTCTTGTTTCTTGAGGTATGCCTGTATTGTTATGAACTTCCCCCTTAGCACTGCTTTTACAGTGTCCCAGAGGTTTTGGGTTGTTGTGTTTTCATTTTCATTCATTTCTATGCATATTTTGATGTCTCTTTTGATTTCTTCTATGATTAGTTCATTATTCAGCAGCGTGTTGTTCAGTCTCCATATGTTGGCACTTTTAACAGTTATTCTCCTGTAATTGAGATCTAATCTTACTGCATTGTGGTCAGAAAAGATGCTTGGAATGATTTCAATTTTTTTGAATTTACCAAGGCTAGATTTATGTCCCAGGATGTGATCTATCCTGGAAAAGGTTCCGTGTGCGC
Source organism: Moschus berezovskii (assembly GCF_049115385.1). Taxonomy (NCBI): domain Eukaryota; kingdom Metazoa; phylum Chordata; class Mammalia; order Artiodactyla; family Moschidae; genus Moschus; species Moschus berezovskii. The sequence goes on along the minus strand of NC_142467.1, from coordinate 36,275,312 downwards.
TTGAGAAAAAGGTGAAATTCATTGTTTTGGGGTGAAATGTCCTATAGATATCTATTAGGTCTAACTCTTCTATTATATCATTTAAAGATTGTGTTTCCTTGTTAATTTTCTGTTTAGTTGATCTATCCATAGATGTAAGTGGGGTGTTAAAATCTCCCACTATTATTGTGTTATTGTTAATTTCCCCTTTCATACTTGTTAGTAATTGTCTTACATATTGTGGTGCTCCTATGTTAGGTGCATAAATATTTATAATTGTTATATCTTCTTCTTGGATTGATCCTTTGATCATTATGTAGTTTCCTATACACTAATAATGAGAAAATAGAAAGAGAAATTAAGGAAACTATTCCATTCACTGTTGAAATGAAAACAATTAAATACTTAGGAATATATCTACCTAAGGAAACAAAAGACTTGTACATAGAAAACTATAAAACACTAGTGAAAGTAATCAAAGAGGACATGAATAGATGGAGAAATATACCGTGTTCGTGGATTGGAAGAATAAATATTGTAAAAATGAGTATACTACCCAAAGTAATTTATACATTCAATGCAATCCCTATCAAGCTACCAACAATATTTTTCACAGAACTAGAACAAATAATCTCACAATTTGTATGGAAATACCAAAAACCTCGAATAGCCAAAGCAATCTTGAGGAAGAAGAATGGAACTGGGGGAATTAACCTGCCGGACTTCAGGCTCTACTACAAAGCCACAGTCATCAAGACAGTATGGTACTGGCATAAAGACAGAAATATAGATCAATGGAACAAAATAGAAAGCCCAGAGATAAACCCACGCTCCTATGGACACCTTATCTTCGACAAAGGAGGCAAGAATATAAAATGGAGAAAAGACAGTCTCTTTAACAAGTGGTGCTGGGAAAACTGGTCAGCCACTTGTAAAAGAATGAAACTAGAATACTTCCTAACACCATACACCAAAATAAACTCAAAATGGATTAAAGATCTAAATGTAAGACCAGAAACTATAAAACTCCTAGAGGAGAACGTAGGCAAAACACTCTCCGACATAAATCACAGCAGGATCCTCCAAGACCCACCTCCCAGAATATTGGAAATAAAAGCAAAAATAAACAAATGGGACCTAATTAAAATCAAAAGCTTCTGCACAGCAAAGGAAACTCTAAGCAAGGTGAGAAGACAGCCTTCAGAATGGGAGACAATAATAGCAAATGAAGCAACTGATAAAGGATTAATCTCCAAAATATACAAGCAGCTCCTGCAGCTTAATTCCAGAAAACTAAGTGACCCAATCAAAAAATGGGCCAAAGAACTAAACAGACATTTCTCCAAAGAAGACATAAAGATGGCTAATAAACACATGAAAAAATGCTCAACATCCCTCAGAATCAGAGAAATGCAAATCAAAACCACAATGAGATACCATTTCACACCAGTCAGAATGGCTGCTATCCAAAAGTCTACATGCAATAAGTGCTGGAGAGGGTGTGGAGAGAAGGGAACCCTCTTACACTGTTGGTGGGAATGCAAACTAGTACAGCCACTATGGAGAACAGTGTGGAGATTCCTCAGAAAACTGGAAATAGAACTGCCATATGATCCAGAGATCGCACTCCTGGGCATACACACCGAGGAAACCAGAATTGAAAGAGACACATGTACTCCAATGTTCATTGCAGCACTGTTTATAATAGCCAGGACATGGAAGCAACCTAGATGTCCATCTGCAGATGAATGGATAAGAAAGCTTTGGTACATATACACAATGGAGTATTTCTCAGCCATCAAAAAGAATGCATTTGAATCAGTTTTAATGAGGTGGATGAAATTGGAGCCAATTATACAGAGTGAAGTAAGCCAGAAAGAAGAACATCAATACCGTATATTAACGCATACATATGGAATTTAGAAAAATGGTAACCTGAACCCTGTATAAGAGACTGCAAAAGAGACATAGGCATTTAGAACAGTCTTTGGGACTCTGTGGGAGAGGGTGAAGGTGGAATGATTGGAGAGAATGGAATTGTAGCATGTATATTATCATAAGTGACCAGTCCAGGTTCGACGCATAAATTTTCCTCTGTTCATTTCTTTGCATTTGTGCTTTTTTAATAAAATTCTTTTTTAGAAATAAAAAAAAAAAGAATTAAAATTGGTCACAAAAGTATATTTTAATAATGACTTTTAAACACAGATTCAATAATAAACAACTGGTTAGATAAATGCTTTTGTGATATGGTCTTAAATTTAATTTTGTATTTTAATTGAACATTTTATCAGCTAAACATTTTACATTATATGGAAAGCTCATGCATTGAGAAAATATGTTTAACTGAATTGTTTGGTCAGCTAAATATTAAGGAACAATCAGTGTGCTTTGAATACAAACACACTCACCAATACATACTTTATATCAATCTATATCTAGTTAGACATATATCAGTTGAGTATCTCAGTCGTGTCCAACACTGCTACCCCATGGACTGTAGCATGTCAGGACTCCCTGTCCATCACCAGCTCCCGGAATTTACTCAAACTCATGTCCATTGAGTCAGTGATGCAATCCAACCATCTCATCCTCCATCATCCCCTTCTCCCCCCTCCTTCAATTGTTCCCAGCATCAGTGTATTTTCAAATGAGTCAGTTCTTCACATCAGGTGGTCAAAGTATTGGAGTTTCAGCTTCAGCATCAGTCCTTCCAATGAAGATTTAGGACTGATTTCCCTTTGGATGGACTGGTTGGATCTCCTTGCAGTACAAGAGAATCGCAGAAGTCTTCTTCAACACCACAGTTCAAAAGCATCAATTCTTCGGTGCTCAGCTTTCTTTATAGTCCAACTCTCACATCCATACAAAACTACTGGAAAATCCAGGCCTTGAATAGACAGACCTTTGTTGGCAAAGTAATGCCTCTGCTTTTTAATATGCTGTCTAGGTTGGTCATAACTTTTCTTCCAAGGAGCAAGCGTCTTTCTATTTCATGTCTGCAGTCACCATCTGCAGTGATTTTGATGCCCAAAAAATGAAGTCTGTCACTGTTTCCATTGTTTCCCCATCTATTTGCCATGCAGTGGTGGGACTGGATGCCATGATCTTAGTTTTCTGAATGTTGAGTTTTAAGCCAACTTTTTCACTCTCCTCTTTCACTTTCATCAAGAGGCTCTTTAGTTCCTCTTCACTTTCTGCCATAAGGGTGGTGTCATCTGTAAATCTGCAGTTATTGTTATTTCTCCCAGCAATCTTGGTTTCCGCTTGTGCTTCATCCAGCCCAGCATTTCTCATGATGTACTCTGCATATAAGTTAAAAAAGCAGGGTGACAATATACAGCCTTGACGTACTCCTTTCCCTATTTGGAACAAGTCTGTTGTTCCATGTCCAGTTCTGTTGCTTCCTGACCTGAATACAGATTTCTCAAAAGGCAGCTCAGGTGGTCTGGCATTCCCATCTCTTGCAGAATTTTCCAGAGTTTGTTGTGGTCCACACAGTCAAACACTTTGGTGTACTCAATAAAACAGAAGTAGATGTTTTTCTGGAACTCTCTTGCCTTTTCGATGATCCAACGGATGTTGGCAATTTGATGTCTGGTTCCTCTGCCTTTTCTAAAACCAGCTTGAACATCTGGAAGTTCATAGTTCACGTATTGTTGAAACCTGGCTTGGAGAATTTTGAGCATGACTTTACTAGCATATGAGATGAGTGCAATTGTGTGGTAGTTTGAGCAGTCTTTGGCATTGCCTTTCTTTGGGATTGGAATGAAAACTGACCTTTTCCAGTCCTGTGACCTCTGCTGAGTTTTCCAAATTTTGCTGCCATATTGAGTGTAGCACTTTCACAGCATCATCTTTTAGGATTTTAAATAGCTCAACTGGAATTCCATCACCTCCACTAGCTTTGTTTGTATTGATGCTTCTGGAGAAGACTCTTGAGAGTCCCTTGTACTGCAAGGAGATCCAGCCAGTCCATTCTAAAGGAGATCAATCCTGGGTGTTCATTGGAAGGACTGATGCTAAAGCTGAAACTGCAATACTTTGGCCGCCTCATGAGACGAGTTGACTCACTGGAAAAGACTCTGATGCTGGGAAAGGTTGGGGGCGGGAGGAGAAGGGGACGACAGAGAATGAGATGGCTGGATGGCATCACCGACTCTATGGACATGAGTTTGAGTGAACTCCGGGAGTTGGTGATGGACAGGGAGGCCTGGCATGCTGTGATTCATGGGGTCACGGAGAGTTGGTCACGACTGAGCGAGTGAACTGAACTGAACTGAAGGCCCACTTGACTTCATATTCCAGGATGTCTGTCTCTAGGTGAGTGATCTGGGTCATGAAGATCTTTTTTGTAAAGTTCTTCTGTGTATTCTTGCCACTTCTTAATATCTTCTGCTCCTGTTAGGTCATATGTATAGCCATATATATGCTGCATAATTTAATCTTTCTTAGTGCCTCAGTGTCTTCCAAGGCTTTTAGAAGACTTTGACCAATAATAATTATACCATAAATACAGATGATTAACATTAGGCTGTTTTGTACATATCAGAAAGTATATTTGTGTATTTTTCATTTTATGAAAAAGAGGCAAAAACTTAGAGTCCTTCTTTAAATGTATGTAATACATATTGTGTAAGTCCAGCCAATTAAAGGCTCCAAGATTACCAAGAGAAACACTCATCTGTTACCTAGAATGACAAAAACTTAATACAAATACAATATCCTAAAGTAGGAGGTGAATTTACTTGTAATGGCATGGTCATGCTGGCTTTGGTCTTCCAAGCTACAGAATATTCAGTAGGTTTTGATAATAACTATAAAGGAGTTGTTCAATCTTGAAAGATACAACAACCTTAAACTAAAAGGCATAAATCATCTTTCTTTGACCAGCACTTACACTTCCCAAAAGCAAGGATTTTATTGATGTCATTCAATATGAAAAACATGTCTTAAATCCCCTTCTTATCCACTCATCTCTTATTCAGAGCTACTTGGGAAATGACAAATTCCCTTTATATCCATCCCATATACAGTGCCTAGCTCCTGGCCCAGTTTATGATTCCCAGTCCCTGGTCCAGTCATCGGTCTTAGTCTAACAACTGGCTCCATCTCTGCAAGACAGAATTCTGCAAGCATGACTGGGGCTGAGATAGAAAAGTAAATAGGATGCTGGTATAAGAATGAATGGAATCCAATAAATCAGGTTTCTGTGTAATGAAAGTTAATTCACAGTAATCTGCTTGACCAGTTTTTCAATGTATGAAGTCCTCAAGAACAATATGTTTTTCAAAAGCCCTTTTCTCCTGAGCCCACCAAACAGAAAAACATAGTCTTTCTCTTTACCAGACCTTAAGTCCATCTTTTATGCAGCATCCAGATTTCTCACTATTCAACTGACAACTTTTCCATCCCTATTTCATTTGATTTTCTTCTTCTCAGGAATCAGCATAATTCTTGACTCAACACTTTTCAGAAGCATATATCAATTAATCTTCAATAATAACTAACTTCATTTAGAAAAGTCTTTTATTTTTCATATACCCTTGAGCTAATTCTGAAAATCACTGGCTACTCACACATATGATTCCTCAGGGTGCTTAACTGTTAGTCTCTGAACACATTGAACAAAACAGAGAAATCATCAGTCTGTATTCATGTCTGATCCTCCTTTTCCCTATTCTGGAATAAGCAATGGGCTTGTAAATTTTTATTGAAACTGACAGTTGAAGGTTGTATTTTTCTTATGTCTCCAAAAGAATCCCCTCCCCTAAAAAATATTGGTTAAAAGTTACAGTTGGTTAAAATTTTTTGTCAGTTTGCTTTAACTTTAAACCTATAAAATAAAAAAAAAAATTCTCACCCACAGCAAGATAGAGAAAAATAGGCAATTACAGCATATTCTTGGCTTTTGATGTATTCAACTTCAAATTTTTCATCCTTTCTGTACAATTGCTGTGCTGAAAACCATTTTTTGTTTCTGTTTAACATTCAGGACAAAGAAATGTACATGCCTATAGACCTATTTTGTCTAGAAATAAAAGTAATGAATGAGAGTCACATTTGAATAACAAGAGTGGACTAGACATGAGAGAATAGAACAGGCCTAGGCAGCTTCAATTCTCCATCTTAAAATTACTTACTATTGTTGAGAATAATAGAACATCAAAAGGATAAATTCAAAACTCAAATTAGTTCCTGTCCTCCCAGGAGAGACTGCCTGACTGATTCTGATCTGTCTTTCATGAGTCGTTTCTCACTCAAAGTTACAATTTCAAGGGCTAGAGTGTCATTCCAATATGCAAAGGAGCATTGGCATTAATGAGAGTTATATTTAGAAATCCTTCTACTGTGAGATAGAATATAACATTAAACTTGTGAATTTTAAGGTCATGACAAGGACATATTGACAAGCTAAAGTTTCAAAACTATGTAAATTAGCTACTTTGATAATCACAGGCTCTACAAATCTTCTGCTCAAATTAAGAGACAAGTTTGTTCATTTCTCCCACAACTCAGAAACTGTCAGAATAGGGCTATGCTATATTCTGCTAACAAACCATCCCCAAATCTTACCAATTGATTTATAAAAGGCAAGGTCTATTTCTACCTCACACCACATGGCTGCCTTTGCAGGTCTTCTCATTCTGGATGGAAAGTGATTAAGAAGCACCCATCTCAAATGTTGCTAGTCACTTTGACAATGGGAAAATATAGCTCTAGGGTGTGTTGCACCAGCGATTAACTGTTTCTGCCTAGAAATGACTCTCACTCTTCGCTAACAAATCATTGGCTAAAACAAGCCATAGGCATGACAACCAACCATAATAGGGGCAGGGAGGTACAATCTCTCCAGGTATCCAGAGTAAAAGATGACCACCAGAGCAGTGGTCATAAGAACAAAAGTCCCTTAGAAACTTATTAGTTAAAGGAGTCAGGCAAATACAAAATATACAAATAAGTAAAGGAGGTATGTACCCTACTGGAGTAAGGATATGGAGGAGATAACCAATGATGTGGCAGAGTAATGTGAGGGGAGCGAAATTAATTAGAAGGTCCATTTTAGACAAGTTGGTCAGTTGACCAGATAAAGTTGACAGCAGATGCAATTTTGATATTTTCCCATTGTCTTTTATTCAGGGAAATGTTAACCAAAACTACACGACTTGGCCAGGCCCACTTGTCTGAGTTGTTTCATAACATGAGGTCCTAACAAAGAACATGGTGCTGCCATAGAACACTAATAAAGAGAATTCTGGAAGGACCAAAAGAGGGAGGAGATGACCAGCCTCCCAGAGTCCTTTCGCTGGAATGCATCTTGGCTGAGCAATGCTACACGCCACCAGGAAGGACACTGAGTCAGAATGATTGGCCAGAGACAACCTTGAAACTAACCCCCTTACTATAAAACTGGAGATGTAAACCAGGTGGCACAGCAGTTCTCCTGGGTTCCCTTGCCCTGCTGTTCTCTGCCCAGGCCACCTCAAAGAGTTACTCATTTTTCCCTAGGTATCTCTCATGTATATGAGATATATATGTTAACAAACTTCTGTTTGATTCTCTCTTGTTAACCTTTTATTATGTACATTTTAGTTAACTCAGAAGAGCAGAGAAAAAAATATTTTTCTTCCTCTTGTGGACTTAAAAAATATTCACAACCTAAAAGTTGAGAGTTATGTTTTATTCTGTGGGAATTTTTAAGACTGCAAGCCCAGAAGACAGCATCACAAGTAATCCTGAGAGAATGGTTCTGAGGAGGCAATGGGAAGAGCCAGATTATACAGAAGTTTTCTACAAAGAGCAGGTAATCTGAATGTCAAAAAATTATTGTTAATTAAAGAAAACCAGATATTCCAAGTTAAGGAATTTAGTGCTTTTCTATGTATGGGAAGATGGAAAATTCTGGGCTCAATGAAATCATTCCTTTGATATGAACCTAGCTATCTGGGGTCAGTATCCTGTGTTTTCACATCTTGAATTTCCTTGCGGCTCACCGTAGTCAGTGGCTCCAGGATGATGACTGCTAGAACGCAGGTATCCTTCTTGAGTTCCCTCAGGGTTCACCAATTCACCATCTGTGATGACCATGACATCCTTTGTTTATTAATATGGCAAGAAATATTCCATTTCTCACCCTGTATATGTACGGACTTCATCAATGAAATTCCTTCCCCCCACCCCCACCCCCACCGGCTTCTAGTTAGGTTCCTCTTCTGAGAGGCGCAAGGGTGAAATCAGAGAGAGGTAGAAGAGTGAAGTCACCATATCTTTCCTGATGGGACTTCTGCTGGATGACTGCATCCAACAACTATGGTGACAACTCCATAACTATAGCCAGGAAGCCCTCACTCCATGCATTCTTTTTCTGCCCACAGAAGTGGCCAAACCCTCTTCAGCTACTTCAGGCCCAAGAGTGGTAACTTCCTAATGTTTCTAGACACTGGGTACTGCACTATCTGATGTGGTTTCCCTCATTGCTATGAACTGAATAGAGTCCCCACAAAACTCATATGAGAGGACACAGTGAGAAGGCAGACTTCTGCAAGCCAGGAAGAGAGCCCTCATCACCACCCAATCATGCTGGCAACCTAATCTCAGACTTCCAGCCTCCAGAACTGAGAGAAAATAAATACTTGTTTAAACCACCTTGACCATGGTATTGTGTTACGGCAGCCTGAGCAGTATTAGACACTAACCTATACTCTTATAATAATCCCTTTATTAAACTCTTCTCAAATTATCCCACACAAGCATCTCTTTTCCTGCTGAGATTCTTATTCATACAAAATATGTATTTTCAATTCTCATTTGTTTGCACCTATAATTTCTCTCCAATTTATAATTTCCTATATACATGAAAGCTTAATTATGACTTAGAAAATTAGAACAAACTTTAGTTTTAAAGGGTAAAATATTTAAGCAAATATACCATTTATATTTTATTTAAGGCACAATATAGCAAAATTATTCAGAGAACAGGACCAGAGGTTTAGGCAGACTTGGAGTTCACTCCCATTTCTGTACATGGTAGCAGAATTACTCTGCCAAGTGACTTCTCTAATGTTCAAGTTCCTCATCTGTTAAATAATACTCACAATCTAAATTATACTCCAATTAAAAATAGATTGAAAAAAATTTAAAAAAGAATCACAATCTGTTTTATAACCAATATGATTATCATAGGGTTGCAATAATAGCCCAAAATGAAACAGAGAAAGCTATTTCTATTACTATTAATCATTATTACTATTATTCTCTTGTCATGAATCCTTTTATGATATTGCTGTTTTGGGAAGCCCCTTGAAACCTGAGCATATCCATGGATACTAGTTCTCACAGCCCTCAAAGCCCATGGGATTCTTACATCAAGGAGAATAGATTAGTACCCATATACGTGCTCCAAAGGCAGCATGAACTAAGGCCAGGAGGCATCCTGCATTTTGCCTAAGAACATTCCCTTTAGAGGCGAAGTTGATCAATGCCTTATCACCGTTAATGAAGTTCTCATATTAAATGCAGGACACTTGATACAATTTATTTTAATTAATTGCTTTTCTATGCTTAGATAAAGTGCTTGAGGAATTATTTGTTCTGCCTGAACATTCTCTTTTTATCTTTTTTCTCTGCTGCCACATAAGACATGGATATGTCCTGAACAGAGAGCTGAAAAATACTAACAAGCACTAACTACTACTTCAGCAACTAACATAAGACTTATTCACACATCACTTAATTTTTTTTTAATAACAAAGAATTTTCTATGGCTCAGCCAATAAGCATCTTATAGGAAAGTCAAGTTAGGCTCTGAAGTCTGCACATATTATGAGCCTCTGCAATAGGAAAAAAGATTTCTCAGCAGGCAGACTGAATCATGAAAAGTCTGAAAACCAACAATTTATGCAACAAGGTTATGCAACAAGAAAGGTTTAGCTTTTTAAGTCCAATGTTCAAAAATAATTTCTAATAAATTGCTGCTATGCATGACCTTGAAAGATACCTAATCAACCCACCTTCCAAGATGACAATATTAAACAAATGATATGTATGACCTTGATCAAGTTCCTTAGCCTTTCTGATTTTTAGATACCTCATTAAAATGGGGCAAAAAATGGAACACAGACCAAGGGCTGCTGAGAGAATGACATGAAATAAGGCATACAAACTACAGTTCCCTGATGTACAGGAAAACACTCAATTATTATTAGATATGTGTGTGTGTACTCAATCACTGTTACATCCAACTCTTTTCTGCCCCATGGACTATAGCTCACCAGCCTCCCCTGTCCAAGAGATTTCCCAGGGAAGAATACTGGAGTGGATAGCCATTTCCTTCTCCAGGGGATCTTCCCAATCCAGGAATCAAACCCACATCTCTTGCATCTCCTGCATTGGCAGGGGGATTCTTTACCACTATTGCTACCTGGGAAGCATAGTTGTTAGATAGGCTATTTTTTTAAAAATTTTTATTTAATAAGTGGTACAAAGCACAACGCCAAAAACATTAACAGTTAAAATTTCACCAAATGAAAAAATACTATAGAATACACAGTTGTAAAAAGCTACATTATTTTACAACTGTCTCAGGCTACAAAAAGAAAAAAAAAATGATATCTTATATCCATTCTAGCCCTACTACACTATGGCCCAATGCCATTTAGAAAATTTGACTAGTGGGCTACTCATATTGCCAATGACTACTCTTTCAGTTTAAAGCTTTCAAATAAACATTTGTATCCCAACAAAGATTTGACAGCTTTCAGTTTTTAAGGTTATCCCATGTGGGTATGTCCATGAAGATCGCTGGCTTATTAAATAACTCCATTCTGATAAGCAACAAAGCTTTTCCGGCCAATCACAATATAGACTATAATAAAACTAACATAAATTTAACCTTCAAAAGCTTGGAGAAAGAGGGAAACCAGGTTTTAAACATCAAATATTAAGTATCTACTAATTTGCCCAAGGATTCATTTTAACTCTGAAGTTTATAACTTTAAAAAATAATCCAGCAAAAATTAATGATAAACTAATAAAGAAGTTCTCATTCATGTTTTGAGGTTTCTGAGTTTTATGATTTGCATTTGTCGTTGTTCAGTCACTCAGTCGTGTCCGACTCTTTCCGACCCCATGGACTGCAGCACATGAGGCTTCCTTGTCTTTCACCAACGCCCAGAGCTTGCGCAAACCCATGTCCATCAAGTCTGTGATACCATCCAACCATCTCCTCCTCTGTAATTCCCTTCTCCTCCTGCCTTCAATCTTTCCCAGCATCAGGGTCTTTTCTCTTTTTTTTATTTTCCCTTGGTTGTTTTTTTTTTTTTTTTTTTTTTTTCCTTTTTTTTAATTGGAGGCTAATTATTTTACAATATTATATTGGTTGGTTTTGCCATACATTGACATGAATCCGCCCCGGGTGTACATGAGTTCCCCTTCCTGAACCCCCCTCCCACCTTCCTCCTCCCTTTATCCTCCCTCTGGGTCATCCCCGCACACCAGCCCCGAGCATCCTGTAACATGCATTGACGAGTCAGCACTTTGCATCAGGTGGCCAAAGTATTAGAGCTTCAGCTTCAGCATCAGTCCTTCCAATGAATATTCAGGACTGATTTCCTTTAGGAATGACTGGTTGGATCTCATTGCAGTCCAAGGGACTCTCAAGAGTCTTCTTCAACACCACAGTTCAAAAACATCAATTCTTCAGTGCTCAGCCTTCTTTATGGTCCAACCGTCACATCCATGCACAACTACCGGAAAAACCATAGCTTTAAATAGACGGGCCTTTGTAGGCAGGTAATGTCTCTGCTTTTTAAAATGCTGTCTAGATTTCACAGCTTTTCTTCCAAGGAGCAAGTGTCTTTTGATTTCATGGCTGTAATCACCATCTACAGTGAATCTAGAGCCTAAGAAAATAAAGTCTCACACTGTTTCCATTGTTTCCCCATCGATTTGCCATGAAGTGATGGGACCAGATGCCATGATATACTTTTTGGAATGTGGAGTGCTAAGCCAGCTTTTTCACTTTCCTCTTTCACCTTCACCTCTTTCACCTTCACCTCTTTAGTTTCTCTTCACTTTCTGCCATTAGTGTGGTATCATCTGCATATCTGAGATTATTTATATTCCTCCTGGCAATCTTGATTCCGGCTTGTGCTTCATCCAGCCTGGCATTTTGCATGATGTACCCTGCATATATGTTAAATAAGCAAGGTGACAACATACAGCCTTGACATACTCCTTTCCCAGTTTTGAACCCAGTCTACTGTTCCATGTCTGGTTCTGTTACTCCCTGACTTGCACACATGTTCCTCAGAAGGCAACTAAGGTGGTCTGGTGTTCCTACCTCTTTAAGAACTTTCCATAGTTTGCTGTGATACACACAATCAAAGGCTTTAACATAGTCAATGAAGCAGAAGTAGATGTTTTTCTGGAATTCTCTAGCTTTTCTGTCATTCTGCTGCTGCTGCTAAGTCACTTCAGTCGTGTCCGACTCTGTGTGACCCCATAGACGGAAGCCCACCAGGCTCCCCTGGCCCTGGGATTCTCCAGGCAAGAACACTGGAGTGGGTTGCCATTTCCTTCTCCAATGCATGAAAGTGAAAAGTGAAAGTGAAGTCGCTCAGTCGTGTCCGACCCTTAGCGACCCCATGGACTGCAGCCTACCAGGCTCCTCCATCCATGGGATTTTCTAGGCAAGAGTATGGAGTGGCTTGCCATTGCCTTCTCCGCTGTCATTCAATGGATGGTGGCAATTTGATCTCTGGTGGGCCTTAGGAAGCATCACGATGAACAAAGCTAGTGGAGGTGATGGAATTACAGCTGAGTTATTGCAAATCCTAAAAGCTGATGCTGTGAAAATGCTGCACTCAAGATGCCAGCAGATTTGGAAAACTCAGCAGTGGCCACAGGACTGGAAAAGGTCAGTTTTCATTCCAATCCCAAAGAAGGGCAATGCCAAAGAGTGTTCAAACTATTGCACAACTAGACTCATTTCACATGCTAGGCAGGTAATGCTCAAAATCCTTCAAGCTAGGCTTCAACATTATGTGAACAAAGAATTTGCAGATTTACAAGCTGGATTTGGAAAAGGCAAAGGAACCAGAGATCAAACTGTCATTCAATGGATGGTGGCAGTTTGATCTCTTGATACTGTAGATACTACTATCATCATCCCTATATTGCAGATGAGAAAACAATACAAAGAGGGTTAACCAGCTCACCCAGAGTCACACAGGATAACAGGAGTGGGTACTCAAGACCAGCAGTTTGAGACTAGAGCTTGTGCTCTCAAGTTTGAGGTCACAAATTACAATCCCACTAAGTAAAGGCCAAAAGAGAATGACTAGGTAGGAATTCTGACAAACTGGTGCTTGTGTCCCCTGCCTCTTGGCCAATGTTGCCAGGTGTGTGGATTTTTCCGAGAAAAGCCAGAAATACAGATTTTTAGGTGAAGTGTCATGTTGCTTTTGTTTGATTACTGGTTTGTTTACATTCATGACATTCTTTTTTTTACAAACAGTGCTGTTCATTTGGCCCATACATGCCAGTTTGCAATCTATGGCAAAAAATTAAAGTCCCTTAGCACTGCAGCCTTAAGAAATAATTAGGAATGTCTCCAAAAAAATCTCTTTTGAGGATTCATGATCCAAACTATTGATTCACAAACTGTCCCTCATATATGGAGGGCACCAGTAGACCAAAGAAAGAGGCAGATCGCTCCAGATGGTAGGCAGCTGTTAAAATAAGCAAGGGAGCCCTTTCTGCCTCCACTGCTGTCATGGCGCCTATGAAAAAGCTTGTGGTGAAGGTGGAGCAAAACAAAGAAGCAGGTCCTGAAGTTTACTCTGGACTGTACCCAGCTTCCCAGGTGGCGCTAGTGGTAAAGAACCTGCCTGCCAATGCAGGAGACTTAAGAAATGTGGGTTAGATCCCTGGGTCAGGAAGATCCCCTGGAGAAGAAAACGGCAACCCAGTCCGGTATTCTTGCCTGGAGAATCCCTTGGACAGAGGACCCTGATGGGCTATAGTACATGGGGTTGCAAAGAGTCAGACACAACTGAAGCGTACCCACCCTGTAGAGAAGATGGAAACATGGATGTTACCAATTTTGAACAGTTTCTTCAGGAGAGGATCAAGGTGAACGGAAAAGCAGATCTGGGCAGTGGTGTCATAACAATCAAAAGAAGCAAGATAAAAAAAAAATAAGAAGTAAGAGAAAGATCACTGTAACTTCTGAAGTGCTCTTTTCCAAGAGGTGTTTGAAATATCTTACCAAAAACTGTTTGAAGAAGGATAATCTACATGATTTGTTACGCATAGTAGCTAACAGCAAAGTTACAAATTGTGCTGTTTCCTCATTAATTAAGATGAAGAAGAGGAAGAAGATGAGGATTAAAACTCAATCTGGAATATTTGGATAAATTTTTAAATAAAGCTTATCAACCAAAAAAAAACCAAGGGAACTTACAGAGATTTGTCTTGAGGGACTGCAAGATGAGTAGCTTTCCACACCTGCTTATATAGAGCTTATATAGAGGCCTTAACAGGATTCACATACTTGGACAGGATGGTCTCAGTCACACACACTGCTCTCTCAAGTCTGCATCCCTGAATGCCTCTGGCTGTGCCAGCAGTGGGCAGAGTGTACGTTCTGGGGAAGGACACGGGTAGGAATGAAAAGCCTCCAAGTGTCTGGGTCCAGTTCACATGTCAAAAGGCAGTCACATCCTCTCAATGACCTTCTCCAACAGAAGTTAAGAATTAAATTCTTTGCTCCCATCCATTGATCCTGTTCAGTGATCAGTCTGAAACTGGAAACTCCATCATGCCAAAACACTGGATGGGTAACAGATTTGGTGGAAGGCACACCAGTACACACAGAACCTAGAGTGTGCCTTATCTTGCTACCATTGCACCAAGTCCCAAGGACTACAGTACACAGCAGGGACAGATAACAAGAAAATCCTTTTCTAAACTCTGTCCTTACCCAGCCTGACTTTATCAACTTTTCCAGAAGGAAAGGCAGAAATGAAACAAATCACAGTCTCTACTTGCTCTGCTCAGTGAGCCCAACAGACAACACAGATGCGCAGACACCACACCTTTATCTCACCTTGAGCTGTCCTCGTCAGCACCCTGTGCAGGATTAGAATCTTCTGGGAGCCTCACTGCCTGCATGCCCTTTGCTCTGCTGTCAGTCTCACAGCTCTCCTCTTTCTCCTTCCACGACAGGGTTCAGCAACTCACCAATGGGCCTTCATTCAGAGCCAAGAAGAAAGAGGAAAATGGGAGTAAAAGAACATAAAAGCTATCCTAACATGAGCATGATCACATATAAACCTCCATAAGCTAACACTAGCAGATGGTAACTGCAGCCAGGAAATTAAAAGACGCTTACTCCTTGGAAGAAAAGCTATGACAAAGCTAGGCAGCATATTATTTATTTTTTTGTGTGTGTGTTCAAATCCCCTTTTATTTTTTATTTTTTTATTTTTTATTTTTTTGGTAATTAATTTATTTTTTATTGGAGGCAAATTATTTTACAATATTGGTTGGTTTTGCCATACATTGACATGAATTCGCCCCAGGTTTACATAAGTTCCCCCTCCTGAACCCCCCTCCCACCTCCCTCCTCCCTTTATCCTCCCTCTGGGTCATCCCCGCATGCCAGCCCCGAGCATCCTATAACATGCATTGACCCTGAACTAGTGATTCGTTTCACATATGACAACATACGTGTTTCAATGCCATTCTCCCAAATCATCCCACCCTCACCCTCTCCCATAGAGTCCCAAAGACTGTTCTATACATCTGTGTCTCTTTTGCTGTCTCGTATACAGGGTTATCATTTGCATCTTTCTAAATTCCATATATATGCGTTAGTATGCTGTATTGGTGTTTTTCTTTCTGGCTTACTTCACTCTGTATAATAGGCTCCAGTTTCATCCACCTCATTAGAACTGATTCAAATGTATTCTTTTTAATGGCTGAATAATACTCCATTGTGTATATGTACCAAAGCTTTCTTATCCATTCGTCTGCAGATGGACATCTAGGTTGCTTCTATGTCCTGGCTATTATAAACAGTGCTGCAATGAACATTGGAGTACATGTGTTTCTTTCAATTCTGGTTTCCTCGGTTTGTATGCCCAGGAGTGCGATTGCTGGATCATATGGCAGTTCTATTTCCAGTTTTTTGAGGAATCTCCACACTGTTCTCCATAGTGGCTGTACTAGTTTGCATTCCCACCAACAGTGTAAGAGGGTTCCTTTCTCTCCACATCCTCTCCAGCATTTATTGCATGTAGACTTTTGGATAGCAGCCATTCTGACTGGTGTGAAATGGTATCTCATTGTGGTTTTGATTTGCATCTCTCTGATTATGAGTGATGTTGAGCATCTTTTCATGTGTTTGTTAGCCATCTGTATGTCTTCTTTGGAGAAATGTCTGTTTATTCTTTGGCCCATTTTTTGATTGAGTCATTTATTTTTCTGGAATTGAGCTGCAGGAGCTGCTTGTATATTTTGGAGATTAATCCTTTATCTGTTGCTTCATTAGCTATTATTTTCTCCCATTCTGAAGGCTGTCTTTTCACCTTACTTATAGTTTCCTTTGCTGTGCAGAAGCTTTTGATTTTAATTAGGTCCCATTTGTTTATTTTTGCTTTTATTTCCAATATTCTGGGAGGTGGGTCATGGAGGATCCTGCTGTGATTTATGTCGGAGAGTGTTTTGCCTACGTTCTCCTCTAGGAGTTTTATAGTTTCTGGTCTTACATTTAGCACTCTAATCCATTTTGAATTTATTTTGGTGTATGGTGTTAGGAAGTGTTCTAGTTTCATTGTTTTACAGGTGGCTGACCAGTTTTCCCAGCACCACTTGTTAAAGAGACTGTCTTTTCTCCATTGTATATTCTTGCCTCCTTTGTCAAAGATGAGGTGTCCATAGGTGCATGGATTTATCTCTGGGCTTTCTATTTTGTTCCATTGATCCATATTTCTGTCTTTATGCCAGTACCATACTGTCTTGATGATTGTGGCTTTGTAGTAGAGCCTGAAGTCCGGCAGGTTAATTCCCCAGTTCCATTTTTCTTCCTCAAGATTGCTTTGGCTATTCGAGGTTTTTTGTATTTCCATATAAATTGTGAGATTATTTGTTCTAGTTCTGTGAAAAATATCTTTGGTAGCTTGATAGGGATTGCATTGAATGTATAAATTACTTTGGGTAGTATACTCATTTTTACAATATTTATTCTTCCAATCCATGAACATGGTATATTTCTCCATCTATTAGTGTCCTCTTTGATTGCTTTCAGTAGTGTTTTATAGTTTTCTATGTACAAGTCTTTTGTTTCCTTAGGTAGATATATTCCTAAATATTTAATTCTTTCCGTTGCAACAGTGAATGGAATAGTTTCCTTAATTTCTCTATTTTCTCATTATTAGTGTATAGGAATGCAAGGGATTTCTGTGTGTTGATTTTATATCCTGCAACGTTACTGTAATAATTGATTAGCTCTAGTAGTTTTCTGGTAGAGTCTCTAGGGTTTTCTGTGTAGAGGATCATGTCATCAGCGAACAGTGAAAGTTTTACTTCTTCTTTTCCAATTTGGATTCCTTTTATGTCTTTTTCTGCTCTGATTGCTGTGGCCAAAACTTCCAGAACTATGTTGAATAGCAGTGATGAGAGTGGGCACCCTTATCTTGTTCCTGACTTTAGGGGAAATGCTTTCAGTTTTTCACCATTGAGGATAATGTTTGCTGTGGGTTTGTCATATATAGCTTTTATTATGTTGAGGTATGTCCCTTCTATTCACACTTTATGGAGGGTTTTTATCATAAATGGATGTTGAATTTTGTCGAAGGCTTTCTCTGCATCTATTGAGATAATCATATGATTTTTATTTTTCAGTTTGTTAATGTAGTGTATTACATTGATTGATTTGTGGATATTGAAGAATCCTTGCATTCCTGGGATAAAGCCCACTTGGTCATGATGTATGATCTTCTTAATGTGTTGTTGGATTCTGATTGCTAGAATTTTGTTAAGGATTTTTGCATCTATGTTCATCAGTGATATTGGCCTGTAGTTTTCTTTTTTTGTGGGGTCTTTACCAGGTTTTGGGATTAGGGTGATGGTGGCCTCATAGAATGAGTTTGGAAGTTTCCCTTCCTCAGCAATTTTCTGGAAGAGTTTGAGTAGAATAGGTGTTAGCTCTTCTCTAAATTTTTGGTAGAATTCGGCTGTGAAGCCGTCTGGATCTGGGCTTTTGTTTGCTGGGAGATTCTTGATTACAACCTCTAGTTCCGTGCTTGTGATGGGTCTGTTCAGATTTTCTATTTCTTCCTGGTTCAGTTTTGGAAAGTTGTACTTTTCTAGGAATTTGTCCATTTCTTCCAGGTTATTCATTTTATTGCCATATAATTGCTGATAGTATTCTCTAATAATCCTTTGTATTTCTGTGTTGTAGTTGTGATCTCTCCATTTTCATTTCTAATTTTATTGATTTGGTTCTTCTCCCTTTGTTTCTTGATGAGTCTGGCTAGTGGTTTGTCAATTTTATTTACCTTCTCAAAGAACCAGCTTTTGGCTTTGTTGATTTTTGCTATGGTCTCTTTTGTTTCTTTTGCATTTATCTCTGCCCTAATTTTTACGATTTCTTTCCTTCTACTGACCCTGGGGTTCTTCATTTCTTCCTTTTCTAGTTGCTTTAGATGTAGAGTTAGGTTATTTAGTTGACTTTTTTCATGTTTCTTGATGTGTGCCTGTATTGCTATGAACTTCCCCCTTAGCACTGCTTTTACAGTGTCCCAGAGGTTTTGGGTTGTTGTGTTTTCATTTTCATTCATTTCTATGCATATTTTGATGTCTCTTTTGATTTCTTCTATGATTTGTTCATTATTCAGCAGCATCTTGTTCAGCCTCCATATGTTGGCATTTTTAATAGTTTTTCTCCCGTAATTGAGATCTAATCTTACTGCATTGTGGTCAGAAAAGATGGATGGAATGATTTCAACTTTTTTGAATTTACCAAGGCTAGATTTATGGCCCAGGATGTGATCTATCCTGGAAAAGGTTCCGTGTGCACTGGAGAAAAAGGTGAAATTCATTGTTTTGGGGTGAAATGTCCTATAGATATCTATAAGGTCTAACTGGTCTATTGTATCATTTAAAGTTTGTGTTTCCTTGTTAATTTTCTGTTTAGTTGATCTATCCATAGATGTAAGTGGGTATTAAAATCTCCCACTATTATTGCATTATTGTTAATTTCCCCTTTCATACTTGTTAGTAATTGTCTTACATATTGCGGTGCTCCTATGTTGGGTGCATAAATATTTATAATTGTTATATCTTCATCTTGGATTGATCCTTTGATCATTATGTAGTTTCCTTCTTTGTCTCTTTTCACAGCCTTTGTTTTAAAGTCTATTTTATCTGATATGAGTATTGCTACTCCTGCTTTCTTTTGGTCTCTATTTGCATGGAATATCTTTGTCCAGCCCTTCACTTTCAGTCTGTATGTGTCCCTCATTTTGAGGTGGGTCTCTTGCAGACAACATATATGGGGGTCTTGTTTTTGTATCCATTCAGCCAGCCTTTGTCTTTTGGTTGGGGCATTCAACCCATTTACGTTTAAGGTAATTATTGATAAGTACGATCCCGTAGCCATTTTCTTTATTGCCTTGGGTTCGAGTTTATACACCCTTTCTGTGTTTCCTGTCTAGAAAAGATCCTTTAGCATTTGTTGGAGAGCTGGTTTGGTAATGCTGAATTCTCTCAGCTTTTGCTTGTCTGTAAAGCTTTTGATTTCTCCTTCATATTTGAATGAGATCCTTGCTGGGTACAGTAGTCTGGGCTGTAGGTTATTTTCTTTCATCACTTTAAGTATGTCTTGCCATTCCCTCCTGGCCTGAAGAGTTTCTGTTGAAAGATCGGCTGTTATCCTTATGGGAATCCCCTTGTGTGTTATTTGCTGTTTTTCCCTTGCTGCTTTTAATATTTGTTCTTTGTGTTTGATCTTTGATAATTTGATTAATATGTGTCTTGGAGTATTTCGCCTTGGGTTTATCCTGTTGGGGACTCTCTGGGTTTCTTGGACTTGGGTGATTATTTCTTTCCCTATTTTAGGGAAGTTTTCAACTATTATCTCCTCAAGTATTCTTTCATGGTCTTTCTTTTTGTCTTCTTCTTCTGGGACTCCTATGATTCGAATGTTGGAGCGTTTAACATTGTCCCAGAGGTCTCTAATATTGTTCTCATTGCTTTTAATTTGTTTTTCTTTTTTCCTCTCTGTTTCATTTATTTCTACAATTCTATCTTCTAGCTCGCTTATCCTGTCTTCTGCCTCTGTTATGCTACTGTTTGTTCCCTCCAGAGTGTTTCTGATCTCATCTATTGTATTATTCATTGTATACTGACTCTTTTTTATTTCTTCTAAGTCCTTATTAAACCTTTCTTCCATCTTCTCAATCCTTTTCTCCAGGTTATTTATCTGTAACTCCATTTTGCTTTCAAGATTTTGAATCATTTTCACCACCAAAATTCGAAATTCTTTATCAGGTAGATTCCCTATATCTTCCTCTTTTGTTTGTGTTGGTGGGCAATTATCTTGTTCCTTTACTTGCTGGGTATGTCTCTGCCTCTTCTTCTTGCTTATAATGCTTTGCTTGGGGTGGCCTTTCCCTCTTCTGGCCGTTTGTGGAGATCTCTTTATTATGTAGTTTCCTCTCTGTGTGTGCGGTTGGACAGGTGACTTGTCAAAGTTCCCTGGTTATGGAAGCTTGTGTCGGTGTTCTGGTGGGTGCAGCTGGATTTGTTCTCTCTGGAGTGCAATGAAGTGTCCAGTAATGAGTTATGAGATGTCAGTGGCTTTGGAGTGACTTTGGGCAGCCTGTATTTTGAAGCTCAGGGCTAGTTTCCTGTGTTACTGGAGAATTTGCGTGGTATGTCTTGCTCTGGAACTTGTTGACCCTTGGGTGGTGCTTGGTTTTAGTGTAAGTATGGAGACGTTTGATGAGCTCCTATCGATTAATGTTCCCTGGAGTCAGGAGTTCTCTGGTGTTCTCAGGATTCGGCCTTAAGCCTCTTGCCTCTGGTTTTTGGTCTTATTCTTGGAGTAGCCTCTAGACGTCTCTATCTGTCATTTCCAAGGTGGTTCCCTCTGTTTTAGCTTCTGTTTGCTGGTCTCTTCAGTGTCTAATTTCAGCCCTGATACTAGGGGGTGGGTGGACACTTTTTAAGGCTCAGTTGTTTAGTCCTGTTCTGGGAAGGGAGGAACACTGCAGTCGAATATCTCTGGCATCTGTGGGGAGTGCTCACAGCGTCTTGGGCACACTGGGTTTGCCCCCGCTCACAGCACGTATGCTGTCCCAGTCTATACTGCACAGGCTCTAGGTTGCTCTGCCGGGAACTGTCCGAGGCCGGCACCGGGTTGTATGCACTTCCCAGGTCTGAGCGGCTCAAGTTCAGGTTCTCAGGTACTCCACAAAGGCGCAGACTTGGTTGGGCCTGCGTTTTGTGCCTTCCCCGGTCCGAGCAGCTCAGGGGACCAGGTGTTTGGCGAGCGCGGTCTCTGCGACTTATCGCCTCCCCAGTCCCCGCCACTCAGTTTTCTGGGTGTACAACCGGCGCACCTTCTCAGGGGGATATCGACCGGCCCGAGCCCAAGAAGTCCTGAATAGCAACAAGCCTGTCTGCAGTTTGTATCAGATGCCTTTCTGGGGCCGCGGTTGCCCGCTCCAGCTCTGGCTACACTCCCTGCCTGTCTCCGCGGGGGATGGGGGATGGGCCAGCCGCAGCCGGCTCGCTCTGCTCAGTCCCTTATTCTGTGAGCGGGGCTGGCCGAGTCATAGGTTAGAGCTTTCCGCCTTTTCGTGAGGAAGCTATCCCACAGTCTGCTTTGCTCTCCCCAGTTCTCTCAAATTGTTCTCACAGCATTCAAGCCCAGTCCTCTCTCTAAGCAGTTCAGCCGGCTCCTCCCTGCCCAGCCCCCGCTTGCTAATGGCGTATGCAGGCGTCTGCGCTGCTTCTCCACTGGGAGTTACCGTTTGGCGGGTAATCTGTGGGTTTTTTTAAAAATCTTAAAAAAAAAGAGGGTTATGTGGCCCTCTGAGCTTCCAAGGCTCGCCACAGATTCGCCAGTGAGAGTGTTTCCTGGTGTTTGGAAAGTTCTCTCTTTTTAAAGCCTCCCTTCCCGGGACGGAGCTCCGTCCTTACTTCTTTTGTCTCGCTTTTTATCTTTTATGTTTTTTCCTACCTCCTTTCGAAGACAATGGGCTGCTTTTCTGGGTGCCTGACGTTCTCTGCCAGCATTCAGAAGTTGTTTTGTGGACTTTTACTCCGCATTCAAATGTTCTTTTGATGAATTTGTGGGGGAGAGAGTGGTCTCGCCGTCCTATTCCTCCGCCATCTTGTTCCTTCTCCTCTAGACAGCATATTAAAAAGCAGAGACATCACTTTGCCGACAAAGGTCCATCTAGTCAAAGCTATGGTTTTTCCAGTAGTCATGTATGGATGTGAGAACTGGACCATAAAGAAGGCTGAGCACCGAAGAATTGATGCTCTTGAACTGTGGTGTTAGAGAAGACTCTTGAGAGTCCCTTGGACTGCAAGGAGATCAAATCTGTCAATCTTAAAGGAAATCAGTCCTGGATATTCATTGGAACGACTGATGTTGAAGTTGAAACTCCAATACTTTGGCCACCTAATGCGAAGAACTGGCTCACTAGAAAAGACCCTGATGCTGGGAAAGATTAAAGGCATGAGGAGAAGGGGATGACAGAGGATGAGATGGTTGGATGGCATCACCAACTTGATGGATATGAGTTTGAGCAAGCCCTGGGGGTTAGTGAAGGACAGGGAAGCCCGGCATACTGCAGTCCATGGGAATGCAAAGAGTTGGACACAACTGGACAACTGAACTGAACTGAAGTTAACACTTCAGCGCTGGCAGTGCCAAGTGAAAATGAAGTTCACAGTAACAGTAATGTCTAAGCACTTACTATTTGCAAGATATTAAGTCAGTCACTCTCTGCACACCATTATCATAGAGCCACTTCACAGATGGAGAAACTGAGTCAGAATGAGATATATGCCTGTGGTCAAGAGTTTATCTTTACTGGATGCAGCACCTAGGATTCAAATCCAGACGTCATTCCAGTGGCTTTTTTCTATAGCTTTGTATCTCAAAGACCAAAGGTTTGTGGTGAAGAGGAGAGAAATGAGAATTAGGAAAGAGAACTAAACTTTCAGAGCAGAGATGGATACCTCTTTATCCTTTGCTCCAGCCCCCAGCCTGCCAAAAACAGAGCTATTTCTCACAGGCTTACCTAGTATCTCTGCTTCAGAATCAGGCAGGGAGATAATTTAAAATTCAGATTCCTGGGCCCCCCTCCAACCCTAATAAATTTACATCTCTAAGGCAGAGACCATCAATGTGTATTTTTAATTGCTCTTCCAAGGTGAAAGTTCTCCAGGTAAACCTCTGGATTTGATGATTCACAAAAGGACCAAGGCAGAGTCTAAAAATATTGAATAGAAATTTAAAGGCAGAAGGAAACTTTTAAAGTTGCAACACAGAAGGGAGCTTTTGCTGTCAGACATATAATTTTTAATTCTCTAAGAGAACAATTATTATTGACAAACATCTGAAGGAAATATAGGCCATTTATTTTATATGTTTTGACATCTCTAGAAAATGACAAGCTGAAGGGAAAAACAGGTTTAAGGATGGCAGCAATTATTTAATTTGTGACTGATTATTAAAAAATAATATATGCACCTCTGTGCCTCTCCAGAGGGAGAGTTACAAATTACTATGGCTGCTGTTGTTGCTGCTGCCATTGCTGGTGTTATTGTTGTTTTTAAAAGATTGCAGCCTTCAGATGTTTGTGAATATTAATATTATTTGAGGTTTGTCAGGTTGCCATAGCTACCTCGGTTCCCTTCTGCCAGCAGGACGTGATGCCCTGAGAGTTAGAATTGCGGAGTCCACAATGTAAAAGCAACCTGGGAAGCTGCCTCACTTTTTCCCACAGCTCCACACCTTGTGCTTCAGTGCACTGACCAAAATACAGCTGCCTCCAGCCTGCCAGCCTTCTCACACTTGTGTTTTCCCTACTCAGTTATCCTTCCCATCTCCCCTCCATTCCTCCAGGAACTCTCCACTGGGCTTTTTTAAACCCTTGGACATGGATTCTCACTCGACCCTTCTGGCAACACTTCTACCTTCACTCCTAAACTGAAACCTGGCTTTTCCCAGATAATAACACTGAGCTCTCGTGTACACAGATGCTGGTGATGTCATGTTTCCCCGCTAATCCACCCCTAGTTCCATCTTCCCCAAATCTTAGGAGCGAGAAGTCGATCAGTATCAATCTCAGTGTTTCTGCTGCTTCTGCTGATTCACCATTTTCATTCCAGGAGCCCGCCCTCCTTTGAACTTTCTCATCTGGTCCTGCCATTCTCCTCTGATCTCCCTCTTTGTCTTCTAAACTCTGGGGGACCTCCAGGCTTTCCTGTCGGTCCTGTCCCCTCCCCCGCACTGAGCGATTACACAGGACTCCACTGGACCCCGGCCACTGCCACTCTGTCTCTTCTACTCCGAAGCTGCTACTGTTCCATCTTCAGTTCCATCTCTTGCTGATTTAAGTTTCACCTACAGGCCCTGAGCCAATGCTTCCAGCACTGATCACGTTCCATACAACTTGACTGCATTCTTTCTACAACACCAAAGCAACAGAGTGTTGTATTTTAAGAATTTGGTGTCTGGATTAAACCCCATTAAGTGTCCTGGCTTTACCACTTATTATTTCTGTGGTTCCGGGCAAGCTAACAAACCTTTCCAGGCCTCAACTTCCTCATCCATAGAATAACAATAATATCACCTATTTCACAAGGTTATTACCAAGACTGAAAAAGAAATCTCCTTCTTATAATTTAGGCTGAAGGTAAGAGAAAACCCAACTCAGACTAGCATAAGAAACAAGTATCTTATTGGTTCATTTTCCTCAAAGTCCAGAGCAAAGATAGGCTTCAGGCTGGGATTGATTCAGTGGTTCAGCCACAGAATAAGGATATTATATTTCTCCCTCTGTTCTAAGTGTCAGATTCAGTTTAAGACTGGTTCTCCGTCATGGCTATAAGAGACTGTCATTGGGTTATAGGCTTCCTCATCCAAAGCCAAAAATTGAAGAAAATGATCATTTCCAAAAGCTCTCCCAGAATAGCAACGGAGAAGTTTTCCAGACATTCTCAGGAAACCTCTCAGGTCCCATTGTCCAGATGTGAATAACAATTCCATTCCTGAGCCAATGCCTGAAGCAGAGGAATTACTAATTGGCTCAGACCTGCTCAAATGGACCAATCACTGCAGCATAGAGAAGAGATTACAAATACTGGAAAGTACTTATTTGCCTATAAACTGTACATTAAATATGAGATGATGGAGAAATGAATGGATGCTGGGGAAATGACCTAACACCCACTGCACAGAGTCAACTCCTTGGCTAACGATGGACAATTAGTAAACACTATGCTAACACCCTTGTTTCTCACTGGTAAAGAATCCACCTGCAATGTGGGAGACCTGGGTTCGATCCCTGGGTTGGGAAGAACACCTGGAGAAGGGAAAGGCTACCCACTCCAGTATTCTGCCTGGAGAATTCCACGGACTACAGTCCATGAGGTCACAAAGAGTTGGACAAGACTGAGCAACTTTCACTTTCACATGCTAACATCAGCATGTATTATTATGTCATTTTTACCTTTGAGGACTACTTCTGATTCTTCTGTGTATTATCATTTATTATTTACATGATTGTTTCTCTATACTCTCCCGTCCTCAAGCTTGTCAATCCTTAAGGCAGTGTGCTTTCCTGATATTTTACCACTAACATGGCCCACCCCAAATTCTGTACATAGCAGAACATAAGAAAAACTGAGCTTCATAAATGCCAATTAAATACATGAATAGATGATAAAAATGTTTCTACCCAGTGACAAAGCCTCTCTGGCAGGAGTTAAAAATTATGCAATGTTTCTATGCCCTTCAGTAAAGAACAACTTAATACATTTAACAAATGTTCTTTCTTGCACAAAATAATATTACTAACCCACCACTGATTATCCAGGCACAGAGAGTGAATGTCTTTGCTATTTTCTAACTCATCAGTAAGAGCTTATTCTTTATCACAACTACACACAATTTACTCTTTCTCAGGTTTCTTTCACAATAACTTTTGAAGTAGGTGACTCCATTTGACCAAACTATGTGCAGTACAAAGAATACTGTGAGACACGTGATTTGCTTTGGTCACAGTACCCTCATAATGAAAAGCTAAGAAACCTTCAAGTCGGTATGTTTTAACTAAGAGTTATATGTCTCAAAACCACAAATTACCAGGAAAAACTCCCATACTACACAGCACAAAGTTATAAGATATTTATGTAGGAAAAAAAATTTCCCCGTTCAGATTATTATTTAAAATGTCCCATTTTCCATAAAATAGACTTCAGTTTTAAACCCATATAGATATGTGCCTTATTCTGCCTTGTTTTTTTCTCTTAGTAAATCAAATCACTTCCAAAGAAGTTTATTTTAATGCTTTTAAAATTACATAATATTAGAATTCCAGAATAATGCAACTTAATGTAATTTTTAGATAGATGTGGTAAATGGATCAGTATGTGAGTTTTTTAAATTTTTGGTATTTCTTTTAAGGACTGCAGGATTCCAGAATTTTATTATTATTTGAAAATTATCTGACTTAAGAAAACTTGAAAATGTCTTTGAGAGAAGAAAAGCATGTGGGAGACTATAAAACATACTGGCAGCCTAACAGTAAAATATGGGGTTATGTGGATTCCCTATCTGTTAACTGAGAGGCTGTAGCAATGAAGAACCTTTACTTCTTGTCTGTGGAGACCATGCAGTGAATTTTAAGAGTGAAACCTGATGAAAGAGTAAAACAAGAAATGTTCAGAGAATATAAATTAGTCAGACTAGCTGAACTTCACGAAAAAGATAGTAATAAATTTAAAATCATAATAATAGCACATGAGTTCAAGCCAGGTAATACTACATATATAAAGCTTTATTACACATTTTATATCTAATTACCCACATGCATGACTGGTCATGTTTTTATTTCATGTGCCTCTTAAAACTGCCACCTTGTTTATCTCGAGCCACAGCTTTTCACCATCCAATACAAAGTAAAGCCCCAGAAAATAATGAAACAACAGGACAGAGAGTTAATGCAGTGAACAGTACTATATCCCCAAAGAATTGGATGCCTGACGCAACTCCATGGAGTAGATATTGTTACCTAAGGCCATGATGTTAAATGATCTTTCTTTTTGCTTCCAAGTATTAGAAATTGGGTCCCGAAGCACCTGATTGCACTGTAATGTGAGGTCTAGCCAATAACTCTCTTTCCCAAAGCAAAATCCAGCAGAGAAAGGGGGCACCATTAATTTCACACATCCAGCTAAACAGCCACAAGGCTATGTGATATAAGTTATTCTATTATCTCTGTTGGATTTGGGTGATGAATCACGCCAGTGAAGCTTCTGGTGTTTCCCCAGTGATCAGCCTGCTTGGTGGACCAATCAAAGTTCATTCAAACTCCTGCAGTCTCTAGTCTGGCTTCTTGGAAAACCCTAAGTACAGAAATAATTTAGGATGCAACCAATACAACAGAAAGAGCCCTAATCTCAGTCATGTTTACAAATGAACTCTTTGAGATGCTCAATACCACTCAATATATAAAAGAAAAAATTGAGAAAAATTAAATGCCTTTTTTGCCCATAAAATTTGAATACTATGAATTTTTTTAAATGTCTCATTTGTCAGTAGGTAAATTGATGCACTCTTGATGGATTTAGATTTTAAACATGCATACACTTTGAGCCAATAATTCCGTTTCTATAAACGTATCCCTACAAAAATGTTCACAGACATATGCAAAAAATATTACAGTGTTGAATAAGTAGCTACATTTATTATAGTAAATCCATGCAATAGAATATCTTGTAACCTTTAGAAAAAATAGGGTGAATCTACATAGATACTGATATGGAAAATAGCCCAATTTTATTACAGAGTGAGGAGAAGCAGTTTGATAACAAATCTATAACATGATTCCATTTTCACATTATGATTCTATTTGTGAAAAGGTTGTATACATATATTTTCCTTGTATACATATAAATTTCTGGATGTACTCACAAAATACACACAAAAATGATACTCTGTGGAGTGGGAGGAGGGTCAATGTTGGATACAATAGGACTTTAATTTTTCATTGAAAATTTTTACCATGAGAAGGGCAAGAAATTCTCTTCCCCAATGTCTTGGTTATATGAGGGTGAATACAGATGATATAAATGTCCAGTGTAAAAAACTGTCAGACATCAGGAACCCATGACTGTTGGTTTTCCCATTCAAACTTGAGTGTCTATGTACACACACACATATACACACAACTTACTCCTTTTCAACACCTTCTGAACCCTGACATCATTTTACATGCCACCAGTCTTACCATATGTCTCCATTATCTTTTAGATATCCTTATTTCCAGAGAGAATTGAAGAAAAGCAGCACAGGGAGATGATTTAATTTGGACACTGTTGTCCCCTAAGACCTAGCTTAAGTTTTTTCAGAAGAGAAAGGTAGTATTTTATTTTCCATTTTCAAAACAGAGGGAAATAAAATGTTTCCAGGTACTATCAGTGACATAGGAAAATGCTTCATCCTGCTCCCTGGTTCAATCAATCTTGAAAGAAATACTGAGTGGGAACACTTAAAACAAGCCTTGACTGTTATTGAAAACCACAAGAATGATGAAACTTTATGCATAACGATGTTGAAATAACCCTCTGTGAATTGTGGGGATTCTGACAGGCAGTGAGATTTATGACTCTTTTCCTCCATTCCAAATCAAGGAAACAGTAAAGAGAGTAAAGAGCTAACTTCCAGGTCAATCATCTCCAAAATAGATGTTGATTTCACAAGCCAGTGGTAAAGAAAGACTGAATAAGCATCCTCAACATATTTTTACTTATTTATAGATCATATAATCACACCATTGTACTAATAATTTAAAACATTAGCAAATATAAAAGTAGAGATTAAAATGGATAACATTTAAAATATATAGAAAATCAAGCATCTAGTATTTTCTTCCCACACTCACCCAATGAGATACTATTCCAAGTAACTCACATAGCAGCTATCATGGTGTCTTATACATAATTAAAAAATTTACATTCATAAGCATCACTCAATATAATAATGAGTTATTCTACCAATGAAAAAGTTTCAGGACATGCTTCCAGCTGAAATGCCTCCTCAGATGGACTCAGTTCAGTTCAGTCGCTCAGTTGTGTCCGACTCCTTGCGACCCCATGAATCACAGCATGCCAGGCCTCCCTGTCCATCACCAACTCCCGGAGTTCACTCAAACTCATGTCCATCGAGTTGGTGATGCCATCCAGCCACCTCATTCTCTGTCATCCCCGTCTCCTCCCATCCTCAATCCCTCCTAGCATCAGACTCTTTCCAGTGAGTCAACTAGTCGCATGAGGTGGCCAAAGTATTGGAGTTTCAGCTTCAACATCAGTCCTTCCAATGAACACCCAGGATTGATCTCCTTTAGAATGGACTGGTTGGATCTCCTTGCAGTATAAGGGACTCTCAAGAGTCTTCTCCAGCACCACAGTTCAAAAGCATCAATTCTTCAGCGATCAGCTTTCTTCACAGTCCAACTCTCACATCCATACATGACCACGGGAAAAACCATAGCCTTGACTAGACAGACCTTGGTTGGCAAAGTAATGTCTCTGTTTTTAATATGTTATCTAGGTTGGTCATAACTTTCCTTCCAAGGAGTTAAGCGTCTTTTAATTTCCTGGCTGCAATCAGCATCCGCAGTGATTTTGGAGCCCCCCAAAAAATAAAGTCTGACACTGTTGCCACTGTTTCCCCATCTATTTCCCATGAAGTGATGGGACCAGATGCCATGATCTTCGTTTTCTGAATGTTGAGCTTCAAGCCAACCTTTTCACTCTCCTCTTTCACTCTCATCAAGAGGCTTTTGAGTTCCTCTTCACTTTCTGCCATAAGGGTGGTATCATCTGCATATCTGAGGTTATTGATATTTCTCCCAGCAATCTTGATTCCAGCTTGGGCTTCTTCCAGCCCAGCATTCCTCATGATGTACTCTGCATAGAAGTTAAATAAGCACGGTGACAATATACAACCTTGATGTACTCCTTTTCCTATTTGGAACCAGTCTGTTGTTCCATGTACAGTTCTAACTGTTGCTTCCTGACCTGCATACAGGTTTCTCAAGAGGCAGGTCAGGTGGTCTGGTATTCCCATCTCTTTCAGAATGTTCCACAGTTTATTGTGATCCACACAGTCAAAGGCTTTAGTATACTCAGATGGACTAGGAGTATATTATTTAATTGAGAAAATAAATAATTCTACCTAATTTGTTGTGAGTCAGGGGGAGAGTACAAAACAAAGAGGTCTCCTTCCCAAAATGTCAACAGTACCAGGTTTGAGAAACTTTGTTCTAAAGAAGTCATCAGTGGTATGTCAAAGAGGACTATCAGATGAGTTCATTAGCACTGTTTGTGACAGTTTCATAATCTGAGACTCATTAAATTACAGTGTATTCATTCATTGCAATGCTGTAAACATTAAGATTATGTTGTGGAAGAATTTTTAAGACTATGAAGAAATACTCATTATATTTATCCTAAAATAATATATTTAGTATGATCAGAGCATTGTAAAAGTATACACACACTTGTGTATAGTACTGAAAAATACTTTGAAAGAGTACCAACCAAAATATTAATATCATTTATTTTACCATTTATTTCTGAAGAGTGGTAAGGAGTTCATGTGAAAGATACTTCACAATTAATGTCATTAGAAATATCTACACTATTTATCATCCTGAGGAGGACAGTTGATATAAGCCACTACCTCAAAAGCTATACAAGCTTCCTAAGTATATAAGACTTTGCACCCTCTCTTTTCAGAATGTGTCACTGGAAGAGTTTTACTTCCTGACATCCAGCTCTTTAATGCTAGAGAAGAAGACCTGCAGGTGTTTCTCACCAGGTGCCTCTGTGATGGCAGCAGGCAGAGTACACTGGGTATTTTTGTTCAGTGCGGAAATAGCACCTACTATTCTCATTCCTTCTCTTTAAAAGCCTTCATTGTTATACTATGATTCAAAAGTAGAATTACTCGCTTCCACCCACACCAAAAACAGTACGGTCATGACACTCTGCAAATTCAATAAATGTTTCCAACATCATGAACACTCATCCCGAGTTGAAAAGGTTTTCTGAGTAACAAGCAATATGATATCATCTGCTATGCAGACTTATAACTTCCATATTGGGACTTAAAGTGCTGGTGTTGCCAATAAATTACTGCTATTTTAGTGACCAGTAGGAGATCAGTCCTGAGTGTTCATTGGAGGGACTGATGCTAAAGCTGAAACTGCAATACTTTCCACCTCATGCGATGAGTTGACTCACTGGAAAAGACTCTGATGCTGGGAAAGGTTGGGGGCGGGAGGAGAAGGGGACGACAGAGAATGAGATGGCTGGATGGCATCACCGACTCTGTGGATATGAGTTTGAGTGAACTCTGGGAGTTGGTGATGGACAGGGAGGCCTGGTGTGCTGCAATTCATGGGGTCACAAAGAGTCGGACATGACTGAGCGACTGAATTGAACTGAACTGAAGTCTTATGTGAAGAAGAAAGCAAAATGGCAACAAGTTCTCATAAATAACACAATGTTTATATCAACCAACAAAACAGATTAGTTTTGCTCACCAGTATAACTGAACTTCTAATCTCCATTGGAGAGAAAGGGAAGGTCAGGAGTAGGGATGGGGAGAAGTAGGGAACTATTTGGCCACTTTATTTGATGTAAATATAATACAATTAGAATTTTAAATATTTTACAGTAAAGGAAAAAAGAAAAAACCTCTCCAAAAAAGATAGATATAGATTTACAGAAGAATTCCAAATAATTTGAGTAGACACTGCCCCCCTCAAGGAGGTGGAGTTCAACTCCCACCCCTGAATGTGAGCTGTTTAGTGCTGCTGCTGCTGCTGCTGCTAAGTCACTTCAGTCATGTCCAACTCTGTGCGACTCTATAGACAGCAGCCCACCAGGCTCCCCCATCCCTGGGATTCTCCAGGCAAGAACACTGGAGTGGGTTGCCATTTCCTTCTCCAGTGCATGAAAGTAAAAGGGAAAGTGAAGTCGCTCAGTCCTGTCGGACACTTTGCAACCCCATGGACTGAAGCCTACCAGGCTCCTCCATCCATGGGATTTTCCAGGCAAGAGTACTGGAGTGGGGAGCTGTTTAGTGACTTGCTTCCAAAAAGGAAGAGTGTGGAAGGATGAAAAAAGCAACTTCACAGTGGAGATCTGGACAAGTTCTGCCCCTACCAGTGGATGAAGGTTAACATTACCAGTGATAAGTTATGCTGATAATACACTCTCTTGATACAATATGATGACAATGGCATTTTACTTCTATAATCTTCCTTTCACAACCATATACTAATTAAGGAAAAAAGCTTCAAACAAACCCAAAATGAGAGACACTCTATAAATAAAGCTTGATGTCAAAACAGTTAAGGCTGTCAAAACAGTTAAGGCTGTCAAAAAACAAAACAAACAAAAACCCCAAAGCAAACAAATAAACAAGGACAGAAAGTCTGAAAAACTATCATAGACCGGAGAAGGTTAGGAGATATGTAATTGGTACCCTGAATGATTCTGTAATAGGAAAAGGGTAATATTGAAAATCTATTAAAATTTGAAAAAAGATGGAAATTAATCAGTAGTAATGAACAGATGTTGGTTCCTTAGTAACAAAGGTACTACAGTAATATAAGATGTAAATAATAGGAAAAATTTGGTGAAGAGTAAATGGGAACTCTCTACAATATTTTTGCAACTTTTCCATAAATCTAAAACTATTTGAAAATTAAAAGTTTATTTAAACAAAAACAAATTTAAAATCACGGTAAAAAAATATGTCCTGTTAGATTTTTTTTTAATTCTAGGTAAAACTGAACATTAAATCTGGAATTAATTAGATAACAAAAGAAGAGCAAGAATCATTTTATGCTAGCAAATTTAATAACTAAGATGAACAAATTTTCTGAAAAATGACAACTTAGCATGACTGAAACAAAATAGAAAATATGAATTCTCCTATTAAATAAAATAATTGAATTCATTATTAAACATCATTCCAAACTCTAGGCTGAGATAGTTTCACTGATGCAGTCTGTCACACATTTAGGGAATATATAACACAAATCTCATGCTAACTCTATCATAAATTAAAAAGGCAAAAACACTTCTTATTTTATGAGGCTAACATAATCTTAATAGCAAACCCAATACCTGATAAAGACAATAAAAAAAGAAAAACACAAATCAATATCTCTTCTTTTTAAAGTCAAATTATTTTCAGAAATACATAAAAAGAATAACACACTATTAGCAAACAGGTTTATCTGAGGTATATAAGGTTGGTTTCACTCTTGAAAATCAATACACATAATTTACCATGTTCAAAGTAAAAACAAAAATTCATATGATAATTTCAATAGATGAAGAATAAGCATTTGACACAATATAACACCCATTCATGGGCTTATCCAGTGGCTCAGTGGTAAAGAATCTGCCTGCACAGGAGTCATGGGTTCCATCCCTGGACTGGGAAGATCCCCTGGAGAAGGGCGTGGCAACCCACTCCAGTATTCTTGCCAGGAAAATGCTGTGGACAGAGGAGCATAGCAGGCTATAGTCTATGGGGTTGCAAAGAGTCAGACACAATTGAAGTGACTGAACACACACACACACACACACACACACACACACACACACAACATCCATTCAGTCAACTAGGAACAGGAAAGAACTTCCTTCATCTGATATAGGGAATCTATGAAAAATCAATAAGTGACCTCATATTGAATGGTAAAATACTGAGCACTTTCTCACTAAACAAGGACTAAGACAAAAATAGCAATTCTCACTATACCTATTCAACGAAGAGCCCATCTATTGTAATAAGGCAAGTGAAAGAATTAAAGGGCACACTGATTAGATAGGAAGAAGCAAAACTGTCCCTCCTATTTGCAGCTGACTTGATTGCTTACTTGGAAAATTCTAAGGAATCAATAAAACAGCTATTAAAGAGTAAACTTGAAAATTTGGCATGTTATAAGAATAATTTACAAAAATAATTTGCATTTACCTACATGGCATTCAAATAATTTTTAAAATGACTTTTAAAATTATATTTACAATAGCATTAGAAAATTAGAAAACAATTGTGACTTCCCTGGTGGTCCAGTGGCTAGATTCTGAGCTCCCAGTGCAGGGGGCCCAGGTTTGATCCCTGGTCAGTGAGCTAGATCCCACATGCTACAACTAAGACCCAGGGCAGCCAAATAAAATTTTTTAAAAAGAAAATTAAAAAATATTTAAGAACAATTTTAACAGAGTAACATCAATTTCCTGGGTAAAAAAACACAAAGCATTGCTGAGAGAATTTTTTAATTAAAATTATATATTGAATAATTCATATGTATCTATTTTTATGTATATGAAATCATGAACTGGAAAACTCAATATAGTTTAGATGTCATATTTTCCCAAACTGATGTAGAGATTTAATACAACCCTGTTTAAATTTCAGGGGACATTTTTTGTAGAAATTAACAAGCTATGGAAATTCAATAACCTAGAATAAACAAGGCAATTTTAAAATAGAAAGAACAGTCGGAGGACTTGAGTACCTAATTTCAAAACTTACTACAAAGTTAAGTAACCAAGCTAGGGTGTTACTGGCATAACTTACATAGTTATTGGATACTTCACAGAGGAACGAAAGCAAACTAATGAAGAACTGAAAATCTTTTCAGTAAATGGTGATGAAACAACTGACTATCCACATGGGAAAAAATAAACCATGACTGCTACCTAATACCACATACAAAAATTAATTCAAGGTGTGTCAAAGACCTAAAGTAAAAGCTAAAACAGTAAAGCTTTTGGGGAAAACATAGGAGAATATCTTCATGACTTTGGTTAGGCAAATATTTCTTGGGCAAATCATAGAAAGGAATAAGTATTAAATTTTGTGTGGCACAGTGAGTTTAATCCTCACACGCTTCTTGGGGAAAGAATAATCAAGTCCAGGATTATGGACAGCAACTCAAACCTCACTCCTCTCTTGGGCAGCATTAAGATGTATGGTTAGAATAAAGCTGAAGAAAGGGGAAAAATAGGATTAATCAGAAAAATATCAGAAATTATTAGAAAGTAAGAGAAGCTTTAAAGATGACTGATGAAGCAATGAAAAAAGACTGATTCTTTGGAAAGATTAATAAAATAGACAAACTTCTGCAGTCTTCACAAGGAAAAAAATGAAGGAAATTTTTAAATAACCAATATTAAGTCATGAAAAGGAGAACATAGCTAGAAATACAAAGATAATTGGGGGGTTTTGAAAATTTCAAATATGTACAGAAGTAGAAAAAGTATGCTGATGAATCTCATATGCATTGGTCAGCCTCAATCATTGCTAACTACTGGATAATTTTGTTTCATCTCTATCTCCTATCACTGCCCCCAGCCTAGATGATTTCGAAGCAAATCTCAGACATTAAATGATTTTATCTGTAAATATTCAGTGTGTATCACTAAAACTTATCTCTTTTTAAAGATAGCCACCATATCATCATAATGCTTTCTGTATTTAGGTTTCTGTTTTTATATTTCCCCAGTCATCTTAGAATTTATTTTAGTGTGCTTGAAACCAAATCCAGATAATCTCTATATTGCTATGGGTTGATAGGTTTTCCCTTTCTCTTTTAATGCATGTTTCCCTTCTCTTTTTATCTCTCTCTTCTTCCTTGTAATTTTTTTTTCCTTTTTTTTTTTTTTTGCTGAAGAAACTACCTTTGTCCTGTGGTTTGCCCATAGTCTGGATTTTGTTGATTATATTCTGCAGTGTCATTTAGTATGTTTCTTTGTTCTCATCATTTGTTAAAAAGTGGCAGTCAAATCCAAAAAACATAGAAAATTCAAGCTTAACTTCCATCAGGATCTGATTCTCTGCTTTTGTGATGTAACAGCCATTGATAGCCACTGGCCACATCAATTCATTGATTGGAGATGAAAACTGATGATATTCTATCATCAAAATAATGATCAGAGAATATTCTGTACAGCCTCATACTGAAAAATCAACAACTCTCTTGGAATATCTATTATGAAAACAGTCTTAAATCAGCAAGAAACTTTAACAGACTAGTTACCATACAAGAAATTTAGAAGGTAATTAATGAAACACCCATTGTTTTAGGTACTCATTTTTCCAAACCTTCAAGGGACAATTAATTCCTTTGTTATAAACAGCTTCAAACCATAGAAAAAGATGAAAAACTTCACAATCCATTTTATGAAGCAATAACCATTTTGATGGAGAAGGAAATGGCAACCCACTCCAGTGTTCTTGCCTGGAGAATCCCAGGGACAGCGGAACCTGGTGGGCTGCCATCTATGCAACCATTTTGATATGAAACCCAATAAGAGTAATGAAAATGTCAAACCAGTTTCATTGTGAAGATAAAAGATTATTATTAGCAAAATGAGCACAGCAATATAGTAAAATAATTTAAAATCATAATGAATTGGGATGGATCCAGAAACAGAGAGGTGGTTAAATGTTAGAAAATTATTTATACAAAAAAATGGATGTTCCCTCTCATTTCAATTGTTGAATATTTTTCTGGATATTCTAGTTAATGCAAATAAAATATACAGTTGTTTAAAGTTTGGAAATGATATAATTATACACCATAAAAATCTAAGATTTCAATCTAAAATTTGTTACCAAAAAAAACCAAACAACTAAGCAGACTGGAACAAAATCAATATACAGAAACATTATGACTTTCATATTTCCAAACAAACACCTTGAAAGAATAATGGAGTAAAGAATAAATACTGTAAAGTCAATAACAATTAAAATATAAAATATCTAAGAATAAACATTTCAAGAAATTCATAAGATTTAAATAAAAAATGTTTTAAATGAAAAAACTTTTAAAAGTTTTAAATCCCTTGAATTCTTGAGGGAAATCTAAAAGGTGAACAAATAATAGCATAGCATATTCCTAGACAGGAAGATTCAGAGAAGACAATGGCACCCCACTCCAGTACTCTTGCCTGGAAAATCCCATGGGCAGAGGAGCCTGGTGGGCTTACAGTCCATGGGGTCGCTAAGAGTCGGCCACGACTGAGCGACTTCACTTTCACTTTTTACTTTTCACACATTGGAGAAGGAAATGGCAACCCACTCCAGTGTTCTTGCCTGGAGAATCCCAGGGACAGGGGAGCCAGGTAGGCTGCTGTCTATGGGGTCGCACAGAGTCGAACACGACTGAAGCAACTTAGCAGCAGCAGCAGCAGGCAGGAAGATTACACATCATAGAAATGTTATTTCTTCTTAAATTAATCTATAAATGTAGGGTAAGCTTAACTCCAAAGTTTATATGGAACAATAAATAAGGAAGAATAGCCAGGAAAAAGATATGAGGGGGAAAAAGTCAGAGTCCTGAAAGGGACTGGCCCAAAGAGGTATGAAAACATTATGAAGCCACAATTACTAAAACAGAGTAGTAGCAACACATGAAGAGATAATCAAATCAATGGATTAAAACAGAAGTGTAAAAATGAACCGAAATGAATACAAAAATATAGTATTAATAAAGAGTTTTTTAAATCAGTAAGGAAAACATGGCTTATGCAATAAGGGCAATGGATTAGCTATCTGGAAAACTGAATTCACCCTTATACTTAGATAAAATCCCCCAAAGATGAAGGATTTTATAAAACATAAAAGTGTTAGAAGAAACCATTTGCAAATTCTTTTAGAATCTCAAATTGGGAAAGATAACTATGATACAACATCTAAGGAAAAACTTGATAAAACGACACACTAGGCAAAGACACTTACAACTAATAATATAGAAGCCTAAAGGTTTTTCAAATATGTGAAATATAGTTTCTCAGAGCATGAAAGTGTCTCCTCCGTGACATCCTTGTCGAAACAATGTGCTAATTAATTACTTTTGCCATACTCAGTTCAGTTCAGTTCAGTCACTCAGTCGTATCCGACTCTTTGCAACCCCATGAATCACAGCTCGCCAGGCCTCCCTGTTCATCACCAACTCCTGGAGTTCACTCAAACTCATGTCCATCGAGTTGGTGATGCCATACAGCCATCTCATTCTCCGTCGTCCCCTTCTCCTCCTGCCCCCAACCCCTCCCAGCATCAGAGTCTTTTCCAGTGAGTCAACTGGTCGCATGAGGTGGCCAAAGTATTGGAGTTTCAGCTTTAGCATCAGTCCTTCCAATGAACACCCAGGACTGTTTTCCTTTAGAATGAACTGGTTGGATCTCCTTGCAGTCCAAGGGACTCTCAAGAGTCTCCTCCAGCACCACAGTTCAAAAGCATCAATTCTTCGGCGATCAGCTTTCTTCACAGTCCATACTGATAGGTGAAAAATAATCTTTCCATGTAACTTAAGTTCATGCTATGTATGTTTCAGTTAACTTATGTATATTCATTTAAGGAAAAAAAGACTACTTTCCATAGTTTCCATAGTTTCTGTTGCAGGGGTACACAAAGTTTTTATTTCAGTGGAAATACACTCCAAATTAAACTCTGAGCTGGGTCCAAATCTCACTCTGCCACTTCATAAATTCCTTTTTATTGTTACTGAACTTGAGAATATCCATCTATAAAGGATTGCTGGTAATATCTACTGTGAACCCTGCAAGGGTTCCCACTAAAAAGAAAATGAGACATTTGTGAAGTTCTGGGCACAGAAAAGGGATTTGACAGGTATTACCTTTCTTACCTCTTTCTTTTCCTTGCCCTCACACCAGGGCAGTTACATTTCTTCAAAGCTGATGTGGGTGGGGAACACTTTAAAAACCACCTCAAACTCACAGAATGTTCTAGGGGAAAGGGGATCAAGGAACAGCTAGCAGAAACCTTTAGCTTTACAAACAGTAAAAGAGCCCTTTCAGGGATGTTTCTGGAAGAACATCCTACGAAGATGTGAAGGAATAATGACTAAGTTTTCTCCCAGCTTCCTGAAACTGTCAAAAACACAAGTCATCGCCAAAACTCCAACTCCAAAGGTCATAGGGGTTTGGCTGGTTTTCCCATGTCCCATGAAATCTATAAATCAGTCTCCTCCACAAACTCTTCAAGGCAGAAATCCAGAAGTTAAAAAACAGTCACAATTTTTTGCTTGCCCGTGTCTTTTCTAGAAATGCATAAACAAGCTTAGAAGAGTTAAAGCTGAGAATGCCTCTTGGACACAGCACAAGGGCTCCACCTTCAGCTCTCAGACCGAAGAGGAATTCTTCTAAAACTCTGCTGTCTGAGTCCTCAAAAAGTAGATTTGAAATATAATCTTTTCTAATGAAATTTAAAACACAGAACCTTTCACTTTTAAATATTTCAGTCCAAAATATGTATCTACTGTCCATAAGTGAAGTGAAAGGTAAGAGTCTTACTGTGTGTTATATTGATATTAAATAGGGAATGGCAACCCACTCCAGTGTTCTTGCCTGGAGAATCCCAGGGACGGCGGAGCCTGGTGGGCTGCCGTCTATGGGGTCGCACAGAGTCGGACACGACTGAAGCGACTTAGCAGCAGCAGCAGCAGCAGACAAGATTTAAAAATATATTATGTTGTCTTTCAGTTTTTCAGAATGCCTGTCTTGATGTCATTTTCTTTATAGCTTATAGAATCTGATAAGACCTTTCATTCTATTTCTCCTGTGGTTTCACTCCACTGGACTTATGTCTTGTAATAAAGGAAAAGGTTAATTCTTGCCTGGCAGGACTATCCATAAATTACCAGCAGTTTTATAGTAGCCCACTAAATATATGCCAGTTTTTGAAGGGAAACTTTATCTTGACAAAGGAAAGCAAAATTAAATTCTATAAAAAGGCATTAGTTGGGCCTTGAAGATTGATATCTACCAATTGGTAATGTAAGGAATACAAATTTACACACAAAATAAATAAAAAACAAACTACCAAAAGATATCCCCATCATTTCACAGAACAAAACTCCCAAATCTAAACTGAATTCTAAAACAGTTTACATAATTACATAACAGAGTGAAATAATCTTCCACCACATAATCGGTTAAAGGAAGGTGACCAAGTACTCACTTCAAATTATGGCAAGTAGGAGGAAAAACAGTCATTTTTCTACATTAAAAGGTATCAGTAGATTCAGATTATACAAACACACAAACACCATGTCTTTCAAACTCCAATCATAAGAGTAAATTTGTTGCTGATTTTCTCCCCCTCAGTTTCTTCTTAGCTTAACCCAACTCAGATTTCTGTCTCAGCAAAAGGAAGTCATAGACATTCAGGGTTACAAAACTGTGTCTGGGTAAGGAAAACTAGAAAATTAAACTTATGTTATACCCTGGAAAGTTTTTACATGCCTCCTAATGACACCCAGAATTCTCATCTTTTTTGCCCTTAAGCTATTTACAAGCCTGAAATGAGATGCTGACACAGAGAAATGTGAGTTTTGTGTGTCTTGAAGTGGGGGTTACAGCAAGGACTGAAACTAAGTTCAAACTTCTGTTTTTTCAACACCCAAAATGTTTCCAAATCCTTGGCAGTTTTAGGGTGTAATGGGGAGAACTCTGAACTCTGAACCCAAAGTTTCTGAGTCCTTGGCCATATAAAATATCTTCTGCAAAAATGAACAGTTGAAATGTGTAGAGCATTGCTATGTGCCTAGATTCTTTCTAAATATATTAAATGTTTCTAATTTTCATAATAATTCAATAACTTAGTTTTCTTTTCCTTTTTCTTTAAAGTATAGTTGCTGTATAATATTATGCAAGTTATAGGTATACAAGATAGTGATTCGCAATTTTAAAGTTTATGCTACATTTATAGTTATTATAGAGTATTGGCTATATTGTACATATATCCTTGTAGCTTTTTCTTTACATAATAGTTTGTACCTAGTTCTTTTACTATTTGTTCTATCATTGAGAAAACCAAGGTTTAAATAAATTAAATAATCCCAGAGTCATGTAGGTTGACTAAACGAGCCCAAACTCTAAACCCCATGCTGTATACACAAATCACCCACAATAACCCTGGATGTAGATAAGTATCCAATTATATTCATTGAATACTTTTTGGTAAATTTCTATTTGGCAGACAATATACTGGATGAAAATGAAGCATAGAACTATTAAGGGACTTGCCTAAGATCTCAGAACAACTTCACAAATGCTAGAACTAGAGCTCTTGCACTGAATCTCAATCCTAAAGAGTAAAAACAGGATAATAAGATGAAAGAGCCCCGGCTCTGAAAACATGCATGTCCACATTCACATCCCAGATCTACCATAGGCTAGCTATGTAACCTAGATGAAATTACCCATCATTTCTTTTCAGTAAGTTCTTTTTAGTGATTTGAGAATAATAGTAGTTTTTCAAGCTGTTAAAGTATTAAAGCTACTATAAAAAAATAATCTAAGACAAAGTATATATGCAAGTACTATTACTTTTCATTCCAGGGAAACTTCAGTTCAGTTCAGTCACTCAGTCATGTCCGACTCTTTGAGACTCCATGAACTGCAGCATGCCAGGCCTCTCTGTCCATCACCAACTCCCAGAGTCCACCCAAACCCATGTACATCGAATCGGTGATGCCATCCAACCATCTCATCCTCTGTCATCCCCTTCTCCTCCTGCCCTCAATCTTTCCCGGCATCAGGGTCTTTTCAAATGAGTCAGCTCTTCACATCAGGTGGCCAAAGTATTGGAGTTTCAGCTTCAGCATCAATCCTTCCAATGAACGCCCAGGACTGATCTCCTTCAGAATGGACTGGTTAAATCTCCTTGCAGTCCAAGGGACTCTCAAGAGTCTTCTCCAGCACCACAGTTCAAAAGCATCAATTCTTCAGTGATCAGTTTTCTTCACAGTCCAACTCTCACATCCATACATGACCACTGGAAAAACCACATCCTTGACTAGACGGACCTTTGTGAGGAGATTTCTTAGGTCTTTTGCCCACAGTGAACAATTGTCCCTCAACTTTCCGCAACCTTGGTTTTTCCACTTGCTCCAAACATGAGAAATTTAACATCCTAGAACAACGAACCTGGAGCATGGTTGTCCCCTAAAGAAAATACTGTGGTAGGTGGAAAAGTAACAATATATGCTGAAGCTCCCTTGCTTGAGCCTCTCTTCTTCTTCCTTGCCTTATTCTTCTCCCTCCTCCTTTCTTTCTCTCTTTCTCTCTCTCTTTCATTTACACACACAGTGTCCCAAATGTGAGCAAAAATAGTGAGATTACACTGTTTCACTCAATGGAAATGAGAAGAAATACAAACCATACAGAAAAATACTTAATTCAAGTGTTGCTATTTTTTGAAGATTAAAAAAACTTTTACAAAGACAAATAATTACCCTAAGGCTAATTATTTCAATAGAAAAAAATGGAAAGTTATTATATTAATGCCTTTTAAAGAGAATGAGATGGCTGGATGGCATCACTGACTCGATGGACATGAGTTTGAGTGAACTCCAGGGGTTGGTGATGGACAGGGAGGCCTGGTGTGCTGTGGTTCACGGGGTCGCAAAGAGTCGGACACGACTGAGCGACTGAACTGAATTGAACTGAACTGAAAGTTCTCTCCTCACTAGATTCATGTCAGATTTGGAAAACAGCTCCATCTACACAGGTCCTTTTATAAAATGAGAAAGAGTCCAGAAGTGAGTAGTTAGATTTCCATTACTGAGACAAGATAAAGAAAGAACTGTTCACCACTCTGAAATCCATCACCAAGACCATTCCTTAGCAGAAAACCTCTGGATTACATTAAAAATACATTTCCTTTCCACATCACGATTCATCCAATTTTGAGAGCAGGACGAAACCTTATGGATTATCTAGCTACAGTAGAACCTGCCTAACTTCTGTCCTGTTTCTCTGAGAATTAACTCCCTCCAAATAATAGAGTGGACCTCTCAGTTATGTTTGTAACAAATGACTCTCCCCTACCTGTTCACAGGTATGGATTCCTGAAACAATGTGAGAGAATCCGATTAGACCTGAACTTCCTGAACCTCCCAAAGGTTCCCTTTACCCACACATGCTAATTAGCCTCTGGAATAAACTAGAAGCTAGAGAAGCCATTTTTTATCATGGGCATACCAACTCAGGGAAAGGAGTCTACAGTATTGAAGGGTAAAAAGAAAACAGATAATTTAAAAAGAGAACATATGTGGAGTGAGAGATGGGGAAAGATAAAAAAAAATAACCTCCTCAGATCCCGACCACTTTTCTACTTCCAGGTGTTAATGTTTCAGAAAATAAACACTACTTTCTTCCCTTGATGTCCATGCCAACTCATGATTCATCATGGTCACTTCTTACACTCTTAATTTATAGTTTCTGTTTCTAGCAACCAAATAATTCCTCTCTAAAACAGTAGACCAGTGCTCTCTTCCAATGACATTTTACAGATCAGAGAGAGGCCCAGAAAGGCAATGGTCCTGCTTACTCTCACACACATAATTAGCAGAACCAAATTCAGTTCGTTTGTAACTCAAGTTTTCCTTCTACAAGACAGATTT
Organism: Moschus berezovskii; assembly: GCF_049115385.1. NCBI lineage: Eukaryota > Metazoa > Chordata > Mammalia > Artiodactyla > Moschidae > Moschus > Moschus berezovskii. The sequence goes on along the minus strand of NC_142467.1, from coordinate 36,231,558 downwards.
TCATTTAATTCCCTTAAATGCTGAAATAAAAAGTATGCCAACCCCAAATACCATATTTCATAAAAACCTCAGGTCCATCAATTGTATGACACATCAAACATTACAAATATGACACCAATTAATATCTCTAATCAATAGTATTTATGATGTCCCCACTCTGGCTCAGGCACCATTTTAACACTGGTCCTATAGCACAGAGCAATACTGTAGGAGAGGAAAGAAATGATAAATAACAAAATAAAATCAAAACATCATGGAAAAATATTAAGGAGTATATGCACTCAAGAAAAATAAAGCATAGTAAGGAATCACTCCCTGAAGAAATATACACTTTAGAAGTAAGTTTCACATGCATGACATACTTATCAAATCCTTTGAGAAGCAGGTGACAAAATGCCAATGGGAGTTGTTTGGACACTTAGTATACCAGAATTCATAGATACTCTCCCAAAGGTTCCCTTTACCCTTGAACTTTGGTCTACCAACCAAAACTTAGCAAAAGTCAATTTGAAAGTTCAGTACTTGGCAAAGAACAGCTGCTGAGGTTGTCAACCCAGCAAGCAGAAATCAGTTGTACATAAACTCGACTCCTAATTTCCATGGGTACCCAGAACCAGTCACTCTAGCCTCTCTTGCTCTATAACTGAATCTTCAAATATTCTGTAAGGCAAGATTTTGCAATATGTATCTATGCATTCACAGTCTCAAATTCAGTGTTCCTCTGTATCCTTCATGTCACATAGTGCTTTCCTTACTAAGACCATCTCTTCCTAATTGGTTATCCAGAAGGTTCTCTTCATTACCACTCAGAGTAATTTATGCAATTCTCAGGACACCAAGCTGAAGACAAGTCATACCTCTGTCACCATACGAACTGCCCCAGGTTTAGCAAAGATTACTTAATTATCAATTATGGAGAAAACAAAATTCCAAACTTTTCAGAGACTGAAATTTCTTTCCAGAAGCACTGAAAATTTTTTTTACTTAAAAAACACACTAATATTTATTAATTTCCAAAACCTCAGGCAACAAGGACAATGAAATAACATTCATGTTGCCCTAATTTTCCAATCTCCAGAGAAAATTACTCTTACAAGCCTCAAGTGGATTCTTGTACAGTGATAAGGTGCATTGTTTAACACATATATAAATATACATTGGATTTTTTTGTATTTACAGTCCTCTGTAATCCACTTTCACTCAAACATTAATTGTAGATATCTTTTCTCAGTAAGTAAATATATATGTTTTGTGGCTACATACAACTTAATTGTGTGGGGATACTGTAATATATTAAACTACAGACATATTGATGAGAGTTTGAGTTCTTTCCAATTTTCACATATATAAAAATGCTACAAAGAATATTTATTTGCTTGCTTGATATATGCCTGAAACTTGAACTTCTAGGTCAAAGGAAATGTACATTTTAAGTTTATCAAGATAGTAATATGTCTGTAAAAATGACTGTACTAATGTGGACACCATTGTCATTATAACAGACAGCCTTTTGTCCCATAACTGCACCCACATTCATTATTATATTTAATTATCTGATCACTGAAAAACAATTATATTATTACAATGTTTCCCCCAAAATCATGGTATTCCTCACAATAATTATTCCATTTAAGTTTAAAAAAATTTTTTTTCCTTACAAATAACAAGTGTTGATGGTAGAAGATTAAGAAAATAAAGACTTACAGGGTAACAAAATATCAAGGGACTTCTGGGGCAGCTAAGATGGAAAAAGCTGACAAAGGTTCTCTCTCTTACTGATTTACAACTAAATATTCTGAGCAGAATGCAAAATATACTATTTGAGGACTCTGAAAAGTTAAAAAAATAGCAGGTGGATTGAGGACTAAAATCAAAATATAAATAATTGTCTTCAAAGTGGGAAGCACCAGTCACGAGGGACCTCCTAACAGAAGAGAAAGCTAAAAGTCTGAGAAAAATAAATCTTTCTGATCAGAGGTGCAAGGAAAAGAGAACTTTGGGATCCAAGCAGTATGGAAGAAATCTCAGAGGAGACAGCTGAAAAAAGAGATTCCTCTAACTGTGTGTATGAAGTCACATAAGTTCTGGACTTGCCTCTAAGCTGTGCAGACAGAACAGACCCAAAGAAAAGAGCAAAGGTTTCAAGAGGTGAATTACCATAAAAACTTTTGCGCCAGTCCAAGACTAACCCCAAGAGGCATATGTGCCAGACTGATCCATAAAGCAAGTTCAGTTCAGTTCAGTTCAGTCACTCAGTCGTGTCCGACTCTCCGCGACCCCATGAATCACAGCACGCCAGGCCTCCCTGTCCATCACCAACCCCCAGAGTACACTCAAACTCATGTCCACAGAGTCGGTGATGCCATCCAGCCATCTCATTCTCCGTCGTCAAGCAAAGCAAGGGCTTAAAATCCAAACTGACCTTGAAAATACCACCATCAGAAAGAGCTCAGAACTTGTGATTTGGATGTAACTAGGTTTGATTGCCTGCTTGAACCACAACAAAAATAACACTCTGAGAATTTAATAGGACCCAGAGTCTATCAGCACAATATTCAAAACCTCCAGGATACAATCCAAAATTATTCAACATACAAAGAAACAAAATTATCTGACCAATACTCAAGAGAATTAACAGCCAACAGAAAACAAGCCTGAGGTGACCAGATGTTGGAATTATCAAAGACTTTAAAGTAGCTATTATAACAATCTTCCATGAGACAAAGGTAAACACTACTGAGATTAAGGGAAAGATAAAAGTTCTCAGAAGCAAAATTAAAACTATTTTAAAAAATGGACTTCCCTGGATGTCCAGTGATTAAGACTTAATGTTCCCAATGCAGGGGGTCCAGGTTCAATCCCTGGTCAGGGAACTAGATTCCACATGCTACAGTGAAGATTCTGTGTGCTGCAACTAAGACCCAGGGCAGCCAAATTAATTGAATAACTTTTCAAAAACAAATGCAAATTTTCATATATTATTTCATATATTATTAAAGTCCCAGAAAGAAGGAAAAAGAAATGGGTGAAGAAAAATATCATCAAGAATCCTGTCATCCATAATCAATTTTAATATTTGATATAGACTCTTCTAGACTTTTTTCCATTTATATAAACACACACATGTATACACACACACACACACTCTACATATTAGAGTACCTGCTGCTGATAAAATGTTTTTTCCTTTGTTAATAAATTGTGAATATTTTTATATTTCAATGCTTGTATGTACATCTGCATAATAACTTTTATTAATTGGCTAATAGTTCAGTTGGGCTTCCGAGGTGGCTCAGTAGTAAAAAATCCACCTGCCAAGCAGGAGATGAGGGTTCGATCCCTGGATGGGGAAGATCTGCTGAAGAAGAAAATGGCAACCCACTCCAGTATCCTTGCCTGGAGAATCTCATGGACAGAGGAATCTGGTGGGTTACAGTTCATGGGATCACAAACAGTTGGACATGACTTAGCAACTAAAAAACAACAGTCATTAAATAATGAAGCCATAATTGTGTTATTCAGTAAGCTACCACTATTTATTTTCCCCTCTTTTTTAAATATTATAAAAATTCTACACTTATCCTTAATGCTAAATCATTGCCACATCTTTATTATTTCTTCATTTATATTCCTAAAAATAAAATTGCTGCATAAGAGGATATTAATCAACCAACATTCAGTCAACTAATATTTATTGAGCATTTAGTATAAAGCAGGCACTTTCTCTGAACACTTGCCAATTCTAAATATAATCAACAACAGTCAATCTTGAATGACAAAAGTTCAAAAATATGCACATCTTTAGCTTCAATGGCACAAGAAAATTTTCTCTCAAGGGGACACTGATGGTGCAAGACCAAATATCCAAGAAATTCTTTAACAGTCAAGAATCAAACCACTAAATTAAAAATACAGGGAACACATTGATTCACTTTCTTGCATATTCTTTACTTAATTAATATGAAGTGTTTTTTAGCAGCTTCAAAATTGGCTCATGTCAGAGCTACCCATTTTGTCTCAATCACCATACTGGTGATCCATATACTTTTATACAGTCTCAATGTTGGATCACTGTGACAATTATCTAATTGGCTGCAATTATTTCATCAATTCTGCCAAACAACCAAGTGAGTGAGAATCGCTCAGTTGTGTATGACTCTTTGTGATCCTGTGGACTGCAGCCCGCCAGGCTCCTATATCCATGGGATTCTCCAGGCAATAATACTGGAGTGGGTTGCCATTTCCTTTTCCAGGGAAACAACCAAATTCTACTAATTTTAAGATTGCTTTCTAAAAATATCTTGCTATTATTGAAATCATGTAATTCAGATTGGGGCTTGAACCCACTTGGCTGGGATTCAAACCAGACCAACACCAGTCTTCCACATGAAATTACATAGCTGGTTTCAGGACTTAATGAAACTCAGGTTCTTAATGTCTCATTGCAGAAAGAATTCAGTGAGAGACAAAGTGATAGGTAAGAAGTGGATTTATTTAGGGAAACAGACTCCACAGAGCATGGACCATGTTGTAAGGAGAAAACTACCTTGAAATATGGTGTGTTAGCGTTTATGGCGGAGAAGGAAATGACAAGCCACTCAAGTACTGTTGCCTGGAAAATCCCATGAATGGAGGAGCCTGGTAGGCTGCAGTCCATGGGGTTGCTAAGGGTAGGACACGACTGAGCAACTTCACTTTCACTTTTCACTTTCATGCATTGGAGAAGGAAATGGCAACCCACTCCAGTGTTCTTGCCTGGAGAATCCCAGGGATAGGGGAGCCTGGTGGGCTGCTGTCTATGGGGTCGCACAGAGTCGGACACGACTGAAGCGACTTAGCAGCAGCAGCAGCATTTATGGACTGGGTAATTTCATAGGCTAATGAGTGAGAGGATTATTCTAACTATTTGGGGGAAGGGACAGAGATCTCCAGGAACTGGGTCACTGCCCACTTTTTGATCTTTGATGGTCAGCCTTGTAACTGCCTCGGTGCCTCTGGGTGTGTCATTTTGTGCTGATGTGTTTCAATGAGGATGTACTGAGGTTCAAGGTCAATGAACCTCAACTTGTCCACCATTTTGGATCCATTTGGTTCTAGTCAGTTTATGTTCTGTCCTTGGGTTATGTTATTCTTTCATAGGCTGCAACTTGGCCTGTGGGATCTTCCCAGACCAGGAATTGAACCCGTGTCCCCAGCACTGGCAGGCACTGTGGCCTGATGTTATTCTTTCATAGGCTGTACTCTGCCCCTCTTGTTTCATTATTACTACCTAAAAGCTGATTCCCAATAAGATAATCCATTCTTCTGTATTATTTTAAGAACTAATCTTTATGAAGATAAAATGTTAGTGGGAGAAGAGCATAAAACATATTATTAAGGTGTGATATTATTATCTTTTACTGGGACACAAGTGCTCAGTCATGTCTGACTCTTTGTGACCCCATGGACTACAGGCCACCAGGTTTCTCTGTCCATGGGATTCTCCAGGCAAGAATACTGGAGTGGGTTGCCATTTCCTCCTCCAAGGGCTCTTTTCAACCAAGGGATTGGACTCATGTCTCTTGCATTTCCTTCACTGCCAGGTGGGTTCTTTACCATTAGCATCACCTGGAAAACTAGATGGGATCGTAACGCACAACTATTTTGGTGTCACTTCTTCCTTTATGACCTCACTTTATCTTGGATATACCACTAGTATACGACATACTCAACAATTATCAGATGATATTCTTTGAAGTCTGTCTCTCCTAGTGTACACTGAACCCTATGAGGGCAGGAAATAAATCCTATTCATTTTTATATTCCCACCAGTTAACTCAGAAAATGCTAGGTATGTATATGCTGATTTTTTAAAACATATTTTGGTCTCCTTTCTCTCTGCAAATCTAGAAGATATTCCACTTAAAAATAAAGTGAATTAAAACAATGTATGGTTGCCAGATAAAATACAGAACACCCAGTTATATTTGGATTCAGAAAACTTTTTTTTTAGGAACACGTTATGTCCCAAATACCGCATGTTTATCTGAAATTCAAATTTAACTGGACGTCTCATATTTTTATTCACTAAATCTGGCAACTGAAATAACTGGAGATTTCCTAGAATATCACTCAGACCAGAGTAAAACTTTCTCCCTGATCTAGAAAGTAAGGGTTCCAAAAATCTCCACAATTGGACTGCAGGACTTTTCATCTAACATGGGGCAATATAAGCCACCTTATCAGGGATGCTATATTGCTTAACAGTTTGGACAATGTCACTTTTGAGTCTTTGCCTTTTTTCACATTATCTCTGTGACCCTGTGCTTCAATTTCTGGAGTCCTTTTTGCTGGCAGAATTACAAAAGTTTTGGATTTTTATCAGCTCATCTGAACCAGTGAATCTTGCAGCTTTGAACCGTCCATCTCTCCATGACCAGTTCCCTACCTTGCTCTGGGACAAGACCCTGGTGGGTCCCCCCAGGGGAGATCCTTTGCGAAAGAGGCATATGTATATCACAGCAGCCACATTAGTGCACAGCCAGACTCTGTCTCAGAAGCTATTTTGTAAGCACAGATTTATTCTCCCACAGACAATTCTTGCTCGGTTACCTTCCCCAAATCCCCAACTGCTGCCAAGGTTAATGCAGGCCCTGACTCTGGCTGTTGATTCTTATTAATTAAGCCAATCAATGATCCTGTATCATAAAGTGTCTGTTTTTAATATAACCTATTTGATGAGACTGTATTAATTTAGAAGAAATATGCACTGGCATTCTGGCACGCACTTTTCCTAATTATCTTACAGCCCTCATTCAGCAGTGAAATTAGTCTCTGGTTATCACAGTAAATAGATGCCCACAGCTCTAAGCTAAATGATCTCCACCAGTCACCTGATCTTTTCTTGCTCTCAGCTGCATAAACATGATGGCACTATCTGTGCCGTCCCTAGTGAAAACATAATTTGAACGTGGGTGTGAATGTTTTAACAGAATCTTCTGCTTCAGGGCAACAAGACAGCACTCTATTCTGGTATATTTCTTTAAGTGGATGGATAACAAGATTGGGAAGACAAGACTGTAAGAGGAAAAGTTACACAATAACAGGGGCAAGGCCAGGAGACAGCTTCTGAGGATACATAGCACACTTGAAACTGGATCAAGCAGTTAAAGGTCAGAAGACAGATTCTCCATCAGAAGCAGAAAAGGGCATAAAATTGACCATGTCCTCACTGACAGTGTTCTTGAGCTCTACAATGCCTCTCCTGCATTTTCTACCTTTCTCTTAAAAACTCTGTGAAGGCTTCCCTGGTGGTCCAGTAGTTAAGAATCCACCTGCCAATGCAGGGAACATGGGTTCCATCCCTGGTTCAGGAAGATCCCACGTGTCTCCGAGCTACTAAGCCCATGCACCGCAACTACTGAAGTTTCACAAGAGAAGCCACTGCAACAGGAAGCCCATGAATCGCAACTAAAGAGTAGCCCTCAGTCAGTGCAACCAGAGAAAGCCCACAGAGCAACTGAGACCCAGCACAGCCAAACAAAAGAAAACTCCATGGAGTGCTTAGTCAAATTGTTAACTTTTCCTCTACATTCTCATTCACTGCATTCATTCATTCACTCACTCGTTCACTCAATAAGTATCTACAAGACACCAAACACTGGCAAAGGCACTGGAAGGAAACCTGGTGATAAAACAGAAATAGTCCCTTCTCTCACAGAACTTGTCTAGTCAATGAGACAGACAATCAAACAAGTTAATTAAAACCACTAATTACAAATTGTTAAAATGCTAGAAGACTCTTTTTTAATTAATTTATTTAATTGGAGGCTAATTACTTTACAATATTGTAGTGGTTTTTGCCATACATTAACATAAATCAGCCATGGGTGTACATGCGTTCCCCATCCTGAACCCCTCTCCCACCTCCCTCCCCATCCATCCCTCAGGGTCATCCCAGTGCACCAGCCATGAGCACCCTGTCTCATAACTCGAAACTAGACTGCCAATCTGTTTCACGTATGATAATATACATGTTTCAATGCTATTCTCTCAAATCATCCCACCCTTGCCTTCTAGGAGAAAGAAGACTCTTGAGAGTCCCTTGGACTGAAAGGAGATCCAACCAGTCAATACAAAAGGAAATCAGTCCTGACTATTCATTGGAAGAACTGATGCTGAAGCTGAAACTCCAATACTTTGGCCACCTGATGCAAAGAACTGACTCACTGGAAAAGACCCTGACACTGGGAAAGATTGAAGGTGGGAGAAGAAGGGGATGACCAAGAATGAGATGGTTGGATGGCATTTCTGACTTGATGGACATGAGTTTGAGTAAACTCTGGGAGTTGGTGATGGACAGGAAGGTCTGGCATGCTGTAGTCCACAGGGTTGCAAAGAGTCAGACACGACTGAGCGACTGAACTGAACCGAAAGTCTTAGGAATTAAAAAAAATTAATTAATTAAAAAAAATTTTAACAGGGTTCTCTGATAGAAAGGGCTTCCCTTGTGGCTTAGCTGGCAAAGAATCTGCCTGCAATGCGGGAGACCTGGGTTCGATCCCCGGGTTGGGAAGATCCTCTGGAGAAGGTAAAGGCTACCTACTCCAATACTGAACTACTTTCACTTTACTTCTGATGGAAAATGACCAGGAAGAACCAACTTTTGAAAAGGTGCTCCAGGAAGGGCTCTCCGAGGAGGTGATTAGACCTGAATGACCACAAGGAATCAGCCCCTCTAAGCACTGAGATAGAACAATCCAGCAGAGGAACAGCAAATACAAAGGCCCTGGGGCATGAATAAGCATGGTATGTTCCAGAAGTCAAAGGTAGGCTATAGTAACTGAAAAAGAAGAGAGAGGCTAAGAATATGACCCTCTAATAAGCCCTTCTGCCTTTGGAATCTGGGGTGGAAATGGCTATCTGTCTCCTTCCCTTTCTCTCACTAGACAATAAAAACTTAAGAGCAGAAATGATACATTATTTATTATCCACAACTTCAAGTGTGATACCTCATATAAAATATAATAGATGGCCAAGAAATGTAGTTAAATTTATTTATATTTATTTAAATGTACTACAAATTCCAATTCTATCTGTGAAAAGAGAAAGCTACTTAGTTGTTGACAATTTTGCTAATTATAATAGTTAATATTTTTTAAACAGTTAATATTTTATTGAGCTGTTATCATTTATCAGACACTCTTCTAAGGTCACTATACATATTCATTTCTTTAAGGCTTACAAAGACCCAATAAGTAATATTATGCTTGTTTTCATTCTAAACATGAGAATCTGAACAGTAAATAGATCAATAATAAATTAAAATTGAGAATATAATAATTGTTCAAGCCAGGATATGAATCTAGGCAGTCAGCCTTTACAGTAAGTCCTTAATCATGATGTTAATGCTCCTAGCAAGCTAAATGTGCCTTGGAAAACTAATTAAGCCATTGAGCTACTTCAGTATTTAACACTCTGGGATTTAACTCAGATGTACAACATGACACAGATGGAATATGTGCTGTGCTATGCTAAGCCGCTTCAGTTGTATCTCTTTGCAACACTATGGGCTATAGCCCAGCAGGCTCCTCTGTCCATGGGATTCTCCAGGCAAGAATACTAGAGTGGATAGCCATTTCCTTCTCCAGGAGATCTTCCCAACCCAGGGACTGAACCCTCATCTCTTGACATCTCCTGCACTGGCCTATGGGTTCTTTACCACTAACACCACCTGGGAAGCCTCAAATGGAATATACTTTCCCTGAATATGTATTTGAATATATCTGAAATATACCTTTAATAAATTTCCATCTCTGCTTCCTTGGTTATAAGAAAGGATTATCTAGTCTTCCTTCAAAAGATTTGAGTGTTGCTATAGGAACTGCTTTTCCTTAAGTTTGTAAGGTGCCTCTCTCAGCTTGTGAGACACTCAGCTATGAAAACAGTAGATCACCACAGTTGTACCCACAATGCCAACACCAAGGGGTGGCTTAGGGAAATCTTTAATTTTTCCTAATATTCTCCATCTTTTTCTCTCCCTCTTCCCCCTAACCAATTCAAATACAGAATCTAAATAAAATAATTAGTGTGCTTGCAATGGAAACATAAATTTAAGACAAATCTCTAACTCCCTCTTCTTCCAACAACCTGCTTGCTTCCTCTAAAATGATCTTAAATAAAGCTCTGGCATATCCACTGGTCATGGAAGACGAGGTAGAGATATCTCTCAGAAGACTCCTGTTCCCTAGTTATCACCTTCCCTTAGGTCGCTTTCCTAAGACACAGGCTAAGGCAAATGGAAAATACACTAAAGGTGTTCACAAGAGCAGGAATGGAAAGTTCTCTGGAAATAAATGAGAAGGATGTACTGCAGTTTTGACAAAGTGACTCACCTGTCATTAGAAATCCACATCTTACTTCGTCTTCTTATCCACAGTATCGAGTACAGTTTCTGGTACCAATTAGGTGCCCAACAAATGCTGAATACATGTAAGACATCTCTGGTCTTTTGGGAGACTAACATATGAGGGAAAGACACAGACAATTCACAAGGCTACTTCCCTGATGACTAGTCACAGCCGTCTCTAAGTCCTTGTGTACAAACTGTCAGACCTGCCGAATCAGCATCCAAGCTTATCTTTGTAATTATTATGAAATGCTTCTATTTTGTAATCAAGCATGTTAACTATGCACAGACATGTTTTAGTATTTTTATGTAGGTTTATGCTGTGAAAGTGCTGCACTGAATGTGCCAGTTTGGAAAACTCAGCAGTGGACACAGGACTGGAAAAGGTCAGTCTTCATTCCAATCCCAAAGAAACGCAATGCCAAAGAATGCTCAAACTACCGCACAATTGCACTCATCTCACACGCTAGTAAAGTCATGCTCAAAATTCTCCAAGCCAGGCTTCAGCAATATGTGAACCGTGGACTCCCAGATGTTCAAGCAGGTTTTAGAAAAGGCAGAGGCACCAGAGATCAAATTGCCAACATCCGCTGGATCATGGAGAAAGCAAGAGAGTTCCAGAAGAGCATCTATTTCTGCTTCATTGACTATGCCAAAGCCTTTGACTGTGTGGATCACAGTAAACTGTGGAAAATTCTGAAAGAGATGGGAATACCAGACCACCTGACCTGCCTCTTGAGAAACCTGTATGCAGGTCAGGAAGCAACAGTCAGAACTGTACATGGAACAACAGACTGGTTCCAAATAGGAAAAGGTGTACGTCAAGGCTGTATATTGTCACCTTGTTTATTTAACTTATATGCAGAGTACATCATGAGGAACGCTGGGCTGGAAGAAACACAAGCTGGAATCAAGATTGCTGGGAGAAATATCAATAATCTCAGATATGCAGATGACACTACCCTTATGGCAGAAAGTGAAGAGGAACTCAAAAGCCTCTTGATCAAAGTGAAAGAGGAGAGTGAAAAGGTTGGCTTGAAGCTCAACATTCAGAAAACAAAGATCATGGCATCTGGTCCCATCACTTCATGGGAAATAGATGGAAAAACAGTGGAAACAGTGTCAGACTTTATTTTTTGGGGCTCCAAAATCACTGCAGATGCTGATTGCAGCCATGAAATTAAAAGATGCTTGCTCCTTGGAAGGAAAGTTATGACCAACCTTGATAATATATTAAAAAGCAGAGACATTACTTTGCCAACCAAGGTCCATCTAGTCAAGGCAATGGTTTTTCCCGTGGTCATGTATGGATGTGAGAGTTGGACTGTGAAGAAAGCTGATCGCCGAAGAATTGATGCTTTTGAACTGTGGTGTTGGAGAAGACTCTTGAGAGTCCCTTATACCGCAAGGAGATCCAACCAGTCCATTCTAAGGGAGATCGATCCTGGGTGCTCATTGGAAGGACTGATGCTAAAGCTGAAACTGCAATACTTTGGCCACCTCATGCGACGAGTTGACTCACTGGAAAAGACTCTGATGCTGGGAAGGATTGGGGGCAGGAGGAGAAGGGGACGACAGAGAATGAGATGGCTGGATGGCATCACCGACTCGATGGACATGAGTTTGAGTGAACTCCGGGAGTTGGTGATGGACAGGGAGGCCTGGCATGCTGTGATTCATGGGGTCACGGAGAGTCGGACATGACTGAGCGACTGAACTGAACTTATGTACTAACTCTCTAAGCGGACATTAAGACACATGTGGAGCCATTTCCCTTCTCATTGTTCCTTTAACTTATCCTTTTTAATAACACAGTGCTGAGCACATTATAGAGGTTCAATAATATTCAGTCGGCAGCTGATAAATTCAGAAAGATGGAGAGCTTCCTGAGGGGTCTTACCTTGTTCTTCCAATAAATATTTTGTCACACAAGCTGGGAAGTTCCCACAGAAATTTTTCATTCACTTTTCACACAAGGAATCTTGAAAAGGAAAGAGAGAGAGAAGAAGATAGAAGAAAGAAAGTAAGAAATTGGAAGTAACTTTCCTACAGGAAGAAGGGATTTTAATGGGACTGAAAGAATACAAGTTTGGAGTAAGATAATCTGAGCTCTAATAACATAAGACCTTGTGCAATAAATTGAACTATCTCTCTCTCTGAAACATGAATATTAATACCTTTTCCAGAAAATACAAATAATAATGAGAATTTACAAGAGGCAGAACTCTGAGTTGCAAGTAGGAGGAACACATCTAGCAAAAGCTACAGCCGAGGTTCTACGGGAGCTCATAGAACCCAAGGGGTTAGGGAAGGGGGAGGGTACAGAGACCATAGAGGCTTCTAAAGCTTGACAAGTGCTGTAATACAAAAACTACAGACTAAACATTTAAGTTTAGACAGTCATCTATAATGATTTTCCATGCAGGGAAGTGAGAAAGAGAAAAAAGATAACAGACCACATGTAGAGCGCTCAACTCTCTCAGCTCCACCATAACCTGAAGTTACAAATGTTCTTATATACATCTTCATGTAGAATTAGGCTAGTTACCTAAGGAAGCCATTGTGTCTTTCTCCAATCCACCATTTTCTATGTTAAGAATTTTCTCTATCTTTAAATTCATTTTTACTGAGGCACAGTTGATTTACAATGTTGTGTTGGTTTCTGCTGTACTGTATATGGAGAGAATTTTCTTATGATACAGGCTAGCCATGGGCAAGGCAGCCTTGAGACACAAGAAGACTGAGTGGGCCTGAGAGAGTCTCCTGACTTCTCTCTGGCTGCTGGGCCCCCTCGAAGCTGTCCTCAGACCCTGTTATGCGGCCCTCTCCACAACACAGCAGTTTGCTTTTCCAAGGCCAGGAAGAGAATCTGGCTCATTCTTTGAAATGCTCTTTTCAGAAAGATCCAGATCACATCTCCATTTGTCTCTGATCCCACACTAACTGCTTGACTTAGTCGCTGTTGTTCAGTCACTAAGTTGTGTGCAACTCTTTGCAACTCCATGAACTGCAGCACAAAAGTCTTTCCTGTCCTTCACCGTCTCCCAGAGTTTTCTTAAATTCATGTCCATTGAGTTAGTGATGCTGTTCAACCATCTCATCCTCTGTCATCCCTTTCTCCTCACCCTCAAGCTTTCCCAGCATCAGGGTCTTTTCCCTGCATAAGTACATGAGCTTGAATAAGTACATGAGCTTGAATGAGTACATGAGCCTTAAATCCAAACTGTGCCACAAAATATCTGATTGGTTCACATACTTATCTGTGACCAGATGAGGCAAACTTTTCTCCATTCCACCCCTCACCACGGAGATTATCACACAGAACACAGGCCAGCTTTTGAACTGGTGACTTGGGATCAGGTGTTCATCTTGAGCCCAATTTCTTGTGCTCAGATGGTAAGGTAATGAAGATTTATGTTAAAGAAACCACCTTGGAAATGGATTGTAGCAGGCTTGGATTAAGGGGTATACTTCTCCAACCAAAGGATAATTTCAGGTATGGAACTGTTTTCCTTAGACAGCGGGTTTTTGCATTCATTATTTCTTTTTAACTTTAAAGTCACAAAATTCTGCCATATGTATGGAGAAGGTATTCTAACCCTCATTCTAAAATAAGAAAACTTAGGTCTGACAAAATGAAGCCATTCACCGAAAGTAACCCAAAAGACAGTTAGTGTGAAAGCCTGAACCATACTCTGTGACTCTGAATTATTTTTTTGCTCCTTTCACTCGATTACATGATCACTGTGGTCCTCCATTGCTTTATATTTTTATTCTTCTTTAAAACAAACGAACAAATTCTTGTTTTCACCATCTCAAAAACAACTATGACCAGAGGAGATAAAGATGTCAATAAAGGAAGAGAGAGTGTTGCTGCCTTAAGACTGATAGAAGGAAGGACAATCTTAGATCACGCTCCAGGACAATCTTAGATCGCGCTCCAACTAGGATCAGTCGGTAACAGATGTTTGCAACTCTGTGTCAAGAACTCTAAATTCGTGTCTGGTTTCTCCTGGGTGAAGGGAAAGTTTCCTGATAGATTAATAATGTTTGGGGGGAGGAGATTAATTGTGATTGCTTAGTGATATCTGCGTGGGCTCTGGAAATAACAGGGGAGAAAGAAAGAGGTTATTTACCATGCCAGGCTGGGAGTGTCAACATCATTCATTTGAGATTATGGCACAAAATTTATTATTCTGGTGCTTTTAGTAAAATGAGGGGTAATAATTCTTGAGAGTTGATCTTTGTGAGGGCACAACGTTTATTCAGGGCTTCCTATAAATTCAAATTAAATTTTAAAATGGAACATGTGAAGAGAAATTAAATATAAAATTTAAGGATCATAATATTTGACAAACTATGGCTGGATTTGGTTCAAAGTAACAAAATGAGCAATGATGATATTGATGATGATAGTAACAAAGATGAGAATAGGCCATAGTGCCTAAATATTAATATAAACATTCTCTACAGAGAAGAAAGCTGATGAAGGAGAATTTATCTGAAAGATTTATACACAGACCTTCCAAAACATAAAGCATCTTTCAAACTTGTGAAAAAATAATATTCTGCAGCTGGTTTTCATCTCTAAAAGAGTGCTGAAGAGCTATAGGAAAATTAGAACATCATTCGATTTCATTTTTAATTGAAAAAAATTCAACTAAGACATATAACTGTACTTGCACAGAAATAATACTGCAGATGAAAAATTTTCTAGATTCTAAATTTATTTTATGATTTCCAATTTGAGATGGTGTTTGTTGTTATTGTTGTTTTTTCTTACTTTGAGGTGGTTTTTCACTATAAAGCATCATCCTAGAATATCTCCTATTGGAGGGAAAATTAGGAGTCCATTTTAGACAATTAGCTTGAGAGTCATAGAAAAAACGGGAAGTATAACCAGTGATTCAGAAGCCTTCACTGCACGCAGATCAGCATGCTGCTGCTGCTGCTAAGTCACTTCAGTCGTGTCCGACTCTGTGTGACCCCATAGACGGAAGCCCACCAGGCTCCCCCATCCCTGGGATTCTCCAGGCAAGAACACCGGAGCGGGCTGCCATTTCCTTCTCCAATGTGTGAAAGTGAAGTCGCTCAGTTGTGTCCGACCCTAAGTGACCCCACGGACTGCAGCCTATCAGGCTCCTCCATCCATGGGATTTTCTAGGCAAGAGTACTGGAGTGGCTTGCCATTGCCTTCTCCGAGATCAGCATGAGGTTAGGAATAAGACAAGGTAAGAAAGTCTGGGAAACTAGGCAGCAATACTCTGAGTATTCCACGGGAAAAAACAAACCTGAAGGCCATATCTCAAGGGCAACCAATCTGTTTGAGAGAACAAAAAACAAAACAAAAACAAATCAAATATCACTGAATTTTATTGTCAGATAAATTGCAATCTTGTTGGAAAGCTATTTACCTCAAACAACAAAAACACAGAAAAATAAACTGACAATAAATCAAACTTGTTCATCTGGAAGAACTCCATGGGGACCAACTAAAGACAACTAACATCCTAAGTAAAAGTCAATTTATATATACAAATTAAAATATATATAGTATATTTTTGTACACTTTTGGTTTTATATAGAATGCTATATGTTATAGAGAGAATATATACTTCTTAGTATATATATACACACACACACACATATATACACACTAAGAAAAATTCTAAAATGTGTGTATGCATATATATTTGTAAGTATTATAAGCAGACTTTCTGTAAAATAGAAGCAAAATTAAGCACAGTACTCATATGTCTTATTAAAACAATGTAGGACATCTAAAACTGGGCTTGCCATTTCTCTGGCAAGAAAAGAAATTTAGCCAATTTAAGATTGAAAAGAAAAATGGGCACTTTACATACATATCATGTGGAAAGTAAAAGAGAAATAAGGTAACTGAATCTAGGAATTTCAAATGGAGCTCACTGGAAAAAGAGAAACCAGATAAAAACAGACTCGAAGCACATACATGATAACAAACACACAATGATGTAGCCTCTCTCCTAAAGTTAGGTCTACCTCTGCATTGGGGGTAAGAAGGGTGGTCTGGAAGGTACAATATACCTCGGACAGGCTGGAGGCACATGTTCTTGTGGATGCCTCTGCTTCAAGTCTCTTGCATAGATCACGAGTCAGAGAGTCCCACTCTGTCTGGATCTCTCTGAACAGAAACTCTATTTAGAGCCCTAATCCATTGGTTCTTATTCATCCAACCACCCGACTGTCCATGCTTAATCTCTGTAAATTCAGGGCACAGTATATTTCTCTTTGCCTCTGAATTGTTCTGGTCTGTGAACACTATCATTCATTATTCAGTTATTATACCAACCTGGTCCCTCCAGCTATTGGTTACACCTCTGTCACTCACTTCCAGTCCCTCTGGCTCACAATCAATGAAATGCTACATGGTACAGTAGAAGAAAGTTTCAGAGTCAGATGGACCTTGGTCCATGCTTGTTCCTCCACAAACTGCTGTGTGAGTCTTAGCAAGTTGCTTCTCCTCTCTGCAGCTCACGTTCACATGAGTAGAGTTACTGTCTAGATTTACAGTAATTTTTTTTTTACATACACAGAATTTTATTAAATTTTTTGTGAGAAAAAGAATACTTTAAAGTGCCAAATTTCATGTAAATTAGAGAACTTAGCGAAAATACAGTAATTTTTAAAACACAATTCACTGCCATATCACATACAATCAAAGTTATACTAATTATCATTATCTGAATTCCAGAGCTGACATTTCATTCCATTCTACTGTTGTGTCATTTCTGATCTTCTGTGGAACTATGCACACAAAAAAAAAAATCTCCCGTACTCTTCATTAATTCATTCATTCAACAGTTATTTTACTGGATGTCTACTAGGATATCAGCCTCTATGGTAGGCACTGGAGACGTAGCAAGGAGCAACAAAGAGATACAGATTCAATGCCTGCCCTCATCAATCTTTTAGTGGAATAAAAAGTATATTTGTAAATGTCAAATTAATAATTTTATGTGCTCGTAATTGCTATGTAATACGTGCATGAAGAAAAAGTACTGTGACGCCTAACCTATTGTAGGAAAGGGATTATTGTTGTTCAGTTGCTTAGTCATGTCTGACTCTTTGTGGGCCTATGGACTGCAGCATTCCAGGCTTTCCTGTCCTTCATTACCTCCTGGAGTTTGACCAAATTCATGCCCATTGAGTCAATGATGTCATTATCTTGTCCTCTGTGGTTATGTTGTCCTGTCGATCACAATAAACTGTGGAACATTCTTAAAGAGATGGGAATCCCAGACCACCTGACCTGCCTCTTGAGAAACCTGTATGCAGGTCAGGAAGCAACAGTTAGAACTGGACATGGAACAACAGACTGGTTCCAAATAGGAAAAGGTGTACGTCAAGGTTGTATATTGTCACCTTGCTTATTTAACTTATATGCAGAGTACATCATGAGGAACGCTGGGCTGGAAGAAGCACAAGCTGGAATCAAGATTGCTGGGAGAAATATCAATAATCTCAGATATGCAGATGACACTACCCTTATGGCAGAAAGTGAAGAGGAACTCAAAAGCCTCTTGATGAAAGTGAAAGAGGAGAGTGAAAAGGTTGGCTTGAAGCTCAACATTCAGAAAACAAAGATCATGGCATCTGGTCCCATCACTTCATGGGAAATAGATGGAAAAACAGTGGAAACAGTGTCAGACTTTATTTTTTTGGGCTCCAAAATCACTGCAGATGCTGATTGCAGCCATGAAATTAAAAGACGCTTGCTCCTTGGAAGGAAAGTTATGACCAACCTTGATAGTATATTAAAAAGCAGAGACATTACTTTGCCAACCAAGGTCCATCTAGTCAAGGCAATGGTTTTTCCCGTGGTCATGTATGGATGTGAGAGTTGGACTGTGAAGAAAGCTGATCGCCGAAGAATCGATGCTTTTGAACTGTGGTGTTGGAGAAGACTCTTGAGAGTCCCTTATACCGCAAGGAGATCCAACCAGTCCATTCTAAAGGAGATCAGTCCTGGATGTTCATTGGAGGGACTGATGCTGAAGCTGAAACTGCAATATTTTGGCCACCTCATGCGGCGAGTTGACTCACTGGAAAAGACTCTGATGCTGGGAAAGGTTGGGGGCGGGAGGAGAAGGGGACGACAGAGAATGAGATGGGTGGATGGCATCACCGACTCTGTGGACATGAGTTTGGGTGAACTCCGGGAGTTGGTGATGGACAGGGAGGCCTGGCGTGCTGTGATTCATGGGGTCGCGGAGAGTCGGACACGACTGAGCGACTGAACTGAACTGACTGAACTGTGGTCCCCTTCTCCTCCTGCCTTCAATCTTTCCCAGCACCAGGTGTTTTCCAATTAGGAAAGGGGTAGATCAGAGAAATTGCTAAGAAAAGTTGCTTCAAACTGAGACTTAAACTATGAGTCAGATGATTTATTTAAGCACAGAGAGCAGAAGCCATGTCAAGAGGATAGATAGGTGAGAAAGCCCAAAGGAGGAAAGGTTTGACACATCTGAGGACCAGGAGACAGTGTGACTGCAAAAGTCACATGCTCAGGGGAAAGAGGATTGCAGTTAAACGTAAATAGCAAACCGGTCCAATATGGACCACGGAAAGAATGCAGCAAGAAACTGTTCCCAAGTCTCTTAATTACTCAATGAGCCAAAGAACAAGGGGGGGACCAAATCTCAGAGACAACATAGTAGTAGCAGGTTTCTTGCATAGGATTGAGCCGTAGGTGGTGAATGTTGCAGCAATGTTGGGAAAACATTTGTGCGCCAAAGATTCTTGCCTTGTAAATAGATCTCAAGCTATTTTAGGGACACCTTAAGGTAGCAACTGACAACTGCATACATGATTCTCAGTCACCACATGTCAGTCAACCTGATAATATTCCAGCCACAAAATATTTCCCTCCTCCATGCTGCCACAGAAATGTGTCCCTGAACCACTTTTAACAGCTCACAGGTTTGACTGTGAAGGGTATGTCTCCATGTAAACTGGATCTGTGTTATCTCCAATGCCTAAAACAGTGGGACACAAACAAAAATAATTGTTTGTTGTTTAGTCACTGAGTCATGTCCGACTCTTTCATGACCCATGGACTGCAGCCCACCAGGCTCCTCTGTCCATGGAATTCACCAGGCAAGAATACTGGAGTGGGTTGCCATTTCCTTCTCCAGGGGATCTTCCTGACCCAGGGATCAAACCCAGGTCTCCTGAATTGGGAGGCATATTCTTTACCACTTTATCAGGGGAGCCCTGGGACACAAATTACATGCTCAGTAAAAACTGTATTCAGACTTTTTCTTTCATATTTGGAATATCCTTCCCCTCCTACTTGATTTTTGTGAATAACTTCTCTATCATATAAATAGATGGACTTTCTGTGTATTTCCTCTAAAGTTCACTCATCACTCTCAACTACCCACCTACATTATAGTTGTCTCTTTTCTTCTTTCTATCCCATCAGATAGAAACCTCCAGGAAACAGTCACATTTATTTTATTTGCTATGCCCCTAGGACCAATAAAAGATGCTTAATAAATATAGTTTGAATTAATTAATGTGTTGAATTTGTAAAAAATGAACTTGCTCATGAGGCCAATTAGCATCGTGTTCATTTTATAGACAATGAGATCTATCCAGGGAGCAAATTTAGAGCAGCACCAGATTCACAACTCACCAAGCCTGAGTTATAACTATGGAACTCATCCCAATGAGTTTGGCTAATTCCCTGTGGCAGACACTAAGGAAGAACTATTGGCATTTAGATTTTATTTCTTTGTTTTATTCTGTTTTGTTCTGCAGAGGGAAATGCTTTGGCATTAGTATCAGCCATTAAAAAAACAACAGAAAAGACATAAAGGCAAAGTATCCTAAGTACCTAGAAAAAGGTAATCAAGCAAGAAACGGAATAAAATCAATTCATCACAAAAGAACAGAAAACAACAAATTAATTCTAAAGCTCTCTGGGGGCTAAAAACAACACATGAATGAACCCTAGCAATGCTACAAAATATTCAACAATCATGAGCCTGAATTTGTTCTTTTAAGAAAGAATCGGGTCATTTATTTCAGCAGTGCTTTGCCTCAACATACTACATGGAACACTCTCTGTGAGGGTCCTTGGTTGAGTAGATTTGGTCTGAATGATTCATCTTCCTTTATGATTAACATGTATGACAGTGAAGAATCTGGCTTCACCTGTTTAATCCAGTGCTTCCCAAACTTATTTAGCTTCAAAAAAATTTTTTTCTCCTCCCTTTAACATCAATTAATACTTAGAGAAAGTGAGTGTGTGCTCATGTCTGACTCTTTGTGACCCTATGAACTGTGTAGCCTGCCAGGCTCCTCTGTCCATGAATCGGATTCTCCAGGCAAGAATACTAGAGTGAGTTGCTATTTCCTCCTCCAGGGAATCTTCCCAACCCAGGGATCAAACTGGCGTCACCTGCATTGGCAGGCAGATTCTTTACCACTACATCTGGGAAACCCTGTAATGGTCCCCAAAACACCCTTTGGGAAATGCTTATGCATGTAGCAGGAGAGAGTAGATGAAAGGGAAAATCTGTCCCAAGAGTGGATCTACACTGACAGATCTCTGTGCTGTGCTGTGCTTAGTCACCCAGTTGTGTCCGACTCTGCAAACCCATGGACTGTAGCCCACCAGGCTCCTCTGTCCCTGGGGATTCTCCAGGCAAGAATACTGGAGTGGGTAGCCTATCCTTTCTCCAGGGGAACTTCCTGACCCAGGAATCTAACCGGGGTCTCCTGCATTGCAGGAGGATTCTTTACCAGCTGAGCTACTAGGGAAGCCCCATAGGTCTCTAAACACAAGTAAAGGTAAAGCTTTTCTAAAGAGCACTCTCCCATTACTGCTTTCTATTCTGCTACTTGGGATATTTCTGTGTCTCCTAAAATCAAGACAAGTTAGACCATAAGGAGGACTGCAGGAGATGACTGTCCTTCCCCAAGATGAAATAAAACTAGTTTGATATGAAGTTAGAAATTCCAGCTGCTTTAATAATACAGTTGCCATTGTCAATCACACCTTTTAATGGATGCATAGCCCCCAGCAACCTCTTAGTCCATTTTTTGGATGGTTAGTGCAAAATGTGCTGAGAATTTCCTTTTCTCCCTTGTTGCTCTAACTTAGTATGGCATGTCTATTTCAAACATATGTCTAATGACATTTCTAGGGACTTAGAGGTAGGAGATACAGAAAGGCCCACAGGAAAAGTGACAGTCATCAAGTCCTGAAGACATGCACTATGAAAGTAGCAGGCAGTTTCTCATATCTGAGCTGCAACTTTAAAAAAAAAAAACCTTAGCCTCATGATCTGAATGTGTGTTCTCCCCAAAACTTGTACGTTAAGCCCTACCCCTCATTGTGGTGGTACTAGGAGGTGGGGCCTTTGGGAGCCGATTAGGATTAGATGAGATTATGAAATGAGCCCTCACAAATGGGATTAGTGTGCTTATAAGAGTCATGAGAGAACTTACTTCCTGTCTGCTCTCTGTCATGTGAGGATAACAATGAGAAGACACGAGCCTGCAACCCAGAGGCTGGTTCCCACCAGAACCCAACCTAGCTGTCACCCTCATTTGGGACCTTCCAGCTTCCAGAACTATGAGAAATAATTTTCTGTTGTTTATAAAGTGTCCATCCATTTTGCTACAGCAGCCTGAATAGACTTAGTAGCATGATCCAAAAGTATATTAATAGTGGAGAAAAAATGATTTAGAAAGCATACCATTGTGAAATGAGCTTAACATTTTCCAAGAAGTTTTAAACCTACAGAGAATCTGTGACAGAGTTCCTTTAAATGGTAAGATTTCTTGGTAATTTTGTCAAGGTGTGCTCAATATTTTTTAAGCATTTTCAGTATGACAAAATATATTAGAGATGCAAAAATGCAAGGGGCTGCCCTATGGAAGGTCACAGTCAAATAGGGGAAATGAACTTGTAGTTAAATAACTGAAATACTGTGTGATGTATCTTCTAGTAAGATAAGATCACACAGATTAACATGATGAGACAAAGTGATCAGCTGTACTTAGAGTAAGGGACGGTTATAACTGAAAAGATGCTGGAATGAGATGTTGGAGGATTAATAGACGTTTGCTCAATGGGCATGTTAGAGAGAAGCATTCATAGAAAGGACAATTATATAAGATATTTAAAACAGTCTGGTTAATTCAAGACCCTACGAGGCAATGAGAGTTGGAAGTTATCAAGAGGTGCTCGGGAGAGGACGGAGTAAGGAAGTGACGTGGGTCTACCTGCTCTCCCCTAGGACGTGGTAACGACTAACCATTTTAAGTTTTATCACATCTGTCAATCAAGACTATTTTCTTCCTCATTTAAAATAAATTAAATGACAAAAGAAGAATTTAACTTTATAGAATTGTGTAACAATAAGCTATTACCAAAAATCAACACTTTGGTCTATATTCCTTTCTATTGGACAAGAGGAGTTTCTGAGTGAAACAAGAATTTATTTTTACCAAAAAAAATTAACTTTTCGGGGACACAAAATGGTAAATGGCTGTTTGCAGGGAAGAACAAAGTCCTTATCAGTTTAGAGAAAGAAGGCAACAGGTCCCAAACTCCCAAGCACCTTTCCTTCAAGTCGTGCACCCCCATCCTGGTATTCCAACCTGAACTGATGGAGGCCCTCCCCCAGCACTATTATGTCAATTTCATGAAAGAGAGCTAGTTGTTAGGGATCCATTATGGTTCTTTGGTTGCAAGCAAAACATACAGAATCTGATTATCTTAAGGCAGAAAGGAACATACTGGAGAAACCTGGGACAGCTCACAGTGTGAAGGAAAGCAAACATAATATACTTCTAAGAAGTCCCAGCCAGAGGAGCTTCTGGAATCCTGATCAACTGCAAGAACTCTGTTCAGTCTTCTCCTGACACCCTCATCAAGATGGAAGAACTGAGCTGTTTTGGTCCCATTCCTGTGAAGATTCAAAATATAGGGACAGAGGATCTGACTTCACTAGTTTGCATCCTGAGTCCATCCTTTAGCCAAGGGAATCCAGGACACTCAAACAAAGATGATGATGGAGAGATAGTATCCCTAAGCAAAATAAGGATGCCGATACCAACATAAGAGTGAGGAGACACTGAACAAATTAAATCAATAAAGGTCACCATAATCTATTATAAATTTTCTGCAAGTGGTATCATGCATCTCGAAATTTATAGTCATCCCACTTATTCACTGAAATCTACACCCTGTACTCATATAAATGGGAAGCGATGGAAGAGGTATTACAAGGGAGAGAGGTAGGAGAGTAGAGAAGTAAAGAGTAAGATTCAGGGGGCCAAACTATGGGACCAAGTCTCAGTTCCACCATTTATTAGAGGTGAGAATTCAGTCACATTTCTTAAATTCTCTGTGCTTCAGTTTTTGCACCTATAAAAACAAGATGATATTGGCACTATTGGTAGAAAATATGAGCTAAGCAGCAGTCCCCAACCTTTTTAGCACCAGGGACCACTTTTGTGGAAGACAATTTTTCCACCAACCAGGGCAGTCGGGGGATGGTTTTAGGATGACTCTGGTGCATTACTTTTATTGTGTGCATTATTTCTATTATTAATACATCAGCTCACCTCAGATCATCAGGCATTAGATCCTGGAGTTTGGTGACCCCTGAGCTATGACATGTGATGCATTTAGTGCTATGCTGGCATTCTCTAAGCACTCAATAAACATCAGTTATTATCATTTAACTGTCTGGCACTGTGACATCTATAGCTATTTTTCGTCCCCTTTTAAAATGTCTTGTTTTGATTCTTGTTTTCCCCAGATCCTCTTATATAGCATCACAATGTCAAAATAGAAATTCAGAGTGAGAAGCATCTTTGTTCCTTTACCACCTTGTTTCTCTCCTACCTGAAAAGAATAGTCAAGACACCATTTAGATTTCAAACTAATGTTCTGCGGCAACTGTTCAACATGGGCAGCATTCAAAATACACCTCCAGTGATTTTCTTCTCTGAAAGGTATACAAGTAAGGTTAATAGAGGTGCCATTTCCAAAATATAAATATATGTTCCCTGAGCAACATAAAAGGATTATTTAAGAGGGCACAGGGCATAGGACACACTCTGATATTAAAAGGCCTAGCAACTAAAATTAATTTTACAAGCTCCCCCACATACCAATTTTCATTGACTCTGAATTTTCTATCTAAATTACTTTTTTCCTCCTGTTCAGGGAGGTCTAAAAAAAAATGTGTAGGAAGAAGAAAAATCTTTTCATTTGCAAACGATTGCACAGACACCTGCACCTTTTGAGCATTTAAAGGTAAATGACTTTGTCCTTTTCTTGTTCCTTTTTTCTCTGCAGAGTTGAGTGACAGCAGTATTGGTACAAAAATAAGATACCTATTTCCCCTCATCAAGTCTCACTGCTTTTTAAATTATCTTGGATAGTCTTCATTTGTAAATATCTTATCTATGAGAACAGATGCCTTGAAATTTGCTAAAGAAAAGAATAGCTTTCTTTGCTCTTTTATCAAAAAATATATCTTCAACAAAAATAAAACTGAGAAAGATTTCTGATTTTTTTAAAAAAATTATGACCCTAAAATACTTATTTTTTTAGTTTGTTCAAACTTTAAAATAGAGGACTAGACAGTTTTTTGTTTTTGTCTCAATTACACTCCTGGGATTGACATTTGAAATAAATTTCAAGCTAACAAATTATTGGTCAAAATATTCTCAAAAGCATTTCAAAGTCCAAGATTATGTCTTTATTCTCTTATAATTTTTTAAGAGTTTATCTCCATTAAATCATTCTAATTATTATTCAAAAGCAGCTATATGTTGCTGTTTCCTAACTGATTCTGTTGGCTTAGTATTTTAATGAATACGTTTTCTTCTAATGTTCTTTAAATGGACATGGACTGGTTCAAAATTGAGAAAGGAGTACATCAAGGCTGTATATTGGCATCCTTGAAATGCCAGACTGAATGAATCACAAGCTGGAATCAAGATTGCCAGGAGAAATATCAATAACCTCAGATATGCAAATACCTCTCTAATGGCAGAAAGCAAAGAGGAACTGAAGAGCCTCTTGATGAAAGTGAAAGAGGAGAGTGAAGAAGCTGGCTTAAAACTCAGTGTTCAAAAACTAAGATCATGGCACCCAGTCCCATCATGTCATGGCAAATAGATGGGGAAAAAGTGGAAACAGTGACAGCTTTTATTTTCTTGGGCACCAAAATCACTGTGGATGGTAACTGCAACTATGAAATTAAAAGACGCTTGCTCCTTGGAAGAAAACCTATGACAAACCTAGACAGCATATTAAAAAGCAGAGACATTGTTCTGCTGACAAACATCCATATAGTCAAAGCTATGGTTTTTCCAGTAGTCATGTATGGATATGAGAACTAGACCATAAAGAAGGCTGAGTGCTGAAGAATTGATGCTTTCTAATTGTACTGCTCAAGAAGATCACTGAGTGTCCCTTCGACTGCAAGGAGTTCCAACCAGTCAATCCTAAAGGAAATCAGTCCTAAATATTCATTGGAAGGACTGATGCTGAAGCTGAAGCTCCAATACTTTGGCCAGCTCATGTGAAGAACTGACTCATTTGAAAAGACCCTTATGCTGGGAAAGATTGAAGGTAGGAGGAAAAGGGAATGACAGAAGAGGAGATGGTTGGATGGTATCACAGACTTGATGGACATGAGTGTGAGCAAGCTCTGGGCAATGATGAAAAACAGGGAAGTCTGGTGTGCTGCAGTCCATGGGGTAGGAAAGATTCAGATATGACTGAGCAACTAAACCAAAATAAAAATTTTTTAAAAGATTAAAATAAAAATGAACAGATACGGTATTTCCAAACTTTCACAATATTCAGTTCAGTTCAGTCGCTCAGTTGTATCCAACTCTTCATACCTCCATGGACCACAGCACACAGGCCTCCCTGTCCATCACCAACTCCTGGAGTCTACTCAAACTCATCTCCATTGAGTCAGTGATGCCATGCAACCATCTCATTCTCTGTTGTACCTTTCTCCTCCTACCTTCAATCTTTTCCAGCATCAGGGTCTTTTCAAATGAGTCAGCTCTTCACATGAGGTGGCCAAAATATTGGAGTTTCAGTTTCAACATCAGTCCTTCCAATGAACACCCAGGACTGATCTCCTTTACGATGGACTAGTTGGATCTCCTTGCAGTCCAAGGGACTCTCAAGAGACTTCTCCAACACCACAGTTAAAAAGCATCAATTATTCTGTGCTCAGCTTTCTTTATAGTCTAACTCTCACATCCATACATGACCAATGGAAAAACCATAGCCTTGACTAGATGGACCTTTGTAGACAAAGTAATGTCTCTGCTTTTTAATATGCTGTCTAGGTTGGTCATAACTTTCCTTCCAAGGAGTAAGTGTCTTTTAATTTCATGGCTGCAATCAGCATCTGCAGTGATTTTGGAGCCCAAAAAAATAAAGTCTGACACTGTTTCTACTGTTTCCCCATCTATTTCCCATGAAGTGATGGGATCAGATGCCATGATCTTTGTTTTCTGAATGTTGAGTTTTAATACACATTTTTCACTCTCCTCTTTCACTTTCTGCCATAAGGGTGGTGTCATCTGCATATCTGAGATTATTGATATTTCTCCTGACAATCTTGATTCCAGCTTGTCCTTCATTCAACCCAGCGTTTCTCATGATGTACTCTGCAAATAAGCTAAATAAGTAGGGTGACAATGTACAGTGACATACTCCTTTTCCTATTTGGAACCAGTCTGCTGTTCCATGTCCAGTTCTAACTGGTGCTTCCTGACCTGCATACAAGTTTCTCAAGAGGCAGGTCAGGTGGTCTGGTATTCTCATCTCTTCAAGAATTTTCCACAGTTTATTGTGATCCACATAGTCAAAGGCTTTGGCATAGTCAATAAAGCAGAAATAGATGTTTTTCTGGAACTCTCTTGCTTTTTTGATGATCCAGAGAATGTTGGCAATTTGATCTCTGGTTCCTCTGCCTTTTCTAAACCTGCTTGAACATCTGGACGCTCATGGTTCACGTACTGCTGACGCCTGGCTTGGAGAATTTTGAGCATTACTTTACTAGCGTGTGAGATGAATGCAATTGTGCGGTAGTTTGAGCATTCTTTGGCATTGCCTTTCTTTGGGATGGGAATGAAAACTTACCTTTTCCAATCCTGTGGCCACTGCTGAGTTTTCCAAATTTGCTGGCATAGTGAGTGCAGCACTTTCACAGCATCATCTTTCAGGATTTGAAATAGCTCAACTGGAATTCCATCACCTCCACTAACTTTGATCATAGTGATGCTTCCTAAGGCCCACTTGACTTCACATTCCATGATGTCTGGCTCTAGGTGAGTGATCACACCATGGTGATTATCTGGGTCATGAAGATCTTTTTTGTATAGTTCTTCTGTGTATTCTTGCCACCTCCTCTTAATATCTTTTGCTTCTGTTAGGTCCATACCATTTCTGTCCTTTATTGAGCCCATCTTTGCATGAAATGTTCACAATATTATGCCTTATAAAATTGGATAAAGAAAATAAATCTCTTCCCCAGACTTCAGTTCTTTATACAGAGCAACCCAGAGAGCAGATAGGAAGACATGTGATTCCTTTTCCACTCTGGCCTGATGCCTATAAGACTCAGAATCTGGACATTAAGAAAACATGGTGAGCATTCAGCTGCTGAAAGAGTGCCACTGGGAGATGGGCAGGACACTGTCTCTTTCTACCATCTCCTTATTGGACCATTGGATTTCTGATATTGGCCAGCACCCACTGCCCCCTTTACAGTTTCAGAAGAAATCCCCCATTGTGTGTTGTATTCATTTCCTAGGACTCCAAGAACAAAAGAAACCGATGCATGGCTTAAACAACAGAAATTTATTCACTTACAGTTTGGGAGTCTGAGAGTCTGAGAAATCTGAGAGAGTCTGAGAAATCTGGGAAATTCTGAAATCAATGCTTTCCCTGAAAGCTTTGAAGGAGGGTCCTTCCTTACCTCTTCCTCGCTTCTAGAGGTTGCCAGCAATCCTCGCAGCTATGTCACTCGAGTCTCTACCTCTATTGTCACAGGGTGTTTTCCTGTGCAGCTGTCTCCAAATTTCCCTCTTTCCATTAGGACACCAGTCCCTGGGTTAGGACTCACACTAATCCAAAATGACTTCATGTTAACTGGATTACCTCAGTTAATCTGACCCTATTTCCAAATAAGGTCACCTTCACAAATACCAAGGATCAGGACTTCATCATATCTTTTGAGGGGACACAATTCAATCTACAACATGTGTGTTTTCATGTGAGACAGGTCCCTGTAGCCCTGCACTACACAAGGAGAAATCAGACTTTCCCACTTTCTAGCCAGACATGTGACCTGGTCTCAGCCCATTGGATACTCCCAGCCCCTATATTACAGTTGGACCAAGTGTCACAAAAGTGAAAGAAATTTAAATTTCATTCCCTCATGCAGCACTGATGCCCAACTAATATCCCAATAGTAGTACAATTCTCTCATTTCTTCCAAAATATCAAATACCTTTGTCCTGACATAGCTAGAGTCAGTCTATTACTTGAGTCAGTTTGTTATTATTTCTCAAAAATATAAACAGGAGACAAAGGAAGAAAAAGGCAGAGAGATAACTCCCCTAGAAGGTGTAGATTCTGCAAGAAAAGAATGTGGTCTTAGAAAAGCTAAGAAAGGAAGATCTTACAGGCAGTATCTACTGAAGTATGTGTATTGAATCAGTTCAAAATGTTATGGTTATAGGCAGTAGGATTTAAGAATTCCTGTATTTAGGCATTATACACATGGGATGAACATGTGCATAGCACTATATATAAGATAGATAACCAGAAAAAACCAACTGTATAGCACAGAGAACTCTACTCAACATTCTGTGATAACCTATGAGAAAAAAATCTTTAAAAGAATGAATATATGTATATCTGAAACATTTTGCTGTCCACCTGAAACTAACAACATTGTAAATCAACTATACTCCCATAAAATTAAAATATTAACCTTAAAAAAAAGAATTCCTGTATTAAGATCTGTAAAGCATTGGAAAAAAGCTAATTTCTTATTGTTGACTTGATAGAAGAATTTAACAAGCAGGGAAGAAACATGAGAAATGTGCACCAATCTCTGCTGGTAAACACTGAATCTGGATAAGTTTTTTCTAACTGGGGAATAGAAAGATAGAGAGATATGTCCTCAAAGAATGATGATATATGCAAAACATTAAGAAGAAAAGTCACACTGAAGAATCAAAAGACCATAACTCTCAAAGTGATTTACTAGTATAAACAAAGGAAAAAACATTATAAATGGTATAGCACTTCTCAGTAGGATGCCAGAATATATAACCTGTGTAAAACAAGAGCAGAAAATCAAATATAAAGTAGACTGAGAAGGAAAAAATAGCATAATGGTAAGAAAATATAATTGAAATCAATGAAATTAAAATTAAAGAATTTAATAACCATGGGCTGACTGCAGCCATGAAATTAAAAGATGCTTACTCCTTGGAAGGAAAGTTATGACCAACCTAGATAGCATATTAAAAAGCAGAGACATTACTTTGCCAACAAAGGTCCGTCTAGTCAAGGCTATGGTTTTTCCAGTGGTCATGTATGGATGTGAGAGTTGGACCGTGAAGAAAGCTGATCGTCAAAGAATTGATGCTTTTGAACTGTGGTGCTGGAGAAGACTCTTGAGAGTCCCTTCGACTGCAAGGAGATCTAACCAGTCCATTCTAAAGGAGATCAATCCTGGGTGTTCATTGGAAGGACTGATGCTAAAGCTGAAACTCCAATACTTTGGCCACCTCATGTGAAGAGTTGACTCACTGGAAAAGACTCTGATTCTGGGAGGGATTGGGGGCAGGAGGAGACCAGGACTACAGAGAATGAGATGGCTGGATGGCATCACCAACTCGATGGACATGAGTTTGAGTGAATTCCGGGAGTTGGTGATGGACAGGGAGGCCTGGCATGCTGTGATTCATGGGGTCACAAAGAGTTGGACACGACTGAGCGACTGAACTGAACATATGTATTAAAGAATACAATTGACAATATTGTGAAAATTGAGCATAGAGATATGTTTAGTTTGGTTTGATTTTCCATGAAGTCAAAGGTAAAAGTGCAAATCAAGCGAAACAAGGATGAAACACCAGAGTTGGCTACTACTCCTAAATTCAACACTTATCATGCATCTCTTAATAGATGTGTCTTCTAAAATTAAAGTAAGAACCAAATGAGAAAAAATTCCTTTGTTTCTTGAAATGCTACACACTGTCTTATAAACTGACAATTTTTTTTGCATATTTATCTGATACTTTGAAAAGATGCTCAGGGCTGGTGCACTGGGATGACCCAGAGGGATGGGATGGGGAGGGAGGTGGGAGGGGGGTTCAGGATGGGGAACACATGTACACCCGGGGCAGATTCATGTCATGTCATTGTATGGCAAAACCAATACAATAATGTAAAGTAATTAGCTTCCAATTAAATAAATTTTAAAATACAATAAAATAAAAAGATAGCAGCTCTAAATCAATGAACAAGTCAGTTTGTAAAGATGAGTTTAACTGAACACATATTTGAATGGAAATGGATTAAACTGCATCTCAACATACTGTGAAAAGACAGTATACAGTAAAGCCTCATAGAAACATCTTCTTATATCCTTTCTTCCTAGTCTCACCTTGTCCCATAAAATAGAAACTTGGGTCAAAATTTCAGCTTTCTCTAGGAAGAGCGGGATTAAAAGCTTCCACACTCCTCTTCACCCCTTATTGGATTCTCCCCTCAAGAAGAAAGGCTGAAACTGGTCGGAGAGTTTGGTGACAGTCTGACATGCATCTATTTACTTTCTGATTTTGAAGTTCTTGACTATGAGCAATTTTGGATGCCAGGGGAGATTTGGCAACATCTGGAGATATTTTTATTTCATGACTTTGGAAGGACTGATGCTAAAACTGAAACTCCAATACTTTGGCCACCTCATGCGACGAGTTGACTCACTGGAAAAGAGTCTGATGCTGGGAGGGATTGGGGGTAGGAGGAGACGGGGACGACAGAGAATGAGATGGCTGGATGGCATCACCGACTCAATGGACATGAGTTTGAGTGAACTCTGGGAGTTGGTGATGGACAGGGAGGCCTGGCGTGCTGTGATTCATGGGGTCGCAAAGAGTCAGACACGACTGAGCAACTGAACTGAACTGAACTGAGGGGAGATACCACTTGCTTCTGGTGGGTTGAGGCCAGGGATGTTGCTAAGCCCATACAACACACAGGACAGCCTCTCACTACAAAGAATCATCCAGCTCAAAATGTCCAGAGTGCAGGGCTACTACACCAGGTGGGAGAGATTTGCTTCTTCATGAACTTGTTTTGTGTCTTCGTTCTTGTTATTTCTAACTCCTGTCTTATGAAATAAGAAAATCAAGGAGGATTTACTTACATTTTCCACCTTTACCTGAGTTGGTAAGTTGTATCTGCATGAGAACCAGGAGGCCTTGTTTGTACATGGGCTTTTCCTCCTAGTGTCACCTTATCTTATAAAATAGAAACTTTTTCAGCTCTCTCTAGGAAGAGCTGGATAAAAGAAGCTTCCACACTCCTCTTCACCCCTTATTGGGGTGAAGGGTATAAGAAAATGTTTCTATGAGGCTTTACTACATACTATGGCTTTGTAAGTCTGAATCTCACAAACGATAAGCAGGCGGATGGCCACTGTTGCTGTGATAGGATCACTCTAACAGAATATTTGACCTGCCAGAACATTTTCCTCTAATCATGGGAAAGACACAAAGAGACAGATGAGTTTGGAAGGTGGGATCAAGATTTCTACTAAGTGTGATAGAAATGCCACTTCTATCATTGAGGTGTAAATTCCAAGGAGGCAACTGGACATCTGAGTTTGGGACTCTAGGAGAGATGAAGCTGGAGATGAAAATTTGGAAATTATCAGTGATAGCTCTTTGAAACCATGTAAGTGGGTGGATTCTTCAGGGAATAAGGATAAATTAAAAAGAAAGGATTGAGAATTTAGCATTCCAGCATACCAACATTTAGAGGTCAGAAAAAAAGGGAGAAGAATCAGCAAGAAAACTGAGAATCAGGGGCTATGCAAGTTAAGAAAGCTGTCTTCCAAGAGAAGAATGAGACAGACATTCAGAGAAAGGAAAGGACTGAAGGAACCCAGGAGAGATGAAGAAAAAGATCTCAGTTCTTATTTAGAATGGACATCAATTATTTTCTATGTCCAACATCCAGCCCTAAATCTTAGTTTAGGTTCCCCAGAAGCAGAGCCAGAGAAGGAGTTATCAATTAAGGCTGTGCTCTCAGGAGCAAGGGAGTGAGGGAAGCAGGATGGACACAGGAGTGAGCTAATCAAGGTGGTGCTGTCTCCTGGAACTCTGGAGCATGATGTGCATTATTACCTTACTCCTTCCCTGAGAAAAGAGGTGGCCCTTTGTGCCCTTGAATCAAATAGTCACTAGGTGCAAGCTGCTGAAGAAAGGGGTGATTTACTTTCCGGATGAGCTGCTTCCTTTGCTGAAGGCAATTATCTGGAGAAGAGGGAAGCTCCGCACTGTGAGCAGCCAACATGCAGAGCAGCTCAGGGATGGATGCTCCAGCTTAACAGGATCTGGGAGGAGCACCAGCAGCATCGACTACACTTCTGTTAACAGACCTCGTTGTTCCTTCAGGGAACCACTCTTTCTTTACTCCCAACTTGTTCTGCTGGAGTTGTCTCTGCTCTTCCCACCCCAACTTAGTGATCAACAGACATGAGAGAGGCTTCCGTACCAATGGGGTCATAATTGTAGGTGTAGCCACTAGCTCATGACTCAATTTGAAATGGTAAGGGCCAGATCCAGAATTTTTGCAAGAACTCCTAGGAGAGGGAATGTCTCTTTACCAGGGGTACAAAGATCCGAGGATATAAAGGTAAAATTGCAACTTTATCACCAGGAGGAAGCAGCCTCCCTAAGAATGAAGCCAAATGAAAGGAAAGCTCAACTTAGGGACAGAGACAAACTCCTGACCTTATCTATGCACCTGGATACAAACGGATTGAGTCACCTGGGCTTTTTAGGTTTTTGAAACAATCATTCTTTTGCTTTGGCCACTTTGAGTTTCTGTCTCTTCTGCTCACCTAAAGGTCTAGTTATACTGCCTGAAACTGCCTGCTCTGTGATTCCCTTCTATTATTTACAGTAAGTCCTGAAGCAAATTTGATTAGCTCTCTCTTCTTTGCAACCAAACATGCACTAAGACACATTTAACACATAGAGATTAACAGTTCAAAGATTATAATACAATTATGTGAACAAACTCAAAATAGCACCAAACATACTTTGATCTTTCTTGGATGACTTAGAAGGCCGTTCATAATAATCCAATGCCTTTGGGTTATGTTTTCTAAAACCAAGTATCAATATATTTCCTATTTGGAATAAATGTTTAAGGGAGAAAATAGATTTTTTTTACTGGCATTTTCCCAAAATAAAACAAACAAAGAAAAAAAAACTATACCTCGATCCCCTGCTGTGTGAAAAGCCAATATTGGACTAGCGATCTTCCCTGGTGGCTCAGACGGTAAAGCGTCTGTCTACAATGCGGGAGACCTGCGTTCAGTCCCTGGGTCGGGAATATTCCCTGGAGAAGGAAATGGCAGCCCACTCCAGTATTCTTGCCTAGAAAATCCATGGACGGAGGAGCCCGGTGTTCATGGGCTTGCAAAGAGTCGGACACGACTGAGAGACTTCACTTTCACTTTTGGTTATCTATGGTCTTTTATCTGATTTAACTTCTATAAAATGCTATAAATAATCAGTTATTTCTCCTATAACTGTTATAAAATGCTAGTTAGAAATCACTTACTTCCTCTACTTGACCTATTGTCCATAAAACACTTATCAAAATTTTGCTAATATACACTGATCCAGCACAAATCCAGGGAGTAAATATATCACAACTGACCTTGTTGAAATCTGACAGTTTCATTTAAACCCTTATTCATATCTGTGTATGTGTCTTTCTGCATTACAGTTTCAACATACTGCAGTTGTTCTTTGACCCCTAAATGGTCACATTCATTCACAGTGATTTCAACTCCAGTTATGGCAAAGGTTGAATACTGAGTCCTTTGCCCAAGCCTTTTCTCTCATACACGTTCACAACTGTCTGGTTGGGCATTAAGCTACTGCTGGAACTACACAAGTTTAACTTTTTAAAGAGAGATTAATGGGAGCAAATAGATCATAAAGAATCTTAACAGATACTTAGTGCAAAAATAATAATAAAAATAATATCATACAGCCAGATAAATGCTATGAAGGCAATTAGAAAGATTATACATGATGAAATAAAAAGGCTACTGGGAAAACTGTGATGAAAGATTTTTGCGCCTGTTGTTTTTTATTAATATGACATCACTCAATAACAAGAGTCCTTTACTCTCTGCATTTTGTAACCAGAGGAGAACCTTCAGAAGAGATGACTTTTCTTTGATTCCACCTCCAGACAATCCTCTGAGCTCCTTGGGGAGCAATGTCAATTATACCATCGTCAATGCAAATGGCATTTTAAGAAGTTAGTACAGCAGGCAGAGAATGTTAATGCTGCTCAAAAGTGCCAGTGTGCACTGCAGACTATCCCCTGAAGTCTGCAGCCCATCACATGTCTTTATTCAGTCAGATCTAATCCTATCAACTGAGAGGACAGACCACTGGCTTGCTCTCTGCCTTTGTCACTCAAACTTACCCATTAAAGACAATCCATTTGCTAAAGTTGGACAGTGTGGAATTCAAGTTTGGCAGCCAAAAGATAAACTCCTCTACATAGAGAATGATAATGAGGAGCCTGCTGGCTTTCTTGCTTGGTAGGTTATTCTTATTAAGATAAAATGCATTCCAGAAGTGACTCAGAAACATGGAAATCAGCTAGTTCTTAAAAACTTATGGGAGCTTAGGCTTTCAAATTAAGGAAACAAATGTGATGAACATGAGCTCAAACTCAGTAGAAAAGTGGCACCACTAGAAAGTCTTCCTTGTACTGTTTTCTAATGTTGCAGTATTATAAAGAAGAGTCTCACAGTTACATTATTATGAGAATTTAGATGGCTCGATAATTGGAACATCTCTACTAAGTTGTTATTTAATGAACATTTCATTTGTGGTAATCAATTAAGCCTATAAATAAATAATTTTATTACTTTAATGAAGCATCTACCATGTACAAAATACTGTGCTAGGCATGGTAAAGGGCATAAGAAACTGTAAGATTGAAAAAGAATAGATACATGTATATGTATAACTGAACCACTTTGCTGTACACCTGAAACTAACATAACATTGTCAATCAACTTTATCCTAAAACCTAGAATAAAAACTTTAAAAAAAAAAATTTAAAAAAACCACAGGTCTTTTTCCAAAATAAAAAATAGTATATTAGAAAAAACAATAAGCAGAATGCAAGAAAAGATACAGAGCTGCAGAATGTCATACAATTCACATGTGTACATACGGTAATCATACGGAAACAAAAAGCAACAAAGACAGAGGAACAGCCCACACTGAGGCTGACTGATACTAATATGGCTTTAACAGCTTTATTATAACACTTATTAATATCTCTTTTAAAAAAGAAAACAGCCACATCCACTTCAAATTCAATAAAATTGTTCTCATTAAATTTGCATTTACTTTTATATTTACCATCTATTCATGTCAAGTGGCACTCTTTTCCTATTTATATAAATAAGTAGAAATAATACTATAAAGCTTCCATTGTAAACAAAATAAAACAGTTAATTTAAGTGGAAAATTAAGTATAGAATAGTACACATATATAGCAAAAATCAAGAAATAGAATGCAATTGAGTTAAGTTTGGAAAATACAGACCTAGGCTAGGAGCCAGTGAACATTTTCATAAGGAAATACTTGTGCAAGTGCAAAGAAAGTTTATTCAAATATGTTCACTACAGCCTTGTTATAATACAGAAAAACTGAAAAAAATAAATATTCCCAAATAGAGAAGTTAAATAAAATATGGCACCACTATTTAGATTGCAGCTGTTCAAAGAATGCAAAGAACTACATGTATTTATGTAGAAAGATCACCCATTTTTAAAAAATAAGCAAACAAAACAACATAAAATCATGTGTTTAATACTATCCCAATTATTTTTTGAGATATATAAGTAAGCATATGTAAATGCACAGAAGAAAAACTGGGAAAATAATCATTATAGTTAATACTGTTTAGCTCAGGAGAAGTGAGTGTGAAATCCAAAGGTAGGGGAAGAGCAAAGATAGCCACATCTTATTTGATATACTGATGGGTTGGTTGAATTTTAATTTCATGTATCTTTGAATTATTGTTGCAATATTTTAAATACTTAAGAAAACAAGGGGGACTTTCAGGTGAATTTCCATTTGTCTAACTCCCTTCCCAAACTACACCAAAACATCAGAACAGAACTTTTTTAAAGGGCACAAGCCACAAGGACAAAGGAAAAAGGTACAACTGCAGCACAATTTTGAAAGCTGGATGGATGAGTGGGAAAGAATCTAAGAGGAAGGAATCTAAAGGAAGCTCGTCCTAAATTTGCAGTGGAAGGAGCCAAGAAGAAACTCAATATGCTTTGCAGAATCTACAAAGGCTCTGGAATCGACAACATTAGGTCCTCTGAGAATGCACATGGAAGTGAAATTAAAAACAAGAGGACAGCTGGAAAGACTTAACGCAATAGTTAGAAAATCCTGGGATTATCTACATCCCGCTCCCTTCCCTGTTCTATCGTTCGTTGGGGCATCCTCTCTGCCCAACAGGATGAAGGGTGTTTATCCTCTAAAGGACATAAGATAGGTTTACTCTCTAGATGGAGAGCAGAAGGCATAGATAACTAAGGCAGAAAATAACAGATGGAAAAAAGGAGTTCTCCACCAGGAACTGTCTTAATGAAAGGACCTACTGAGATCAAACTATAAGGAAGCCCACAGTCCAGAAGCCCCACACATGCACTCAGGAGCGTCCAGTCATTTGTTTATTGCCCTAGGCTTGAAGAATCACCAACATTGGAAACAAGGCTCAAACATGTAAGGTAGAGTTTGAAAGAAATAAAAGCAGCTTGAAGGAAGCAGAGTCTTTGCAAGGAGAATAAAACTTTAAATAAACTATCCTTGCTATCCTTGCTTTACTCAAAAGATAAGGTAAGCTATAATATACATTAAATTGATTGGAAGCTAATTACATTATTGTATTGGTTTTTCCATACATTGACATGAATCTGCCCCAGGTGTACATGTGTTCCCCATCATGTACACCTGGAGCAGATTCATGTCAATATATGGCAAAACCAATGCTGCTGCTGCTGCTGCTGCTGCTAAGTCACTTCAGTCGTGTCCGACTCTGTGTGACCCCATAGACGGAAGCCCACCAGGCTCCCCCTTCCCTGGGATTCTCCAGGCAAGAACACTGGAGTGGGTTGCCATTTCCTTCTCCAATGTGTGAAAGTGGAAAGTGAAAAGTGAAAGTGAAGTCGCTCAGTCGTGTCCGACCCTTAGCGACCTCACGGACTGCAGCCTACCAGGCTCCTCCATCCATGGGATTTTCTAGGCAAGAGTACTGGAGTGGCTTGCCAGGCAAAACCAATACAATAATGTAATTAGCCTCCAATTAAAATAAATTTTAAAAAAACACGATACTATTAAAAGAAGGAGGAGGAGGAGGAAAAGAAGTGGGAGGGAAGGAGAGGGAGAAAGAAAAGAACAGAACAAAAGAGAGCTATGGGGGAAAATAAATATATACATACATACAGTTATATGTCTATAGTACATTTATAGGTGTGTGCTTATATACAGGGGTATGTGTGTGCACATGCATGTAACTCAGTGGAAGAGATGAAAGATGAAGGTGAGGGAATCTCCCAGAAATTGAACAAGACTTCAGATTATAGTTGTGCCTGTATTTATTATATTTATGTGCTTATGTGCTTTTTTCCCAGAATGGTTTTTGCTCACAGCTTAACACAATATACCTCACTAACCCATTTGCTTATCTTGATCTTTCAATTTCCCAGTTTCCATTAACATTTACTATTCCACTATCATCTCAAGAGCTAATTTTTTCTATAGAAAGTATGAATTTTTATTTCCCATTTTGATTTCCAATCCAATTTCCCAATTTCAAAAAGAAAAAAAAAATGTTAGAATGTAAATCACTTCTCTGCTTTTGGTCCCAGAAGAGGGTGAAGTCAACTCTTGTAAAAGAAAGGAAAAAAGAATGTAGTTTTTATTTGTTTATGTCAATCTCTCCCACTTGAATATAAATTGCATTCCATGATCAGAGACTCTTTTGCTTTCTCACTGTCTACAACTGTGCCCAATGAAAGAAAAGAGATTAGAAAAAACTTCTTGAATGAATAAATGAACAAACATAGCCCAGGGGGATGTGATTTTTGGAAGCACCATTGCAACTTAGAGAAAGAATGGATATAGTAATAAAGAAGCAGTGAGAAATATTCTGACAACCAAGATTTTATCTCTTATGATACTTGCCTTGAAAAGTCTCAAGTAAGATATCTCTGCAATTAAATCCATTTCCCCAGTATAACTCTGATCAGATCATACTTGGAGGTACAACAGTCAATCTCTGTAATGGCTTTCTTTATACACATATTTGTGACCCAGGGATTCCCATCTGTTATAGGATACCCTTGGAAAAATTCCCTATATGGTCTATGAACCCTCATTCCTGCCTTGTGACAAGTATCTGTGTGTTAGAAGCAGATGGCTTAACAGGCTGTGAGTTATTCTTTTTTACTTAATGTTTTCTTAATTTTAGCAAACTAATGCATCCACGTGGCTTTGAAGTCACAATCAGATGGTGGGGTAGAGAGTGGGCCATTTGGTTGAGGAGCACCCAACTGTCAGCATTCGTGAGTTCCTCCTGTTGGGGGTAATAGCCTAGCTGTCAGTATTCTGAAACATTTCAGAATAGGGACAGGGGATCTCACCATTCAAGCTGCAGACATTCAATATCTCACTGTGATCCCCAGCTGTACAAACCTCACCAGTGGAAACTTCCCACTTTCTACCAGGGTGGACAAGGAGCAGCTTCTAGGTAAGAGAGCTAAGAGCAGTCATCTCATGATGCAAAAGTTTAATGAATCCCGATTTTTCACTCCTTGCCATTCTCACTTTTAGAAACTATCTGGCATCTCCGATTCCTACGCCTTTCTAGATGCTAGGATATAATTTTCCTTTTCTCTCATTGGCTTCATTTACTGCAGGCTTTAGTTTCAGCTTTTCCAGGTTGGCTAATTCAGTGTCTTTTTTTAGAAATTGCCTGTCTTTGCTTTTCAAGATTTTATAAAACAACAGTGATCCAAATACGTAAAACAAATGTCATGAGTGGTTGTCACCAAAGGTCCATAATTTCTGCCATAAGGGAAACAATAAAGGAGAGATTCACTTCCCCATCTCTCTTTCTCTCTCTCTCCAATTTCACAAAACTGGTAGCATTGTTAGAAATCCATCTCCATTTACTTGTTCATGTCCATTCTCTTGAAGGTACATCAGTTCAGCGGCAAAGACTTTTCAGAAAATTAAAGAATGCCAACTTCAGACAGGAATTAAATACAGAATGAAATCTTCTGACCAGCCTCAGTCTCTTAGTGTCCTGCAACTTCATTTGGGATCAAAACAGGATCCACATAAGACCTTCTCTAGTGAAGTAGAAGCCTTTGCCCAAAATAAGGGGCAGATTGGAGGGGCTTCCTGAATTATACTTCCAGTGCATTGATCTTGATCCTCTGAGACATCTTGGAGTAAGTCCATTGCTGTGGTATACTATTGATAATACTGACCATCAAGTTTCCATGCCTTCTTTCCAATTTAGTAGTGTTGTTCTTGGGTCTTAATCTGGATCCCTAATACTCTAGGTTTTCCCATTTTGACCTCTCTTTCCTGACTCACAGACCTCAAGCTGCCTCTGAACATTGATAAATCTGAGGCTTCCCACTGCCCCCACTGCCAACACCAGCAGCTCTATGGCACTAGTCATATTCCCTCTCTTATTTTCTGATTCACACTTAAGAAGTGTTAGCCTGCTGCCAGCCATGTCTGTGATAACATCACTCTTGCTTAAAAAACTGTGAAGATAAAACCCACTGTGTGGATTTCAGCCTATAAATAAAGCCATGCATAAAATATCTTCACCTAAAAATTACCCAAATAGGTGAAACCACTTCATAACTAGCTATTTTTCCCATCACATTTACCTAAATATTACCCTTTAGGTGGGCTTCACAGGTCATGCTAGTGGTAACTCACATACCAATGCGGGAGATGTAAGAGATGCGGGTTCAATCCCTGGGTTGGAAAGATCCCTTGGAGGAAGGCATGGCAACCCACTCCAGTGTTCATGACTGGAGAATCCCATGGACAGAGGAGCCTGCAGGTTATGGTTCATAGCGTCACAGAGTTGGACACAGCTAAAGTGATGTAGCATGCATGCACATCTTTTAGGTCTGTTCAATACTATACATACTTAGAAAGCTAGATCACGTTACCCTTTCCAACAGCCTCAAGTAATAATTTGAGTTTATTCTCACATCTCCTTTTCCACTTCTCTCAATTTTACATTTAACTGTATACTGCCTTGCTGCTGCTGCTGTGTCACTTCAGTCGTGTCCGACTCTGTGTGACCCCATAGACAGAAACCCACCAGGGTCCCCCGTCCCTGGGATTCTCCAGGCAAGAACACTGGAGTGAGTTGCCATTTCCTTCTCCAATGTGTGAAAGTGAAAAGTGAAAGTGAAGTCGCTCAATGGTGTCCAACCCTTAGCGACCCCAGGGACTGCAGCCTACCAGGCTCCTCCATCCATGGGATTTTCTAGGCAAGAGTACTGGAGTGGCTTGCCATTGCCTTCTCCGGTATACTGCCTTACATTGCTGTTAAATGTTCCTGATTAAGTAAAGGACAAAAACATGAGTTTCATGAGAGAGAAAATAATGGAAGAGAGAATCAAGCTACGAATTATACATATTCCCAAGCAACAAAACACAGAATTGGGACAAAAGTAATTCTTAATGTTTATTGCCACAGTACTATGCTGCTGCTGCTGCTAAGTCGCTTCAGTCGTGTCCAACTCTGTGCGACCCCATAGACAGCAGCCCACCAGGCTTCCCCGTCCCTGGGATTCTCCAGGCAAGAATACTGGAGTGGGTTGCCATTTCCTTCTCCAATGTGTGAAAGTGAAAAGTGAAAGTGAAGTCACTCAGTCGTGTCCAACTCTTCATGACCCCATGGACTGTAGTCTACCAGGCTCCTCCATCCATGGGATTTTCCAGGCAAGAGTACTGGAGTGGGGTGCCATCACCTTCTCCAACAGTACTATAAGCTTGATATAAAAGGGAAAACCTCATATTATGCTGTTAAGTCATGACTTTATGATGACTCTTCCAGCTTATTTACCAACCCTTCCATCCACACATATATAGTCCTCTTGCCACCAGGGACCTAGATTTCCTTCTAGCATTAAAGTTATATCACTTGGGTGTTCTGGAACAAGATATTTATCTTGGATTCCAAAATTAAGAGAAAAATGCCCTTAGGTATGTTTACCATGTATGTCAAAAAGAATATTACTCTGAAAAAATATGGAACAAAAAAACACACAAAAAAAGTCTCCTTCCAAACAACCAGTTTCTTCCTCCCTGTTCAGGAAAAGTATTTCTGTAATCTATATATACTTTTAAAGTATTTTTTTCAACCAACATATTGTCTCATGGTAAAGTTAATTAAATTTCCTTGGGTCACTAAGAACAAGCTTACTATCTTTTCTGGGTAAACTCAGTATCTATTAAAAAAAAAACAGGGGAAGATTTCTGATGTTCAAATATTAATAATCAAAGAAAAATTTCCCTCACTGGAAAAATAAATATGGCCTGAGTATGCAGTATGAATGCATTCACCATGTTCAATGCAATCAATAGAGAGACACTCAGATCCAGACATACCACAACAAATGTTTCAGCTTACAAGAATAAAGAAAACATCTTAAAAGTATTCAAGCAAAAAGAAGAAACACGCCACCTATAATAAATAAAAGCTAGGTTAGCCTAAGATTTAAAACTAGATTTTATTGTGAAGGGAAATTCAGTGACTCAGTAATTTAGTATCCAAATCACTTGTTTTAAGTGTATAAAGACATTCTCAGGTGCAACAAGTCTCTAAAAAACACAAAAACAGAAAACCAAATTTGAGGAGACACTCTAGTCAACT
This sequence comes from Moschus berezovskii, assembly GCF_049115385.1. Taxonomy (NCBI): domain Eukaryota; kingdom Metazoa; phylum Chordata; class Mammalia; order Artiodactyla; family Moschidae; genus Moschus; species Moschus berezovskii. The sequence continues at coordinate 36,188,841 of NC_142467.1, read as the reverse complement.
GAAAGATAACATCAAAATTAGGAACTAAAGTGAAAAATACATGAAATAAAATTGATCCCAATACTTAATTTGCAGCAAAACTTGGGACTCCACTTTAATTATGTATAACTGACTGCATTCAAGGATGAAACTTGACCTTACAGTGCCTTGTGCCATATGCTCAGTGTGTCCAACTCTGCTACTCCATGGACTATATAGCCCTCCAGGCTCTTATGTCCATGAGATCCCCTAGGCATTCATCCTGGATGGGGTTGCCATTTTCTTTCTCCAGGGGATCGTCCCACCCCAAGGATTCAACATGTCCCTTGCTTCTCCTGCATTGGCAGGTGAGTTCTTTACCCACTGAGCCATCAGTGAAGTTCCATATAGTGCTTCGCCCACATGTTTCTCTTCTGTGTGTCTCCTTTTTTCATTCCAAAAATACATGTTTCTTGAGCCCTCTAAGAAACGCAGCAAAAAAGGCTGGGGATTTGGAATCATCTTCTCTAAAAGTTTCACAGTAATTTATGGCAATCTACAGCAAAGGAAACAACAGTAAGCACTTAAATAATTTGCCCAACCTACTGAATTTGTTATTCTCCAAAACAGAAAACACAATTTTAATACTAAGGCCTTTTTTAATATAAATAAATAGGAAAGTTAGAAAGATAATGGGAAATCACTGATCATTGTTCAAAGTAGAAATTACAGGGTTTAAGGAAAAACGTGTTATATCTATCCTCCAAAACCTCTAATATGATGTTTACATATCCATTTAAGCATGAAAAAGATCTATTACCAAAATTATTGAGCTTTGATACTGGCCACAAGGACTCAATTTGGGAGCTTATGTTGTTATTCAAAATGAAGCTACCCAACATAATTGGAAAGCATTGTAGTATAGAAAATACTTGTCATTTGCGCAGGGAAAGTGAATTTATTTGCAATAGCACTGTTCTTTTCACTGATTTTAGGGGGAAAAGTTGCCATTTGGATTATGTGTATCATTTCCCAAGCTATTTATTAAATTTTAAAGCAGGGGAAACTATTTTTAAGAAGCAAATTAGGGTCCTTGGTGGTCCAGTGGTTAAGACTTTACCTTCCAATGCAGGGTTCGATTCCCTGGTCAGGGAACTAAGATCCCAAATGCTTTACGGCTGGAAAAACAAAACATAAAACAGAAGCACTATTGAAAAAATTCAATAAAGACTTTTAAAAAAAGAAGAAAATTATTTGCATATGGATGTTCTGTTTGGTTCTGCCACAGGTGTGGTGTTCTGCCACAGGCACATATGTACCCCATGAGCAGAGCTGTTTAAAAAGATTTACTCTATCTATAATGCGCTCTCTTGCCTCTCTAAAAAGTTTCTAGCTGTCTAATGATGTTCACAATGAGAAGAACAGGAATATGGACAAGAGACTGAGTCTCACCTGAAGTCTCTGAACTGAAGAGAGAAATCTGAGTCCCTTCCACTGCTCACAGGGACCCAGAATCATTATGAAAGGACTGCCAAGGAGAGGCTGGGGATGTTGCAAGTCTGTGCGTGTGCTAAGTCGCTTCAGTCGTGTCTGACTCTGAGACCCCATGGACGGATGCCCACTAGGCTCCTCTGTCATGGAATTTCCCAGGCAAGAATACTGGAGTGGTTTGTCATTTTCTCCTCCAGGGGATCTTCCTGACCCAGGGATCAAACCCACATCTTCTGCATCTGCATTGGCAGATCAATTCTTTACCACTACGCCACCTGGGAAGCCCCGAAAGTCTACAGCATGTGGTATTCCCAGGCAATTTATCCAAGTACTAACCAGGTCTGACCCTGCTTAGCTCCCTAGATCAGACGAGGCTGGGCACGTTCAGGGCAGTAAGGGATGAACTAATTTAGTAATGAAAAAATGCAGAGGGCCTGGGTTCGATCCCTGGTTGAGGAATTAAGATCCCACATGTTGCAACTAAGCCTGCATGCCACAGCTACAGAAGCCTGAGCACCACAATGGAGACCCAACACAGCCAAAAAAAAAGAAGAATCAGAAAGACCTGAATTCAAATCTTAACAATCCACCCCTGGCATATAATTTGGACAAGTAATTGAAAATCTCTGACTCTCTATTTGCTCTTTGGCAAAACGAGGATAACAATACCTGTCTCGTGAGTGCTTTTGAAGAACTGAGTTAATACGTGTAAACTGTACGTATGTGTGCTCTCAAGTCACTCAGTCGTGTCTGACTCTTTGCAACCCACGGACTGTAGCCTACCAGGCTCCTCTGTAAATGGAATTCTCCAAGCAAGAAAACTGAAGTGGGTTGCCATCTCCTCCTCCAGGAGATCTTCCCAACCCAGGGATCGAATCCATGTCTCCTGCATTGGCAGGTGGGTTCTTGACCACTGAGCTACCAGGGAAGCAAAGATTCTTTACGACTGCGCCATAATGATGTCCCCAGGTCAGCTTAGAAAAAAGAAGAAATCTAGGGACTTTGTACTGAAGTGAAAAATAATATCAATCAGTAAAACTTATTGTAAACTTACTGTGACTTTCAAAGCTGGGGTGTTGTGGAATATTTTAAAATTCTGGTTTTGCCATATTAATCAAATAATAAACTCCTGAGGGTCATGGATGAAACTATGAGCACTACAAAGAGTAAAAAGGAGACATCTATGTAGAAAGAGGGACAATACGAAGGCAATGGGAGCTGAGCCTTACAGAATGAGCAAATGAGAAACAGAAAAAGCAAGGGAGGAGACAGCAATTCAGGGAGGAATTTCACAGTGTGTGTGCGTGTGTGTGAGAAAGGGACAGCAACAGAAAGGCACAGAGAGAGGTAGAGGAAGGAGGGGGTAAGAGATACAACCATGAGCTGGGTACCCAGTGAAGGCCAGTACTGCATTCACTGTCTTACATGTGGCTGTGCTGTGCTTAGTTGCTCAGTCATGTCCAACTCTCTGCAACCCCACGGACTGTAGCCTACCAGGCTCCTCTGCCCATGGGGATTCTCCAGGCAGGAATACTGGAGTGGGTTGCCATGCCCTCCTCCAGAGGATCTTCCCAACCCAGGGATCAAACCCAGGTCACCCACATTGCAAGTGGATTCTTTACCGTCTGAGCCACCAGGAAAGCCCAAGAATACTGGAATGGGTAGCCTATTCCTTCTCCAGGGTATCTTCCCAGCCCAGGAATTGAACCTGGGTCTCCTGCATTTCTCCTGCAAGAATCTCCAGCAGATTCTTTACCAGCTGAGCTACCAGAGACACCCTGCCTTATATAGTAATCACATTGAATCATCAGAACACATCTGCAGGTATTATCTCCATTTTAGAGATAAAAAACTGAGGTTATAGAGATTAGAACACAGAGCTATCTAGCAATGACAGAGGCAGGATTTGAATCCAGGTTTGCCCAATCCAGTACTTAGGCTTTTCCCAACATTACAGTTGTCAAGTCATGATAAACATGATCAGATTAGGGTGTTCTGTGTTTTTTTTCAGGAAGGAATACATTTTTATTCAGAATGTCCGTCTTGTGACAAAACCTTCAATTTTCTTGAATTCCAAGATTGAAATAAATATACCAGTCTCTTTAAAGTATAGGAATTCAGCTCTTTCCCCCTTAAACAAAAACTGCTTTGCTGTTGTTCAGTTGCTTAGTCACGTCTGACTCTTTGCGACCACATGAACTACATACAGCATGCCAGCTCCCCTGTCCACTGTCTTCTGCAGTTTTCCCTGATTCACATCCATTGAGTTGGTGATCCTTTTTTTTTTCACTGTTACAGATCTATTTAGAAGATAGCAGGAGAATCCATCCTCAAAGAAGAGAAGAAAGTGGGGGAGCGCTCCAGCACGTGCAGGGTGGGGAGATGGGGGGTAGAGAGAGAGAAAGAGTGTCCATACGCAGGAGAGAGAGAGCGCTGGGCTCCTCCTTTTATATGTTTTCTTCCCCCTGGGCCTGCCCTATGCAAACTGGGCTCAGCCAGGAGTGCTGTTCTACCTGAAGTCCTCACTCCAGTCCTCGGACCTTTCTTTGACCTTCCTTTGTTCTATTTTCTCGGGCTTTTCCCTTTCCTGTCTTTTAGTCACCGCCATTTTGGACTCCTTTTCCCTATTCTAACTACCTAATATTTCCCCGCCCAGAGATGGGAGGCCCAATTCTTTGGGAATAAGGGTGCGGAGGTCTCAGGCTACTTCCTGCTGAACTGGAACGGTGAGGGGTTATTGGGCCTCCCCCTCTTGCTAGTCTTAGGCCTCAGAGTCCTCATAGCGGTGTCCATCTAAGAGTGAGTGATATTTTCCATGGTCGGCTGTAGTTTTATATCCTTGTTGAACTGGCACTGCATGTTGTAGCTTGTTGACCTTAACCGGAGGTCTTCTGGAATCTGAGGCTGAGCCGCGTGAGCGTTCTGCTGTTTTCGCTGTCCCAGTCTCCAGCACGACGGGCCTCTTGTCAGTTCCCTTGCACTGGGTTTTCTTCGCGTTCCGCTTCAACCACGGGAGCTTTCCCCGAGCTGGGCTCCTGCTGTGCTTGGCCTCTTCCGAGCGAGGTTGTTTCAGCCAGGTTAAATCCGAGCCAGGGCACCACAGAAGTCAGGCGAGTGTATGCTTCTCGGTTCTTGTCTCGTCACAACAATTATTTGGGGTGACGGACATTAAAGCCCTTGGCGCATCACAGTTCTCGGATCTTGAAGAAACCGTGTCATAGCTCTTAGACAAATCAGTGTTACAGCTCTATTTTATTTAGAAGATAGCAGGAGAATCCATCCTCGAAGAAGAGAAGAGAGTGGAGGAGCCCGGCAGTGTGCGCGGGGTGGGGGTGGGGGGGAGAGAGAGAGAAAGAGCACACGCACGTGAGGGAGAGAGAGGAGTTGGTGATAATTTTTAACCACCTCATCCTCTGCTGCTCCTTCTCCTTTTACCTTCAATCTTTTCCCAGCACCAAAGCTTGCTTAGCAGATCCAAAAACCCCTGCAAAGACTACTATTCCCTTGATATACTAAATTCCCTTCTCATCTACCTCCTAGCCCCAGCAAATTCTGTTTCTCACTCACAGAGGAATTGATTTTCATTGGTATTCATTTGAAGTAGGGAAGGTCACAGCTTAGAACATTGGAAATGTATTGTCTAAAGAGCACAGTTTGTATCTTGCTTCCGAGAGAAGATCTTTAAAGATGCCTTGGCTTAGCTGACTTTTCTTCTCCTCCTGCATCCAAGAAACATCCTCCAGGGAGAAAGTCAATTTCAAATCTCACACTGCAGAGGCTCTGGGGCAGTCGGTTGCTGAATGCAGATTAGCCTAGTCCTTCTCTTTTGAGATAAATGGAATCTAAGGAGAGTTTTAAAAGAAAAGTTTTTAAGCAATCCTTAGGGTCTGGACTATGTTTTGATCAGACCAAGAAACAAGGTTCCAGTCTGAAAGCCAAATAGGAGCCTTGATCCTCATTGAATTTATTTTTATTTTCCAGATCCTCCCTTATATTGAGAATATATAAACATTTTCAATTACTGTAAGTCCCCTACATACTGATCTTCAAGTTTAGAACTTTCAAAGACACGAACATGCATACCAGCCTCTGTATGCCAGCTGTTATATTGTACTACTGTACTTTTCAAAGTACTGTATTCTAAGATTTTAAATGTTTTCTTTATTTTTATGTTTGTTTTTTATGTGCATACTATTTGTGTGAAAATTATTACAAACCTATTACAGTATAGTACTATATATCCAATTGTGTAAGTTGGGTACCTAAGCTAATTTTGTTGGACTATGAACAAGCTGGACTTACAAATGGGCTCTCAGAATAGAACTTGCGCTTATGTAGGGGACTTATTATATTCTAGCCATTAAGTTATTCTTCTTTGCAAAAGTGCATCCTGGAAAGAAGGTTTGTCCTTAAAATGGTGAGCATGAGGACTGAATTATTCTGCAGTTTCCTGAGAAAGAGCTCAGTAAAATCTGGAAGCATTTGAGGGTATTCTTAATTACTCAGAATTATCAAAGCACACAGTGGCTCCAGCTCTCCCTTCCTAGTATCTCACTCTAATTTTCTTTTTTACAATGTAGATATTTTACATAAAATTGTCTGGAGAAAAACAGACTGTACTTGAGGGAGCAAATGTTAGGCCAGCCTTTCTCTGCTATGACTGGTACTGGTGAAGGTCTTGAATATTCATGAGGAATACTTTTTAAAAATCACAGGGAGTGATTATCACTTCTTTTTCCTTTTCCCCAACATTTTCCCACACTGACTAGAATAATTCAAAACTCTGGGCTGGGCACAAACCAGATTACATAATTTATAAGTTTCAGTTGCAGCGAGTAGCCAAGTCTGAAGCTCACAGGCGCTCCTTTCTGAGTGAACATTACTGGGAACACAGGAAGCTCTCCTTCACCTGCAGCTCCACTGAAGCAGAGAGCAAATGAAGCCGGTCTAGGAAGCTGACCACCAACAGCCACAAAACAAAGATTGAAAAAGAAGGCTAACCTTGGGAAAGCAATGCTATGTATTGTCAGGCCAATGGCAAAAGTTCTGCATTCATTTCCTCACTTAACTCTTACAACTCTGTGAGGGGCATCACTATCACCCACTTTTCATACGTGAGGAAATGGGCGTGGACTGAGAGGTAAGTGGCAGAGCCACGGTTTATGCCAGGCAGTCTAACCCTGAAACAGCAGGGAAGAGGGCGCACATCCCTAAAGAACGACAGAGCCCTTGAGGACACAACAAAAGCTGATTAGAACCAATTAGGCCCAAGATGGAGGAAGATTTAGCTTCCAGCAGACCTTGAGCCTCATTGTACGCTTACCGTAAAACATTAGCTAAATGACTCACCCACAGGTGCCAGGACAGTTCTGAGGCTAACTATAAAAGGTCAAAAAGTGAGCAGTGGCCTAATTCTGGAAATTTCTGTCTCTTCTCCAAAATAATTACAAAAATCCTCCCACTCGTTAGCCCATAAAGCTAACCATTCCTCTAGGCTTCTGAGATGGCCCACACACTGTCTGTGGAGTGTGTTTCTCCCAGGGCTGTTCTCGCCTTTTGAGACAGACCACATTCTGTCTATGAGATGTGTATTTCTCAAAATAAATTTGTTTCTTACCCTACGGCTTTTTGTCTCATTAGAAAGGTCTTTCTATGCTGAGATGTAAAGAACCTGAACTTCAATAGGTCCTGAGACCAGCTTTGTGGTTTTCATTAAAAGAGAGTGGGTAAGCCCCATGGGTTAAGGACTTGAGTCATCCTGTTCACTTGTATACCTCCAAAATCCTAGAACAGTGTGTGGCACACAGTAGGTATCTAATGATTGTCTAACTATTTAATTGTATAATTAAATGATGACAATATGAATAAATGAAGTTTTCGATCTAGCTTGTTCCCTTGATCTTCAGATTTCTTGGGTACAGAAAACAGGATACTTTCGGAAGCATGAAAGATACCACCATGTGAAGAATCCAGCTATTTCTCCCCCAGCTATTTCTCTGGTGTAGACTCAGCCACCAGACATGTATGATGGCAGTGCAGCCCCTGCCCACATCCCTGCAGATATTTTTTTCTTATTATTCTGTAACATTAATTAGTCTCCGTTGTGCAATTCCCTAACATCATTCTTTTTCAACATTTAACAAAGTGGGATTTGAGAGCAAGAGAACGGGAAAAATTTGCCTCTGCACATTTGTCCACAGTCTCAACAGGAAGTCCATAGAACTGCTGCCTCAGAACTGCCTGAGGTGTCTGCCGCAGCCGGGATACCAGGGGCCAGTTTCAGACTTTCGGCCTCAGAATCTCAGGGCATGGGGCCCAGGAAACTGAATGTTTAACCAGCTTCCCATGTAATTACTGTACAGATCCATGTCAGTGAAGCACCACTATCAAATCTTTCCCCCACAAAGGAGGCTACAAGTTCTTTTAAAAATCCCTGATGTTGGGCTCCAGCATTTCAGGAGATCTTTTTGAGGACAGTCTATTTCCCTCCAAGCTGAACTTGTCTACTCTCTCCCAATGTCTCCAGTTTCTACCATGGTGCCTCCCTGAGACCTGCCCAGCTTCCCTGGGTTAATCCTCTGGCTGAACAGTGTGCCTGACCTGACGATGGCATCCTACCTGGATGCCTGTTCATGATCTTCCTTGGTGCATCCTTGGTTGTCTGAGAGCAGCAGTGGTCCATCCAGACCCAGCTCAAGCGCACAGAACTCCAGGCCCACCTACTCCTGGCCTCCACATGTAGAGCAAGAATTGGAACATCCGTGAGCCAGTCTAGGTGACTTGCATTCCCTTCTCCCAAACATTGTTATTCAAAGGGAAGTATAGGACTTCCCTTCAGGTACAGTGGATAAGAGTCCGCCTGCTGATGCAGGGGACACGGGTTCTACCCCTGTTCTGGGACGATCCCACAAGTCTCGGAGCAACTAAGCCCAGACGCCACAATACTGAGCCCATGCTCTAGAGCCCAAGAGCCACAACTACTGAAGCCTAGAGCCTGTGCTCCACAACAAAAAAGTCACCACAATAAGTAGCCTATAGACCCCAACAAAGAGTAGTCCCCGCTTGCTGCAACTAGAGAAAGTCCATTCGCAGAAGACACACCAAAAAAAACAAAAATAAATAATTTTCAAAAACAAAGGAAAGTATAGCATCAGGTTTAAGAATGTAGATTCTGGAACCTGACCAAACCCACATCTCAGCTTGGCAACTGACTCACTTGAGCTATATTTGTTCTTTGCCCTAAGTTTCTCCACTTGTGATAGTACCTCCCTCTTAGGATGACCACAAGATTAAATGAACACGCTTAAAGCATGAAAGCGTGTGAGTGTGGATTGCTGCTCTTCTTGCTATTGTTGTTGTTACCATTCAGTTCAGTTCAGTTCAGTTCAGTCGCTCAGTCGTGTCCGACTCTCCGCGACCCCATGAATCACAGAACGCCAGGCCTCCCTGTCCATCACCAACTCCCAGAGCTCACTCAAACTCATGTCCACAGAGTCGGTGATGCCATCCAGCCATCTCATTCTCGGTACCATTATTCAGGTAAAATAAGGTATCAAAAGTATCTAAGGAGGGGCTTAGAGTGGGAAAAATTTGTAATGAATATGAACCCTAAGGGGAACTCAATGAAAAAAACAGGAGTTCATCACCCCTGTCTTGCTATATATGCAATGTGAATAAGGGCAGTTTACACATATTACAGTGTCCTTTTCTCCTGGTGATATCAGCTGAGCATTCTCCAAATTAACTCCTTAAGTACAGAATCCATACCCTAAAGACAAGTTTACATCTTCCTTTACTCCTGGAGAAGGGATAGGCTATCGACTCTACTATTCCTGCCTGGAAAATTCCATGGATAGAAGAGCCTGGCAGGCTATAGTCCACAGGGTCACAAAGAGTAAGACATGACTGAGCAACTTCCACTTTCACTTTAATACGAAATATACTCAGATTTTTTTCAGTCTTTTGACTATTCGAGTAAGAAAATAAGAATCTGAGGAACTGAGGAACATAATTAATTTTCCTAGGCCTCAGTTTACCATTAAATAAAAGGGTTGAATTTAGGCTACCCAGCTCTGCTATCTTACAACGCAGTGTGCTGCCAAGCTTAGCTGACTCAGCTGAGCTGCAGAACGTTAAGCCTCCTGATCATCACTGCATCACTGCCTTAAGAGCAAATCATGGCCCTTGATTTTCAATCACATGATAAAAATGTGGTGAGGAGGCTATAGGTGGGAAGTTATGGCAAAGAGACTAGAACTGAGAATGGGTAGAAAAAGTCAGAATGTAACAGAACATTGGTCTAAAGGCATTCAATCTTAAAAACTATATTACAGACTTAGAATGTATGCAAGATATATCACATAGCAACAAAAGATTGAAAATACATGTGCAGCAATAGAAGTAGGTTAAACAAATCATGGCCTTCCCAGGTGGCGCTAGTGGTAAAGAACCTGCCTGCCAAGGCAGGAGACATAAGAGATGTGAGTTCAATCCTTGGGTTGGGAAGATCCCCTGGAGGAGAGCATGGCAACCCGCTCCAGTATTCTTGCCTGAAGAATCCCACGGACAGAAGAGCCTGGCAGGCTACAGCCCACGGGGTTGCAAAGAGTCGGACACAACTGAAGCAACTTAGCACACACGCACACAAATGAATTGTGGTAGAATCACAAAAAGAAATGCTAAGCAGCCTTTAACAATAATTAGGCAGCTCACATTTTATAAATCTTGTTAAGAAAAGATGTCCAAGGCATACTGTTATATGAAAAAAAACAGTAGGTAAAATATTTTATCTCTCTGTCACACACAAACACACACGTACTTTTATACATACATAGACTATCTATGAACAATGCATAAACCAGCTACCATGGCTGGAGGGAAGAGAGAGGGAGAAGAGGAGGAAGGAGGAAGTCTTAACTTTTTATGACTACCTTTTCAAATCTTTAGAATTTTGAACCACATACTACTTGTTAAAACGTAAATAAACATTAATGAAAAATTTAAATGTATTACAATTCCTACAGTGGTGATAACAGATGGAAAGGTATGCTCTTTGGGAACACAATGTATATTATATACTATATGCATGTAAAGCAAGCATATGAAAATCTACTGATGTAAATTAAAGCAAAAATAGCCTCATTAATATGATACCTGGGAATTTCTTTAATATGAAAGGAGGGGAAATGGATCAAGGTTTAGATGAAAACATGACTGGTCATGAATTGGTAAATGTTGAAGCTGGTGATGGGTACATAGGGATCCTTTCACTTTCATAAAGTATATAGGGGTTCTGTCTATATTTGTAAATGAATAAAATTTTCACAAGAGAAAGTATTTTTAAATGGCTTCATTAGGAGTCTATAAATAAGTAGACAGACTATATATAGGGCTCTGAGGTCGATCAAATTGATTGCAGAATATGAAGTTTGTGAGCGCAGATCTAGTAAAGGGCAAGAAAGCTTTTAGTGTTTAGCACAAGGAGCACTGGCTCACAGGCAGCCTTGAGAGTCAGACGAGGCTGGAAGTGACCTCTCTCAGGCAGAAGCTGACAACATGTTACCCAGGAGACAATACTTAAAATGACAATTTTTTAATTAGGATTATTTTTTAGACCAGTTCTAGGTTCACTGAAAAATACAGGGGAAGGTACAGAGATTTCCCACATTCCTCCTGCCCCTACACATGCATAACCCTCCCCACTACCAACATCCCCCACCAGAGTGGTGCATTTGTTACAACTGACGAATTTATACTGACACATGATAATCACCCAAAGTCCATCATTCACCCTAGGGTTCACTCTCGGTGTTGTACATTCTATGGGTTTGGACAAATGTATATTGACATGTACCCATCGCTACAGTACCATATAGAGAAGTTTCACTATCCTAAAAATCCTCTGTGCTTTGCCTATTCATCTCTCCCTCTCCTTCAACCCCTGGAAACCAATAATCTTTTCAGTCTCCATAGTTTTTCCTTTCCTAGAAGGTCATATAGTTGGAATCATACAGTACGTAACTGACATCATTTAAAATATATTGTAACTAACTTTTTTAGATCTTTCTAAACCTGGACCACCATCCCAGCAAGGTGTTCAGGCTTTCAGAATAGAAAATAATCCAGTTTTTTCTAATTGGGTATTTCTTACAGCTTCCATGCTCCATCTGCATACATACAAGGGTAAGAAATAGCAGTAGAATACGTTCCAATTTATTTCAATATTTTTACACCTTGAACAAATTCAGATATTCTGATCTCAAAAGAATCTGGCAGATTCAAGGAATATGACATAAAAATGGTATTTCTATTTTAAACTCAAAGTGCTCAAGAGTTCACCAGATGCATTTCCTACATCTGGCTCACACAATTTCTCACTGTGTTGCTATTGAACTCCTGAGTGACCAAAATGTACCATGTAAAACCATAAAGGTATATCAGATCCTGATACCTGGAGGACCCAGAACTTCTTGTCAGTATCGCTAAAACAAGAAAGCTGAACATCTCAGATGCTATTGTTTAGTGTTTTAAATTTTCTTCCATTGCTTGCTGTTGTTGTCCAGTCACCCAGTCATGTCTGACTCTTTGCGCCTCTGTGGACTGCAGCATGACAGGCCTCCCTCTCCCTCACCATCTCCTGGAGTTTGCCCAAGTTCATGTCCATTGCATCAGTGATACCATCCAGCCATCTCATTCTCTGATGCCCTCTTCTCCTTCTGCCCTCAATGTTCCCCAGCAGCGGGTCTTTTCCAATGAGCTGGCTGTTCTCATCAGGTGACCTAAATATTGGAGCTTGAGCATCAGTCCTTCCAGTGAGAATTCAGGGTTGATTTCCTTGAAAATTGACTGATTTGATCTCCTTGATGTCCAAGGGACTCTCAAGAGTCTTCTCCAGCACCTCAATTTGAAGGCATCAATTATTTGGCACTCTGCCTTCTTTACAGTCCAGCTCTCACAAAAATATGTGACCACTGGAAAGACCAAAGCCTTGATGATACAGACCTTTTGTCGACAAAATGATGTCTTTGCTTTTCAACACACTGTCTAGGTTTGTCATTGTTTTCCTTCCAAGAAACAGTCGTTTTCTGCTTTCACGGCGTCAGTCACCATCCACAGTGATTTTAGAGTCTAAGAAGAGGAAATCTGTCACTGCTTTCATCTTTTCCCCTTCTGTTTGCCATGAAATATGATGGGGCTGGATGCCATGAACTTACAGCTGCCTAAATGGTGACTCTTTGAATTTTCCTTTAGAAATACACCATTTTCAATATGCAATGAACCTAAGAGCTCCTTTCCTCTGCAAAGAATTAGACATGTTCGATCCACCATTTTACTCACTTACAAAAAGTAGGAACCAGATGTAGGTTCTGTTAGACTAGAGAATTTGGTTCACTGAGTATTGATTCTTTGTTCCTGGGTCCCTTTCTCCTCTCCCAAACATTGTTTCCCTTTTTATATGTGTTGCAAGAAAAAGGGGCACTGGCTTTGATTCTGAAGACCTAGTTGAAAGCACTGGCTTCTGTTACTCAGTACTGACTTGCTTTATATCTCTCAGTTCAGTTCAGTTCAGTTCAGTCGCTCAGTCGTGTCCGACTCTCCGCGACCCCATGAATCACAGCACGCCAGGCCTCCCTGTCCATCACCAACTCCCTATATCTCTAAGTAACTGTTAATCTATTTCTTTATCAATAAAAATGGAGATAAAAGACTTATCTAACTGACTAGATAGAAGTCTTGGAAATGAAAATGGAAAATCCTACAAAATCATCATGTGTTACATGCTGATACAAGCTGCTTTCCTGCTGCTTAAAAGATACATGCTGCCTCTTTCGGGTCCTGCATCTACCTGCTCTGTACCTTTTCCTCCACACAGACTGACTTTGCCTTTCCCACTTCCCAAACAGCCTCACCCAGACTGGCCTCTGTCTCCACCATTTCACTGAAACTGGTTAGATGAAGATCACCAGTCTCTTCCATGCTGTAAAGATCTACTGGCTGTTTTCAGTCAATACCTTTCCAGACATCTCTCCAGAACTGATCACTTTCTGAAAACACGCTCCTAAATTTACGCTCTGATCTTCCACTCTTCTAGTATTTTGCAAGCCAAATTGGTGACTCTTCAACATCCTTTGCTAGTTCTGTCTGTTAAATTAAATTTTTTTTTAATTTCTGAAATACTTTGTTTAAATAAGAAATTAGCAGAGATTGAGGTTTCCCTTGGTGGTGGTGGAGTACCTTCACACGTGCAGAGGAAGAACATTCTCCTTCTGGTTTAGCAAAGAAAATTCTTGAGTATCTACACTTCTTCGAAAGTAAAGTCAACTGAAATATTATTTGCAGGGGAGGGGGCAACACATTCTCAAGAAAAACTAAGGAGATTTATAGACATTTTAGAGTTAGAGGTTATTTTCATAGGGCCTATCAATATGTGAAGTCTCAAGATGCTATTGATAAAAATATCTATTGCAAGGAGAAATGATGCAAAACAGATTCTGCTTTTCGTCAGTGACAAAAGAAGGTGGAAATTTTTCTCCTCATGGCATAAAGATTTCTTGCACCAGCAACTGGAGGAGGCTAGAGTTAGAAGGCTAATACTGGAATCCCATTAGCTAGCTAGTTAGCAAAAGAAGCATGACTGATAATGTGGAACTTAAGGGGCAGAGGGAAGGTAAAACAGGATTTTTAACAAATGTGAACACACAGCGTTCTGCAATCTGGGGGGGCAGATTCAAAATATTTAAGTCCCTCTGTGCTCAGTCCCAGACCCCTTACTACTTCTTGTGGCCTTAATTAACACCTCTTTGCAAGTCACTCCCAGATTATATCTCTAACCTAATTTCTCTTCTAAGCTCCTGACTAGAATCTCAAAATAGAAGAGTTACAAGCACTTCAGTATTATCAGACCCAAAACAGAACTCCTGGTTTCTGGTCCCTATAACCTCTCCCTCCCCTCTGTCACTGATATCTAACCTGATGGCACCATTCAGCACCTACCCATCCTTGACTCTCCTATTTTCTTCACACTCCTCTAAAATTATGCACTCTCTCATCAAGTCTTATCTATTCTACTTTTAACCTCTGTCTGTATTCTATGAGCTTTTTCTTCAGCTACACTGCCACTATCCACATCCAGGCCATGATCATCTCTTTTCTGGACTATTACAATCAACTTCTAATCGATTTTCTGCTTTTATCCTTGCCCCAATACAATTCATTCTCCCTCGAACATGAGCAGGATCCTTTTAAAATCATAAATAACAACATTTAAGGCCCTTGCTTAAATCCTGTCAATGGCTTTACAAAATGATCCAAGCTCCTTAAAGAGCCCCCGTGCTCCGGTGGCTGCCTCTCTATTCATTTAGACCTCATTTCACTCCCTCTCCCTCTCACTAACACATTTCATTCATAACAGCTTTTTTTCAGGTCCTCTCTGGAAAAGACTCTGATGCTGGGAAAGGTTGGGGGTAGGAGGAGAAGGGGACGACAGAGAATGAGATGGCTGGATGGCATCACCGACTCTGTGGACATGAGTTTGAGTGAACTCTGGGAGTTGGTGATGGACAGGGAGGCCTGGCATGCTGTGATTCATGGGGTCGCGGAGAGTCGGACATGACTGAGCGACTGAACTGAACTGAACTGAACATGCCACGTTCTTTCCTACATCAATCAGTTCAGTTCAGTTCAGTCGCTCAGTCGTGTCCGACTCTCCGCGACCCCATGAATCACAGCACGCCAGGCCTCCCTGTCCATCACCAACTCCCGGAGTACACTCAAACTCATGTCCACAGAGTCGGTGATGCCATCCAGCCATCTCATTCTCCGTCGTCCCCTTCTCCTCCCGCCCCCAACCTTTCCCAGCATCAGAGTCTTTTCCAGTGAGTCAACTCGTCTCATGAGGTGGCCAAAGTATTGGAGTTTCAGCTTTAGCATCAGTCCCTCCAATGAACATCCAGGATTGATCTCCTTTAGAATGGACTGGTTGGATCTCCTTGCAGTATAAGGGACTCTCAAGAGTCTTCTCCAACACCACAGTTCAAAAGCATCGATTCTTCGGCGATCAGCCTTCTTCACAGTCCAACTCTCACATCCATACATGACCACGGGAAAAACCATTGCCTTGACTAGACGGACCTTGGTCGGCAAAGTAATGTCTCTGCTTTTTAATATACTATTAAGGTTGGTCATAACTTTCCTTCCAAGGAGCAAGCGTCTTTTAATTTCATGGCTGCAATCAGCATCTGCAGTGATTTTGGAGCCCAAAAAAACAAAGTCTGACACTGTTTCCACTGTTTTTCCATCTATTTCCCATGAAGTGATGGGACCAGATGCCATGATCTTTGTTTTCTGAATGTTGAGCTTCAAGCCAACCTTTTCACTCTCCTCTTTCACTTTCATCAAGAGGCTTTTGAGTTCCTCTTCACTTTCTGCCATAAGGGTAGTGTCATCTGCATATCTGAGGTTATTGATATTTCTCCCAGCAATCTTGATTCCAGCTTGTGCTTCTTCCAGCCCAGCGTTCCTCATGATGTACTCTGCATATAAGTTAAATAAGCAAGGTGACAATATACAACCTTGACGCACTCCTTTTCCTATTTGGAACCAGTCTGTTGTTCCATGACCGGTTCTAACTGTTGCTTCCTGACCTGCATACAGGTTTCTCAAGAGGCAGGTCAGGTGGTCTGGGATTCCCATCCTACATCAATACCAGTAAACATACTCATCTCACTACCTGGAACATCCTTCTACTCAAAGCTTTAAAACTGGGGTCCCCAACATCCAGGACATAATGTCTGATGATCTGATGTAATAATAATAGAAATAAAGTGCGCAATAAATGTAATGTGACTGAATCATCTCAAAACCACCTGCCACCCCCAGTCCATGGAAAAACTGTCTTCCACAAAACCCGTACCTGGTGCCAAAAAAGTTGGTTACCACTGTTTAAAAGACTAGAACGATCTTACCATTCAAGGTTCAGTTCAGCTGTCACCTCTCCAGAGAGGCTTCCCTGTTGTTTTCCCTTATGACAATGTGTTTCAATTTTGCTACGTATTTCTTTGTTTACTTGTCACTGTCTGACTCACCCACAAGGCCGCACCGTGTGAAGACACATACCACAAGCACTTGGTTCTTCTTGCACACCAGCAGCCTGCATCGAGCCTGGAATGGAGGAGCATGCTCCTCTAGTCTGCTCATGAAAATCCTGTTTGCAAATGAATTTACAAATTTTAGCATGATATAAAGCAGAGAATCCTCATAAATAATACTTCTCCTAATTCTTCAATGGTAAAAAGAGAAAAATCTTCAATTTCATGATTATGGTAATTCTTTAATATGGCAGGATAAGGGAAGGGTGAGGCCTGTCCTGTTCACTGTAGGAGGTTTTACATTATTTATTGCCTTCATCCATCAGTTGCCCGTCAGTTCAGTTCAGTTCAGTCGCTCAGTCGTGGCCAACTCTTTGCGACCCCATGTGTCACAGCACGCCAGGACTCCCTGTCCATCACCAACTCCCAGAGTTCACTCAAATTCACCTCCATCGAGTCACTGATGCCATCCAGCCATCTCATTCTCTGTCATCCCCTTCTCCTCCTGCCCCCAATCCCTCCCAGCATCAGAGTCTTTTCCAGTGAATCAGATCATTGCGTGAGGTGGCCAAAGTATTGCAGTTTCAGCTTTAGGATCAGTCCTTCCAATGAACAGCCAGGATTGATCTCCTTTAGAATGGACTGGTTGGATCTCCTTGCAGTCCAAGGGACTCTCAAGAGTCTTCTCCAACATCACAGTTCAAAAGCATCAATTCTTCGGCACTCAACTTTCTTCACAGTCCAACTCTCACATCCATACATGACCACTGGAAAAACCATAGCCTTGACTAGACGGAACTTTGTTGGCAAAGTAATACCTCTGCTTTTTAATATGCTATCTAAGTTGGTCATAACTTTCCTTCCAAGGAGTAAGCATCTTTTAATTTCATGACTGCAATCAGCATCCACAGTGACTTTGGAGCCCAAGAAAATAAAGTCTGACACTGTTTCCACTGTTTTTCCATCTATTTCCCATGAAGTGATGGGACCAGATGCCATGATCTTTGTTTTCTGAAGGTTGAGCTTTAAGCCACCTTTTTCACTCTCCTCTTTCACTTTCATCGAGACGCTTTTTAGTTCTCTTCACTTTCTGCCATAAGGGTGGTGTCCTCTGCATTTCTGAGGTTATTGATATTTCTCTCGGCAATCTTGATTCCAGCTTGTGCTTCTTCCAGCCCAGCGTTCCTCATGATGTACTCTGCATACAAGTTAAATAAGCAGGGTGACAATATACAACCTTGACGTACGCCTTTTCCTATTTGGACCAGTCTGTTCCATGTCCAGTTCTAACTGTTGCTTCCTGACCTGCATACAGGTTTCTCAAGAGACAGGTCAGGTGATCTGGTATTCCCATCTCTTTCAGAATGTTCCACAGTTTATTGTGATCCACACAGTCAAAGGCTTTGGCACAGTCAATAAAGCAGAAATAGATGGTTTTCTGGAGCTCTCTTGCTTTTTTGATGATCCAGTGGGTGTTGGCAATTTGATCTCTGGTTCCTCTGCCTTTTCTAAAACCTGCTTGAACATCTGGAAGTTCACGGTTCACGTATTGCTGAAGCCTGGCTTGGAGAATTTTGAGCAGGACTTTACCAGAGTGTGAGATGAGTGCAATTGTGCTGTAGTTTGAGCATTCTTTGGCATTGCATTTCTTTGGGATTGGAATGAAAACTGACCTTTTCCAGTCCTGTGGTCACTACTGTTTTCCAAATTTGCTGGCATATTGAGTGCAGCACTTTCACAACATCATCTTTCAGGATTTGAAATAGCTCAACTGGAATTCCATCAGCTCCACTAGCTTTGTTCATAGCGATGCTTCCTAAGGCCCACTTGACTTCACATTCCAAGATATCTGGCTTTAGTTGAGTGATCACGCCATCGTGATTATCTTGGTCATGAAGATCTTTTTCATATAGTTCTTCTGTGTATTCCTGCCACTGCCTCTTAATATCTTTTGCTTCTGTTAGGTCCATACCATTTCTGTCTTTTATCGAGCCCGTCTTTGCTTGAAATGTTCCCTTGGAATCTCTAATTTTCTTGAGGAGATCTCTATTCTTTCTTATTCTGTTGCTTTCCTCTATTTCTTTGCATTGATTGCTGAGGAAGGCTTTCTTATCTCTCCTTGCTATTCTTTGGAACTCTGCATTCAGATGCTTATATCTTTTCTTCTCTCCTTTGCTTTTCACTTCTCTTCTTTTCACAGCTATTTGTAAGGCCTCCTCAAACAGCCATTTTGCTTTTTTGCATTTCTATTCCATAGGGATGGTCTTGATCCCTGTCTCCTGTACAGTGTTACAAACCTCCATCCAGAGTTCATCAGGCACTCTATCTATCAGACCTAGTCCCTTAAATATATTTCTTACTTCCACTGTATAATCATAAGGGATTTGATTTAGGTCATATCTAATGGTCTAGTGGTTTTCCCTACTTTCTTCAATTTCAGTCTGAATCTGGCAATAAGGAGTTCATGATCTAAGCCACAGTCAGTTCCTGGTCTTGTTTTTGCTAACTGTATAGAGCTTCTCCATCTTTGGCTGCAAAGAATATAATCAATCTGATTTCAGTGTTGACCATCTGGTGATGTCCATGTGTAGAATCTTCTCTTGTGTTGTTGGAAGAGGGTGTTTGCTATGACCAGTGCTTTCTCTTGGCAAAACTCTATTAGCCTTTGCCCTGCTTCATTCCGTGCTCCAAGGCCAAATTTGCCTGTTACTCTAGGTGTTTCTTGACTTCCTACTTTTGCATTCCAGTCCCCTATAATGAAAAGGACATCTTTTTTGGGTGTTAGTTCTAAAAGGTCTTGTAGGTCTTCAAAGAACCATTCAACTTCGGCTTCTTCAGCGTTATTGGTTGGGGCATAGGCTTGGATTACTGAAATATTGAATGGTTTGCCTTGGAAACGAAGAGAAATCATTCTGTCGATTTTAAGACTGCATCCAAGTACTGCATTTCGGACTCTTTTGTTGACCATGATGGCTACTCCAGTTCTTCTAAGGGATTCCTGCCCACAGTAGTAGATATAATGGTCATCTGAGTTAAATTCACCCATTCCATTCCATTTTAGTTCACTGATTCCTAGAATGTCAACGTTCACCCTTGCCATCTCCTGTTTGACCACTTCCAATTTACCTTGATTCATGGACATAGCATTCCAGGTTCCTATGCAATATTGCTCTTTACAGCATTGGACCTTGCTTCTATCACCAGTCACATCCACAACTGGGTTTTGTTTTTGCTTTGGTTCCAGTGATGCCAGCTGTGATGGACCACGCAGAAGCGTGGCCAAGGGGAGCTACCCCTTGCCCAAGGTCAGGGCAGCGCCCAAAAGGAGCAACCCCACGTCCAAGCAGCAGTGGCTGCCCGGGTGCAGGAGGGCCACGAGGTGACGGCACAGGATTGGCCGAGAGGAGCTACCCCATGCCTGAGGTCAGGGCAGCGCCCAAAAGGAGCAACCCCACGTCCAAGTAGCAGTGGCTGCCCGGGTGCAGGAGGGCCACGAGGAGCTACTCCACGTTCAAGGTCAGGAGGCGTGGCCCTGAGAAGATACCCCTCTTCCAAGGTAAGGAGCAGCGGCTGTGCTTTGCTGGAGCAGCCATGAAGAGATACCCCACAACCAAGGTAAGCGAAACCCAAGTAAGATGGTAGGTATTGCAAGAGGGCATCAGAGGGCAGACACACTGAAATCATAATCACAGAAAACTAGTCAATCTGATCACACAGACCACAGCCTTGTCTAACTTAATGAAACTAAGCCATGCTGTGTGGGGCCACCCATGTTGGGCGGGTCATGGTGGAGAGGTCTGACAGAATGTGGTCCACTGGAGAAGGGAATGGCAAACCACTTCAGTATTCTTGTCTTGAGAACCCCATGAACAGTATGAAAGGGCAGAATGATAGGATACTGAATGGGGAACTCCCCAGGTTGGTAGGTACCCAGTATGCTACTGGAGATCAGTGGAGAAATAAATCCAGAAAGAATGAAGGGATGGAAACAGTTACCCATAGCACAGCCCTAATGACAACCGTGTCTCCAGATATCGCCACATGTCCACTGGGGAGTAAAATCACACCTAATTGGAAACCATTGACCTGCATCATCAACACTTAATATGTCATTTAACCCCCCACAAAGATAAAAATAAAAACATTAAGTGAGGAAGTTAATGCACCAAGAGCATAAGTGACCTGTTTAAGGCCTCAAAGAATTAGGAGTAGAAAGGGGAGCAAAATTCAGCAAACCTCCCAATTAATGCTGAAGTAGACTTCTGGTTCATAAACACCTGGTTGATCTGCTTTTGTGAATATGAATATATTTGTTTTGAAAGAAAACAGTAATTATAATCCCATCAAAGTTAACATTAATTAATGTCAAGTCATTGGAAAGACAGCTACATTGAACTGACAAAAGTTCTTTGAGGCCAGAATTGTTTTCCCCAGTCTTGAAGAAGCCTTACATCTAATGCTTGGTTTCTAACTCTACTGATACATCAGTGCAGCTTTTAAACAAAATTATTTTCAATAAAAAATTTGCGTCTCATTGTTATCTTTTCCCAGTAAAATCTCAGAATCACATAAGCATTCTAGATTTTAGCTACTTTTTTGATAATTCATACAATGTACAGTCTGGGCTTTAATGAGTGCTTAAAACACTCTGAATGTCAATTATTTTCTCATATTTCATGCATCAGCTTTTTTTAGTTCTTAATCAGATTCATTTGTCTTCTGGACCAAGTACAGCTTCTGTTGTCTTAGAGGTAAACCCAAAGTCATGTTAAGAAAATACTGTCATTATTAAACCTACATAAGCAGAAGATAGAAAGCCCTTACCATAGAATAATATCTACCTACTGTAAATGATTGACTGCTATGAGTCTAGTGCTGTAGTAAATGCTTCACATTCTTTATATCATGTAGGTTTTATAACAGCCCTTTGGTATAATAACTATTATACCATTTCATCAATGGGGTAAACAAGTTAATTAGGTAACTCACCTAAGCTACCATATAAAATCAGGGGTGAAAACCCAGGTGCCTCTGATTTCAAAGACTAAAATATTAACAACCAAATGATATGTTCTACTCATATCAACCAATATGACTGAGAATCAACCAACATTGCTCATCTCTGATGGCCATTCTAGTTATGAGATCTGATCACTGGTTTTCCGAGGGGGAAAAAAAATCTGAGGATTAAGAAAATCCTCATCTCTCATTCTAGACGAGCCACAAACCAGAGGTGCTCTGACTCAAGAGGTGACCTTCTATTGAACCAGATATGACATCTAGGAATTTGAGAAGGAATACCATTCACTCCTGCTAGTATTCCCAGAATTAGACCTTTAGTTTTTGGCTCTGTGGGAAAGGATGACCAACTATCCAGGTGTACCCAGGACCATCCTGGTTCTAGCCCTGAAAGTCCTGCATCTGGGAAACCCTACCTATAGATGAGTTCCCTCTCCATTCTCTACCAAATCTCCCTGATGCCAGCTGCCTCTCTATATCTCTAAATGCTCACTTTTTGAAGAAACATTAAGACTTTACTATGTGGCAAGACTTGACTATATTAAGACTATGCCAGATACAAAGGATATCAAGGCAAAAGCTTCCAAATCTCTGAACAGGAACCATCTGCCTGATGTTTTATCTTTCATACTGATAGCCATCCTTTCATATACCAACTGGGACTAAGACCTACCATCTACCATTGTACTCTATAAATACCATGTCCAACCTGCCGTCTCTTCTTCCTCTACCTAGTTACTCCAGCTACATCTTGTGTCCACCTGCTGTTCCCATATGGTCTGATCTATTCACCCAGTGTGCTATGTGTGTGCTCAGTCACTCAGTCATGTCCAACTTTTTGTGACTCCAAGGACTATAGCCCACCAGGCTCCTCTGCCCCTGAATTTTTCAGGCAAGAATACTGAAGCAGGTTCCTATTTCCTACTCCAGAGGATCTCAATCCAATGACTGAACTCCTAATTCCACATTGACAAAAACCTCAGTACCTCTTTTCTGGAAATACCCATCTTTTCCACTTTGAGAGTGCCATGTTTTGTATGATCATAGGAAATGCAATCATTTTCATTAGAGTGTTGATAATCCTTGACCCTCAATTATTCTGAGAAGAATTGAATTGTTAAGTGGTTTCCCACACATTGATATAGACACTTCTTATTAAAGAAAGTAGGAATGATTGAAAAGAGAAAACAAAGAGAATTAGATTCTAAAAAGAAGCCACTTGTCTAACTGGCCTACCTAGCTAAGAGGGAAGCTAGAAGTGGTTAAAAACCTCATGCCGCAGGAGAGCTGTTGAGTCAATGATATAAGTGTTTTTCAAGTTCTGGACAATAGATCCTCAAGCAAAACACCAGAAAAAAGGTTATCAGAGGATCTCCATTTTCAAATATAATTGGGAAATCTGGAAATACTGTTTTCTCATCCTCAGTACTTTCATTTCTCTGCCTCCTTAGTTCTATGTTCATTTTTTTCCCCTCAACTTCTTGAACTGAACAGTTGGCCCTTATAGCTACTTCCCATAACTGCTTTTCATAAAGAATGTATATATATGAATATATTGGTATCAGCTCAGCCATTTATTATCTCTGCTTCCTTAAAGGCATCACTTTATCATTCAGGAACCCAGTTTATACAACATGAATGGGATGATAATATCCTAACAAACTAACATATATTAGGATACCTGTCATGGATACTTATTGTTTTGTCTACCTTATATACATCCCTTTACCTTCTGTCTAGTAGTGAGATCTGGCTTATGAGTGGGAAAGGCATTGCAAGTAGCCTGCACTGAGTTTGTGTCACCATAATACACTTCTATCCATTATTTAACTCCCTTTCCTCACCAATATTACCCTGAAATTCTCTATGGAACATGCATCTCCCCATTCTCAGTCATATCCTAGCTGAATAAGCAAGTTGCTGCTGCTGCTGCTAAGTCACTTCAGTCGTGTCTGACTCTGTGTGACCCCATAGACGGAAGCCCACCAGGCTCCCCTGTCCCTGGGATTCTCCAGGCAAGAACACTGGAGTGGGTTGCCATTTCCTTCTCCAATGTGTGAAAGTGAAAAGTGAAAGTGAAGTCGCTCAGTCGTGTCCGACCCATAGCGACCCCAGGGACTGCAGCCTACCAGGCTCCTCCATCCATGGGATTTTCTAGGCAAGAGTACTGGAGTGGCTTGCCATTGCCTTCTCCGGAATAAGCAAGTTACGCTTGGCTTAATGCAATTGATATATTCCATCCTCCAGACTATAGGAGGAGGTATGTGACCCAATGAACGATCATGAGACCCACACCTGGCCAATTAGAGCACAACCACCCTTCAGTTTACAGATATCAGGGTTCGAGTGTGTACAGAGAAGTCAAGGCAGGAGCTCCCTAGAACCATTCATCCAGCGCTCTTAGAGGAAGATGTTTCTTTCCTTCCTGGGGGTTGCTAAGCAATCCATGCCCTCTGAAAGGAAAGAATCTACCTCACAAATGGGTCCCTCTTTGTAATCACATTCTTTGAATTGCAGAATCAAGCAGTACCAAAATCCAGGTCTAGCCTTGATTTTTAGTTATGGAAAACATATTCCTTTTGCTTAATAAGTTTGAATTGTATTTCTGCTATTTATAACCGAAAAGGTCTTGACTAGCCCCTTTATACTAGATTCTTTGGTAACACTTTTATGTATGTGAGAAATCATAATCAACCTCATTTCATAGATGAAGAAAGTGTGGCTCAGAGAAGCCAAGTGAATTGTTCAAGGTTATAGACCAGGAACTTGAGAGCTCATTAAGTTAAAATTTGCTGTTACCAATTGTGTTAAGTGACTTGCAGATGCTTTCATAATGTTGGTCACAATTCTCAGACTCTGATTTAGCAGCTAAGCTCTGTGGAACAAAAGGAATGGGATAGTCTTGATGGATGACCTCACTGGCATGTCCCCAGAAAAAATTTCATCAAAGGTTTACTCTACTAATTCCTTAAAAAAATTCTTAACAACTATGGATTCTGCTTCTCACGGTCAAATTCAAGTAGTTCATCATGATTCATTTCCCTATGAAACCAAAGGTGCCTTGCAGGTAGATGTTTACCACCTGGTTTAAAGGAATGCATGATATTGGTACCTAAAAGCAGAGTCAGCAACATTTACATTCCACTGCTTCCAGACAAAAAACAGGCAGCTTAAGGATGTCAAACAGCAGCATCTTCTGGTGTTCGTTTTTAATTGGTGGTGGTGGTGGTGAGGCTATTGGTGCTGCTATCTTGAAAACAGACATTTAAATCCAAGCAGGAAAAAATTCTACTAAGAAAACAAACAAACAAAAGCCAACTTCTATAAAACCACCTAAATATTAAGTCCATCCCATTCCATGGTACATTATGATGTCATGTTCCATCAGTGTTTCCCTCCTTTCCAGAATAAAGAAAATTCCAAGTAGAGTGTGACTTTGGTTATACATTTTTCTTGTTCTGCCCAATTACTACTGCTCAGCTACCAGAGGGTATTTAGGGCTGGGACTCTTATTTATTCAAAACTTTCAGATGGATTCATCTCTTCTGGATCGGGGAGAGTATGAGCAGTTGGTCTCAGCCTTGACTCTCAGCCTCTGGACATGGTTAAATCCACAGAACTCTATCTTAGTGCATTAGTGCCCTGTGGCTGCCATAATAAATTACCACATACTTAAAACAACAAAAATGTGTTCTCTCATTACAGTTCGGAGGTCAGAAGTCAAAGTGAGTTTTAAGGGACTAATATAAAGGTCTTGGGAAAGCTTGTTCCTTCTAGAGGCTCCAGAGAGAATCCATTCCTTGCCTCTTCCAGGATATAAAGCTGCAATTCCTTGGCTCCTGTGGCATTAGTCTAATACCTGCTCCATTATCGCACAGCCTTCTCGACCTCTGTTCTTATTGCCTCCCCCTTATAAAGACCATGGTGATTGTCTTTAGGATCCACAGGATAATACAAGACAATCTGCCCATCTCAAAGCCCTTAACTTAATCACACATCCAAAATGCCTTTGCAACACTGGCAGTCTTCATGGGTTCTGGGAACTAGGAGGTAGGCATCTCTGGGGAACCATAATTCAGCCCACCACAATATGCCACTGGACACCTGGATAGAGAGACAAAATCTAATACAGGAATTTTTAAACAGTCCAATGAATGAAATCCTAGGTCACTTTCCATACAGAATAGAATGGGTATGGATGAAAAACAGCCCCATATCATCCATTGTAGAAACAGTCTAGTTTACAGCATGGTACAAGTAGGCAAGATCTAGAAAAGGCAGACCCAGAATTTTTTTTTTTTTTTTCAAAAAAAAAAAAGCTGTAGCTATTCCACTACTTTTTACCAGCTCTGTGAGACCTTATATATTATATGAATTAATCAGTCTCTCTTTTCTCCTTTGCCTTTTCTTCTCTTCTTGTCTCAGCTATTTCTAAGGCCTTGCTCCTTGGAAGAAAAGCTATGACCAACCTAGACAACATATTAAAAAGCAGAGACATTACTTTGGCAACAAAGGTCCATCTAGTCAAAGCTATGGTTTTTCCAGTGGTCATGTATGGATGTGAGAGTTGGACTGTAAAGAAAGTTGAGCACTGAAGAATTGATGCTTTTGAACTGTGGTGTTGGAAAAGACTCTTGAAAGTCCCTTGGACTTCAAGGAGATCCAACCAGTCCATCCTAAAGGAAATTAGTCCTAAATATTCATTGGAAGGACTGATGCTGACACTGAAACTCCAATACTTTGGCCACCTGATGCAAAGAACTGACTCATTGGAAAAGACCCTGATGCTGGGAAAGATTGAAGGTGAGAGGAGAAGGGGATGACAGAGGATGAGGTGGTTGGATGGCATCACCAACTCAATGGACAGGAGTTTGAGCAAGCTCCAGGAGATGGTGAAGGACAGGGAAACCTGGCATGCTTCAATCCATGGGGTTCCAAAGAGTTGGACACGACTTAGCGATTGAACAACAGCAATCTTCTAAACCTGTTATACTCTCTCTGAAGTGGGGAATACTTACCTACCTCCCAGTGCTGTTGTGAGTATAAAATAATCACATAAAACAATAGCTCAATGCAAAGAATGCGGCTGGTAACCTACACATTAACTATTTGTATAATGTTAATAACAATAATTATTTCTGATTGTTAAATTTGTGAAATAGTTGACTAAATTTTCCAGAAAAGTTTGCAATTTCATAGGGTTTTTTTAAAAGCAAGACTAGAAAGCAATTTTTCTCAGAGGGTGCCGTAATTTTCAGAAGCAAAGGGGATCATTTTTGCCTGAGGTCTGTCTCTAACAAATAAGAAGAAGTTATTGATCCACAACTTGTTATGCAACCCTGCCTACGCTCTTCATAGCAGGAGATTAAAAAGACTAAGATGTATTCGTCGTCCTCAGGAGCTTTGCTCTGTAGTTAATGTTGACAAAACTAACTTATTTAAAACACAGAGCAAAATAAGAGATGTTATCAAGTCCAAATTTCATGGAATGGGCTATAAATTCTATAAAACCCCAGGAGAAAAACAGATTAGCATGGGATAGAGTGGTCAAGCAAGACAGAAGGCATAAACTAGAAATTGAAGGGTGAGTAATATTTGGAGAGTCAGGAAGAGGGCATTGTGAGGCATGAAAAATGGAAAGGACAGAGAAGCAAAGGCTAGAGGCCAAAGAGAGAGCAATTGCTGTAGCCCGGTGCCAAGCCTATGAATGTTAAAGAGGCAAGAGCGGTGAAAAAGAAAAAAAAATCATGGGATAATGGTTAAGAGTAGGGACTCAGGAATCAGAATATTTGGGTTTGGATCATGTCTTCCCCACTTGCTAGCTTTGTGACCTTCTACAATTCCTTTAACTTCTGTGATGCTCAAGTTTCACACCTATAATATAAGTGATAGTATCTACCTCATAACATTGCTTCAAGATTAAAGAACATGAATGTGAAATGCTTAACACAATGGCTGGAACACATGAATAATTCAGTAAATGACATTTCCAGTAATAGTTGTAATAGTAGTAGTAGTATAATCATGCTTGACTCTAGAATCATAGATATTCAAACACAGAACAGACCTCAGGGGTTACTTTATCTGAGCCTCTCATTTAAGAGGGAAGATAACTGAAGTGTAGAGAGATGAGATGACACTCAGCTTCTCATTGGCAAACTAAGAATCATTATGCGTCCCTCCACACCTGTCAGATTCAGCATTCCTATTCCAAAATAACTCATGGTTGGTGCTCTTGAATATGCTAAATTAGTGCTGATTTAGGATTCCTTTTTAAAGGACTGCTGAGTGTAGCTGCCTCCAGTCAGAGGGAGAATATGAGAAAGCCAAATTCTACAAATAGAAGTTTTCAACCCCCCAATAACTATTCCACCAAAAGTAGAAGCTGAGCAAGGACACTTTGGACTTAAACTCGTTTGCCTGGTCTTCCTCCAGTCAACTTTTTATTCTGTCTTTGCTAGAAAAATTTCACTTTGGTCTCCAAGAGTTTAAATGAAGTCTATTAAACATCTCTCATATATGTTGGAGGGTTCTTTTTTAATGCCCTGGAATTTTTCAGCCCTGGAAATAAATGTAAAAGTAAGTTCACAAAGCACTTGGTGTGATTTCTAATAAAAAAAAAAAAAATTCTAAAATGCAGATTCTTCAGAGTTCATACAGTTAGGGATAAGCAAACCATGTTCTTATATTGCCCCCTTCTGGTTGATGCAGCAAAAAGACAGCCTGTATGGTATAAGAAACCAGCTCGATTTCATTTTAAATAAAATCTCTCTCCTTTATGATCTTACCTAGCCCTGTTGATCGGAGAAGGCAATGGCAAGCCACTCCAGTACTGTTGCCTAGAAATCCCATGGATGGAGGAGCCTGGTAGGCTGCAGTCCGTGGGGTCGCTAAGGGTCAGACACGACTGAGCGACTTCACTTTCACTTTTCACTTTCCACTTTCACACATTGGAGAAGGAAATGGCAACCCACTCCGGTGTTCTTGCCTGGAGAATCCCAGGGACGGGGGAGCCTGGTGGGCTTCCGTCTATGGGGTCACACAGAGTCGGACACGACTGAAGTGACTTAGCAGCAGCAGCAGCAGCAGCAGCAGCCCTGTTGATAGGCAGCTGCAGCTAATTTACTTGCTAGAACTAGTTACATCGGATGAGTAACTCATTAATGTTAAAGTGAAAGCAGCTTTTGTGCTTTAGAAGGGCAATAGGCAGGGAAAAAATTACTCAGCTGTCTTAGTATTAGGCAGAAGCATTGAAGCAGAGAAGAAACAGAACTTGCTCCATGGTTGCTGAGAATGGATGACGTGAAATTTCTTCAGATGCCAAGTTTAGCTAAATTGCAGGAGGATTCCATTAAACATAAGGTAAGCAGCAGAAATATCCACCTGAGCTTTCTTTTTTGATGAGATGGAGGCAAGGAAAGGCTGATTTCTACAATATTGTGGCTAAATAGAGATCAATTTGAGGAAAGAATCCTGGCCTCTGAAAATATCTTTCTTCCTGAAACATGAAAAAGGCTTGAGAGAGGATTCAGGCAGGTATAATTCCTCTTATCCAGGTACAGTCTGCTAGTTTCAATAAGATAAGCTATGCCACAGTGACAACTGGAAAATCTCAGTAGCTTAATTCCAAAAGAAGTTTATTGCTCACATGAAATCCACATGGCCAAGGCTCACTGTCCATATCATAGTGTAGTAGTTGTCTATTTGTTCGTCAGATCAAACCGTATGATCAGGTCACTCAAGATGGCTATTCTCTTGCTCTCTGTACATTCCCTGCTCAGCGTACACCTACTCACATGACTATCCAATCCTCTTTATTATAGGGCTTAATCAGTAACTGCCTACATGCATGGCCCCTGCCCCAGCTTCTGGTCTCCCTGATAACTGATAAGCCAAACTGATGTCCATTCCCCCTGTAACCGGTAGCCTCCTTCTTACACCCGCTTTCTCCCTCCCCAGTAGCGAACACTGTTGCTGTGTCCTGCCTGCCAGCTGCTGTACACAGTGGGCTGTCATTCTAGGACTTTGCTTCAGACTTGTAAGAGTCTCTATCTAATAACCCATTGATGTCTCTCTCACTGTCCTGGGTTCTTTCTCCAGACTCTCCGCTAAACAATTACAAGGCATGCATGCCTGCAGGATGCAGCCTTCAAGACCATGAACTACCCTCTGATAGAAACTCTGTCTATTCAGGTCTATGCTATATCCATAGTACTTAGCATACCACCTGACACATAGGTACTCAAGGAATATTTGTTGAATGGTGAAAGAAGGAAGGGACAAATGAATGAATGAACGAAGTTAAACACCTCTCGGCATCATTTCCAGGAGCTCTGACTTCTCTTTCTCCCTCTGCATATCTTAGGCACAGACCTAAAGCAAATGCCATTCTATACTGCAGGAGAGTTACCCTGTTCCCCTAGGGCTCCGTCATGGTATCATGCCCAAGTAACTGCGCGATCTCTTTTAAAAGGGTCTTCTTGGTGAGCCCTTGACACACTGGGGATGTGAGTCAACAAGAAGTAAATACTCTTAGCAACTAAGCTTTGTAATGCTTGGCTTAGGGAGAAGCTGATGGATAGAGGACACATGGAGACCTTACAGATGGGTTTCTTGGGGAGACACTTCAAAAAATGAAGCCAGCACAAAGCACTAAAAATTAAAAAGGCAAGGTCTTCCTTCCCTGGTGGTTCAGTGCTGAGGAATCTGCCTCCCAGTGCAGAAGATATGGGTTCACTTCCTGATCAGGGAAGATCCCACATGCCGCGGAGCGACTAAGTTCGTGTGCCACAGCTGTTGAGCCTGTGCTCTAGAGCCTGGACCACAACTACTGAGCCCATGTGCCACAACTACTGAAGCCTGCATGCACCGTAGAGCCCATGCTCTGCAACAGAGAAACCACTGCACTGAGAAGCCAGAGCACTAAAACCACAGAGCTGCCCCTGCTCTCTGCAACTAGAGGAAAGCCTGGGCAGCAATGAAGACCCAGAACAGCTAAAAGTTTAAAAAAAATTAAAGGAAATGCAAGAACCACTGAGATCACAAGGAGAAAGACAAGGTGGGGGCGGTGGGGGAGAGCCTAGTTAAAAGAAAGAAAGGAGAAGAAAATTGCACTTTAAGATGTGATTCTCATCAAAACGAAACAAATCTATATGCCTCACCAGCCGTGCAGAGGACCCCAGAGATTTTTTTCCTTTTGCTTTTCTCTTTCCTTTCTATAGAGTTTTACCATTTTTCACTCATCAAATACTAACTGAAATAATACTGTGATAACTCTCTTGAATCCGCATCCCTAAAGTTCTTACCATTTCTGCCTGTTTTTTAGCAAAGACCCTTCTAACCAGTACACACTGATGGATACCAAGCTGGCAGCTTTGGCTCTCTAAATTCCTCAATCCCTTATGTATTTACTAGAGAATTAATAGATTATTATTTTGCACCTAAAGCAAGTACGTCAAGGTTGTATATTGTTACCCTGTTTATTTAACTTATATGCAGAGTACATCATGAGGAACGCTGGGCTGGAAGAAGCACAAGCTAGAATCAAGATTGCCGGGAGAAATATCAATAACCTCAGATATGCAGATGACACCACCCTTATGGCAGAAAGTGAAGAGGAACTCAAAGGCCTCTTGATGAACGTGAAAGAGGAGAGTGAAAAGGTTGGCTTGAAGCTCAACATTCAGAAAATGAAGATCATGGCATCTGGTCCCATCACTTCATGGGAAATAGATGGGGAAACAGTGGAAACAGTGTCACACTTTATTTTTTGGGGCTCCAAAATCACTGTGGATGCTGATTGCAGTCAGGAAATTAAAAGACGCTTACTCCTTGGAAGGAAAGTTAAAAAGCAGAGACATTACTTTGCCAACCAAGGTCCATCTAGTCAAGGCTATGGTTTTTCCAGTGGTCATGTATGGATGTGAGAGTTGGACTGTAAAGAAAGCTGATCGCTGAAGAATGGATGCTTTTGAACTGTGGTGTTGGAGAAGACTCTTGAGAGTCCCTTGGACTGCAAGGAGATCTAACCAGTCCATTCTAAAGGAGATCAATCCTGGGTGTTCATTGGAAGGACTGATGCTAAAGCTGAAACTCCAATACTTTGGCCACCTCATGCGATGAGTTGACTCACTGGAAAACAGTCTGATGCTGGGAGGGATTGGGGGTGGGAGGAGACAGGGACGACAGAGAATGAGATGGCTGGATGGCATCACTGACTCGATGGACATGAGTTTGAGTGAACTCCAGGAGTTGGTGATGGACAGGGGGGCCTGGCTTGCTGTGATTCATGGGGTCGCAACGAGTCAGACACGACTGAGCGACTGGACTGAACTGAACTGAACTGAAAGCAAGATAGGAAATGTTTTTGAAATCACAAAAGGTGCTGGGACATAAACTCTCTGAACCATAAATCTTCCAGTTTAATAAGAACTATACCCAGTGGTACTGAGTCTGACTGTATATGAGGTTTTGGAAAAAAGATCCAGTTCTATCGACCACAGCCCCATTCTTTGAGACTGAGGATCAGCTTACAAGTTGTGCTGAACCGCTGAGCAACTAGTTCAAATTTCTTCCTTCTTCCCGCTCCCATTCGCTTGATCCTGCATCTCCAGAGAAGGTGCATTTCCCCACCCCCACCCCGTGGTTAGAGGGAGAAGTGTACTGTCACTAGGGCTTATATTTGCCTTGACCTTTTGCATACTCACATTAGGCAGTGATGACTATTTCTGGACTGCAAAATACTAACTGAAGAACAGATAGATTATATAGTGTGCCTCCTAAGTGGCATGTTGCTATGGTTTCCCACTGAAAGAAGAGAATTCTCGCCATTAGGTTATCTGAAATCTGCAGGATTGCTCCGCACTGTTTCTGCAGAGCAATAGACTGTCCTTTGAACACAACTCCATCTGTATGATCAAATGCAGTCTCCGACTAGCAGAGAATGAGGTGTGTTTTTGAAGACTGTCTTCACCTAATACAGTGGGATCTGCAGGACATTTATGAGACTAAAACAGGCACTGACCTCTGTTGATAAGGCACCCTTCCTGTATTTACTAACTATGACCCTTATGCCAAAAAAGTTATTGAATCTGAACCACCTGAGCATGCAAATAGGGTGCTTTAAACCCTCCAAAAGCTTCCCATTGCTCTGAAGATAAAATCCAAATCCCATTGCTCTGAAGATAAAATCCAAATCCTTTCTCATGGCCTGTGTTCCTTATAAGGTCAAACTCTGAACTACTTCTCTACCCTCAGCTCATCCCACTCTTTCTCCCAATTCCGGATCCGCTACACTCACCTTATCTTACTTCCTTGAACACATCCTATAAAACACCAACTTTTTCCCTACAGTAAGGTCTATGCACATGCTCTATCTTTTGCTTAGAATGCTTCTCCCCATTTCTGGCCTGCCTTAATTCTTACAAATACTCCAGTTCTCTAATTCTACATCCTAAGATACTCATCACCCCAATTTCAATTCAGTTCCCATTTATTCACTCTGACAAGACTCTGCACTGCCATTTCACAGCACACACCAAAATTTGAAATTAACTGTATATTCCTATGATCGTTTAATATATATCTCCTTCACCAAAATAAATCCTTGAAGCCATGGGTTATGCCTTTTTGGTCTGCTATATCCCCAGCACTTACTATAATACAAAACTTGGCACATAGTAGGCATTCAATACTAAATGAATGAATCGGTCCACTGATTTCAACCCCCATTTACTTAGTAATGAGGAGGCACTGAATGTCTGATTACTCAATGATCCATTGAACAAGTATTAAAACTGACGAAAATTCAAGGAAGTCTTACCCTCAAGTAGCTTATGAATGCAGTTTGGGGAAATACAACAGGGAAAACAAATAACCATATATAGGTGAAATAGCAATTTATATGCAGTGTTTCTTGTCTCATGGAAACTTGATGATCATGGGCAATTAAGGTCCATACATGAAACAGAGTTGTACTAGACACACCTCTGAAGAAATTGCTATCCTGACCAGTAGTAGCTCTTGGGTCATCATATACCTCTACCCAGGATAAAGGAAGCCCAGAGATAGAATAAGGAAGAGAGTATATTTTGAAGTGTATTTGTGGAAACAGAGTCATCCTCTGACATATATTCACTCACTCTCCTCACATCCCATGAAGTGTCCGCAAGAGAATCCTTCAGGGAGACTGGGGAAAACAAATCCAGAGTGTTGCAGGGAGGGCAGGCAGGTGAGCACACAGAATGGTAGCTGAGTCAGAGCTGTTTTGAAAGGACTTTTGCTTCAGGACAAAGGGAAGACCAGGAGCGCACTGCCAGTGGGCAGGCATTAAGGGGATGTCAGTATCCTGAGAGGGCAGTACTTGTTCCTCATGGGATATCTGAAGAGTCATTAAAATGCTCCTTTGTAGGGAAGAGCCAGCAGCTTATCCTTGTCATGAAAGAAAGCACCAGCAAGCAAACTGACCCAGCATCAGAGAAGTAATACCAAAGAAAGTATACCCTTTCTCTTTAAATTCAGCGCACACACACACACACACACACACACACAAGTACACTTATACATGCTCTCTGCTCAACTCTAGAAGAGGCATAAGCAGCAGAGTGAATGCAAGGACCAGATGGAACAAGCCCAGAGAATGAACCGTGTTGCCCTTTCCCACTGGGGGACTAGGATTCAGTGGTCAGGCCTAGGGGGAAGAGGTTGGATAGAGAGAAACCCTGACTTAGATGAGCAATTAAAGTTTTGATTTGGTTTGTACACAAACTGATAATACCTAATAATGAGACTGTTCAAATACCTGAAAGTGTCTGCGATTCACCAAAGAAATCCTCTGAACTGGGGAAGGGGATCCACAGAGTCCTGTTGAAGGCAGTGTTTGGAAAATAATGCAGCTGATTCCTCACTGTACCCTCTCAGTTCAGTCTAGCCAACAAACCATCTACATAAAACAGAAAATGACAAGTTCAAGGAGAGCAGTAAAAATAAAGTACAATAGTGGATGTAATCTGCTCAATCCCTTCTCTGCTTAAGAAATTACTTAATCTACCAGTGTCCTAGAAATATTAGGAATAATAGAATCATACTATTACTTATGAAAAGTATATTCATGTTTTTTCTTCCTTCAGCAAAAATTAGTCCTTGAAAAGATAAATTTCTCATTAACTCCCAGTAAAAGTGTACATTCTGCTACCATGGATAGCTCAATAATTTTTCTGGATGTCAAATGACAGTATATCACATCTGAACATAAGCTAAAAATAGTTTTATATTTTTAATTCATTGAAAAAATCAGACAAGAATAATACTTCATGACCCATGAAAATAATATGAAATTCAAATTTCACTGTTCATAAAGTTTTACTGAAGCATAGTCAATGCTCATTCATTGACATATTGCTTATAGCTGTTTCCACACTACAACAACAGAAATGGGTAGTTGTGGCGGAAATTGTATGGCTGGCAAAGCTTAACATATTTACCACTTTCCCATTAAGACAAAAGTGTGCTGATCCCTGCTCTAAAAGGTTACATGGCATCTACTTACATGTGCTTAATTAGCCACAAAAAAAGTCATAAAACCACTGATTCAGAACATAAATCATTTTATCATATTTAATATATAATAATAATAAGTACTGGTAGTCTACATGCTTTTATTTTCCCTTTCTATTGGGTCACCACAATTGGGGGGAAAATAAAATCTCATAAAACTCAGAAATTTTGCTTAGAATGCCCTTCCCCTATTCTTGGTCTGCCTTACCTCTTACAAATACTGCAGGTCTCAGATTAAATATTACCTCCTGAGGAGTCCAGTGGTTAAGAATCCACCTGCCAGTGCCAGGGATATGGGTTTGATCTGTGATCCAGGAAGATCCCACATACCAAGGGGTAACTAAGTCCGTGCACCACAGCTACTGAGCTCTCGCACCTGAAGCCATGCTCCACAAGAGAAGCCCCAGCAGTGAGAAGCCCCTGCACTGCAATAGAGTAGTCCGCAGCTAGAGAAAGCCCGCATGCAGCAACAAAGACCCAGCCCAACCAGAAATAAAATAAATAATAAAAATTTAAAAAACAAAAAAACTTTCTCCCATATATAATTCCTCTGCAAATAGTCTGCGGAGGCTTTTGCTGTCATGGAAATTGAACTTCTATAATTAATGGTAAAGATGTTATGATTTCACGGGAAAGACTGTTCAGTAGTGAGTAAATAAATGTCAGTATGTCAAACACTATCGTTTTCTTGCTAATTTTTTTCAAGTGTATATTTTTTTCCTGTATCTTCCAGATGCTGTTCCCCTTACCAGAGTTCAAGTTTTTAAGTTAGAGAAAGATTGAATGTTGTTTTATTTTGAAGCCATTTTTATAATCTTGAAAAAAATTAGTTTCTTAAATATGCAGAATATCAAGAATTCAGAGAATCTCTTCATACTTGGTAGCCCAAATTGCTGACAAGGTCCACTAATGATCATTATCAATAAATGTACGCCAGATACCAATGGCGGTGGGGTGGGGGGTGGCGTGCACAGTATTTAAGAACTTAAAGTTTCCATCCTCCCTATTGTCCAGCAAAATGTTCCCTACTGAAAGGCATTATCAGCTGTTACATTGGCAAGCACTGATCACCGGACTACACTATTAGCATGTATGCCTGTCCAGATGCTCATCAACAAAATACTGACTCTTCTGACCCCCTCCTAAAAAAAAAATTCTTCCTGTTTTAATGGGGAAAGACTTGGAGCCACAGTGATAAAAGCTAACTAACTGAGCATTTACTATGGACCAGACACCATATTAAGCACTTCAAACAATATCAATATCCATTTGTTATCAAGACAGCCTGTGATGGAGTTTCCATTATCATCCTAATTTTACAGAAGAGAAAACAAGGTTAACTGTCCCAGGTCACATAGCTATTAAATAACAGATGAGATTTAGACTTGAGATCATCTGACTCCAAATTCTGTGTCACAGATTTTCCCCAAAGCTATGATATCCTGGAATGAGCACAGAGCTGAGATCCAAGAGGTAAATGTTCTTGTCTCAGCTGTGATACGAAGTAAGTGAGTAGTTCTGACCGTGATATTTCCCCTCTCTGGGTTTCCAATTCCTCTTCTACAAAGAGTGGTAATTGAACTACTAGATGAATAATAAAATTGCTTCCAAGACTAATATACAATGATTTGAGAGCAGACACTTTGCACAAAAAGAGGACTAGAAAGACAATGGGAGCCATCTGGATGTGAAAATGATGAATGGCAAAAGCTCTTGGAGGGGATAGTCTCAGATTAGCATTCCATGCCACGGGGTCCACACACCACATTGCCAGTCTCCTGCAAATTGCCTGCAGCTGCGCTGATCTAGAGGCCATTTGGAGTGCAGAACCCTTAACACACTGTTCAAGGTATTTAGTCTTGGGTTTCCCGGGAGCTCATCTAGCCACTTTAAATTAAATACCTTGTGATTTGCCAACTTTGCTGTGAGAGGCATAACAAAGTTTTGGTTGTTGTGGTTTGAACTCCATTATCCCTTCATTCTGCATAGAAAGGATGCTTTTGTAAATTCTTTCTTGAGTAGCTGACTGAAAGATTTTCACATCAGTCCAAAAAAATGAAAACCATCTAAAGAAAACACCTCTGTGGATGATGGGAGAAAAACCTGTGATATTCTCATAATCTACGTGTCTGCTTCCACTTTACAGAGTCATGCCTCTGGTGTTCATGCCCCCAGTCCATAATGCTCTTCCCAAGGCTTCCACAAATTTTTAGGAATTTATAATCTCATTATTACTACTTATTTTTTATTTCAGGATCCTACAGAAGTTCTTATTCTCATTTTAGCTTTCAATAGCTATCATTTTCTTTGTCCAGTAGGAACTGTGTACCTCCCTAAGTATGTCTCCTACAGGGTGGTGTTGGATATAACAAAGGAGGGTTCCCTCACAGCATACACAGCAGAGCAAACAGTTGTAAATCTAACATTGGTGGTGGTGGTTTCGTCACTAAGTCGTATCCAACTCTTGCATTTCCATGGATTGTAGCCTGCCTGGCTCTGTCCATGGGATTCCCCAGGCAATAATACTGGACTGAGTTGCCATTCCCTTCTCCAGGGGATCTTCCCACCCAGGGATCAAACCCGGGTCTCCTGCATTGCAGACAGATCTCTACTGACTAAGCTGCAAGGGATGCCCCATCCCTGTGAGCCATCTTCACTACTGGGAATTTTGCAGTGGTCATATTGTGCCTTGAAGCCCAGACCCTGGCCCTTTTGTCATGCTGCAGGACCCTCTCTCTATCTTTCTGGTTCCTTAACCTTAAGATAACTTCTCAAAAATCATATGCCAGGCTTCCCTAGTGGTTCAGTGGTAAAGAATCCACCTGCCAATTCAGGAGACACGGGTTCAATCCCTGATCCGGGAAGATTCAACATGCCACGGAACAACTAAGCCCATATGCCACAAATACTGAGCCTGTGCTCTAGAGTCGGAGAGACACAACTACTGAAGCCCATGGATCCTAGAACCTGTGCCCCACAGCAAGGCACCACAATGAGATGTCTGCAGACCACAACTAGAGAGTAGCCCCACTTAGTGCAACTAGAGAAAAGCCCTTGCAGCAACAAGGATCCAGCACAGCTAAAGATAAATAAATAAAATTATTCTTTTAAAAAATCATAAGCCCATAATGTTTTCATGCAGAAAAAGTGGTTGTTTCTACTGCCCTCTCCTTCCAGACCATGCCCAGAGCCTATTTCTTTAAACTAGCAAAGAACTCTGCCACTGGCATGATTTACCAAATAATAGTAACAGTAACTTGGAGCTCCATCTGCTGTTTCCCAATCTTAGTACAAATTACAAATCTATTACTTCTCAAGGTTCTGTAGTAAGGTTCTGTATGAACCAGTGTCACAACATTCAAAGAAAAATAATAATAATTCTTATTCTCCAAATTATTTTTTAAAATAAACTGACTGCATCACATCTTAAAAAATTCTTCTCACATTTCTCTTCATCCCAAATTTCATGTTAACTGCCCCAAATTGTTCTCCCCATTGTTCACTCTTCATTTTCTGGAAGAAAAAAAAAATTTTTTAATTACCCAATAGTCCTATCCTCACAGACATTTCTGTTTTCTTTTTCATCTCCTGAACTCTCTTTGGTAATAGCA
The DNA here is from genome assembly GCF_049115385.1 of Moschus berezovskii. Classification (NCBI taxonomy): domain Eukaryota; kingdom Metazoa; phylum Chordata; class Mammalia; order Artiodactyla; family Moschidae; genus Moschus; species Moschus berezovskii. The sequence goes on along the minus strand of NC_142467.1, from coordinate 36,150,122 downwards.
TTTGAGGATGAGGGGAGAGGGCACATTTTTGCTTCCGCAATACAACTTACCTCCTTTTGAGCAATCCCTGCCCTGTCCTTGGTTCACTGATTGGTCTGATCAGCACCACAGGTGAAAGAAGTGTGGACAGGCCAGATGTTCATCTTCAGGTAAGGGGGAGGGGAAAACGTGATCCTCATCCATCATGAATTTTTGCCCCTTTTACAAATAAAAATTTTTAACAAACAGAAACAAGATGACAAAAGAACTGCAACTGAATCATGCAGTGACAATTGTCATGCCTGAAGTTCTTAGGACTTAAAAGAGAAAACATGCCAGAAACAAATTAAAGTTCTTTTTGACATAGTGAAAGACTTGCTTGAAAAGAGATTTAACTTGAGAATTGTACCTGAAAAATGACAGCTGTGAATGGATTTGAGTGCAACAACAGCTATTAAAGGGAACCAAAAACAACTAGATGTTAAAAATATAAAAAAAGCTTTTGAACAGTGTATTTGTAGCTTTAGGCAATATTCAGACAACAGAATAAAACAGGACCTAGTATAATGAAATCTAGTCCAACTGCGTGTTGACAGCAGAATGCAAATCAAGAGCGCTCTGGAATCAGTTAAGCTTCATTGAATGCAAACAATAGCAAAGATCCTGTCTAACTAATCAAAATAGAATGTTATTATTTTTTAAAGTGAAGGAATGCAGAGGATGTGGAGTGAAAGGTTTAAATCTGGCCATCTCATTTCCCAGCTGGAAATGTTTAAGTGAATTTAACTATAATTAAGATCAAGACCATAGAATAGAATGGACCAAACAATAGAGTGAGAAAGACTAGAGATCTCTTCAAGAAAATTAGAGATACCAAGGGAACATTTCATGCAAAGACGGGCTCAGTAAAGGACAGAAATGGTAGAGACCTAACAGAAGCAGAAGATATTAAGAAGAGGTGGCAAGAATACACAGAAAAACTGTACAAAAAAGATCTTCATGACCCAGATAATCACAATGGTGTGATCACTCACCTACAGCCAGACATCTTGGAATGTGAAGTCAAGTGGGCCTTAGGAAGCATCACTATGAACAAAGCTAGTGGAGGTGATGGAATTCGAGTTGAGCTATTGCAAATCCTGAAAGATTACACTGTGAAAGTGCTGCACTCAATAGGCCAACAAATTTGGAAAACTCAGCAGAGGCCACAGGACTCGAAAAGATCAGTTCATTCCAATCCCAAAGAAAGGCAAGGCCAAAGAAGGCTCAAACTACCACACAACTGCACTCATCTCACACGCTAGTAAAGTAATGCTCAAAATTCTCCAAGCCATGCTTCAGCAATACGTGAACTGTGAACTTCCAGATGTTCAAGCAGGTTTCAGAAAAGGCAGAGGAACCAGAGATCAAATTGCCAACATCCGCTGGGTCATCAAGAAAGCAAGAGAGTTCCAGTAAAACATCTATTTCAGCTTTACTGACTATGCCAAAGCCTTTGACTGTGTGGATCACAATAAACTGTGGAAAATTCTGAAAGACATGGGAATACCAGAACACCTGACCTGCCTCTTGAGAAACCTGTATGCAGGTCAGGAAGCAACAGTTAGAACTGGACATGGAACAACAGACTGGTTCCGAATAGGAAAAGGAGTACGTCAAGGCTGTATATTGTCACCCTGCTTATTTAACTTATATGCAGAATACATCATGAGAAACGCTGGGCTGGAGGAAGCACAAGCTGGAATCAAGATTGGCCGGGAGAAATATCACTAACCTCAGATATGCAGATGACACCACCCTTATGGCAGAAAGTGAAGAAGAACTAAAGAGCCTCTTGATGAAAGTGAAAGAGGAGAGTGAAAAAGTTGGCTTAAAGCTCAACATTAAGAAAACTAAGTTCATGGCATCCAGTTCCATCACTTCATGGCAAATAGATGGGGAAACAGTGGCTGACTTTATTTGGGGGGGGCTCCAAAATCACTGCAGATGGTGATTGCAGCCATGAAATTAAAAGATGCTTACTCCTTCGAAGGAAAGTTATGACCAACCTAGACAGCAGATTAAAAAGCAGAGACATTACTTTGTCAACAAAGGTCCGTCTAATCAAGGTTATGTTTTTTCCCGTGGTCATGTATGGATGTGAGAGTTGGACTATAAAGAAAGCTGAGCACTGAAGAATTGATGCTTTTGAACTGTGGTATTGGAGAAGACTCTTGAGAGTCCCTTGGACTGCAAGGAGATCCAACCAGTCCATCCTAAAGGAGATCAGTCCTGGGTGTTCATTGGAAGGACTGATGCTGAATCTGAAACTCCAATACTCTGGCCACCTGATGAGAAGAGCTGACTCATTTGAAAAGACCCTAATGCTTGGAAAGATTGAGGGCAGTAGGAGAAGGGGACGACAGAGGATGAGATGGCTGGATTGCATCACCGACTCAATGAACATGGGTTTGGATGGACTCCCAGAGTTGGTGATGGACAGGGAGGCCTGGAGTGCTGTGGTTCATGAGCTCGCAAAGAGTCAGACACAACTGAGTGACTAAACTGAACTAAATGGCATTGTATTTGTGTTAAAATATGCCATTATATGTCAGACATATATTATGCATATAACATACATAATAAATTAGTAACTGTAGTTAGATGACATGATAGTTGGGATTTTCTTTAAAGGCTGAAATATACCAGCAAAAACAATGGCAATGTCATCAGTCATAGTAGTAGTAATAAGAATGGGAAAAAAAAATAAGAGTAACAAAATATTTAACAACACAGAAACTTAGTGATAGGTACATTAGGGTTCTTCCCTCTACTTCTATAGAAATTTTTGAATTTTTTTGAAATTAAAAATTTTTTACAAATTGTTTGAAATTTTCCATAATAAAAATAATTTAATCCTCAAATAATTTTGAAGCAAGTCTCATGAGTGAAGTATTGATTACAATGGATTATTCCATTTTCGTTGAAAATTATGTTTGTCTCTACCACAATGATTGGTTTTCTTGTGTGTTTCTGAAGGCAATTTCACAAAGAACTAGGTGACCCTGGGCAACTTGGCCTCCGCATAGCTAGCTTTCCTTATCGGTCAGCTCAGAATGACTCAGTCACCACACTATTCTAGAGTGCTTCCCTGGTGGCTCGGCTGGTCAAGAACCCACCTGCCAATGCGGCAGACAAGAGACATGGGTTCGATCCCTGGTTCAGAAAGATCCCCTGGAGAAGGAAATGGCAACCCACTCCAGTATTCTTGCCTGGAGAATCCTATGGACAGAGGAATCTGGCAGGCTACAGTACAGAGGGTCGCAAAGAGTTGGACACGATTGAGAGCACACACAAACATATATTCTAGGGCTATTTCACTCTAAAACACAGTAACTGGATAAGGGAGTGACTTTTAATGCAATAATAATCAGTTGATTTTATAAGTATTCAGTTTTTAAATAATTTTTAAAACAGCTTCATTAAGGAATTCCCTGGCTTTCCAGTGGTTAGAATGCCACACTGTCACTGCTGAGGGCGTGGGATCCATCCCTGGTCACTAATATCCCTCAAGCTGAGGTGCAAGATCAAAAATAAAATATCAAATAAAATAGCTTCATCACCTGTAGTGACTACATTTAATATTCGACCACAGTGACTGTGATTATACAAGGTCAGAAATGTCTAAAGGCAGTCAATTCTATGAACAATATCTTATGAGGAAACTGCTTTAATGTATACTTTTCCAGTAAGAGTACAAACCCATAACACCTAGAAATTTTTACCTATTAATACTAATCCAGTCATGATTCTCTATATGGCTCAGATCACCAGATAAGAGTTTCATGTATTATAATGAATGGATTGGTTGCCTTATCACATACCAAAGATTCTTCAAAATAGTACTTGATTCTGTATCGATTAAAAGAAAAATCTGGAGGTCTCATACTCTTTCAACAGTTTGTACTGATGACTTGTGGGTGACCTTGTGGACCAAATATTATGACTGAACAAACCATCCACCTTCCATACATAAAGAAGTGAAGCAATCCAATGTGGGGTTCAGTTAATCGTTTTTGTTTCTGGTTTTGTTTTATCATTCTCAGTCCATTATTTTTTCCACAACTCCATTCTATACACTTACTTCCTAGAAACATTTCCAATTTAGGATCAAACAAATCACTCATTAAGAGTAATGTTTCCACTGGAACCTCCCTCCCACCTCCCCGCACCCCACCCCTCCAGGTTGTCACAGAGCACTGAGTTTGAGCTCCCTGGGTCATGCAGCAAATTTTCACAGGCTCTCTATTCACATATGGTAATATATATGTCTCAGTGTTACTCTTTCAATTCATCCCTCCTTCTCCTCCCTCCACTGTGTCCAATAGATTGTTCTCTATGTCTGCCTTCTCCATTCAGTTCAGTTCAGTCACTCAGTCCTGTCTGACTCTTTGCAACCCCATGAACCACAGCATGCCAGGCCTCTTTGTCCGTCACCAACTCCCGGAGTCTACCCAAACCCATGTCCATTGAGTTAGTGATGCCATCCAACCATCTCATCCTCTGTCATCCCCTTCTCCTCCTGCCTTCAATCTTTCCCAGCATCAGGGTCTTTTCAAATGAGTAGTTCTCATCAGGTGGCCAAAGTATTGGAGTTTCAGCTTCAACATCAGTCCTTCCGATGAATATTCAGGACTGATTTCCTTTAGGATGGACTGGTTGGATCTCCTTGCAGTCCAAGGGACTCTCAAGAGTCTTCTCCAACACCACAGTTCAAAAGCATCAATTCTTTGGTGCTCAGCTTTCTTTACAGTGATTCTGGAGCCCAGAAAAATAAAGTCAGCCACTGTTTCCACTGTTTCCCCATCTGTTTGCCATGAAGTGATGGGACCGGATGCCATGATCTTAGTTTTCTGAATGTTGAGCTTTAAGCCAACTATTTCACTCTCCTCTTTCACTTTCATCAAGAGGCTCTTTAGTTCTTCTTCACTTTCTACCATAATGGTAGTGTTATCTGCATATCTGAGGTTATTGATATTTCTCCAGTTTGATTCCAGTTTGTGCTTCATCCAATGGCTGTCTGAGGAGGCCTTACAAATAGCTGTGAAAAGAAGAGAGGCGAAAAGCAAAGGAGAAAAGGAAAGATACAAGCATCTAAATGCAGAGTTCCAAAGAATAGCAAGGAGAGATAAGAAAGCCTTCCTCAGTGATCAATGCAAAGAAATAGAGGAAAACAACAGAATAGGAAAAACAAGAGAGCTCTTCAAGAAAATTAGAGATTCCAAGGGAACATTTCATGCAAAGATGGGCTCGATAAAGGACAGAAATGGTATGGACCTAACAGAAGCAGAAGATATTAAAAAGAGGTGGCAGGAATACACAGAAGAACTGTACAAAAAAGATCTTCACGACCAAGATAGTCACGATAACGTGATCACTGACCTAGAGCCAGACATCTTGGAATGTGAAGTCAAGTGGGCCTTAGAAGCATCACTACGAACAAAGCTAGTGGAGGTGATGGAATTCCAGTTGAGCTATTTCAAGTCTTGAAAGATGATGCTGGGAAAGTGCTGCACTCAATATGCCAGCAGATTTGGAAAACTCAGCAGTGGCCACAGGACTGGAAGAGGTCAGTCTTCATTCCAATCCCAAAGAAAGGCAATGCCAAAGAATGCTCAAACTACCGCACAATTGCACTCATCTCACACGCTAGTAAAGTCATGCTCAAAATTCTCCAAGCCAGGCTTCAGCAGTATATAAACCGTGAACTCCCAGATGTTCAAGCAGGTTTTAGAAAAGGCAGAGGCACCAGAGATCAAATTGCCAACATCCGCTGGATCATGGAGAAAGCAAGAGAGTTTCAGAAAAACATCTATTTCTGCTTTATTGACTATGCCAAAGCCTTTGACTGTGTGGATCACAATAAACTGTGGAACATTCTGAAAGAGATGGGAATCCCAGACCACCTGACCTGCCTCTTGAGAAACCTGTATGCAGGTCAGGAAGCAACTGTTAGAACTGGACATGGAACAACAGACTGGTTCCAAATAGGAAAAGGTGTACGTCAAGGTTGTATATTGTCACCTTGCTTATTTAACTTATATGCAGAGTACATCATGAGGAACGCTGGGCTGGAAGAAGCACAAGCTGGAATCAAGATTGCCGGGAGAAATATCAATAACCTCAGATATGCAGATGACACTACCCTTATGGCAGAAAGTGAAGAGGAACTCAAAAGCCTCTTGATGAAAGTGAAAGAGGAGAGTGAAAAGGTTGGCTTGAAGCTCAACATTCAGAAAACAAAGATCATGGCATCTGGTCCCGTCACTTCACGGGAAATAGATGGAAAAACAGTGGAAACAGTGTCAGACTTCGTTTTTTTGGGCTCCAAAATCACTGCAGATGCTGATTGCAGCCATGAAATTAAAAGACGCTTGCTCCTTGGAAGGAAAGTTATGACCAACCTTGATAGTATATTAAAAAGCAGAGACATTACTTTGCCAACCAAGGTCCGTCTAGTCAAGGCAATGGTTTTTCCCGTGGTCATGTATGGATGTGAGAGTTGGACTGTGAAGAAGGCTGATCGCCGAAGAATCGATGCTTTTGAACTGTGGTGTTGGAGAAGACTCTTGAGAGTCCCTTATACTGCAAGGAGATCCAACCAGTCCATTCTAGAGGAGATCAATCCTGGATGTTCATTGGAGGGACTGATGCTAAAGCTGAAACTGCAATACTTTGGCCACCTCATGCGACGAGTTGACTCACTGGAAAAGACTCTGATGCTGGGAAAGGTTGGGGGCGGGAGGAGAAGGGGACGACGGAGAATGAGATGGCTGGATGGCATCACCGACTCGATGGACATGAGTTTGAGTGAACTCCGGGAGTTGGTGATGGACAGGGAGGCCTGGCGTGCTGTGATTCATGGGGTCGCGGAGAGTCGGACATGACTGAGCGACTGAACTGAACTGAACTGAACTGAACTGACTCTGCATGTAAGTTAAATAAGCAGGGTGACAATATATAGCCATCTCTATTGCTTCTCTGCAAATAGGTTCATCAGTTCAGTTCAGTTCAGTCGCTCAGTCGTGTCCGACTCTTTGCGACCCCATGAATCACAGCACGCCAGGCCTCCCTGTCCTTCACCAACTCCCGGAGTTCACTCAAACTCATGTCCATCGAGTCGGTGATGCCATCCAGCCATCTCATTCTCTGTCGTCCCCTTCTCCTCCCGCCCCAAATCCTTCCCAGCATCAGACTCTTTTCCAGTGAGTCAGCTCGTCGCATGAGGTGGCCAAAGTATTGGAGTTTCAGCTTTAGCATCAGTCCTTCCAATGAACACCCAGGATTGATCTCCTTTAGAATGGACTGGTTGGATCTCCTTGTAGTCCAAGGGACTCTCAAGAATCTTCTCCAGCACCACAGTTCAAAAGCATCAATTCTTCGGCGATCAGCTTTCTTCACAGTCCAACTCTCACATCCATACATGACCACGGGAAAAACCATAGCCTTGACTAGACGGACCTTGGTTGGCAAAGTAATGTCTCTGCTTTTTAATATGCTATCTAGGTTGGTCATAACTTCCCTTCCAAGGAGTAAGCGTCTTTTAATTTCCTGGCTGCAATCAGCATCCGCAGTGATTTTGGAGCCCAAAAAATAAAGTCTGACACTGTTTCCACTGTTACCCCATCTATTTCCCTGTTCATCAGGCAGGTTCAAAAGGGAGGGGACAAACATTTACCTCTGGTTGATTCATGTTGATGTATGGCAGAAACCAACACAATATTGTAGAGCAATTATCCTCCAACTGAAAATAAATCTTAAAAAAGCAGTGATATTTTCATAGTTTCTTTGGATGATAATTTTAACTTATTTCAATTACCAAATTGCCACTGCATTATTTGATTTTATACTATTTTTATCAGGCAGAGAAGAGAGATTTTTCATATCCAATGTTGTTCCTCTTGTTTTAAAACTCCAAGTTATGGCTTTCACAAGGGAGGAAACATAATTTACAGTCAGTAAAATAATGCTATGTTTGTATTGGCACATGGTAGATATAATTAACAAATAAGGTTTAAATCTGAAATATTTGAGTAATGGCTAATTACTTTAAAAAATAAAATTATTACTCAACATGAGTACTTTTTTCGTTAATTACAAATAATGACCCAGTCTGTCAAGAAGTTTACATGTTAAAAGATGTCAGACTTCAAAAGGAGCAGAATGTAATGATTCAGTTTTGAAGTTTTTAGAAGTATCTTTGGTTTTTGCCCTGACTTAGGAAGAAAGTAATAACACTCTCAGATTTAGAATTTTGAGAGACTTTATGCAATCAGCTTTTGTTTCTTTCTTCTAAGCCCTTTCAAGGTAAAATTTCTCTATTGCTTCAGGAAAGAAGAAGTCTGATGAATTTGAAACAAAGTATTGCTTTTGAATTCCTTCATTAATTCATATCAGGCTCTAAAACCCTTACTAGATAATTCTGGGTTGAAATGTTTGAATTTCCCTTGAAATAAACTTCCAAGTGTAAATTATCACTGTTTGCAAAAGCCCGGTGGGGCATCATTTGAAATTTTTTTATACTTTAACTGCTAAACCCAAAAATACATATTTCCACTTCTAACAGGCCACCACATTGCATACCTTGGAGTAGTACTATGGCATCCCAGTCCATACGAATGATGACCCTTGACTGTACTGCACTGAATTGCCTCTGGCAACTCTGCTCAACTTCATGCAAATGCTCTACCAAGAGTAAACACTCAAGAAATATTTGCTAATTAATTAGTAGTTCTGTAGAGGCAGATTTAGTTGAATATTGGTGGGATATTAGAAGACTCCAATTCCAAAATTTCTTAATGATCAAGTAGTGCCTGTGAAACTAGGAATTTGGTATTAGCATATTCACATGATTATACATAAAATAGATAATCAATAATGATCTACTGTATAGCATATGGAACTCACTGAATATTCAGTAATAAGTTATATTGGAAAAAATCTGAAAAAAAATCTCAAGAAGAACGGATATATGTAAATATGTAACTGAATCACTTTGCCATACACCTGAAACTAACATAACACTGTAAGTCAACTATACTCCAATATAAAATAAAAAAATGTTTTAAATAAAAACTCTGCACACTGCCTCACAACAACCCTACCAAGAAAATACTGTCATCCCAGAACCTGACTGTGGGGGCCCTGAGGTCTTCCCATTACTGTAACAGCAGTGTCCCTTCCTCCCACAGGAACCAGTGTCCACCGCCAACATACACCTGAGAAGCAGAAAGAGACCCTCCATCAGAAGCAGTGAGTGTTTTTCAAAGGCATGGTCTGCATGATGGGACTAATAATGTCTCCCAGATTTATTGCAAACAGTAAAGATGATAGCCATAACCAGATAACATGTATGAAAGTATTTGAAAGTATTTGACCATTTTGGATCGTATAGAGAAGGGATTCTGCTGAGATAAATTCTGTTTTTCCTTTAAATCTCTTCTGTGGACATGTGGACACTTTTTCAGAAATAACCCTCTGTACATTGGTTGTCTGAGCTTACAGCTCAGAGGCTTTCCTTTCCATTGGGGTCAGTGGGGTCTCATCCTGTCATGGTCCATGAGATGGAAGTAAAGTCCCCAACAGGGCATCCTGTTATGACCCCTCTAGGGTTCCTTTTTTATACTATGCTTTACACTGGACTATACGATCCTGAAGAACAAGGGCAATGCTTTTCAACCCCAGTGTCTAGGATAGTGCTTGGCACAGACTAAATGCTCAAAATGTGTTTAATTAATGAAACCAACAAGACAAGTCGTCAGTTAAAAAAACACAAAACAGTAGTACATGTGAAATAATTTTTATTATATTAAACTCTCTTATCATGCATTGGAGAAGGAAATGGCAACCCACTCCACTATTCTTGCCTGGAGAATGCCAGGGACAGAGGAGCCTGGTGGGCTGCCATCTATGGGGTCGCACAGAGTCAGACACGACTGAAGCGACTTAGCAGCAGCAGCAGCAGCAGCAACAGGCAATGTTCACACAATACAAAGTGAGTAAATATTTGGCAATTTTTGCATTCATTTGTTAGGGAGAAATACACAAACTAAATTTGTAATTCAAACCAGCATTGTGATAGTACGCACTGACCAAGCAAATACAATACATAACAAAATTCTGTTTTGTTCTTGTAGCCATGAAATTAAAAGATGCTTGCTCTTTGGAAGGAAAGCTATCACAAACCTATACAGCATATTAAAAAAACAGAGACATCATTTGGCAACAAAGTTCCATATAATCAAACTATGGTTTTTCCAGTAGTCATGTACAGATGTGAGAGTCAGACCATAAAGAAGGCTGAGCACCAAAAGGCTACTTTCGAATTGTGATAACTGGAGAAGACTCTTGAGAGTCCCTTGGAAAGAAAGGCGATCACACCAGTCAATCCTAAAGGAAATCAACCCTGAATATGCATTGGAAGGACTGTTGCTGAAGCTGAAGCTCCAATACTTTGGCCACCTGATGCGAAGAGTTGACTCTTTGGGAAAAACCCTGATGCTGGAAAAGATTGAAGGCAAAAGGAGAGGAGATATGAATGTGAGCAAACTCCAGGAGATAATGGAGGACACAGGAGCCTGGTGTGCTGCAGTCCAGGGGTCTCAAAGAGTAACACACGACTTAGTGACTGAATAGCAACAACTTGGAGAAAGACCTGATCAGAACTTCAGTGTCTAACACAACATAATGTTTTCTCTCTGTAAGTGCCTTGTTGTAAACAAAATGCTGCCACAGATATCTTATCTTCTCTTTCCCTTTTAAACAACAGTATGAGTGATGGCAAGCCACTCCAGTACTCTTGCCTAGAAAATCCCATGGATGGAGCAGCCTGGTAGGCTGCAGTCCATGGAGTCACTAAAGGTCAGGCACGACTGAGCGACTTCACTTTCACTTTTCACTTTCACACATTGGAGAAGGAAATGGCACCCCACTCCAGTATTCTTGCCTGGAGAATCCCAGGGATGGGGGAGCCTGGTGGGCTTCCGTCTATGGGGTCACACAGAGTCGGACACGACTGGGGTGACTTGGCAGCAGGCATGAGTGATAATACTATCCATATTAGTGTCATATATTGGATGAAACTGAGATTTGGAGAATTTAAATAGCTTAACCATAGCCACTAAGAGTGGTACTATCATAACTGACATCTATGCCTTCTAATTCCAAAACTTGAGGACATTCTACCACCATGGTCAAGGTCAAATTCTATTTCAATCATTTTTCTCTATATAAATCACAATTTTTAACTTTTTGATGCATTTCTGAAACTTTTTTTTTTTTGGCCACACCATGTGGCATGCGTGATCTTAGTTCCCGACCCATGTTCCCTGCAGTAGAAGCACCAAGTCTTAATCATTGGACCGCCAGGGAAGTTCCTCAGTCATTCTTTAATTCTTCCAACCTGCTGTCTTATCACCTAAATGTAAGAGCATAATGAGAAGAGAATCAGGTCATTTCAAATAACTGTGATGAATAAAATTGCCAAAAATAAAGATAGGCAAGTCATTTGATTTGCAAGCTTTTGATTGTAAAGTTTACAAAGTAAATGGCATGAAACATGGAGCCCATAAGTTGTCCCTTCTTATTAAGAATCTTTCACCTCAGAAACTGGCAACAGTGTGAGGGCAAGGAGAGGTGGTAAAGAATGGTAGAGCTGGAAGCATTCTTTGAAGCCCAGACTTATTCCAAAATCTGGGCTCCAATGCAATGATGTGTCCTTGAATGTCTCTGAGCCTCAGTTTCTTCATCTATAAAATATACGGACCAATATAACTACTCTGAGAGTAGGCATTATGAGATTAAATGAGGTAGCATACGCATGGCATTAGTACATGACAACTGTTCAATATAACTGCATCTAGCTAGATACTTCCCAAATGCTTAAGGATGTTGTTTCAGGTATTTTTTACCATCCTATCAATACTTTGAAATAGCTCAATTGGAATTCCGTCACCTCCACTAGCTTTGTTCGTAGTGATGCTCTCTAAGACCCATTTGATTTCACATTCCAAGATGTCTGGCTCCAGGTGAGTGATCACGCCATCGTGATTATCTTGGTCGGGAAGATCTTTTTTGTACAGTTCTTCTGTGAATTCTTGCCAACTCTTCTTAATATCTTCTACTTCTGTTAGGTCCATACCATTTCTGTCCTTTATCGAGCCCATCTTTGCATTAAATGTTCCCTTGATATCTCTAATTTTCTTGAAGAGATCTCTTGTCTTTCCTATTCTGTTGTTTTCCTCTATTTCTTTGCATTGATCACTGAGGAAGGCTTTCTTATCTCTCCTTGCTATTCTTTGGAACTCTGCATTCAGATGCTTATATCTTTCCTTTTCTCCTTTGCTTTTCGCTTCTCTTCTTTTCACAGCTATTTGTAAGGCCTCCTCAAACAGCCATTTTGCTTTTTTGCATTTCTTTTCCATGGGGATGGTCTTGGTCCCTGTGTCCTGTACAATGTCACGAACCTCCATCCATAGTTCATCAGGCACTCTGTCTATCAGATCTAGTCCCTTAAATCTATTTCTTACTTCCACTGTATAATCATAAGAGATTTGATTTAGGTCATATCTGAATGGTCTAGTGGTTTTCCCTACTTTCTTCAATTTCAGTCTTAATTTAGCAATAAGGAGTTCATGATCTGAGCCACAGTCAGCTCCTGGTCTTGTTTTTGCTATCTGTATAGAGCTTCTCCATCTTTGGCTGCAAAGAATATAATCAATCTGATTTTGGTGTTGACCATCCAGTTATGTCCATGTGTAGAGTCTTCTCTTGTGTTGTTGGAAGAGGGTGTTTGCTATGACTAGTGCGTTCTCTTGGCAAAACTCTATTAGCCTTTGCCCTGCTTCATTTCGTGCTCCAAGGACAAATTTGCCTGTTACTCCAGGTGTTTCTTGACAAGATGATGCTGTGAAAGTACTGCACTCAATATGCCAGCAAATTTGGAAAACTCAGCAGTGGCCACAGGACTGGAAAAGGTCAGTCTTCATTCCAATCCCAAAGAAAGGGAATGCCAAAGAATGCTCAGACTACCGCACAATTGCACTCATCTCACACTCTAGTAAAGTAATGCTCAAAATTCTCCAAGCCAGGCTTCAGCAATATGTGAACCGTGAACTTCCAGACATTCAAGCAGGTTTTAGAAAAGGCAGAGGAACCAGAGATCAAATTGCCATCTGCTGGATCATGGAGAAAGCAAGAGAGTTCCAAAAAAATATTTATTTCTGCTTCATTGACTATGCCAAAGCTTTTGACTGTGTGGATCACAATAAACTGTGGAAAATTCTGAAAGACATGGGAATACCAGATCACCTGACCTGCCTCTTGAGAAACCTGTATGCAGGTCAGGAAGCAACTGTTAAAACTGGACATGGAACAACAGACTTGTTCCAACTAGGAAAAGGAGTACGTCAAGGCTGTATATTATCACAATGCTTATTTAACTTATGTGCAGAGTACATCATGAGGAACACTGGGCTAGAAGAGGCACAAGCTGGAATCAAGATTGCTGGGAGAAATATCAATAACCTCAGATATGCAGAGTACACCACCCTTATGGCAGAAAGTGAAGAAGAACTAAAAAGCCTCTTGATGAAAGTGAAAGAGGAGAGTGAAAACGTTGGCTTGAAGCTCAACATTCAGAAAACAAAGATCATGGCATCTGGTCCCATCACTTCATGGGAAATAGATGGGGAAACAGTAGAAGCAGTGTCAGACTTTATTTTTTGGGGCTCCAAAATCACTGCAGATGCTGATTGCAGCCATGAAATTAAAAGACACTTACTCCTTGGAAGGAAAGTTATGACCAACCTAGATAGCATATTAAAAAGAAGAGACATTACTTTGCCAACCAAGGTCCATCTAGTCAAGGCTATGGTTTTTCCCGTGGTCATGTATGGATGTGAGAGTTGGACTGTGAAGAAAGCTGATCACCGAAGAATTGATGCTTTTGAACTGTGGTGCTGGAGAAGATTCTTGAGAGTCCCTTGGACTACAAGGAGATTCAACCAGTCCATTCTAAAGGAGATCAATCCTGGGTGTTCATTGGAAGGACTGATGCTAAAGCTGAAACTCCAATACTTTGGCCACCTCATGCGACGAGTTGACTCACTGGAAAAGACTCTGATGCTGGGAAAGTTTGGGGGCGGGAGGAGAAGGGGACGACGGAGAATGAGATGGCTGGATGGCATCACCGACTCTGTGGACATGAGTTTGAGTGAACTCTGGGAGTTGGTGATGGACAGGGAGGCCTGGCGCGCTGTGATTCATGGGGTCGCGGAGAGTCGGACACGACTGAGCGACTGAACTGAACTGATCAATACTTTGGCCACCTGATGTGAAGAGCTGACTCATTGTAAAAGACCCTGATGCTGGGAAAGATTGAGGGCAGGAGAAGAAGGAGGCAACAAAGGATGAGATGATTGGATATCATCAACAACTCAATGATGTGAGTGTGAGCAAACTCCAGGAGATAGAGAAGGACAAGGAAGCCTGGCCTGCTGCAGTCCAGGGGGTCGAAAAGAGTTGGACATGACTTAGTGACTGAACAACCACCACTACCACCACTGAATCATTGTGTAAACAAACTTCAGCTACTGGCCTGTTTTCTCAAGGGTTAATCACATGCCTTGAACAATGAATATAATGAGTCTTTCAGGCTTAGTACAGCAGAATAGAATCACTTAGCATTGTTTTGTGGAAGAATAAAGTACAAGTCAGTGTGTTCTGGGTTTGCAGTCTCTCTTCTATTTTGGAATTCGAATTTGTCCAACAAGCCTGCAAAGATGAGCAGCTAAGACAGAAGGAAAGTTGGTTCAATGCCATGAAGACAAGAGACAAGGAAATCTGAGACCTGGATTCTTCTTGTGGCCCAAACAAAACTCCAAAGTTCCTAGAAAAAGAAAACTTTCCAATACACTCACAAGAAGATGCAAAGGACTAATTTCACAGACTTTCCTTCCTTCTTTCTCAACAAAAATGCTCTTGGGAAAAAACCAGGGCACTAGTGATCCACTGCCTCCTCTCTAACTTATTAACTAATCTTAGACACGTCAGTTAAGCTTTATGAGCCTCAGCACTCTCCCCACTTGCAAGAGATATTACTTACTGTTAGTGTGAGAATTCAATGAGAGAATACATCTAAAGTATTTAGCAATATGCCTGGCATACAGCCCAATAAATAACAGTTATTATTTTTATTATGATGTATGGCAATGACGGTGTTGCTGGAAAATAGCTTGAAGATTACTCAAGCTAGCTTACACCTGGTGAAGGAGAAAAGCAAAGGTAAAAAGTTAAAAAGACAGACCACGTTTCCCTTTCTTTAAGATTTTGCTAAAGAATATTTCCAGGTTTACAAACAGTTGGCAGCCAAGTACCAAGGATGTTTTCTTAATTTTTCTTATAAAATCCAACCAGTCCTCATAAGAATAGACTCTATGTCGACCTAAGTAGGCTAGGGTTGCCAGATTTAGCAAATAAAAATATTGGATGCCTATTTAAACTGGAATATCAGATAAATATTGAAAAATTTTGAGTATCCCATGAGATGTTTGAAATATCTTTACTCAAAAAGTATATGTTGCATGGCTGAAATTCAAATCTAACTGGGCATCTTTTATTTAATCTGGGAACCCTAAAAAACTCCTGGGTTCCAGAAATCAGGAGACTCCAAATGGTGTATCTAGAGCAACCTGCAGACACCACAAGTGTAAGCCTGTGGGCTGATAAGGATATTTAAAGGAAATGGAAAAGTGATATTTACCTTCAGTGGCTTGAAAGGGCTTCAACTCCTCCCAGTCAAAAAGTTTTGAATGCCAAAACATTTACCTTGTCTGTTTTAGTTTTACTATCTTAAAAGACAGAGGAACAGCAATCATAAGGCTCTTGTAAAGACAAAATAGAAACTGAACGTGAAAGTACTTTTAGGACTTCCAGGGAAAAACGCTAGATTGAACACATACTCCTTCCAGCAACCCTTCTAAAATAACAGTAAAGGGACTTTTTTTCAAGCATGAATCCAAAAGAAAGAGGAAAACAGAACCCAAAAGAACATTGAGGAGACAACAGCAGTAGCAACCCCTCCATGGTGTCAGACTGGTGAGTGAGGCTGTCTTGGACCTTTGAGACTAGATCAGCTTAATACCAGCAAGTGACCTCAGTCATCAACAGATGGAGAACAATCCCCAGCTAAATCCTAGTCAAATCCCAACCAACAAAATGATGAGTTATAATAAAAGTGGGTATTTTAAGCCATTCATTTGGGGTGATTTATTCCACAACACTGGAACACATAACAGATGGGATAGGTATCATTAAGACATAGGGTGATATGGGACACAGGTAAAGATCCACTTCTAAGTAAGAAAATCGGAGAAAATTTCAATCTCAGCTCATCTTAAAGGATAAGGAGAAAACAAGAAGCATTTCATATAGTGTATAGCATAAGCTTGAACCCACTCTCTCTTTCAGAAGGCTTCTGAGAGCCCTAGATACTAGTCTGAAGGTCCTCTCAAATTATGGGAAATGCAAGGATGAAGTGAGAAGTAAAATCCCAGGTGGTAATGGAAGAGTAACTCCATGAAAAATACTAGCTTCAATTCTAAAAAATAAGATTATGAAAAATATACAATTCCCAATACCTTTCAAATACTACTGCCTACAGAAAGTTTTCTTTGCCAGTGAAAAGAGAAATCTGAACATTTAATACAAGTATTATTGCTTTTTCTTTTTATGGACTGTCTTAGAAAAAGACTGTTTCTGTCACAACTGACAGAATGCCAATTGAAACCAACTTAAGCAATTGGACAACTTTATCGACTCAAGAAACTTTTAAAAGTTCACACATGAAACTGACCTCTAAGAATTCAAAAGATAATTTCATTCTCTTTCTTTCTGTGTGTCTATATGTTATCTGATTCTTTCCTATCATACAAAGTCTTTGGTCATAAGATGTTGAGCAGGCTACGACTTCAGAAAAGACTAAATCACCCCAGCTTAGTAAGCTCAGAGAAAAATGATAGCTTTTTTCCCCTCAATCTCTTGCTACTAGTATTGAAAATCCCAGGGAAGATCTCTGATTGGCTGACTTGATCACTTTCCTTGGTCCAATTATTGTCCAATCATTGTCACCAGTTGATAGGGTAGTATGATTGGCCAGTGACAATACAGGTTTCTACAAAATAAAGGGTAATAGTCCTTTAAATCAGAAGAAGCAAGGTGAAAATTTTGCTGGACTGATAAAAAAATAAAGATGGCTACTATATGGATATAATGGCTAACTTGTTTGTGGAGTTACACTTTGAATAATGAACCTTCACACTTCTAAGGGTGGCATAACTATTCATTCTTAAAGCATTCTTTCCTCATCGCCCCTCAGTCTAATCTGACTGACTCTAAACTTAAGAAATCATAATCCTTAAGGAATTAAACACCTTGCACATCACAAAGAAGATCAATGAATAGACCTAGAAACATAATTCATCTTTTCTGAATTCATGACATGTGCAGGAAAGAAACACAAGTAGGAATACATACCTCTTGAGAATGCAAAATAAGAATATAGACAACAGAAATAAAGTGAGGAATGGATAAATTTTCCACTCTTGCACAGCAGGTTTTATTTCCAAACATCTCATTCCCTCTCAAAAACTGCAGTGCAGATTTTGCAAACATGATGGGTTACATAAATAGGATTATGTACTCTTCATGCAAACTCTGAAGCCAGCTGTCCATCCGGTTCTATTTCCCAGACAGGAAAAAGGATTACTACACAGCTCCAACACAATACTGAATAGATATCGATAAATTCTGATTCTCTTATTTCAACTTAAGAGGAAATATGTGTATTTGAAAAGTTTATTCAACCAGACTCTTAATGAAGGCAATGGCATGTTGATTATATAATTATAGTTTTAAAATTATATATTCAGTGTGTATATCAGGAATCCACACAATATATCCAAGTATTATGGGTTTAACTGTGTTCTCTAAAAATTCATATGTTGATGTCATAGCCCACCCCATACTTCAGAATGTGGCCACATTTGGAGATAGAGTCTTTATGAAAATAATCAATTTAAAATGAGGTCATTAAAATATGACCTCTATCTTTATAAAAAGGGGAAATTTGAAGACAAACAGTCACAGGGAGAATGCTGTGTGAGGATAAAGGCAGCAAGCAAGGTAATGCTTCTACAAGGCAAGGAACACCAAAAATTGCTGGAAAACCAACAGACGCAAGGCAAGACTCATGGAACAGATTCTCCCTTGTAGCTTCAGAAGCAACTAACCTTGTTGACTCAGAACTATGAGACAATATATTCCTATTGCTGAAGTCACAGTTTGGGGTACTTTGTTACAGCAGCTATAGGAAACTAATACATAAAGCAAGAAATGTCACATCACAAGAGTGGAAATGAAAGGGGGATTATATGACCTCTGAGAATTTTTAATTTTCATTTTTGCATATACTGTAATGAAGAAAGGGTTTAGTCTATTCTCAGATCAAATAAAAGTCAGAAATTGAGATAAATACCTTGATAACCCAGGCCAAAACTTCTACTATGCTTCATTCAGTAAAATCAGATTAATTGAAGCAAAATTAGGTTCCTTCCTACTGACTAAATAATCCAGATAATGCTCTCAGTCCTCAGCTTTGGTTGAGGACTCAACTATGTAGTAAGCTTGATTTCAGGTAAAGGAGTTTAGATTATTTTTAACTAAAAAGACTTAACACCTTCATCTCTCTCTATTCATTGATACAGAGAAGAGACCACTGAAAGGCAGGGTCTTCCCTTTCTAACCTGCTAAGCAATTTAGTCCTAGTTTCAGTGTCTAATCTACTCCTCCCTTTCAGTTCCATGTGGGTTCATGTACCTTTCTGTCCAAGTGGTAGAGAAGGGACTGGAGGGAGGGATGAAGATAATGCTGGAAATGCAAAAGTAACAATTCCAATCATCTCTCTCTGTGTCACATGAAGGTCAAAACCCAGAACTTACTGGAAACATATCTAAGCTTCTGAACTTTTCCATTTCAGAAGCATTAGCCTCCCACACACCCAAGAAAAGGAATAAGAGCTTTAGTGAAGAGAATGTATCTGATAAAATGATACCTTGATCCCATGACTCCAACAAGTTTCTTTTCTAGGATAGTGCACAGCTTTAGCAGAACTATACAGCCCTTAGCTTCCTATTCACTGGTCAGTCTGAGCATGAAGTTCAGTTGTTTCTCCAGTAGGTACCAAGAATGCAGGATGAAGTAAAGTTAGTTATTAACTGGTCCTAAAGTAGCCTGAAAAGTCTAGAATTTGCTGTCATTTCAACCTCAATAGAGTGGCCTTCCCTTATGGTTCAGAATCCTCCTGCAATGCAGGAGACACAGGAGATGTGGGTTCAATCCCTAGGTGGGGAAGATCCTCTGGAAGAGGAAATGGCACTCCACTCGAGTATTCTTGCCTGGAAAATCCAACGGACAGAGGAGTCTGGCGGGCTGCAGTCTACAGGATCGTGAAAGAGTCAGACAAGACTGAGTAACTGAGTAGAAACTCAGTAGGAAAGCAACCTCAAACGCAACCTCAGTAGAAAAGACAGAAAGTAAAAGGGATTAAGGTTACTGCATTGTTCAAGAAACAAGGGTTGTAGGAGAAGCATGTTGTCCTGTTCTTGCCTCCATTATTAATAGAAACATGACTTTATTCAATTTCAGAAGCCCACTTAGGAATACAAAGAGCACGGCAAGTGTGCCAACCTATATATTCAAAATGGCAAATGCCAAGTTGCTTTATGGAGGCACATGGTGAGCATTTTGGAAAGACTGTGAAGTACATTTTGAGCAGAAGTAAAGCTACAAAGCCTCAAGAAATCTCTAAACTTTCAGCCCCATTTACCCTCCCAATCCTGCCCAGTCCCCAAAGAAGGCACTCGCTTCACTCTAGGCTTGGTTACTGCCTCTTTGCATGCCCCATTCCTTTATAACTCAAATTTTCACACTGCCTTGTGGTTTTGAAATTTTATTCACTTAAATAACTCTATTAATACCACACTCCCACCTCTACCTTGACTTCACCCCAATAACCAAAGATCATCTCTGTCTCATTCCTATATCCCAGCACCAGCTTACCAGCCTGATGTTTCAGAGCCTTGATGTGTTGTTGTTGTTATTTTAAACTTCCTCTATATCAAGAAAGATACGTGATTTTACTCCAAATGCCACTTCATATTAATCAATAGAGCTTGTTTCAGGTGCTGTGTTAAGAAAGATTCTGATGTCTTATCCTAATTTGGTTGGAACGGATGCCTCAGCAATTAGCGATATCTGCTACAGTTGCTAAGAGAGAAATGGAAAAATGCCTGCAATATGTTCGCCAACTCTCCTGTGAATCACTAAATCCTGTGTTTTGGTTTAGTTATTTCTTCAGACACAAACACACACACACATACACACAGAGAGAGTCATTTTAAAAGAACTATTTTAGTTACATATCCTTACATCTATAGCTCAGTGTATGTGATCAAGTCAATTTTAACCACATGTTAGCAACCTGGGATTGCAAGCCCATACATTTAAAAACGGAATTTGCAAATTTAACTTGTAAAAATATAACAGTAAAGTGACAAATTATAAAACGTTAGCACATACATTTATTAGCTATATTGCTTTAAAAAATCCTGAATAAAGAGCACAGAATGAGTCATTTTGATGGGTCTATCAGGGAATGGAAGTAAGGTCTATAGCATGGGGTAGGATCTAAAAGGTCAAGCCTAGAGGAATAGAGGGTCTCTGGCACACCAGGCTTAGAAACATCTGAGGAGATGCTGGAAAAAAAGGAAATTCTGAAAGAAACAGACACCAGAACCAAGTTGCCTTGTTTCAGGGCTTTTGAGGGTAGATGCTAACTATAGGGAACGTCTCGTGAATGAGATGGTATTACACTCTGTCCCAAAATGAATAACCTTGAAACTGAAATCCACAGAAGGAAAAATCACATGAGTTAAAGCTTCCGTAGGCTATCTTTAAACACAATTTGGTGGGGGGGTGGAAGGGGGAGGGAAGGAATCTATTTAAAACAAGCATCTAGAAAAGCATCATTTCTCTGGCATGATTATTATGTGCTTCATGTTGGCAGGAAGACTTCATTTCCAGTGATATTTTCCAATTGTTAAAATTAAAAAAAACAAATCCCCGCCGCTTTCTTTGCAATCCATAATTTTGTATCTTTAATTTCGATAACTGAAGTGTCTCTAAGCAGAAATAAACTGCATATTCATGAGTCCTGATTTGCTGTAATCATTATTTCTGATGCTTTCTATCTATGAAGACTCCAAGTACTTGAGTCCTTGTTCTCAGGCAATTATATCAGATTGGCTTGGAGCTGAGGAAGCTGGGAGACTCCACTTTTCCCTTTTTCCCTTTGAAGGGCTCTGTTACTGTATCTGAGGTCAACTTTCCTTGCTCCCAAACGGGACTGATAATTAGTTGCCTCAACATTGGCAGGAAGGATAAAAGTCTATTTAATATGCTAATTAGAGAATTGTTAACTTTTCATCAATCAGCCTTTGGTCACAGACAGCACAGAGGAAAATCAAAGGGGGGAAAATATATATATATATGAGCTGAGCAAAAAGTAAAGGAAAGCAAAGGTGCATCAACAATGTTTTGTGTATGTGAAAGTATGGATGCAGAAGTAAAAAAATAAAATGAAAATGGCCAAAGGGTAAAATCAAAAAATACTAGGAACTAGAAAAAAACATCTGGAAGTCATATATCTTCCTCTCTAGAGCTTGGCTTCTCTTAGTGGAAATAGCCCAGGTTTGGTGTTCAAAGAAACAGGAGTTTGAATGTTAGCCCTGAGGCTTACCTGCTCTGTGTAAAGGGCAAAGTTTTCTAATCTCTTAGCCTTACTTTTCTCAGTCAGGACTGATATACTCAGCAACAAAGGAATGATCACTAAAGTTTTGCTGGGAGACTTAAGAGATAAGTTGGGATGTGTTGACAGCATATAGTATTGAGTCTAGTACAAAGTATATACTCAATAAATGTTACTGACTTGCTTTGCCTGATTTCTCTTCCTCTTCTGGTTAAATAGCTTTTCTGTTGTTAAAAATCTAACAGCTCTCTTTAGCAACCATTCCAGACTATAGCAATCATCTCATTTAGGAAGTTCTTCCTAAAAGATGAAACCAGAAAAGCTGTCCCTGGTCATCTACTCATGTGCCTGCCGTGAGGCTTTCTTTAGACACAGTAGAAAGTGCACAAACCAGAGTTCCAAATCTGGTTCCATCGTTCAGTAGATATATGGCCTTGGGCTTTCTAAACTTCAGTTTACTCATCTGCACTTTTTAGATTTAAAAGAAATAAATTGAATAAAGGGGCTTACCACAGTAGCTGGACAAAGTAGTAGATTACCAAATATCATTTGTTGCCATGTCTCCTAAAGTCCTTCTACTTCCCCTGAGAAGATGCCAGCAGGAAGTAAGAGCACATTTGGGAAATGTGTCCTTCCTTTCTGCAATTTTTTGGCAACAGTTTCATGGTCATATCATTCAGTTGCAGAATTAGTTTGAATCAACAGCCAGATTCCACCCCAAACCTCCATTTTTCAGATGTTGTGGGTGAAGTTAATGTCCCCATTGGAGGTCACACAGCAGAGGACGTCTGAGATTTTAAAGATATGAGATTAAAATAAAATAGTGTGTCTTGGGTCAACTACTCAGCTTCTTAGAGCAACTCAAGTCTACATCTTTGAAAATGTGACCCCCCACCCACCCCCGCCACAGATCATTTTGTCTGCCTGTCAGTTGGTTTGTTTTTTCAGGATAAGTTAAATTTGAGATATACGTTACCAGCAATCACAAAGCTATAGTTTATTTATTTATTCATTGACTAAAAGAGTGAATCTCTACCAGGGAAAATAATAACATTTTCTATACAAATTCCTTGAGGGCAAGGACTATGTCTTCATCTTTGTATCCCTAAAAGTACTTAGTAAAATGCCTCCTAATCAGTATTTGTTAAAGGTTTATCTAATTGAGTGGAGGGAGTTTCCCAGGTGATGCTAGTGGTAAGGAATCCATCTGCCAAGGCAGGAGATGCAAGAGATGCAGGTTTGAGTCCTAGGTTGGGAAGATCCCCTGGAGTAGGAAATGGCAATCTACTCCAGTATGCTTGCCTCCAGTGTTTGGCAACCCACTCCAGTATTCTTGCCTGGAAAATTCCATGAATAGAGGAGCCTGGTGGCTAGAGTCCATGGGGTTGCAAAGAGTCAGACACAACTGAGCGCGCGCACACATGCGCGCGCATGCACACACACACACACAGTTGAGAGGAGGGTCCCTCCTACTTTTCCCTGGCTCCTTC
The DNA here is from genome assembly GCF_049115385.1 of Moschus berezovskii. Classification (NCBI taxonomy): domain Eukaryota; kingdom Metazoa; phylum Chordata; class Mammalia; order Artiodactyla; family Moschidae; genus Moschus; species Moschus berezovskii. The sequence continues at coordinate 36,126,752 of NC_142467.1, read as the reverse complement.
CTTTACCATTCATGAAGGACAGAGGTGCATTTTCCACCTTTGAACCATTGCACCTGCTATTCCTTCCCCTGAGATGCTCTTCCCCATCTCTTCAATCAGCCAGCTCGTTCTCAGCCTTCAGCCCCTGGCTTACATGCCACTACTTTTCCCAGAGGACAGCCCAGACCATTATTTGTAAATTCCAGTGACTCACTATCTGACACTCCTGGTAGTTTCTTTGTGTCTGTCACAATCGGAATGACCAGATAGTGTGTTTCACATAAGCCAAATGAGAACACATTGCTTATCTGACTTGTTCTTTGCTAGATGTCTAGGGTCTAGCATTGTCCCTGGCCGCTAGATAAGGCTCAATGTATATTTACTGGAAAAGTGAGCAAAAGCAGGAACCCAAAGTGGATTTCTGACCCAGTGTTAGGAATACATGAACTGGTTCCTACTTGTCTTTCATTTGAGACAGAAAATGTGGACTGGATGCTCTTGGTATTTTTTTCCTTATTTAAAATACTAATCAATGAATTAAACTCATTCCAGGGTGCAAGAGCACATGTGAGTTCTGAAGGCTTTATTTCCCAACCCAAGGCTTCATCTTGATCCCAGGCGAGGCCCCTAAAATCAAGATCAGCAATTGCACCAAGGAGTTTCGTGTTTCATTTGAAAATGAAGCCCTACCTGGCTATTCAAGAGATCAGCATTTATACCTCAGTTTTCTCTTGTTAGGTTACAGAGAAACAGCAGGTCAATTCCCAGCAGGACGATTAAAAGGGCATTTTGTCCCTCTCCAAATCTTTCTATGTAGGTGAATCAGAGCTGACAGGCCAATACAGCAGTACAGTACTCAGCTGACAATATTGACTGAAAACCAACTACCTTGATTATTTTGTGTTGACTTAACGATGGGACCGGCACACATGGAGCTTGCTGTCTTAGCTTTCAGTCCTTAATCCTGTCAGAGAGCTCAACCATGACCACCTTGGTCATGTAGAAAGAGATATCAACCTAAAAATGAAAACCTGCCCAGAATATTTTGAGACAATCACACGGCCTTTTCACTCTCACACTTGAGTTTTCTCCCTAACATCAAGTTAATAAATTATATGAGCTGCTGCTGCTAAGTCACTTCAGTCGTGTCCGATTCTGTGTGACCCCATAGACGGCAGCCCACCAGGCTCCCCCATCCCTGGAATTCTCCAGGCAAGAACATTGGAGTGGGTTGCCATTTCCTTCTCCAATGCATGAAAGTGAAAAGTGAAAGTAAAGTCGCTCAGTCATGTCCGACTCTTCCTGATCCCATGGACTGTAGCCTACCAGGCTCCTCTGTCCATGGGATTTTCCAGGCAAGAATACTGGAGTGGGTTGCCATTGCCCTTTCCGAATTATATGAGCATATAACTACAAATGCTTCATTAAAGTAATTTTTGCTATATAAACATTCTTAAACACTTCACAAATTTTGCTTGTTAAAATATTTGGCTCTGGATAACACATTTAATTTTATGAGCAATCATCACACCTACTTAGGAATTCCTACCAGGTGAGAAAATTAATTTTTTAAAGTTTTAAAACTGAATAAAATTTTATGACTGATATATTTAAGATTATTAACATTGACAAAATATTATATTTTGTGAATACCTGATTTAATATTTTTCCATTATGACTTTTCAGCTTTCTATTGCATTTTTGAGCCAATTCAAAGAATTCTTTTTCAGGTCTCAAACGCAGTCCTTTAAAAAGCCCATTCAGGATTCCATTTTCTCCACATACTCCCCAGCATTTATTGTTTGCAGACTTTTTTGATGGCCATTCTGACCAGTGTGAGATGATACCTCATTTTAGTTTTGATTTGCATTTCTCTAATAGTGAATGATGTTGAGCATCTTTTCATGTGTTTGTCAGCCATCTGTAAGTCTTCTTTGGAGAAATGTCTGTTTAAATGGCCTACTTTTTGATTGGATTATTTGTTTTTCTGGTATTGAACTGTAAAGCTTCTTGTATATTTTGGAGATTAATTATTTGTCAGTTGTCTCATTTGCTATGATTTTCTCCCATTCTGAGGGCTGTCTTTTCACCTTGCTTATAGTTTCATTGTGCAAAAGCTTTATTGCAGCACTATTTACAATAGCTAGGACATGACAACCTAGATGTCTATCAGCAGATGAATGCATACAGAAGTTGTGGAATATTACTCAACTATAAAAGGAACACATTTGAGTCAGTTCTAGTGAGGTGGATGAACCTAGAGCCTATTATACAGAGTGAAGTAAGTCAGAAAGAGAAAGACAAATACCATATATTAACACATACATATGGAATCTAGAAAGATGGTACTGATGATCCTATCTACAGGGCAGCAAAGAAGATACTTAAAGAACAGACTTTTGGACTCAGTTTGAGGAGAGGATGGGATGATGTGAGATAATAGCATGGAAACATATATATTACCATATGTAAAACAGATAACCAGTGTAAGTTTGATGCATGAAGCAAGGCACCCAAAGCCAGTGCTCTGTGACAATCTAGAGGGATAGGGTAGGAAGGGAGGTGGGAGAGGTATTCAGGATGGAAGGGGTACATGGATACCTATGGTTGATTCACAGTGATGTATGGCAGAAACCATCACAATATTATAAAGCAATTATCCTCCAATTAAAATAAATAAAATAAAAAGCCCGTAGACCCTAATATCTTAGCAAGTAAATTAGCCCTGAAAAAAGTGAAAGTATTAGTCATTCAGTCATGTCTGACTCTTTGCAATCCCGTGGACTGTAGCCTGCCAGGCTCATCTGTCCATGGAATTCTCTAGGCAAGAATATTGGAGTGGGTTGCCATTCCCTTCTCCAGGGGATCTTTCTGATCCAGGGATCAAACGTGAGTCTCCCACATTGCAGGCAGATTCTTTATTGTCTGAGCTACCAGAGAAGCCCCCAACCTAATCCATGCAAAATTCAGATTTCAAACTGATCAACTTTCAATAGATAATCATACCTCTAGAGTAAAATCCCTGGTGGGTTATCCTGAAATTGTGCACCAAAATAAAATAAATAAAAACATTGGACCTATGGGGTAGAAAAATGAGTAGGCTCTTGACCGTCTTCAGAGAAACACTTAATGGAAATGAAATGTTTTTGACAGACCTAAATACAGAACCTACAGTGGTCATGTATGGATGTGAGAGTTGGACTATAAAGAAAGCTGAATGCAGAAGAATTGATGTTTTTGAACTGTGGTGTTGGAGAAGACTCTTGAGAGTCCCTTGGACTGCAAGGAGATCCAACCAGCCCATCCTACAGGAGATCAGTCCTTGGTGTTCATTGGAAAGAATGATGTTGAAGCTGAAACTCCAGTACTTTGACCACCTGATGCAAAGAACTGACTCATCTGAAAAGACCCTGATGCTGGAAAAGATTGTGGGCAGGAGGAGAAGGGGACGACAGAGAATGAGATGGTTGGATGGCATCATTGACTCAATGGACATGGGTTTGGGTAAACTCCGGGAGTTGGTGATGGACAGGGAGGCCTGGCATGCTGCGGTTCATGGGGTCGCAGAGTCGGACACGACTGAGTGACTGAACTGAACTGAACTGAATAGTAGCTACTCATTATATTTTTACTCAGGTGAGTTTATACTTACTCACGTAAATGGCTGGAAATAGCTCTGGTTCTTCTGCCTAAACCAAATACCCACTTGGTGCTGGAAAAGACACACTAAAATATCTTACCTTGAATTCATACTTCTTTTACATACAACCATTTGGAAATTTCTGGTACCCTAGGAATTTTTGCAGAAGTTATTATAACTAGTTTCAAAGAGAATTCCCTGGTGGAACAGTGGTTAGGATTTCACGCTTTCACTGCAGGGGGCATGGGTTTGATCCCTGGTCAGGGAGCTTAGATCCTATAAGTCGTGAGGTGTGGCCAAAAATTTAAAAAAAGAAACAAAGAGTTTGCACACTATACATTCTCTAATATATACACAGAAAGAGCTCCTAGTCACTGATATTTTCTGAGAAGATGTCTATGGGGTGCAGTTAAGAAGATGAAATAATTTAGGGCATGATCCATCTTCTCATTCCGTAACAGTTCAGTATTAGTATTCAGTGTAATTTGAAACAACCTTTTTAAATCACATTGGTGATTAGGTAATTTTCCTCTTCAGCTATCCAATTTTTTGAAGTTCATCCCTTGAATTGAGTGCATTAATATTAAAGTTTGCAAAATATCAACCTTGGAAAAAATGTATGCTCTGACTTTTCCCCTTTTGGAAGTGACTTCACCAGTGACTGCAGCCATCGGATGCTCAATCAGCTGAATAACAGTGATGATAATTAATATTTATGCAGCACTTGTCATATGCTAACACTGGGCTAAGTACTTTACATACATTTAATTTCTACAGCAACTATGAGACAGATATTATTATCTCCAATCTAGAGATGAGGGAACAGACTTTAAGAGGTTAAGTAAACTACAGAAGTCCCATAGTTGGCAAACAGTATAATAGGAATTCAAAGCCAAGCAGTTTAACTCAAGAGTTCAAACTCTTACCCTCAAGGCTAGTTCTTTTCTTAAATGGATAGTTTAATCCAACTGATTATTTAACAGGCACTGGCAAAATTCTAGAAGATAATGGATTTTTTTTCTAACTAGACCAACAACCCTGACATGATGATGATAAAACTACTAGAGCTTGACTCCCAAGAACTAAAGTGACTATTTCTTATTGTCAATTGTTCAATATGATTTAATTCTTAGTGAATTCAGATGAAATCTTTCTAGATGTGGGGTGGGAGTCCAGACAGCCTCATATGGCACCAACTTAAAAGACATACTCTAAAAAAGCTACAGCACTTAATCTTCAAAGTAAATATTGATTGACTTGGTGTTCTTTCCCTCACTTTTGAAAAAGTTTTAAAAAGAGAATAAAAGGATAAGCTAAAGAGAGAACATGACCAAGAAGGAGAGGATCAAGGAGAAAAGGGAAAAGAATGTCACCACTGTTCTGTGTTTCTCAGCTGTGCATTTTTCCAATAAACTAATCTACTCTGATATCTACCTGAATAACTCCACTTGACTTGGGTGATTTGTCAGAGAAACGGATAGAGAACTGGGAATATTCTCTTTTACATGCAAAAATCTTTTTGAAGCCTTCTTTTGTGGTCTTTATTAAGCACTAGTGAGGGATGCACAGAAAAGGTTCACTGGAACTCAGTGGAGCTCTTCATTTACTCTGTCATCATCCATTCTGGCTGCTACAACAAATCCCACAGATTGGTGCCTTATCAACAACACAAATGGATTTCTCAGAGTCTAGGAGGCTGCAAGTCCCAGATGAGGGTGCCAGTATGAAGGTTCTGGTGAAGGCCCTTTCCAGGTTACAAACTAATATCTTGTCCTTACAGGTCTGAAACCTCTTTTATAAGGACATTAATTTCATTCATGAAGGCAGAGCTATCATGACCTAATCCCAAAGGCCCCACCTCCTAATGTCATTATATTTCAGCTTATAACTTTCGGGGGTGGGGGATACAAACATTCAGACCATAGTACTTTCCTAGATGGGTATAATCTCTTCCTCTCTCTCTCTCTCTCTCACACACACACACACACACCACATACACATACAAATGACCTTTATTTACTTCACAATTGTATGCACACTTCAGAATTTAGGGCTTGTATGAATCCAACATTTATTTCTAAATGTTCTCAGCAAAGATTTATTAAGTATCTGTTGTGTCCCAGACACCATGAACAACACCAAGTATACAAGATGAGTAATCTTTAGTTCCTACTGGATTATAAAGGATCCTCAGTTAAGAAGACAAACATTTTTGAAAAAGCTACCATTTTTTGAACACTTAGATGCCAAGCTACCTGATTTTCATTTGTTCTGTCAGTCATCACAAGAGTCTCATGATAAAAGTACTGTTTTTTTTTCCATATGCCACTTAGGTAACTCAAGTTTAGATAAGTAATTTACACAGGATCACAGTGATGGAACTACTACTATTATTAGTGTGTGTGTGCTCAATCCCTCAGTCCTATCGGACTCTAGTGGGAGTATACATACACAGCATTTACAGTGTATCAGAGAATTCTCTAAGCACCTTATATAGATTAGTTTATTTACTCATTATCTTCCTTTAGCCAAAGAGGCAACACCAGCAGAGAGATGTGAAATTCTACAAAGTTACCCAGCTAATAAAACGAAGTGTATGGCTATGGTGCTGTTATCCCTCTGATAGGAACTCTAACTCTGTGTAAAGCCCCAAAGGTCTGTTACTTATTTTTATTTTATACTGTACTATATTTCATTTACAGTGTTGTCTGTGTTTCAGGTATACAGCAAAGTGATACAGTCATATACGTATATATGAATTGACAAAAGCAGTTCCCGTCTTTTGATGGGGTGCTCATGGTTTATAACATAAATGGCATTATTTTGAGAGAGGGATAACTTAGGTATGGCATTGGGTTTTTTTTTTCTTTTTTCAGCCTGCTACTTCTGCTGCTAAGTCACTTCAGTCGTGTCCGACTCTGTGTGACCCCATAGATGGCAGCCCATCAGGCTCCCCCGTCCCTGGGATTCTCCAGGCAAGAACACTGGAGTGGGTTGCAGCCTGAGGCAGTTGTAAAATAACTTAATGTAGCTTTTTACAACTGTGTATTCTCTAGTATTTTTTCATTGGGTGAAATTTTAACTGTTAATGTTTTTGGCATTGTGCTTTGTACCATTTATTAAATAAAAATAAAAAAAAAACACAAAGTGTTAGAGCTGAGAGGCAAACCCCAACACTAAAATACCAGTCATTCTTAATACCTCATCGACTCAATATGACCATCCCAAACCCATGCTCATAACCACCATGAAACTGGAAAACAATGTATGGTGTCCTTGATTATGAGCGTGTGTTGATCTTCCTGTTCAGAAAACCAGTGGAGGAAGAGGAGGTAAGGATGATGGTTTATATCAACAGGTCAAACTTCTTTCAGAATATTTTCTGATCTTAATCTGCAAATTGTACTCAGAAGTTATAAAAATTCATTAGAGAAATAGGACTCCATTAAAGCACTGTTACATGGCTCAGTTTGCCACCTGTTTATCCTGTTTATAACAAAGAAGTGAGTAACTAATAGTCATGTACTGCATTAGAGTGCTTCCCAAAGTTTACATAGGAAAAATAAAGTTCCATGAGAGAAAAGTTAAGTCCATCTTTGCTCATCATTTTGTTTAAAAAGCTGAGCACAGTGATTGGCATGTATTAGTCACTCAGTAAAATTTTATTGGATAAATATTGAGAAAACCCATCTGAATAAGCACTTACGAGTATTTCCAGGGCTGGGACTAGGGTAAAGCAAGCGAGGCACCCATGTGAGTGCAATATTTAAGGGGGCATGAAAAACCTTTTGGAGCCTTTTGCCTCAGGCTCCAAGATGGGTCAGCATGCACTGATACTGGTCCTATCTATATATAAAATTTGATATTTTCTTCATAAGGATTATTTTGCATTTATTTTGTTTCTTATCTGATTACATACATTCTGACTATACTCAACTCAATAAGGCAATATAAGACCAGAATATAACGAAATGACTCAGGTATGGATCCTATCTTCCTGGACTCAGAGGGAAATAGATAATTTTATCTGTGTACTACTTTATATCACAAAGTAGAAAATTATTATTACATGTTCTAAGAAAATCATGCCTATATTTCCATAAGTTTTGAAGCAAAAGAGTTAGTTCTAATGTCCAGCTGGAATTGGAGATGTTTTATACCTCAATTCCAATTAAACCTTATTCTTTTCTATAATAGATCTAGAAAAGCCTAAATGCCATCCCAAAAGGTTCATTTAAAGCCTTATGTATGATTCCCACCTTACAAAACTTGGGGTTGAATCTAGCTGTAACTTGAAGTGAAAGTTGCTCAGTCATGTCCGACTCTTTGCGACCCCATGGACTATACAGTCTATGTAATTCTCCAGGCCAGAATACTGGAGTACGGTAGCCTTTCCATTCTCCAGGGGAATCTTCCCAACCCAGGGATCGAACCCAGGTCTCCTGCATTGCAGGCAGATTCTTAACCAGCTGAACCACAAGGGAAGCCCAAGAATACTGCAGTGGGTAGCCTATCCCTTCTCCAGAGGTCTTCCAGACCCAGGAATCGAACCAGGGTCTTCTGCATTGCAGGCAGCTTATTTACCAACTGAGCTATCAGGGAATGCTTTAATTTACTGAGGTTTTAAAAACATATTAACTGCAATCAACATTTTCTCAAGAATTAAGCAGGAGTGTTTTACTGGCAAGTTAAGCTAACCTGGGTTCCAAATTCAGTACTACCTTTTGGCTGCGTAGTCTTGAGCTCATCACTAAACTTCGTGACCCTGAGTTTTCTCCAATTTAAGATGACAGCTAATAAAACTTATTTCATGGGGATATTATGAGAAGTAAATGAAACAATTCATGTTAAGTGCCTGGCACATGGTAGTTACTAAAGCAGCGCCCCTATGGGTTTAATTAAAACTTGGTTCTTTGCTTCTCTGAGAACAAAAAACTTTCAGTGTCATAATTAATGGAGGAAGTCCAAAAAAAAAAAACAGAATGCCAGAACCATGCACAGGATAGAGATGAGTGAGTTGGCATCGTTGAAGCTGAAGTTTTTCCTCCTAGACTTTGCTGTTTGAAAAGTGACATGAGGCTGCCATCTTGTGGTTGAATCAATGAAAGCCAAACCCTTTGTATATTAAGAATCTTTCCAAAGGCACCCCTATTTTAAAAGATACCCCCTCACCACAAGACTTGATTGGCAGTAAACAGCTAACATCTTCAGTACAGCAACAAAGCTACTGACATAGACCCTTTCTTTGAGTTCCGCCCAACCGGGTGCCCAACCTCTCCCATCAAAACCTGCTGTCCGCCAGCCACCTCACTAGAAAGAATCCAACTAAATTCCAGTGTTCTTTTATTTTTAAAAATTCCGAATGCAGGGTCATTCCACGGGAGACTTGCATTTTAATTTGGATTTAATATGGATTTTATTTTATTTTCCGTTTCATCTTATTCTGTTCAGTTAAGGACACGATTGCTTAGGCAGGGTCTCTCAAACTTTGGTGTGTATCAGAATCCCCCTGAGGGCTCTATAAACTATTGGCCCCACTGCTACACGCTGAAAACAAGGATTTCTAACGATTTCTGGGATGTTGTGATGTTGCTGGTCTGGGGATTACACTCTGGACCCTAATTTCTATGACAGAATTTCATAATGGGAGACAGTTAATGAAGGAGAGGAATTTTTTATAATTAAATTTGTTTATTTTTAATTGAAGGATAATTCCTATGCAGTATTGTGTTGGTTTCTGCCAAACCTCAACATGAATCAGCCATAGGTATGCCCTATGTCCCCTCCCTCTGGAACCTCCCTGCCATCTCCCCGGCCAGCCCACTCCTCTAGATTGTTACAGAGCCCCGGTTTACGGTTCTGAGTCATACAGCAAATCCCACTAGCTATTTTACATATGGTAATGTATATGTTTCCACATTATTCTCTAGGGAGAGGATTTTTAAAGGCACACCTCTGTAAATGGTTCCTGTGCTATCTCCTCTATTTCTGACATCCATCTACCCTCTCCATCCCTTCTGCTACCTCTGTGCTTGAAGTAACCATTGCCTCTCTCCTCCATTCCTTCAACAGCCCCCTTCAATTTTGTCCCTTGGAGACAGATTCTCCATAACAAAAATACATCACCATCAAGATCCATCAGGAGTTTCCAATGGACCTCAGGACCCAATTCAAATATCACATTTTAAAAATATTTATTGATTTGGCTGCACCAGGGTCTTAGTTGCATCTGTGATCTCTGCTGTTAGTTCCAGCATGTGAGATATAGTTCCCTGACCAGGGATCAAACCTGGGCTCCTCGCACTGGGAGCTTGGGGTCTGGACCACCAGGGAAGTCCCTCAAACATCATCTTTTAAGACCCTTTATAATCTAGTCCCTGCTTCACATCCAGCCTAAAAAATGTGAAAGACACTCAGGCATGTCTGACTCTTTGGGACCCAGTGGACTGTGTTTCACCAGGTTCCTCTGTCCATGGGATTCTCCAGGTAAGAATACTGGAGTGGGAACTATTCCCTTTTCCAGGGGGTCTTCCTGACCCAGGGATCGAACTCAGGTTCTCCTGCATTGCAGGCAGATTATCATCTGAGCCACCAGGGAAGGTCCACATTCAGCCTATCTCTAGTCAATTCTGTACCTCACTCATTGTGCTGTTTCTAGACTAATGTTTTTCAAAGTGTGGTTGTCAGACCAGCAGCATCAGCATTAGATGGGAGCCTTTATTTTTTTTTTTTATGCTTTGTAATCAGTATCTTAAAGAGACATTAATACATTTCAAGAATTGCTTAAATTCTGATATCAGATTTAAGCTTGTGAACATATGACTTTAAACATACAATTAAAGCTATTCATCATAATTTGCTATACTACCAACATTAAATTACAGTTACTCTGGAGCATAAGTTAAACGGTTTAAAGTAAGCCTGTAACATACCTACAGAAACACCTTCCTATCTCATACATGCAAATTACTTCTCCATGTAAAGGTCTCATCACTCTAACCTCTAAGTTTCCCTGCTCCAGAAGTCACTACTCTAAGGCTTACTGTGGTCCAAGGGCGGGTGGCCAAAAAAATTAACCAGGACCAATATATTGGTCCTGGTTAATTTATATATATTAATAAAAGATGGCACAGCACAAGAAGGGAATGCAATTCTACAAGTGCAAGCCCTCAAGAAGCAGCATGTTATGATAAACCCCTTCTTTACAAAGGTATCATTTCTATCACTGATACCACAGGCTAAATTAAACCCCTTCTTTACAAAGGTATCATTTCTATCACTGATACCACAGGCAAGTAACGGTTGAGGCAATAGAATAAATGCAGAAGTATCACAATGAATCCCACTTACTACAACTATACAGACCAACACTTCTCTATATTAACATCTTTGTCTGACTGCCAGTTAAACAGTTTTAATTTCATAGCTTAACAATTAAGGGTCATACACTGAAGTCAATACCTGGCATTTCAGTCTAAGCTATTCCATGTACATAGCTGAAATCAGTTACAAAATATGGCCTAACAAATGCTAGGGGAAATTTTTTAAAGTCGTTTTTACAAGTATTAAACTTATCTTGCACACTGAAGTCATCATACATACAGGACAAAGTCAGAGTTTTTATATTCACGTTTATTCTTCATTTAACTTTTAAACACTACTATAGTTGAAAATTAAAACAAAAGCAAGTAGTGAGCATATTATGATTATAGTCCTTCACTCAATCACTACTGCAAATAAAACACCAGCTGTGAGTGTTATTCACGGGCCCCACTAAGAGGTCTGACACCGAACACCACCCCGAGGATGATCTTCATCATCCTTATATGCTTCTCTATTGTAATGGCGCTGTCTTTCCTGATTTGGATCAAAGTCCACTAATTCTACCTGGTCCATTTCATCAGTCTCTTCTACTTCCTTCCTCTCAGGCATAAATTTTTCCAGCAAAGAGAGTTTATCAGGAGAGAGAAAGCCATTCTCAGGAAAGTTTACCTTAAATTCAATGATTAGGCGACCCTTTTCATATGGCCTACGATAAACTGGCATGCCTTCACTTAGCACACACTTGATATCTCCCTGCTTGACAATCTCACCCGGATGAGAAGTGATGATTATGGTTCGGTTGTCAAGAGTAGATATTGACTTCTGGAAGCCACACAACGCCTCAACCAGCTGTATGTCCATACACATGAAAAGGTCTCCTCCTCGTCGAGTAAAAACAGCATGGTCCTTCTGATCTAAAACAATGATAATATCTCCTGGCTCCAGTCCTGGTTCTTGGTCTCCTTCACCATGGAATATTATCTTCTGGCCGTCTTTCATGCCTTTGTCAATATGAACTTCTAGAATTTTCTTTTCTCGAACTATCTTCCTTCTGTTGCTGTTTTTACGTCTATCTTTAGGACTGATCCGCTCCCCATGGCCCTGGCACTCCATGCAGACAGACTGAATTTGCTGAACTATTCCAGATCCTATCTGATGAATTCTTATTTGCATTCCAGTACCTCGGCAATTGGGACAGCATTCTACTGCTCCTTTCTTACCACCTCGGCCTTCACATTTGTCACAAATCACATTCTTTTGCAGAGCTAGTTTTCTTTTTGCACCATTATATAAATCTTCTAAAGTTACTCTAAGTTGATGCACAACGTTTTTACCTCTCCTCTCTCTCTGCATCCTGCCTCCTCCTCCAAAAAACATATCAAAGATGTCCATGGGGGAGCCAAAACCACCACCTGCTGCTGCTGCTGCTGCTGCTGCTGCTAGGTCACTTCAGTCGTGTCCGACTCTGTGTGACCCCAAAGATGGAAGCCCACCAGGCTCCACCTGCTGCACCTTCTTTAATTGCCTGTTCTCCTCCTTTGTCATATAATTTGCTTTTCTTTGCATCAGAGAGCACTTCGTAAGCTTGAGAAATCTGTTTAAACTTCTCGCCTTCATTTGGATTCTTATCAGGGTGGTACTTCAAGGCCAGTTTCCTATAAGCCTTTTTCAATTCTTCTTGGGTGGCATTGGGTTTGACCCCCAAAACATCATAGTAAGTGGTTTCTTTCACCATTTTCTACAGCCGGTGAGTGGGCTGATGCTGGTGTGGGGGAGCGGGAAGGAGCACGTTGCTGTGGGCAGCTCGGGCAGCCACACTCCTCCGTCTTTCACTGAGCGTTCTGGAAAGTTCCCTACCTGAGAGCCTTTAGAAAGCAAGTTTTCCAACCTTGCCAAACCTACTGAATTGCAAATTTTTGAAGTAAGGACCAGCTACCTGCATTTAACAAGGTCCGATGCTGCAAAGAGCAATATTGCATAGGAACCTGCAATGTTAGGTCCATGAATCAAAGCAAATTAAAGTGATCAAACAGGATATGGCAAGAGTGAACGTTGACATTCTACAAAGCAGAGAACTAAAATGGACTGGAATGGGTGAATTTAACTCAGATGACCATTATATCTACTACTGTAGGCAAGAATCTCTTAGAAGAAATGGAGCAGCCATCACAGTAAACAAAAGAGTCCAAAATACAGTACTTGGATGCAATCTCAAAAACGACAGAATGATCTCTATTCATTTCCAAGGCAAACCATTCAATATCACAGTAATCCAAGCATATGCCCCGACCAGTAATGCTGAAGAAGCTGAAGCTGACGGTTCTATGAAGACCTACAAGACTTTCTAGAACTAACACCCAAAAAAAGAGTGTCCTTTTCATTATAGGGGACTGGAATGCAAAAGTAGGAAGTCAAGAAACACCTGGAGTAACAGGCAAATTTGGCCTTGGAGGACGGGATGAAGCAGGGCAAAGGCTAATAAAGTTTTGCCAAGAGAATGCACTGGTCATAGCAAACACCCTCTTCCAACAACACAAGAGAAGACTCTATACATGGACATCACCAGAGGGTCAACACCGAAATCAAATTGATTATATTCTTTGCAGCCAAATATGGAGAAGCTCCATACAGTCAGCAAAAACAAGACCGGGAGCTGACTGTGGTTCAGATCATGAACTCCTTATTGCCAAGTTCAGACTTAAATTGAAGAAAGTAAGGAAAACCACTAGACCTAGAAATGACCTAAATCGAATCCCTTACAATTATACAGTGGAAGTGGAAAATAGATTTAAAGGACTAGATCTGATAGACAGAGGGCCTGATGAACTATGGACGGAGGTTCATGACATTGTATAGAAGACAGGGATCAAGACCATCCCCATGGAAACAAATGCATAAAAGCAAAATGGTTGTCTGAGGAGGTCTTACAAATAGCTGGGAAAAGACGAGAACGAAAAGCAAAGGAGAAAAGGAATGATATACCCATTTGAATGCAGAGTTCCAAAGAATAGCAAGGAAAGATAAGAAAGTCTTCCTCAGCGATCAGTGCAAAGAAATAGAGGAAAACAACAGAATGGGAAAGACTAGAGATCTCTTCAAGAAAATTAGAGATACCAAGAGAACATTTCATGCAAAGATGGGCTCAATAAAAGACAGAAATGGTATGGACCTAACAGAAGCAAAAGATATTAAGAGGTGGCAAGAATACACAGAAGAACTATACAAAAGAGATCTTCATGACCCAGATAATCACAGCGGTGTGATCACCCACCTAGAGCCAGACATCCTGGAATGTGAAGTAAAGTGGGCCTTAGGAAGCATCACTATGAACAAAGTTAGTAGAGCTGATGGAATTCCAGTTGAGCTATTTCAAATCCTGAAAGATGATGCTGTGAAAGTGCTGCACTCAATATGCCAGCAAATTTGGAAAACTCAGCAGTGGCCACAGGACTGGAAAAGGTCAGTTTTCATTCCAGTCCCAAAAAAAAGGCAATTGCAAAGAATGCTCAAACTGCCAGACAATTGCACTCATCTCACATGCTAGTAAAGTAATGCTCAACATCCTCCAAGCCAGAGTTCAACAATACACGAACTGTGAACTTTCAGATGTTCAAACTGGATTTAGAAAAGGCAAAGGAACCAGAGATCAAACTGCCAACATCCACTGGATCATTGAAAAAGCAAGAGAGTTCCAGTAAAACATCTATTTCTGCTTTATTGACTATGCCAAAGCCTTTGACTGTGTGGATCACAATAAACTGTGGAACATTCTGAAAGAGATGGGGATACCAGACCACGTGACCTGCCTCTTGAGAAACCTGTATGCAGGTCAGGAAGAAAAAGTTAGAACTGGACATGGAACAACAGACTGATTCCAAATAGGAAAAGGAGTACGTCAAGGTTGTATATTATCACCTTGCTTATTTAACTTATATGCAGAGTACATCATGAGAAATGCTGGGCTGGAGGAAGCACAATATGGAATCAAGATTGCTGGGAGAAATATCAATAACCTCAGATATGCAGATGACACTACCCTTATGGCAGAAAGTGAAGAAGAATGAAAGACCCTGTTGATGAAAGTGAAAGAGGAGAGTGAAAAAGTTGGCTTAAAGCTCAACACTCAGAAAACTAAGATCATGGCATCTGGTCCCATCACTTCATGGGAAATAGATGGGGAAACAGTGGAAACAGTGTCAGACTTTATTTTGGGGGGCTCCAAAATCACCGCAAATGGTGACTGCAGCCATGAAATTAAAAGACGCTTACTCTTTGGAAGAAAAGTTATGACCAACTTAGACAGCATATTAAAAAGCAGAGACATTATTTTGCCAACAAAGGTCCGTCTAGTCAAGGCTATGATTTTTCCAGTAGTCACATATGGATGTGAAAGTTGGACTATAAAGAAAGCTGAGTGATGAAGAATTGATACTTTTGAACTATGGTGTTGGAGAAAACTCTTGAGAGTCCCTTGGACTGCAAGGAGATCCAACCAGTCCATCCTAAAGGAAATCAGTCCTGAATATTCATTGGAAGGACTGATGCTGAAGCTGAAACTCCAATATTTTGGCCACCTGATGTGAAGAACTGACTCATTTGAAAAGACCCTGATGCTGGGAAAGATTGAAGGTAGGAGGAGAAGGGGATGACAGAGGATGAGATGGTTGGATTGCATCACAGATTCAATGGACATGAGTTTGAATAAACTCTGGGAGTTGGTGATGTACAGAGAGGCCTGGCATGCTGCGGTTCATGGGGTCGCAGAGTCGGACACAACTGAGTGACTGAACTGTACTGAACTTAACCTGCATTTAACAAGCCAGCGGGTGATTCTGATGCAGCCAGAACCACTGTCTGTCCATCCTCAGCCATTTCTCAAGCAGGCTACCCCTTCCCCTCATTGCCACCATTCTGCACATGCCTCTCCCAGAACACTCCAGCCCTACCCCTTCACCATCATAACTCCTCAGTGTCACTCAGGTCTCAGCATTCAGGCCACTTCTCCCTGGGCAATTTCCCTGCCGTCTAGGCTCTGGGCTCATGTTAGGAAATTCACAGTGTCCTGCATTTCATTCAGCACTCAAACAATTACCATGATACAAGTTGAGTGTTCACATGTTCCACGCCTAGTCTGGGTATGACTGCTTTATTGCAAGTACTCTGTGAGGTCAGGGCCTGGCTCAGAGCAGCTGTTCAGTGTTTGTTGAATGAATGAGTAATATCACATGAACAGTTGCCATCTCCACTCGGTTCCACATCTAAGATGTAAAACAGATGAGTAAAATGTTTTCTAGTTCAGAGAAGATATCTGGCCTTGGTAGGAACTCACCCGTTTCACAATGGATTGTGAGCAGCTCTGGTCTGAGTAACATACTTCTGTTGTAAGACAGCCTGAGAATGACAGTGTGACATGAGCAATACTTTAAGTAACAAGCACACTGAGGTCTTATGATATGTCAGGCACTGGGCCAGGAACAGCAAGTTTAAGGAGCTCCTCATCTCGCAGGTGAAACAAACACACAAGTATTAGAATAGTGCCACAGAATCACAGAAGAGGGGAAAACAGTGTGGGCTGATCAAGAAGGACTGCAGTGAGAAAAGTAAGTTAGGCTGCTCTAGTGAGTCAGGGCTAAGCTGTTCAGTCGTGTCTGACTCTTTGCAGCCCCATGACTGTAGCCTGCCGGGCTCCTCTATCCGTGAGATTCTCCAGGTGAGAATGCTGGAGTAGGGTGCCATGCCCTCCTCCAGGGGATCTTCCCAACCCAGAGATCAAACCCACATTTCTTGTGTCTCCTGCATTAGCAGGTGGGTTCTACACCACAAGTGCCACCTGGGAAGCCTGTGGCTTCCAGCCCCCAAAAGAGATATCCAAGTCTTAGTTTCCAGTGTTCATGACTGTGATAGAAATGGAAAAGGGACCTTTGCAGATGTAGTTATGTGATGGATCTTGATATTACCCTGAATTTAGAAGGGGACCCTAAATGCCATAACTGGGGTCCTTATAAAAGAGAGGGGCTTCCCTTGTGGCTCAGCTGGTTAAGAATCTGCCTGCAATGCAGGAGACCTGGGTTTGATCCCTGGGTTGGGAAGATCCCCTGGAGAAGGGAAAGGCTACCTACTCCAGTATTCTGGCCTAGAGAATTCCATGGACAGTCCATGGGGTCACAAAGAGTCGGACACGACTGTGTGACTTTCACTTCACTTTCACTTCACTATAAAAGAGAGAGGAAGGAGTCTGAGGGTGAATAGGGAGAAGGCCATGTGAAGATGGAGGCAGGGACTAGAGTGATAAGACAAGGAAAGTCAAGGATTGCCTGAAACCCCAGAAGCTGGGAGTAAGGCATGGAACTGAATCCTCCTCAGAGCCTCCAGAAGGAAACAAGATTGCCAACACTTTGACTTTGGATTTCTGGCTTCCAGAACTGTGGAAGAATCAATTTTTGTTGTTGTAAGTCATGAATAATTTGTTACAACAGCCCTAGGAAAGCAATACCGCCTTGGAGGATGGGTTAAAAGTAAAGAAAGATAAAGATAAGATAAAGATAAAGAAAATGAAAAGAACAAAAGTGCAATCTCATGAAGGTATCATGTGTTCCAGGGACAGGAAGAGGTCTGATGAGGGAACACCAAGCAAAACAAGTCAACTTGAAAGGTAGATGGCCGCCATGTTGAGAGTGGGAGTGACCCTAAGGCAGTGTTAGAAACTGGAGTCATACTGAGAGGTATTTGGATGTTGTTATGGCCAGCAAACTCAGGAATAAAGTATTATCTAAGCTATTATCCTTGCTCTTACTCAGATGTTGAAAAGGAATGGAACACTTTAGTACCAGCCAGAGCCTTGGACCCAATCTCCATACAGAAATCTAATGATCGATTTGGACCACATGGAAACTTTCCCTCACCTAAGCCTCAGGCCAAAACAGACTCTGAGGTATGGCACTCCCTCTGGCCCCTGCCCCCGCCTCCAACACTCTTTACCACTATGGTGCAATAAAAGCTGGTAAAAGGTAAACTGAGGCACAGTAAATTTTTTGAGTTTATTTAAGCACACGTCCATGTAAATCAGGCACTGCCAAACCAGAAGTTGTTAGGAACACACCACTGACAGGAGCAAGGGGAGAGGTTTTATGCTTTATAGAAGCAAAACAAAGAAATTATTATATGGATATAACTGAAGTGACTGCCTTATTTGAGAAAGCCTAATTGCTATCTGTGATTGGTCATTCTTAAATTCCATTTTCCTGGATTCAAGTGCATCGACTTTGGCTTAGGGTTTGGTTTGCTTGCTTCCCTAGGCTGCCAAGGCATTAAAGTCACCCCAATCTAATGGCCTCCTCATTTAATTACTTCAGCAAAACCAAGCCTGCACTCCAAAGCATCACTGGAAATGAAGCTAGTGAGTCCCAGAAAGATCAGGTTTACCCCTCACTGACTGGCACTGAGGTCCCCGGGGCCACTGCTCTGGGACCAGCTTCAAAGTAGAAGAGAAAGGACGCATGACAATGCATCCCACTCCCCTACATGTCATTGCCCTTATCAAACTTCACACAGGTTGCCTGTTTTAAATTTTTGTATATATATATATATATATATATATATATATATATATATATATATATACACACACACACATATACATACACATGCATAAATACTTATAAAAATGAAATTTGCTTTAATAAAATTCTTTATTATTTCCTATTTATTGAAGAAGTTTTTTCTCTTTTTTCCTAACATCACAGTCATTTCATAACTAGCGTCACCGTGGTATCTATACAGTTGAATTTGAGGCTTTTGAATATGCTCAATTGTTAGTAAGACACCCTCTTTCTCCTTTGACAGATCCTGCAAAATGCTGAATTGCTGAATGTTGTTTGCTCTCAGCATCTCTTCATAGGTAGCTGTGCAAGATAAGCTATTTCAAATGAAAACCAGATAGACAACTATTTTTAAGCCACAGAAGACCTCCTCAGTCTACTTACTTTGAAACTCATGATTTGCCTCAGCCAAAATTAATTTTACTTCGAAGACATTCTCAGCCTCCAGGTCAAATGCCCCCATCATCCTACCCTCAGAAACTGTACTCACACTACACCCAGGGACCCAGAGTTCACCAGTGTGGATGTGATCCACTTCCCAGACACAGCTGTGTGGAGTTCAGACACCCCTAATCCTCCTTTGTCTATGAGGCCAGGCAGCAGAACACAGAAACACTCGATCAGCACAAGACCTCAGAGGCAAGAGAAGTGGGTCCACTCTGAGCCAGTTCCTGAAATTACAAGGTAGAACCAAACTAAAATGGAGTCATTCATGCCAGGGACAAAATGGAGACAGTCAATGCAAGTACTTAAAGAAAAACAAAACTACCTCCAGAAACAGAAACTTAATCTCTTCTCAGAGATCAGCAGAGAACTCCAGCTAATCCCCGAATGCCAAACCTGTTCTCACTATCTCTTGTTTCCCTGATCCACATAAGGAAGAAGGCCACCAGGCAACCAGTCAGCTGGAAAGGCCAAACAACTACTGCATTTACCCCCACAAAAATCCCTTAGTCTGGGCAACTCAGAACTCACTGCTCACATAAGCCTATGTTTCCCTGCTTCAGGCTGAAACCGTTACAGTAAATTCATCTTTGTACTTCAGCACACAGAGTTTGTTTTTTGACAACAGCCGGGTCACTGGTCCAACACATAGAGAGGGCCGTGGTGGCCCATACTACTCTGTAACTTCTAGATTCATCTTGTTCTTATTTCTCTTTCAATTGTGCTGTTTCAGTTTCTTTCATTTCTACTTCCTCATCATTATAATGTCTGCCTGGAGTTCTGAATGTCTTGGGGTCAACATATTGAAATTTTCATATTCTTTCATAGTCTCTATAGTCTGTGCAATGAAAAAGATCAACTCTGTTTCAGGTCCCCAACAAACCTTGAGAACAACTAAGTTTCATGTTAGTTTATAACATGTCAGGCCATAGTGAGTCAGTAGAACAATATTTCAAACATATATATTATATGTGATGCCTTATTCACCAACTCAAGTGTGTAAGAAATCTCACATTTATTTTTGTTTATCCCAATTCTGCCATTTATTTCCTTCTCTAGACTTACATGGAAATCTGGGGAGTTAACAGGTACCTGAAAAATCAACAAAACTCATCTGCTCTTCTGTCCGCTGTGATTGCTGCAATGATCCTCATTGGCTGATTTTGCAGGGTCCCTTAAAGTGGTAGGTTTCACTGCTACCATGTCAATGGGGCACAGGGGACTCCCCCTAGCCAAGCAGCCCCAGAACTCAGCTTCATGGGCCTACCAATGGCAGTTCCTTTTGAGGCTTTTCCACTCTCTGGGTGGAGGCTAGGGCTGTAACCAAAAATCACATTATATTTCTGTTGAATCCTAGCCTCTTCCCTCTGGAAGCAGGGCAAGTGTCTCTTTAATCATGCAGCTGGAAGTCTTTCTCATGCAATCTGATACCTGACTTTGCTGGATCTCTGTGCTGCCCTAGAGGGGATAAGCAAGACACCTGCCTGCCTGCTCCTTCTGTCTCCATAATGTTCCCCAGTGAACACTGCAGTCCTGGGTTTGGTATATGTGCTCTCTGGCTACTGCTTGCCCAGAAAAGGAGAAGATGAATCTCGAGAGATCACTCTTTGGTGGTGTTTTTTTATTAGAATACTTCAAAACCATGAAAAAGGACTGAGGGCATTTTGGACTTCTTTTAATAAGACAGACTGAATACACGCATTTTTTACCACACCTATCTGACACCCACTAAAACAACAGTAAAAGAAATGAAAAAATATAATTCCAAAATGCAAAGAGAATGGGAAAGGAGACAGTGAAGAAGTAGTTAACACGTATTTGAAGGATGAAAAGTAGATAAAAGAATGGTTACTGATTTACTAGAGTGAAGAAAGCTCAAAAGAGGACTTCGGGAAAGCGGTTTCCCACCATCACCACTGCTCCTGCAGAAAAGCTGTGTGCTAAGTCGTATCAGTTGTGTCTGACTCTTTGCAACCCCATGGACTATAGCCTGCCAGGCTCGTCTGTCCAGGGGATTCTCCAGACAAGAAGTGGGTACTCATTCTCTTCTCTAGAGGATCTTCCCCATCCAGGGATAGAACCCGAGTCTCATTTCTCCTACATTGGCGGGCATGACCACTAGTGCCACCTGGAAAGCCTTCAGAAAAGCTACTCAGTCAAAAAGAAAGAAAGAGGGCTTCCCTTGTGGTCCAGTGGTTACGAGTCTCCTCTGCAATGCAGGGGACACCAGGTTGATCCCTGGTCCAGGAAGATCCCACATGCCTCGGAGCAACTAACCCTGTTTCCCACAACTTCTAAGCCTGTGCTCTAGAGCCCAGGAGTCACACTGCTGAGCACACGAGCAACAACTACTGCAACATCCATGGCCTAGAACCCACGCACCGCAATAAGAGAAGCCACCGCAATGAGAAGCCCGAGCACCGCCAACTAGAGGGTAGCCCCCACTCACCGCGACTAGAGCCCACTCAAAGCAACAAAGACCTGGTGCAGCCAAAAATCAATAAATATTTTAAGAAAGAGAGAGAGAGAAGAAGGGAGGGTGGAAGGAAGAGGAGGCGAGAGAGAGAAGCACCACAGGAATAAAAAGCTTAGGGTATCTATCTCAGAAGATAGAGTGAAATCTGGGTGATCATCTGGCACTCTGTAAAAGGAGCAGTAAACCACCCAGTTCCCCATCCCCATGTGACAGCCAGGTAATTGCTTCTCCCAGGACACCCCCATGGACACTGCTGGGCTTATTCTCTAAAGACACTGAGGCAGAGAGATCCTGGGCTCTGGAACACGAGGCCCTGAGGAGATTGAGGGAGGCCCCTTACTGAAAACAAGCAGACTTGCCTAACCTCCCCAGGAGGAGGAAATGGCAACCCACTCCAGGATTCTTGCCTGGAGAATCCCATCGACACAGGAGCCTGGCGGGCTACAGTCCATGGGGTCCCAGTGAGTCAGACACCAAAGAGCGACTAACACTCCCCACCTCACTCCCTGTCAGCTAAACTTATTATTTTTTTTTAAATTCTGCAGACAGACTATTAGAGGATCCCTTGGTGGAGAAAATGAATGCTCCCCAAGAAGCATGTCGATAGATAATAGTTTTTCAAAGAGTTTTGTGAATATATCTCCCAGTTGTCCTATCACCAACATAGCAAAAGCGATTATACCCAACCACTTTGACATTACTGGCACTTTGGACCCTATAATTCTTTGTTGTGGGATCTGTCCTGTACGTCATAGGATGTTTAGCAGCATTCCTGGACTCTAGCCAGTCAAAGGCATAGATCTTCCCCAGCAGCAACAGTCATGAATGTCTCCAGATGTAGGCAAATGTCCCCTAGAGGGCGAAATCACCCCCAGATGAGGATCCTTGCTCTCCATTTACCAAAAAAAAAAAAAAAGTATGGACATAAATGCAAGAAAAAAGTACTGAAAATGTTCAGGGCTTTTATCTTTAATGAACAGATGTGAGGGATAGGAAGAAATGGCACAGGGATTTGAGTCACATCGATAGTAGGAAATTAACTGTTAGCATTAGTGCTAAGAAGACAGAAAGTGATAACTGCCAAATGGAGGAGACAAATGATGTAAAAAAAAAAAAAACTTAAGAGAGAAAAAGTTGTTTTTCTTTGGGAAATTGAGGAATTGGCAATATCTTCACCTGGTGGCTCAGATGGTAAAGAATCTGCCTGCAATGCAGGACACCTGGGTTTGATCCCTGGGTTGTGAAGATCCCTTGGAAAAGGGCATGGCAACCCACTCCTGTATTCTGTCCTGGAACATTCCATGGACAGAAGGGCCTGGCAGGCTACAGTCCATGGGGTCACTAAGAGTCGACAGGACTAACGACTCTCACTTCAGAAGAAGGTTTGTTTGAAAACTATCTTAAAAACCCAAAAGAATTGAGAATGTGGAGATAAGAGGGTGGGAGACATTTCAGACAAAGGCATTTACGTTTAAGTGAGATTGAATATGCAAGCCAGGGAGAAGAGAATGGCTGTTACTAGAGCAGTTACAGGGAAACAAGAGGAAGAGTTCAGTTTGCTCAGCTAGCAGACAAAGGGTGCACTGTTAGGTGCAGTGCTGCTGTTGCTGCTGCTAAGTTGCTTCAGTCGTGTCCGACTCTGTGAGACCCCATAGATGGCAGCCCACCAGGCTCCCCCGTCCCTGGGATTCTCCAGGCAAGAACACTGGAGTGGGTTGCCATTTCCTTCTCCAATGCATGAAAGTGAAAAGTGAAAGTGAAGTCGCTCAGTCGTGTCCAACTCTTAGCGACCCCATGGACTGCAGCCCACCAGGCTCCTCTGTCCATGGGATTTTCCAGGCAAGAGTACTGGAGTGGGGTGCCGTTGCCTTCTCTGGCAGTGCATGCTATGTCATGTCAAATTCTAACATTCCAGCCATTGCTGTAATTCTCTAATATTTTAAGAGGGGGATGTCAACCCAGGGGATTCTAGTCGTGGAGGGAGAATTAATGTATTAATATCCACGTTTTTAGGAAACTACGAAGAGGAAGAGCATTAATTTTAGTATATCCTCAGAAGGAAATGGCAACCCACTCCAGCGTTCTTACCTGGAGAATCCCAGGGACAGGGGAGCCTGGTGGGCTGCCATCTATGGGGTCACACAGAGTCGGACACGACTGAAGCGACTTAGCAGCAGCAGCAGCAGCAGCAGCATTATCTGCAGATAATTAATAACATGAAAATTATATCTACTTAAAAGGAGACTATCATTTCATATTAAGTAATGAGAAATTTTTATAAGGACATTCATCACGAGAAGAGAAACCAAAGATTATGAAATAATTTTATGTCACATTTAAGAATGAGTTTATAATTACAATTAAATTCTAACACTTCACTAAAGAAGGTGTGTTTGAAAACTATCTTAAAAAGCCAAAAGAAACAAAAAATGAATTAAGGGTAGATTTTATTTTGGGCATAATTGTTTTGATAAAGTTGTCTGAAAGTCATAAACCAGTCTTTCTTTCATATTCAATTTTCAGAGTTTTTGCAAAACATTACAGAGCTTCATCAATTTTCCCAAGGGCCTCTCCTTATCCTTTGATATGCAAATAATTCCATTCTGAATGATCTATCCTGCCATCATCCTTTTTACAAGGTCTGCAATTTCATTTTGTAATCCCTGTGTGTCCCATATACATTATATATTCTGCTTGACAAAGACACTGACCTGATGGGTGAGCTAGAACAAGTGCTAATGAGTGAAAGAATCTTTAAGATGAGACTAATTTCATGAGTTTAGCTCATTAGTGAGTATGTTCATATTACCATCCACAACTGCAACTGTGGGATAACTTTTAATAAGCACTTGTTTAATAAGAATTCCTTGTTAAACAAGTGCTTATTAAAGGTTATCCAATCTTGAGCTTACATATGAAATAAAGGCTCTGTTGTCCAGGGAATGATAAAGGAGAGTTACAAAAACATTTTGGTTAACTGATAACATTCGGGTTTCCTTAACCTTTAACACACAATTCAGGAGAGTAAATAGGGAGAAACACCACCAGTAACATCATGTGACTAAGAGAATGAAGTAACAGTGTCTTTCTTCTCAAATCAAAGTGATAACTAACTGCAGCAACTCAACATTCACTTAATGCTTTATTCCTGTGAGGGTCAGCATTTGGTACCAGTAATTACACTGAAGTTCCAATAAAATATTAAATATTTCTAATTACAGAACTTTCTGTTTAGCAAAGTAACAAACAAAATTTGGAGTAGTTTTCCACACCACCCACCCCACCCCCAGTTATGAGTAACTTTCTCAAAAGGCTCCTATTGACCATAGAAATAATCAGATCTGGTTACACAAATGTAAATCCCTGTAAGTTCAAAAAGAGCATAAATAAAAGCACTGACCATATTCTAGCAATACAGTCGCTCTTTCTCTATAGAATTCTAAATGAACTTCAAATCCAATGTCTTTTTCTGACATTCCTTGATATATTACTTTGTTCAACATTCGTCTTTCAAACTGTCTAAACTTTCCTAATTTTATAATTTGGTGGTTTCAAAGTTTTAAAAAAGAACCCACAGTGATAACATACAGACCATTTTGGTTAGCAATATTTCTGTACAAGTTTAAGTAGAATGATTAAAAAAACTTATTAGACCAACTCATTCAAATCCTAAGATTAG
This sequence comes from Moschus berezovskii, assembly GCF_049115385.1. NCBI lineage: Eukaryota > Metazoa > Chordata > Mammalia > Artiodactyla > Moschidae > Moschus > Moschus berezovskii. The sequence continues at coordinate 36,101,613 of NC_142467.1, read as the reverse complement.
TGAGTCTGCAAAAATAAATTCTACTTTACAACACTTATCATGAAAACTTGGCTCATTTAAGCCTTAAAAAACTTCATGGTTCCCTTTCAGAACTCTGCCTGAAATTACCACTTGGACAATCATTTCTTCAGATTTTGATGTTGCCTTTTAAAATTTTGTATATTATCATGGAGAAGTACAGAGATTATATATTTCAAAAACAACCACAACCCTTTTTCTCATTTTACATGCTCTTCCAGAACTTTGCAGCTCTCCATTAAGAAGAGGAACCCATTTTCCCCGTCCTTGAATTGGGCTAGGCTACCAATACAAGGTTATGGTTTTTCCAGTGGTCATGTATGAATATGAGAGTTGGACGGTGAAGAAAGCTGAGCACCAAAGAATTGATGCTTTTGAACTGTGGTGCTGGAGAAGACTCTTGAGAGTCCCTTGTACTGCAAGGAGATCCAGCCAGTCCATTCGAAAGGAGATCAGTCCTGGGTGTTCATTGGAAGGACTGAGGCTAAAGCTGAAACTCCAATACTTTGGCCACCTCATGTGAAGAGTTGACTCACTAGAAAAGACTCTGATGCTGGGAGGGATTGGGGGCGGGAGGAGATGGGGACGACAGAGAGTGAGACGGCTGGATGGCATCACTGACTTGGTGGACATGAGTTTGAGTGAACTCCGGGAGTTGGTGATGGACAGGGAGGCCTGGTGTGCTGTGATTCATGGGGTTGCAAAGAGTCGGACACAATTGAGTGACTGAACTGAACTGAACCAATACAAAGGGGCTTCCCTGGTGACTCAGAAGGTAAAGAATTCACCTGCAGTGCAGGAGATTGGGGTTCTATCCCTGGGTTGGGGAGATCTCCTGGAGAAGGGCATGGCAACCCACTCCAGTATTCTTGCCTAGAGAATCCCATGGGCAGAAGAGCCTGGTGGGTTATAGTCCATGGGTTGCACAGAGTCGGACTCAACTAAGCACATGCATGCACATAGACCCCACTGCAAAACAGCAGAAGGAATGTAGTTCAGTTCAGTTCAGTCGCTCAGTCGTGTCCGACTCTCCACGACCCCATGAATCACAGCACGCCAGGCCTCCCTGTCCATCACCAACTCCCGGAGTTCACTCAAACTCATGTCCACCAAGTCAGTGATGCTATCCAGCCATCTCATTCTCTGTCATCCCCGTCTCCTCCCGCCCCCAATCCCTCCCAGCATCAGACTCTTTTCCAGTGAGTCAACTCAGTTGAGACAAGACAGTATAGCTTCTCCCTGCTGTCTCTGTTTCTCTCTAAGTCATCACCCTTGGAACCCAGCTTCTGTGCTGTGACAAAGCCCAGTAGCCACAAGAAAAGGTCACATGTAAGCATTCTGACCACAGCCAAACATGATGTCCCACACGGCTTTAAGGCCACAAATGTGAGTGAGTGAGTGACCCTGCAGAGGACTCCATCTACCAACCTCCAACTCACTCGAGCCAAGACTAGCTGAGTATAGATTTGTTAGTAAGCAAATGACAACATTACTTTACGTACTTAGCTTCAAGAATTTTTCAAGTATCCATAGATAAGAAACAGGAGTAACACATGAATACTGATACAGGTTAACTTTTCAGATTAGCTAGTCATTTTGTAGTAGACATAAAAATCATGAGGGATTACAACATGGAGAGAATAAGGAAGAACAGAGATATTGAATCTAAGGCAAGATTTTTATGCTTATGTTTGGGTAGGCTAAAACTGTAAAACTTTCAGAAGAAAACACAGACAGAAAGTTTCTTGACATTGAATTTAGCAATAATTTCTGGGATATGAAACCAAAAGTGCAAGCAACAAAATAAAAAAATTAAAAGTTGGGCTGAATCAAAATGAAAAACTATTGTGCATCAAAGCACACTACCAAGACAGTGAAAAGGTAATCCATGGAAGGGAAGAAAAAATGTGCAAATCATATATATGACAAGGGGTTAATTTCCAGAATATATAGGAAACACCTACAACTCAACAATAGCAACAAGAAAAATCTGATATAAAAAAATGGACAAATGACCTGAATAGACATTTCTCCAAAGAAAATACATAAATGGTCAATCACACATAAAAAGGCAAAACATCCCTGTGAAATGGATGTTATTACTTTTACAGAGAAGAGAGAATGGATGTTAAGATAAGTTAAAAATGTTCCCAAGGTCACACAGCTAAAGCTAACCTAAATCCAAAAAGTTCTTAAGCACTACTAGTATCTCAGTAGCATACTCTACTAAGAACAGTTTCTTGAAGTCCGAGATTATGATGTACTTTGTTTCTGTATATTCAGACTTAGGTCTTGGAAGACACCTAATAAACATCAGTTGAATTTTAAAAACAAAGAAAAAGAATATGAAAAGATGTTTAACATCACTAATCATTAGGGAAATGCAAGTCAAGACCACAAAAACACCACTTCATATCAATTAAGATGGCTCTTACCAAAAACAAACAACAAAAAAACAAAAAAGAAAGAAGAAAAAGACCAAAAAAAGAAACTATCAAGTGTGGCAAGGATGTGGAGAAATTAGAACTATCGTGTACTACTGGTGGGAGTGTAAAATAGTGCAACCATTATACAAAACAGTATGATGTTTTCCTCAAAAATTAAAAATAGACTTACCATATGATCCAGCAGTCCCACTTCAGCATACACAAAAGACTTGAAATCAGAGTCTCAAAAAATATATCTACAGCAATCTTCATAGTAGCACTATTCACAAAAGTCAAAAGATGGAAACAACCCAAATGTCTACTGATGTATAAACAGATAAACAAATATGGTACATACATACAATGGAATACTATTTACTTTTAAAAAGGAAAGAAATTCTGACACATGCTACAACATGAATGATCTTTGAAGACATTATGCTAAATGAAATAAACCAGTCACAAAGAGACAAATACTGCATGATTCAATTTACCTGAAATACTTAGTCAAATTTAGAGGCAAAAAGTAGTATGGTGGTTGCCAAGAAGTGGGGAAGAAGATTCAGGCAGTTAGGTGGTGATAGTTGCACAGCAGTATGAATGTACTTAATGCCACTGAACTGTGCACTTAAAATGGTTAAAATAGTAAATTTTATTTAATGTATATATTCAGTTCAGCTCAGTTCAGTCGCTCAGTCGTGTCCGACTCTCCGCAACCCCATGAATCACAGCACGCCAGGCCTCCCTGTCCATCACCAACTCCCGGAGTATATATTACTACAATTTTAAAAGCTGGGCAAAGAATTTGAATATTTTCTAAAAGAACATGTTAAATGACCAATAAGCTCAGGAAAAGGTGCTCTATATCATTAATTATTGTATTGTTATTATACCACTAGGCAAATGCAAACCAAAATTATTAAATACCAATCCCATACCCACTAGGATGGCAGTCATCAAAAAAACAGATAATAACAGGTGTTGATGAGAATGTGGAAAAATGGAAACCCTTATACATTGCTGGTAGGAATGTACAGTGATGCATCTACTTCAGAAAACAGTCTGGCAGTTACTCAGAATGTTAATATAGAGCTACCACGTGCGTGAATGTGTGTGCTCAGTCGCTTCAGGCAGGTCTGACTGTTTGCGACCCAATGGACTGTGTTTCACCAGGCTCCTCTGTCCATGGGATTCTCCAGGCAAGAATACTGGAGTGGGTTGCCATGCCCTCCTCCTGGGGATCTTCCCGACCCAGGGCTCAAACCTGCATCTCTTATATCTCCTGCATTGGCAGGCATGTTCTTTACCCACTAGCACTTCCTGGGAAGTCCACTTATGTCTATATGATTCATTAAATTCCTCTTAGTTATTATCTCAAACTGGAGGTAGGAAAAAGGAAGCAGATGTGCCTTGTGTGTGGGCATTGTTATGCAGAATATTGTTATGATGGCCTCTTCTTGGAAGAAAGGGGAGTTAGTCATACTGGCTCTATCACTTCTCAATCTTTTAGCTAAGATCAAGCATAATCATACCGGCTATGAAAACCCCTTCTGTTTGAAATGTACAATGAATGAATCAGAGATAAGTCTGTATGAAACATCTTTTCTTTCAATATACAATGAATCAAGAATAAATGTGACTGTGTAAGTGTAATGTCTGATTAGAAAGATGTTTTGAGTTCTCAAATATTAACAAATTACGTTACCTAACATGCTATGAATTTTTCGAGCCTTGTAGGAGAGAAAGGAATCAAAACAGGCTGCTTCTGATGGACTGTGGGGTGGGAGAAGCTAGAAGAACTCAGACTCTGCGTTCCACAGAGGACATTTCATTTGTATCAATACTCACAAGATGTCTGTATTCATTCAGTTCAGTTCAATCGCTCAGTCGTGTCTGACTCTCCACGACCCCATGAATCTCAGCACGCCAGGCCTCCCTGTCCATCACCAACTCCCGGAGTTCACTCAAACTCATGTCCACAGAGTCGGTGATGCCATCCAGCCATCTCATTCTCTGTCATCCCCTTCTCCTCCCGCCCGCAACCTTTCCCAGCATCAGACTATTTTCCAGTGAGTCAACTCGTCGCATGAGGTGGCCAAAGTATTGCAGTTTCAGCTTTAGCATCAGTCCTTCCAATGAATACCCAGGATTGATCTCCTTTAGAATGGACTGGTTGGATCTCCTTGCAGTCCAAGGGACTCTCAAGAGTCTTCTCCAACACCACAGTTCAAAAGGATCAATTCTTCAGTGATCAGCTTTCTTCACAGTCCAACTCTCACCCTGTTTTAAAAAACTGAAAATTTGGAACAACAACAATTATTAATTCACAGCCCAAGAAAGGTTCTTAACATCATTCCTTACCAGCAGTTTCATAAAAGGTTCTTTCTTTTTCAAGTCCTTATTGTTAAGGGGTATGTATGGTAGGGAGTATTTAAGTAAGCTAGCCCTTAATTTCTCAAGCTGGTTCAAAAGTTATTGTGAAATGACCACCTAAAAATTAACAGTAGTGAACTCTAAGACAGACAGTTTAGTTGAATAAAGAAAAGTTTATAATCAAGCAATGAAATTCTGAGCTTAGAGTTCAACTGTGGATAAAATACCATTATTCAGTTCATGAACCAAAAATCATCCCTATAAACACATGCCATCAAGAAAGCATTTCTGGAGAAATAATTCCAGAAGGGAACGTGGAACATTCAATGGGGAAAAATAGGAGGATGAGGAGTCCTGCCAAGTGACCCTAAATAAAATTATTTAACCCCTTTGGTCTTACGGCTCTCCCCAAGAAAATATGAATCTCAATCTGTTATGGATTGAATTGTACCTCCCTCAATTTCATCTGTGACTATATTTGGAAATTGAACCTTTAAAGAGATTTGTGCTCAGTTGCTCAGTAGACCCCATGAACTGCAGTCCACCAGACTTTTCTGTCCATGGAATTTTCCAGGCAAGAACACAGCAGTGGGTTGCCATCTCCTACTTGAAGTTAAATGAAGACATTAAAGGTGTGTCCCTAAAAAATTAATATGACTGTTGTCCTTAGAAGAAGAGAAAGAGACACCAGGAAGATGCGAGCACAAGTCCACACGAGGACACAGCGAGGAGGTGGCCACGTGCAAGCCAAAGCAAGGCCTTAGGAAAACCGGAACCTGCTTTCATGTGGATCTTGGACTTCAGCTTCCAGAACTGTAAGAAAGTGAATTTCTGTTGTTCAAAGCAGCCAGTCTGTCGTATTACTATTTTGTAATGGTGGCTCTAGCAAACTAACACACAATCTCTGCCCAAAAATCTGGCAAGGACTTTAGGGAGCTTGAGAATATAAACATGATAACCCTGTGTCCATAGAATTCTCTAGGCCAAACAAAAAAAAATTCTCTAGGCCAAAATACCAGAGTGGGTAACCTTTTTCTTCTCCAGCAGATCTTCCCAAGCCAGGAATCGAACTGGGCAGGCTGATTCTTTACCAGCTGAACTAAAGGGAAACTCAAGAATACTGGAGTGGGGAGCCTATTCCTTCTCCAGAGGATCTTCCTGACCTAGGAATTGAACTGGGGTCTCCTGCATTTCAGGCTGATTCTTTACCTGCTGAGCTACTAGGGAAGCCCCTTGTAAACTACAGAGTTTGCTAAAAATTTCTTCCTTGGAAGAAAAGTTATGACCAACCTAGACAGCATATTAAAAAGCAGAGACATTATCTTGCCAACGAAGGTCCGTCTAGTCAAGGCTATGGTTTTTCCAGTAGCCATATATGGATGTGAGAGCTGGACTATAAAGAAAGCTGAGTGCTGAAGAATTGATGCATTTGAACCGTGGTGTTTCGAGAAGACTCTTGAGAGTCCCTTGGACTACAAGAAGATTAACCAGTCCATCCTAAAGGAAATCAGTCTTGAATATTCATCAGAAGTACTGATGTTGAAGCTGAAATTCCAATAGTTTGGCCACCTGATGCGAAGAACTGACTCATCTGAAAAGACCCTGATGCTGGGAAAGATTGAAGGCAGGAGAAGAAGGGGATGACTGAGGATGAGATGATTGGATGGCATCACCAACTCAATGAACATGAGTTTGAGTAAGCTCTGGGAATTGGTGATGGACAGGGAGGCCTGGCACACTGCAGTCCATGGGGTTGCAAAGAGTTGGACATGACTGAGCGACTGAGCTGAACTGAACTACTATCTCTTGATGGGAATCACCATACACTTTTATATGTAAGGGAGAGTCCACTTATGGAAAATGCTTCACGGAAGACAGACTAAAGGAAAACGGATAATATTGGTTTATGTCTGTTAGTTGATTTGTGTTAAGCCAACCACTCCCAGTTTATGAGGTCGTATATCTGGCATACTAGGAGATGAATTGCCACTTTAAAGTGAAAACAACTGGAAGACTATTTTATTATTGTAAATAAAAAAGAGCAAAGACCTTGCTAGTTTAAATATACTTAGTCATTGACGTCAGCGGTACTGTGGGTTGTAATTTATTTATCTCACGGAAGGTTACTTATTTCTCCAAATAATAATATCTAACATTTATTGAGCTCTTACATATGCTATTTCTGAGTATCATTTCTATTAATTAAACCTCAGATGTAGTACTGTTACTGTTTTTCCAATTAAAATATGAAAGTACTGAAGTTGGGAGATGGGGAAAAATGAGACTTAGACGACAGTCTGTCACTTGATGTCTCAAGCAAACCACTCCTTTTAGTTATTAAAAGTTCTTTTAAAGGCCAAGATTGACAGGAAATGTGTTACAGAAAAATTTTTATCAAGGCTGTTTGGCAGTATTAGTTATCACAACCATGTATTTCCATGCTCACGAACATTCATGGTTGTTTGATGTAAATATATGTATATTTCCATTAAAAATAGAAACTTCCATAATGTGCTAAAGCTTTTATTCTATTTGAGTTCAATCTATGTATGGCTGACTTCCAACAAAAGCTCGATATTTAAAGCTTGAGCAAATAGATGCCTTGTTCTATCATATTTTAACTATACATGGGTACATAAAATGCATGTTTTTATTTATCACTCTTACTTCAACACTGATATAAAGTTCCTAAAACTGACAAGTCAGAATATTTTAAATCAAGAGGAATGTTTTGGATATTTTGAAACTGGAAATGCTGAATATAAAATAGCTATAAGAAACAAACATTTATCAAGCACGTAGTAATATTTCTTAACATCTGTTTAGAAAATTTTAGGCACGCTAAACACAGAATTTCTGCCCCTTTGTGTGGTTTGCTTCCATTGTAGTCTGTGAGTATTTGACTAGAAGCTTCCATAACAATACAGCTGACTAAATGCAAATTGACTAGTGTCATATGAGGACTTAGATTGTTCCAGTAGTCAGATCCTTCTTTTTCTTTGCTGGCTCTTTCCTGTTACTGTACAAACATGTGCAAGTTTAGTTCATCTTTGAAAAATAAAATCTCTCTCTCAACTCCACATCCACTCCCTCTCCAGGGCCTTTATCCTTGTTCAAATTCCTTGTAAGAGTGGGTTACACATTCACTGATTTCGTTTCCTCTCTTGGTTGTTCAGTATAGCATCAGACACTGGTGTTCACTCTCTTCTTGAAACACTTTCTCTTGTATCCTACAACAAGTCCTTTCCTTCAAGATCCCTTCACAGACTCCTGTGCCCTAGACTCCCTCCTCAAGCTTCTCTTTCAATCTCCAATGGTCCCTAACTACTCTATCCGTGAGTCAATCACCACCACAGTCCGCCCCCCCCCCCATATTCTAATGAGTCTCAAAGTTATCTGTGGCACCAGTGTTCCTCTGGATGCCTTTGGACATCTCCATCCAGAATTTCCTCAGGCAACACTACCTCAATGCCTTCCCCCACAAACTTGGTCTCTTTTCCTGTATTTTCTGATCTTAGCACGTAAATAGACTTCTCCATTCAACTTTTGCCTGAACCAGAAATGTGAACATTATTCTTGACTCCTTCACCCTGATCCCCTAACCAATCAAATCTAATCAATCACCACAATCCATCAACTGGACCTTCTAAGGTCCCTTGAATCCATCTCCTTTTCTTTCCCAATCTCACTCCCTCAGTTGAGTCTTCTGATTTTTTCCTAGGTTAAGGCCATGGCCCCTAACTGTTCTTCCTAACTCTACTCTTGGTTCCCTCTTTCCAGTTTTCACACTGATGCCAAATAGTGATTCTAAAGCACAAATCCAAGATGGTATTCTCTTTAAATTCCGTGGTTGGTTCCTAGAAGCCTATAAAGTCCAAAATCCCAATAATAGTATACATGACTACCTGGTCCTTTAGGATAAGCAACTGCTTCATTCCCCATCTCATTGCTAGACACCCCCCAGACATCCTCCATGCTTTAGCCGGATGAATCTATATTTCATTTACAGAAATCTTAGTCTCTTTCCTCTGTGCCTTTGCACATACTGTTGCTTTTGTCTGCAAGGTCCTTTGCACAAACCTCTTAACTTGACTAAATCAAAACTCAGATCAAAAGTTAAAGAGTTAAAAGGCTAAAGAAATGAGGAAAGTGGGTGACTCCAAGCAATTAAGGCCAATCTAGAGAACAAAAGTTGTGACCTATGAGGTTCCCCTATTCTAATACAATGCAAAGGAATAATAAACCTAGATTAGAAAATTTCTCCAAAGAAAACATACAGATGGCCAAAGGGCATATGAAAAGATTTTCTAATTATAATGAAAATCAAAACTACAATAAGGTATCACCTCACTCTTGTCAGAATGGCCATCATCAAAAAATCTACAAACTACAAATGCTGGAGAAGGTGTGGAGAAAAGGGAACACTCTTGAACTACTGGAGGGAATGTAAATTGATATGGACACTATGGAGATATGTATCTATGAAGCCAGGATGGACAGTCCTTAAAAAAACTAAAAATAGAACAACCCCACTACTGGGCATATACCCTGAGAAAAAAATAATGTAGAAAAACACATGTACCCCGAAGTTCATTGCAGCACTATTTACAACAACCAGGATATGGACACAATCTAAATGTCCATCGACAGATGAATGAATAAAGAAAATGTGGTACATACACGGGATAGTACATACATACAATGGAATATTCCGTTCCGTTCCGTCGCTCAGTCGTGTCCGACTCTTTGCGACCCCGTGGACTGTAGCCTACCAGGCTTCTCCGTCCATGGGATTCTCCAGGCAAGAATACTGGAGTGGGTTACCGTTTCCTTCTCCAGGGGATCTTCCCGACCCAGGGATCGAACCTGGGTCTCCTGCATTGGAGGCAGATGCTTTAACCTCTGAGCCACCAGGGATAAAGAATAAAACTGGGTCATCTACAGAGATGTGGATGGACCTAGAACCTGTCATACAGAGTGGAATAAGTCAGAAAAACAAATATTGTATATTAACACATAAATGTGGAATCTAAAAAAATGGTACAGATAAACATTTGGAGGGCAGGAACAGAAATGCAGACGTAGAGAAACGACATGTGGACAGAGGGTGAGGAGGAAGGGGAGGGTAGGATGAACTGGGAAAGTAGGGTTAACATATATACACTATCATGTGTAAAACAGGGATTTCCAAGGTGGCTCGGTGGTAAAGAATCCATCTACCAATGCAGGAGACTTGGGTTTGATTCCTGGGTTGGGAAGATTCCCTGGAGGAGGAAATGGCAACCCACTCCAGTATTCTTGCCTGGAAAATCTTATGGACAGAGGAGCCTGGTGGGTCACAGTCCATGGGGTCACAAAGAGTCAGACACGACTGAGCGCACACACACACATGTGTAAAACAGACAGCTAGGGAACTTGCTATATAGTAAAAGGAACTCAGCTCAGTGCTCAGCTCCATGCTCTGTAAGTGGTGGGATGGTGGTGGGGTGGGAGGGAGGTCCAAGAGAAAGGGGATATATGTATATATATAGCTGTTTCAGTTCTTTGTATAGCAGAGACTAATGCAACATTGTAAAGCAATTATACTCCAATAAAAAAAGAAAGTGTTCATTTCCCAAATCTCAACTCTGTCAAAGTTTTTTGTAGAGGGGTGTGCGCGTGTGCATGTACATGCTTTGTAAGGAAGGTTAGCAGCATAGACAGAGATCTGAATAAGGAAGGGAACTTATTATCCATCCCCAATACCTCCTTCTCCTACCAAAGCAGCAGACCCCAGAGACACCTTCAAAAAAGAAATAGATGGCCCCTGGAGAATTACCCAGCTGATCCTTCCAACCACTATCTTCACAGAGAACAACAATCAACACATCCTACTGCCCAAAATCGTTAATATTTTTAATCTGAGACTACAAAACACAATGGTCTGGCATCTAGAAAGTCCTCAATAAATATGCGTTGAATGCTGAACAAACAGAAAGTAAAAGGACAACATGGGCAAAATGTTAATGAGTATTGCAGTTAAGGAGTCAGTTTACAATGTTACAGCTTTTTTTCAACACTGGAAAATCAAAATTCAAGTTTTTTTTAAGTATATTTGTTTGTGTGTGTGTGTGTGCGTGCACACACGCACACACAGTCAGTAGCTCAATCAAGTGAGACTTTTTGTGACCTTATGGACTGTAGCCCGCCAGACTCCTCTGTCCATGGAATTTTCCTGGCAAGAATACTGGAGTAGGTTGCCAAACACTGGGGTGGGTTGCCATTTCCTACTCCCAGGGATCTTTCTGACCCAGGGATTGAACCTGCATCTCTTGGGTCTCCCGTATTGGCAGGCAGATTCTTCACCACTGCACCACCTGGAAAGCCCTGTTAAGTATATTTAGAAAACAGTAAAACAGTTAAGCATATTTAGCAACTAGGAGATATACAAGATCACGGAGAAGGCAATGGCAAGCCACTCCAGTACTCTTGCCTGGAAAATCCCATGGATGGAGGAGCCTGGTAGGCTGCAGTCCATGGGGTCGCTACGAGTCAGACATGACTGAGCAACTTCACTCTCACTTTTCACTTTCACACATTGGAGAAGGAAATGGCAACCCACTCCAGTGTTCTTGCCTGGAGAATCCCAGGGACGGGGGAGCCTGGTGGGCTGCCGTCTATGGGGTCACACAGAGTTGGACACGACTGAAGTGACTTAGCAGCAGCAGCAGCAGATATACAAGATATTCCTCATTTCTCAAGATAATATCACAGTTGTTAGAGGACTAAATAAGGTCATGTGTGTTTAAGTTTAGCACATTGGAAATACGTAACAAATAGAAACTCTTGATTACTGGCTGATCTTTGCTTTGTGCCCTGTATTCAACAAAGTCTACGGCCATTAGACTAAATGCAAGCAAGTGGGAGATCTCCATCAAATGTCTCCGGGTACCTTTATATAACCAAGCAGTGGTTACTTGACAAAGTTTATTTTTCCAGTGAATATCTCAATTAATTGGAAAGGGTGACTTTATCTGAGGTAGCTAGAATCTCTGAAGGGCAAGATATAACTGAAATTACCAGTCCGTTTTATTTTATATATATATATAATTATATATAAAATTTTATATATTGTATAATTTTATATGATGTATAATAAATATATAATTTTATTTATATAATATATATTATGTAAAATTTTTATATATAATTATATATATATAAATTTAACTGGGCATCCTGTATTTTATTTTGTTTTTATTGGCATATAATCACTTCACAATGTTGTGGGAGTTTCTGCACTACTACAAAGTGAATCGCTTCCCAGGTGGCACTAGTGGTAAAGATCCTGCCTGTCAATGCAGGAGACATAAGAGACTCGGGTTCAATTCCTAGGTCGCAAGGATCCCTTGGAAGAGGGCATGGCAACTCACTCCAGTATTCTCGCCTGGAGAATCCCATGGGCAGAGGAGCCTGGAGGGCTCCAGTCCATAGGGTCTCAGAGTCAGATATGACTGAGCACACACACACACAAAGTGAACCAGCTATATGTATATGTATATCCCCTCTCCTTTGAACCTCCCTCTGACTCCCCCCTCCATCCCACCCCTCCTGGTCACCACAGGGTACCAAGTTGAGCTTCCTGAGCTATATGGCAGGTTTCCACTCTATTTTATAAATGATAGTTAATCTGATTTCTATGTATCCTTTTCCCTGCCTTCCCATCACCACCCAAACTATACACAATTTCTCAGCTCCAAACTATCCCAGAGATCAACGAAAACTGCATGAAGCCACGATCTAGCAAGTTCTCTTCTAAGACAGAGCAGATGCACCAGAGAACAGTTGGATACCTGGAGGGGGCTGTAATAAGTAGTTTCTGGAAGGATCAGGAAGTAGAGGGGAAGACAATTCAGCTGTGATTCTTTTGATCCTCAGTTTTTTGGCCCTCATCACCGTTGGACAAGCCTACATTCCGAAGTTCTGGATATTTGTTGGAGAGCCTCAACAGAAGGAGAGGTGCAAAGATTCCTCCGGTCTCCAGGATAGAAACAGAACCAAAGAGAAAGTTCCCACCGCTAGGGCAGCATTTGACAAGCCATCAATGTTTACCTGCTCGTTATAATTTTTTGCTGCTCAAGGCACTTCAATAGTCTGCAATGTAGAGAATATGATTAAATCCTCCTCTTACTGTATTGGATTCTTGCCCAGCCTTAAGGCCATTATTCTGAGCTTTGGTTCTTGCTGCACTTAACTGTTGATGAAGAAGAAAGTATGAAACTGACAGCTGAATATATCACTTAGCCTAGAAAATAGCCTGGAAGTCAGTCCTTTGAAAGATTCCTGATAGACTCATCACTCAACCTACAAGTCTTTAAAAATGAAATCACAGTTAACAAAAGGCTCATTTTTTTTTCTTTTACAGTAGTATATAACTGTCTTACACTTGCACATTTTGCTAATTAGGACTTTTAAGTTATTCAAATGACAGTCTGTATTCTAATATTATGGAATAAAAATGACGGTGGAAGTGAGAGGTTAGGAGAAAAGGTAAAAAATGTTCATTTGATTTCTATTTAATCAATGCTTCTTCAGTACTACTGAAACAGTTTTTTTCCATACAGGGAATTTCAGGTTTTAAAAAAAAGTAATAATAAGATAATAATGTAAGAGAAACATTTTTATTACATAAACAGTGATATATTACCTAAGGCTGCTGTGAAAATTTTAAGTATAAAAGGCATAGAAATTAATACATGCACTTTAGATACTTTTATTAGTGTTAAGTAAACAATTCTACTGGAGAAAGAAATGGCAACCCACTCCAGTATTCTTGCCAAGAGAATCCCATAGACAGAGGAGCCTGATGGGCTACAGTTCACGGGTTTGCAAAGAGTCAGACATGACTTAGCGACTAAACAACAACAATAACAAATAATTCTAACACTCCGAGACTAAGTCTAAAATAGATAAAACAGGATTAAATATATCTTTAAGCAAAACATTTCAAAAGAAATGTTACCAATAAAGGATACTACTTATCAAGTACTCACTGTGCTCTGGTCATAACGCCTACCTCTTTACGCACTTTGGAATATTCAACCCTCCCGATAACACTATGAATAAAATGCATTTCGTTCCTATTTTTTTAAGAAACGACAATGGAAACTCAATGTGATTAGAAAGTTGCTAAAAGTCTAAAATCTAGTTTGTAATCTGTGACTTCAAAACAAATCGGTTTATATTATTCACAAAACTACAGGTTCTACAAGCACAGGAACTAGTATATCCCATCCTCCACTGGCATACCATACGTTTGCAATAAATGGTGAAAGAGTGCATGTGTATATACCTATATTCCTAATTTGGTTCCTAATTGGTTCCTTTGTTACTAAAGGAGAAATATGTACATTTGTAAACTCACTCATTACTGTAAAAAGAATTTTTAAAATATTTTAAATTGCCCTTTTACACTCATTTCTTGAGTTTATTTTCAAGGAGGACCAAGGACCCTTCCTTGGTCGGACCTTTCACAAACCGACCCAGCGATGCTTTAACGATAATATTTTTGAGGCATTAACTTTTTCTCCCTGATTTTCCCTACCCTTTTCTCCTCACGACTCTGCCCTCGTTTCAAGGCTTGGTTCTGCGTCATTTGCCTGTCATTTGCCTCGGGGAAGCACCTGGCAGGGCAAACAACAGAGATGTCCTTTCAGATTCTCAGTTTTTCAAAACCCAGGGAGTCTCTAACCAGGAAGAGGCCATGAAAACAGAGACATCAAAGTACATACAGTCCGTGAGAAATGATAACCAACTCCTCCTTCTCCAATCCTCAACCCCTTTTTAATGCAGACCCTTTGCATTTGTGATAATAGGGAAAAAAGGAGGGAAGATGTCCAGGAACGCTTCAAACTAATTATTTTCCCACTTACCCGGCAGAGGCTCACAAGCAGAGATTAAGTTCATGGACAGTAAATAAAAAGAACAATATCGCTTCACACACGGGGTCTGTGGACTCAGATTTTTAATCACTGCAATCATTCTGGTCTACTCATTCCTCTCAAGGGTCAACCACATACCTTTCGTTTTAAGCCACTAAGGAACTACCAACTTTTCTAATTTGTTCACAACTCAAATTCAGGGAATTGGAGGAAGACCAAGAATCTACGTAGCCCAACTCCACTCTTCGATTAAATTTTACAAAAAGCAAAATAAGGCAAGGAACCAGTAATTTCCAAAGCGCACATGCGGAAACTTCTAGAAACTTCATAAACCACACCACAGAAAACCCACCACCTCTCCATCTGTAACGAAAAATAGGGGTTTCACTTTTTTGTTAGAACTAGCCACTGTGTTTTTAGAAAGACAGCAGAACCACTCTACTAAACGGAACAGAATGAAAACTCCCAGTACATTCTGGAACGATATTCTGGCCAATCCTTCTGCCAGCAGAGGCCTCACCCGGGCCTGGGTTAGTGAACGCAGCGGTTAACTCCTCCTCTTCACCGAAGACACTTGGGGAAATCCTCCAATGAGAGACGCTTAGAGGCAGGGGCGTGGTCTCAAGGGGCGGAGAATTTGACTGCGGGAATAATGAAAAGCGGGTGCTGATTGGCCGGACATCTTCCCTCTACTGACCAGCTCTCTTTGGACAGCGGGAGCCATCCATCAAAAGACTTAGACCAATTAGCGGGGAAATGCTTCCCACTTCCCCCTCCCATCGCAGGGAGAAAGCCCCGCCCTCCAATATATTACTCGGAAGGCCAGGCGTGGCCCCTTCGGCTCCGAACTGACCCGGAGAAGGGCAGTGTCGTCTCGGCGGCGCTGCAGAAACCTCCACCCAGGACGGCTCCCCCTCCCCGGGCCTGTCCCCTCTTGCCCGAGAGTCCTCTCTCCTCGTAGGCCTCTCGGATCTAATATCGTGGGGTGAGGGGAGAGCAGGCCCGGGGAGGGTGGTTACCGCTGAGGAGCTGCAGTCGCGATCAAGGTGAGCTGGGATTGCGGGGTTGACTGCCGGGTGCAGGTACGGAGCAGGGTTGGGGGCGCGGGGTCGCGGTAAGGGGCCGGGGTGGAGGGTTCGTCTCGCGCCCTTTTCCTCGGTTAACTCTAGACCGAGCAACAAGTTCAGGCTAGTCCGAGCCTGGAGGGGCGGGGCCAGATCAGACCTCCCTAGGAGTCTTAATGTCAAGTTGGCTTGGTCCCAGGCACCAGCCCGGGGGCGAAAGAGTTGGATCCATAAAGATTGTGATTCCACGTCTGCCCACCTCTTCAGTCGCTCAACCCTGAAGATGCTCTGCTTCCTGCCTTTGGGTTGTTGCGGGGAGGGACTGTCCATGTATCCTGTGCCTGGGACATAGTAGGCGTTCTGTATTGCCCTAAATTAAAGAAACTCTTAGGTTCCTCTTGCAGGATGGATTAGGCTCCTGTCCCCACTGCGTGTGGTCTTCACACCTGAGTTTCCTATCGTAACATCAATTAAAGTTAACAGTTGCTGAGCATTGAGTGCCAAGCACTATGCTGAACTCTTTAGTTGAATCATCTTGTTTAATCTTAACAGCCATTTAAAGAGGCAGATATTGCCTCGTTTTACAGACTATAAAGAAGCTCACTAATATTGACCAGGTGTTTATTAGGCATCTATTGTATATTTTCGGAGAAGGCAATGGCAAGCCACTCCAGTACTATTGCCTAGAAAATCCCATGGATGGGGGAGCCTGGTAGGCTGCAGTCTGTGGGGTCGCTAAGGGTCAGACACGACTGAGCGACTTCACTTTCACTTTTCACTTTCACACATTGGAGAAGGAAATGGCAATCCACTCCAGTGTTCTTGCCTGGAGAATCCCAGGGATGGGGGAGCCTAGTGGGCTTCCGTCTATGCGGTCACACAGTCGGACACGACTGAAGTGACGCAGCAGCAGCAGCATTGTATATTCTGTGTACCTGAAACATTGTGTACCTGTGTACATTGTATATTCTGTGTACCTGTGTACCTGAAAGTGTTAGTCACTCAATCGTGTCCGATTCTTTGCGACCCTATGGACTGTCGCCCGCCAGGCTCGAGTGTTCATGGAATTCTCCAGGCAAGAATACTGGAGTGGGTAGCCATTCCCTTCTCGACAGGATCTTCCCAACCCAGGGATCGAACTCGTTTCTCCTGCATAGCAAGCAGATTCTTTACCTTTATTTCACATAAGTCTATGAAATGGGTAATAACCTATTAACAGATTAGGAACTGAGGACTAAAAAAATTTGACCAACTTGAATAGTTCACATTGTTACTAAACGGCAGAATACATGTTACCGTCTAATTTCAAAGTTCGGGCATGAAGATTAGCATTTTTTTTAAGGCCCTCTGCTGCTGCTGCTAAGTTGCTTCAGTCGTGTCCGACTCTGTGCGACCCCATAGACGGCAGCCGACCAGGCTCCGCCGTCCCTGGGATTCTCCAGGCAAGAACACTGGAGTGGGTTGCCATTTCCTTCTCCAATGTGTGAAAGTGAAGTCGCTCAGCCGTGTCCGACTCGTAGCGACCCCATGGACTTCAGCCCACCAGGCTCCTCTGTCCATGCGATTTTCTAGGCAAGTGTACTGGAGTGGCTTGCCATTGCCTTCTCTAGGAAGTCACAATTTAGGATGGATGTAACCAACTGGCTGGGGAGGGGGAGAATAGCAAATGGCGCTTGGCAATGACTGAGATTCACTAATAGCATTGAGAGAGGGGAGGCTTGTGTTATAAGGCACCTGGCAGGACAGGAAGGGCTGTTCTTTCACTCCTTTCTGGGCTTTGTTCTATATATAGATGATAGAGGTACTGACAACAACTGACTCTCAGAAACTGCTACACCAGCTGAATGCCCTGTTGGAACAGGAGTTGAGATGTCAGCCAAAGGTCTGCGGCTTGAGACTAATTGAATCTGCACATGATAATGGCCTTAGAATGACTGCAAGACTGAGGGACTTCGAAGTAAAAGATCTTCTTAGTCTAACTCAGTTCTTTGGCTTTGACACGGAGACATTTTCTCTAGCTGTGAATTTACTGGACAGATTCCTGTCTAAAATGAAGGTACGTTTAAAGCTGCATTACCCTGAGTATTTCGTGATTTTGCTCAATGTGTTTTGGAGATAGTATTGCCAGGTTTCAGCTGGTATTCATAACTTGACTATTTTTTTTGTTTTCAGCAAGTAACCAAAACGTTGTAGTAATTCTGTGTACTATAGCATTGATGAATATTCTTCCTTTTAATCAAGAGTAATGTATCAGCTATTAGACTTAACTTCTGACATTGAATAATAGTCTAATATCAAATCATTGCAAAGCCTCCCATAGGAGAGTTGGCTGCTGTTTTTAAAAGTCTTGTTTGATAGTTTGGGTATTTTCGTTTATTTACTGTTGTTTTTAAAGAAATGTGTTAAGGGCAGAATGCTAGATTGTGGGTTAAAAATTAGAGATTTTTTTTTTCCTTTTTGTTGATGCCATCTACCACCTGATCAGTACAGTGTATTTCTTGATCTTTGTTCATATATAATAAAGTTCCAACTGGTTTAGCCTTATATTTACCCAAGTCTTGTCTATGCTTGGCATTTCCAGCCTAAGTTTGCATATAGTAGAGAGTATCTTCTGAAGGAGCAGATACACAGTTGTTACCCCGTATTGGATAAGCAGGACATCTGTGTAGCTTTCAGAGTTTAATTATTAAAAATACATCTGACTTCTCTGTGTCCATGGTTGTTGGTAGATAATGAGATAATGTGAAAACATATCACAAGTATTACTACAAAGAAAACAGCCTGGAAAAACACCACATTCTGAAAAGAAATTTTGTGTATAAGCTGTAAGATATTTCAATCCTCATATAAGTCTTTGACCAAGTAACTTACTGCTTATCGTTCTTCAGTGATTTAAAAAACCAAAAGAACTAAGAATTGTTATGTGCTAAAGCCAAACATTACACTGAAACTTACTCCATTTACTGAAAAATTGCTTCCAAGAGGGTGCATATGGTTAACAGCCTACAGTTGAGGCATCAGCAGATCTTGCTAAGTCCTTTGCCACTGAGAAATTCACCTCACAAATACATTTTTCAAAGTGATAGGTCTGAGTTCTAGATTATACTTTATGTTTTGTTTTTTTTTTAATTGAAATAAGGTAAGAGATGGACTTATTGTCTTTTTAGGTACAGCCCAAGCACCTTGGGTGTGTTGGACTAAGCTGCTTCTATTTGGCTGTAAAATCAACAGAAGAGGAAAGGAATGTCCCATTGGCAACTGACTTGATCCGAATAAGCCAGTATAGGTTCACGGTTTCAGACTTGATGAGAATGGAGAAGATTGTATTGGAGAAGGTGTGTTGGAAAGTCAAAGCTACTACTGCCTTTCAGTTTCTACAACTCTATTATTCACTCCTTCAAGAGAACGTGCCAGATGAAAGGTATGTGAGCTTTGTTTTCAACAAAGGAAATGTAGAAACCGGAATATTGTCTGAATGTTACATAAAATCAGTATGCTGGGAGAATTTCAATCAAGTAAAATGATAGCTAAGCCCCTTGAGTTTCACTTCACTCTCCAGCAAAAGTGAGGAGACATTCAGTCAAAAGTAGCTTCTTGGAGTCTTTGAATTCTTAAGATGGTAAATTTTTTAACATTTTCCATTTATAGACTAGTTAACTTACAGAACCTAATAGGCAAGCATCTAACACGAATTTATGGAAAAAGAAAATTTCAATTAAAAAAGAGATTTATTAAAATGAAAAGAAACCTTGGTAGTTGTAGAATAAATTTTTCTTTTTTGGCCCAAATTATTTAAAATTCATCTATGGTATCCTTAAGAAGTTAATGTTTTTGAAGGAAGGAAAACTTCTTTGGATAATTCATTTTTCTATAAGTGTGCATAAACTTCACTTTAAAATTGACTTCATTATTTTTCTAAAAATTTCTTTTGACTCGACGTAAAATTACCTACATAAAATTTCATTTTCTCTTTAAAGGAGGAGTAGCCTTAATTTTGAAAGACTAGAAGCCCAACTTAAGGCATGCTACTGCAGGATCATATTTTCTAAAGCAAAGGTAAATATTTTATAAACATTAAATCTGTTTATATACCTATTTTCATATTCAACATTTACTTTAAAATTTATCTCTTTTAGCCATCTGTGTTGGCATTGTCTATCATTGCATTGGAGATCCAAGCACAGAAGTATATAGAGTTAAAAGAAGGAGTAGAACATCTTCAGAAACATTCCAAGGTATGTCAAGGTCATAGCCTAAATCCTCTTCGCAGCTGTAAAAAAAAAAACTAAACCACTGGTTCCTACAGTAAGGTAAGATGTCATGTGTTTGCTTGAAACTTAAGTAACTTACCCTTAAAATTTTTTGACAAGGAAAGACATGTTAATAAGATTGTAATTATTACTATAATGAAAACTATAGGACTGTTAACATTTTTTTTTTTAATTTATATACAGATCAGTGGCAGAGATTTGACTTTCTGGCAAGAGCTTGTATCCAAGTGTTTAGCTGAATATTCATCGAACAAGTGTGCCAAACCAAACGTTCAGAAGTTGAAATGGATTGTTTCTGGGCGTACTGCACGGCAACTGAGGCATAGTTACTACAGAATAACCCACCTTCCAACAATTCCTGAAATGGTCCCTTAATTGGTAAATTTGGTTTGTAGTTATCCTCCGTGTTAGAGGAAATTTTCTAATGCTATATAATTTTCTACAATTCAAGAATATAAATCTGAATTATTTTCAAAATAAACAAAATGGAGTTGGAATAGCAAAGGGGAAAATGACTTCACTGATCTAGTCAGCTAATATTTGAGGGTATCTACTACATTCGTGGAGAAGGAAATGGCAATCCACCCCAGTCTTCTAGCCGGGAAAATCCCATGGACATAGGAGCCTGGTGGGCTACAGTCCCACTGTAATTTGGGTCAAACTCTTTGTGACCCAAATTAGTAACTAAGCACACTACATTCAAGGTATCAATACAACATCCCAAGAGTAAGGAATTATCTAAACTTTGATCTATACGTTAGCCATTTTATTAAATTATCAGCTTACAAAGCCACATCCTCCTTAATAATGTAAACTTTAAAAGTAGCACTAAAACAGTGTTTTGTTTTTTTCTAATTGCACATCATTTTGCTATATGTAGACTCAAGCTTTAGTTCATTTAAAGTTACACAAGCCTGAGTAAGGGAACAGGACCAAAATTTTGAACCATACATTGAACTAATTTGAGACTATAAGCTTATTAGGAAAATCAGTATGAACTCGGGTGTTATACTTAAAAATAAGTTAGGACAGGTGGTTTCTACACTGGGTCTTTGGAAACTGCCAGGTTGTCTCAGCACTGTAGTTGTGTATCATTGCTATAAGAGTTGAACAGTGGAAAGTATTTACAGGCATAAAAAATGTAAACCTCCTCAGGAATATGTGATAGACTTTCTTACCATCCAAGTTTAACTCATGGTGGTGATTTAACTTTCTTCCTACTCAAAACTAAATGTGGACACAGACCACATCTACATAAGACATGATTATGAATCTTAGATATTTTAACAGGGAGTAAAATTTGTGTTTGGCAGACTTCTGATAACTTGATTTTTTTGTTTGTTAAATAGGATGATTACAGCAACAAAAAACTTCTGAAGCCTTTCTCCACAATCCTGAGCTGTGGATTCCATAATATTATAATGGATTTAAGCTGTGAAGCCTCAAAACATCACAACTAGATTAGCATTGGTGTTCTCAGATTTGGGAAAACTGCCTAATTAACATTACCCTATAGTGGAATTACTCAAATTTGAATTCACTTATGAAACATACAAATCAAAGTAACAGTATAAATGTGAAATGCAAATGACAAGCCTGGAAAGGTAAACTGTGAATCTTCATTTCTGACATTGATCCAGGTTTCTATATTGGGTCAATATATTGTATTTAGCTGGTGTTTAAAAAGGGTAACCTACTTAAATTTAAACTTTAAATTATGAGGTTTACATCAAAACCACCATTTCACAAATGCACTTTTTAAGGCACAATAAGGGTCACTATTCTAGACAGCAAGAATAGTTAGCTTCTTGGCACCTATGATGCAAGTAATTATTAACCCAGAGATGTGGACCTTACTGCTACATAGAAATCACATTTAAATTTGAGGGCATTTATGTAAAACAAAACTACCAACCTGTTAATTTTGGCATGTTGTCTTTAATATTTTTCTAGAAAACAGGTGATGTTTGTATCCATGATTTTAAAAGTTTTATACAAAATTTACTGCCTCAGTCTAGTCCCATCAAGAAATTAGTTTTTACTGTACTAGTAACTCAAATTAGCATCACTCTGAAAACTTTTTAACACTCCATCAGTTTTTACTGAGGACTGTTTTTGGAAAACTTGGTTCTAACTTAGAATTTTGCTTAAAAGGAAGAGAATATACTTACATTAATTGCCCCTACTGTGTGCCAAAAGGAAGTATTAAGAAAGGTAAGTAGGCATTTTCATAATTACAAGGTTGTTGAGGTGTAGTGTTCGGAGATCTACAGGGTTAAAGTGTTGAAGAGAGTTACTCAATGCAGTGTGTAGCCTGAATCCATCCAGGATGGCTGTACCCAATTTTGACATCATTTTATGGTTATAGAGGCATTAGAAAATGCACCAAAGAACCACAGTGTATCTTATACTTTGGTAAACCATGTTTTATGGATAACTTTACAGTTTTCCCAAAATACTGATAAATTTCAATATTTTGAATACATCAGTGTTAATTTTGAGTTGCCAGAGGTAACCTAGCCAACTCCCATTATGTTTTGGTACTAAGGGATATACCTTTCAATAAAGTTACTGAAATGCATTCCTTCGCCAGGTGGTTTTCTATTTGTTTCTCTTCTAATGTAATTAACTATTTTGGCAATGTGATAATAGCACCACAATAAAAAACTGTCTTCACTCACTTTATTTAAATTTAGCACTAAAGTAAGATGCATGGTGGGCTTCCCTGGTGGCTGACTGGTGTCTCCTGTCAATGCAGGAGACATAGGTTTGATCCCTGGTCTGGGAGTATCCCCTAGAGAAGGAAATAGCAACCTGGGAAATTGTATTCTTGCCTGGGAAATCCCCATGGACAAAGGAGACTGGTGGAGTACAGTCCGTGGGGTCACAAAGAGTCAGACATGACTTAGAGAATGAACAAGAAGATGCGTGGTAAGGAAAAAATTATGATAGTATAGCTATTACCTAACTGACACTCTGCTTTCTAGCAGTTTTTCAAAGATAAACACAAGATGATGACAATTAAATATGCTTAATATGCATTAAAAACTTGTGTATGCATTGTTGGTCACTTTTATTATTTAGGTTCCATTGTATGGGCGTGCCAAGTCACTTTAGTCATGTCTGACTCTTTGTGACCCTGTGGACTATAACCCGCCAGGCTCCTTTGTCCATGAAATTTTTCAGGCAAGAACACTGGAGTCGGTTTCCATGCCTTCCTCCAAGGCATCTTCCCGACCCAGAGAGTGAATCCGTGTCATGATCTTACGTCTCCTGCATTGGCAGGTGGGTTCTTTACCACCGTCGACACATGGACTACCCCATCACTGTTATGACTGTCCTTAATCACCCTCAGATTCAGCCCATCTGTAGTTCTGTGTGACCCTCTTACCTAATTAAACAGGATTCCAGCAGGTGGCTGGTAATGACAGGCAGCCGCCAAGAATTAGTCTGGTTAGACTGCTTTTTAATTATTAATATATGATTTTGAACTGTTCATGTAACAAGCTAGAAAGTAGATACTATAAGGAATTACTGAGTAAAGAAAAACTTATAAAAGAAGGTTCCTTTTGTATTTGACTCAGGTTAGATATATTGAATAATCCCTGTTTTCGTAAGTGCTGTTTTTTAAAATAGGCACTTTAACCTTCTATGTATTTTAAATTATGTAGCATATTTTTTAAAAACTAGATATTTCTGATCCAACATTTGTGGTTAGCAGTGATAGTTTTTACTGTCAGGTACTATTGTCAGATATTTTAGGTGAATCATTTCATGTTATTCTCCAAACTGAATGAGATTCCGTTCAGTTCAGTTCAGTCGCTCAGTCGTGTCCGACTCTTTGCGACCCCATGAATCACAGCACACCAGGCCTCCCTGTTCATCACCAACTCCTGGAGTTCACTCAAACTCATGTCCATTGAGTCGGTGATGCCACCCAGCCATCTGAATGAGATTATCCCATTTACAAATAAACCAGAACAACAGAGCAGGTAAGAGGTAAGCCCAAGGTCACAACCTGTACTTGGATGCGAGATTCAAATCCAGGCAACTGTGCCTCAGGCTATGTTCCTAAACACTGTGCATTACTTCCCAAAATAAATGGACTTATGTGAAATTGTATCAAAGTTAATAGGAATAAAGGATATTAAAAAATGATAAAAGAATCAATTCACCAAGACATGAGTCTTAAATATGTATGCACCTGACATCAGGGCTTAAAAATACAAGAAGTAATAAAAACTGACAGCAGTGAAAGGTCATATGGACAAAGCTTCAGTTGCAGATTTAAAAGATTCCACTCAGTAATGTATGGTACTAGAAAATCAAGGATGTAGGAGGACTGAAAAATACCAACAACCATATGGATCTCCTTTATTTAAAATTCATCCCAAAATAGCAGAATAAGCTTTTTCTTTCAAGTGAATGTGGCATAGTCACCAAGAAAGAATATATCCTGGGTCATAAACAAACTTAAGAAATGAACTAAAATCATACAAAATGTGTTCCCTGACCATAAAGCTAGAAAACGGTTAAGAGGACAATCTCCAAACACTTGGAAGTTAAATAAGAAACATCTATGAATAATCCATGCCTGTAAGGGAAAGTCTAAAAAGAGAATGTATTTTGAACTTACTGAATGAAAATATCAAAATACATGGAATGCAGCTAAAGCAGTGCATAGTAATCATAGTATCAATCACTTTTATTAAAAAAAGGTCTCAAAACCAGTACATTTCTATTTTAAGAAACTAGAAAAAGAGCAAAATAAACCCAAAGCAAGCAGAAGGAAGAAAGTCTGAAGAAGGATGTGTTAAAAAAAAAAAAAGTGAAACTGAAACAATAGGGCTAATTAAAATTTAAAAATTGGGGTTTGAAAAAGCAATAGATAAACTTGTAGCAAGGCTGACGAGAAATTTTAGGAATGAAAAGGACACCACCACAGACTCAAAAAACATTAAAAGGAAACTACATTTTTTAATACCACAAACAACTCTGCACAGGGAATTAGATGAATCAATTCCTTGAAAGGCATGAACTATGAAAACTAAATTGTTATATAACCTGAGTAAGTTCTACTGTTTTAAGAAACTGAGTCCACTGTTTAAAATCTTACTGGCAAATCCCAAATCATTTAAGGAATACATAACAAATTCTATAAATCTCTCCCAGAAAGGAGAAGAATCACTTCCCAATTCATTTTATAAGACCAGCAATAACTTGATACCAAACCAAGATAAAGATAATACATTTTTTAATTTTATAAGCTATTGACCAATATCCAAAATGAATACCTCAACAATATCCCCTCCCAAAAAAAGCTCAACAAATGAGTCCAGATATATAAAACTGAATACAACATGACCAGATTTGATGGAAGAGATAAGCTGGTTCAAAATTAGAAAATATAACCCATCATACTAAGAGTCTAAAGGAAAAAAAAGAGGATCAACTGATACAGAAAAAAGCATTTGAGAGAATTCCAGTCCACTCATGAGAAAAATCAGCTAATAAAGAATTAATAGATGAGAATTTCCTCAATCTGATAAAGGTCATCAATGAAAGCATACAGTTAGCATTAATGCTTAATGCTAGAATGCTTTCAAAACTAATATCTAGAACAAGACAGGGATGGCCATTTCCACCACCTCTTTTTTCCCAGCAAGTGCAATGAAGCAAGAAAAGGAAACAAGACCTCCAAACTAGAGCAGACAAAAACTTTCCTGTTTGTGGTTTATGCAAATTTCCAAGGAAACAACTATCAAAGTCACAGGATAAAAAAGTTTCAAAAAGAAATAACCTATAACTCTCCAGAAAATGAACACTTAGGAATAAATGTAAGATGTAAAGGTTCTAGAGGTGGAAAACCATAAAATGTTGATGATCTAAATCAGAGGGGCTAAATGAAGAGATGCCCCTATGTTCGTGGATCAGAAGACATGCTATTCCAGTGGAAATTTCAGGACTTTTTGTTGTAGATTAGCTGATTCTAAACTTTACATGAAAAAGCAAAGAAAATTAGCACAGCCAAACCAGTTCTGAAAAAGTTGAATCATGCTACCCAATTTTAAGACTTAATTTAAAGCTACCATTGTCAAGGCAAGTGTTGTATTGGTGAAGGGAAAGACACATAGATCCATGGAATAGAACAGAGACCAAAAACAGACCCGTATAAATAGCAACTGATTTTTGTGAAAAGTGCAAAAACAATTTAATGGAGAATGAATACCCTTTTCGACAAGTGATTTTGAAACAACTGGACATCTATATGCTAAAAAATGAAACTATCTATATTTCACAGCTTCTCCAAAAAAAAATAGGTCACAGCTCTAAATGTAAAAGATAAAAATATAAAACTTTTAGAAGAAAATATTGAGAAGAAAATCCTCGTAACCTGGGATTTCAAAATTCTTAAGACATGACACCGGAAGCATGATGAATTAGACTACATCAAAACAGAGCATTCAGGCTTCAAAAGGCACTGTTGAGAAAGTGAAAATCATACAAAAAGAAAATATATGCAAATCATGTATGATAAAGGACTTGTCTCCAGAATATATATAAGAACTCTTACACTTCAATATTAAAGAGACAGATAACCCATTAAAAGTGGGCAAAGGATCTGAATAGACATTTTTTTCAAGGAAGATACACAAATGGTCAATAAGTACAGGATAAGATGTTCAATATAATTAGCCATCAGAGAAATGCAAATGAAAACCAGTATGATACCATTCCACATTCTCTAGGATGGCCAAGATCAAAAAATCACATAAGTATTATCAAAGATGTGGAGAAACTGAAACTCATACTGCTGGTGGGAATGTAAAATGGTGTAGCCGCTTTGGAAAACAATCAAACATGATTGGAAACAAACAATCCTCCTCAAATGATTAAACGTAAAGTTTTTTAAAAACTTGAGATTACACTCCTCTGTAAGGAAATACATACATAAAATTTTGTAGTTGAATGTTTATAGCATATTCATAGTAGCCAAATGGTGGAAACCTCCCAGATGTCCATCAACTGACAAATGGATAAATATGTGGTAATCATACAATGGAATATCATCCAGCCAAAAAGAATGAAGCTCTAACATTCTAGAACATGGATGAACTTCTAAAACCTTATTTAAAGAAACCAGAAACAAAAGACCACATTATGACTCCATGTATATGAAATATCTGTAACAGAGAAATCTGAGGTGAAAAATAACTAGTGATTGCTTGAGGGGGGTGGGTGTATGTGTGGAGGGGGATAGTTTAGAAAATAGAGGTTTTAGGGATTTCCCTGGTGGTCCAGTGGCTAAGAATCTGCCTTCCAATACAGGGGACCTGGGTTCAATCCCAGGCAGGGAACGAAGATCTCACATGCCACAGGGCAACTAAGCACGGCAATGAAGACTCAGCACAGCCATAATAAAATAATATGAGAAAAAAGTACAGGTTTGGTTTTTTTGAGGTGATGAAAATCAAAGTTGACTATGGTGATAGTTGAATATATGACTATATTAAAAACCACTGAGAAATTATATACTTTATATGAATAAAGTATATGGGATGTGAATTCTCTCTCAAAGCTATCTTTTAAAAAGGATTACATATGATTCTATTTCAATGAAATTTTTGAAAAAAACAAAATATAGAGGCAGAGACTACAATCAGTGGACTCCGGAGTCTGAGGCTAGGAGTAGGGTGTGACTATAAAGAGAACATGAAGGAGATTTTGTGGTGGTGGACTGTTCAGTTTCCTGTTTTGGAGGTGTTCACACACATATATCTATGTAAGTTAAAATTCACAAAACTACAAACAAGTTAATTTTACTTATGTTTATTCAAAATATATTTTAAAAGTTTTAATGTCAAAAAGATAAACCAATTGAAAGAAAAAAGTCTCTTCCCCATTCATCCTTTAAGTTTTTGGGCAAAATGAACAACACAGGTATCTTGCCAAGGGGTGTGCCTGGGCTGCAGTGGACAAGTGGGGCATCAGAAACCAAGCAGGTGAGACGGGTACCTCTGCTTAGCACAGGATGTTGGAGAATGAGTAGATTGAGAAAGGCATTCTCATGAGAAGATGACCTAGAATGGGGAACCAAATATATTAAGGATAACAAGAATCAGGTATCTCACTGTTGAAAGTTTTACACAATGGGAGAGAGCAAAATGAACCCCATGAGATTAGAAATCAAAGTTTAAGCATGAACTCATGGTTTTCAACATACATGTAGACATAAATGTATAGATGTAAACATATGCATAAAACACATACAGGAACTGCTCACTAACAGACAGATCCTGGTTTCTAAATACCATTCTTCCCTAGAGAACCAGGACTCCTCAGAAAAAATGGCTGATTCTTGGCCAAGAGTAGAGAAAGCATAATGAGCCTGGAATATCTTATGCTAGAGAATCAGAAATTGCTCAAATAATAATGGAACATGTCAAAAGGACATAAAAGCCATCTACAAGGAATTTCCACTGGCCAAATCTAGAAAAATTTTGAGGAGCAAAGTAATGGGAATAATAGATTTTTACCCAATGAATAAAGTGGAAATAATGAGTGTGTATTATATAAGACATAAATTTAAAGCTTGATGAGAAACAAGGTAGTACTTGGAAACTACATCATACAAAATATACTTAGTCATAAGCATGAAAGAATGGTTTTATAGTGGAGAAGATAGATAGACACCACTTCATCAATGATCTAAGTACAGTTGTCCCTCAGCTTCCGCAGGTTATTGGAACCAGCAATCCCCTCAGACATCAAAATCCAGATGCTCAATAATATGACATAATGTTTGCATATAACCTGCATATAATCTATCCATATCCTCCCTGATACTGTAAATCACCTCTAGAGATATAATACCTAATAAAATACAAAGTAAATAGTATGTAAATAGTTATAAACACAACATAAATGTTATATAACTAGTTTCCTGTTGCAAGGCAAATTCAAGTTTTGCTATTTGGAAGCTTCTGCACTTCTTTTTTTTTTTTTACTATTTTCTATCCTTGGTTGATTGAATCTGAGATTTTGAAAACCACCAATATGGCAGGCCAACAGTAAACACTATCAGAAAAAGGGCGAACTGTAACCAGTAACTTGTGATAGGATGCAGTAAGAACACAGTATCACTTCTCTTCTGCAATCGTCTGTCAAAGATTCATAACCTGATTCTCGTTTAGAAACATCAGACAAAACACACCATAATAGATGTTGTACAAAACTAGCCTGTGATCTTCTAAAGTGTCATGGCTATAAAAATCAAGGTTAATATGAAGACTTTTTCCAGTTTGAAGCATACTAAAGACCCCTGATATCAAAAGGCAAGGAATGGGGAATTCCCTGGCAGTCCAGTGGTTAGGATTCATTATTTCATTGCTGGAAGTCTGGGTTCAATCCCTAGTCAGGGAACTAAGATGCCACAACTGGTGCAGCACAACCAAAAAAATAAACTAAAAGCAAGGCGTGATTCTGACTGGATCCTTTTGCTATAAAGAACATTACTGGGACAATAAGCAAACTTCAAGGTGGTCATAATGTGTCAGTGCTAATTTCCTGATTTTAATGGTTGTATTTGAAGCTATGTAGGAGCATGTCCTTTGAAGGAAATACACATTAAAGTACTCAGAGGTGATGGGGCATCATGTTATCAACTTATACACAAACGTGAAGAATCAGGAAGAAACAATTCTGTGTGCTTTACTTGTAACTTCTCTATACTTTCGAGACTATTCAAAATATTTAAAATTAGAAAGGACATAAAAAGGATGAAAGAAAATTTCAAGACAATTCTTACCTAAATGCCTGGATCAATGAAGATCAAAATGATGTCACTGAGTTATGCTCACTGACTGTGTTTCTTGTCACTAACAAAGGATTCACCAATAACCAAATTTGCTTCAGAGCTTCTCTTTTGCATTAGTCTAACTGATACGTTTTTAGCTACTTTTCAATTTCTTGACATAAAGTCATCTCTCAAGAATAATATGCTAATTCAGAAATTTTCAGTAACTCTTAAAATTAACTTACTCAGAATATATTCATGAATTATTTTTTCCTTTCGGAAAATTTTTTCCAGTAATACAATTTTCTTGTGTGAACTGGTACACTGAGACAAAGGGGTACACAATTCCTATTTAGAAAAATTTATTGAACATTATTACTGCATCACAGTTATTGAAAGAAAAACTTAATTTTCCCTGAAGGCACCCTGTCATTTTACATGATCTATACCCTAAAACTTTTTGTATTAAAAATACAGGCTAAATATGAAATTAGTAAAGTGCAGCATATAAAACGTCATGCTGAGCAAAAACAAGTCCAAAAGAAAAGTTACCAGGTAATAGTTCCCACAGTATTTAAGATGTTTCCTATGTAAATCATATTTGAATGCGATTTTTAGAACCATATTTAAATGTATTTTGCAATTTGTTAACTAGGCATCCACATTTTTCTTCCACCACATAATCTGTTCCTCTGATTAAGTTGTTAACAACTGATAGGATCCACAAAATGCAGCAAGATCAGTTATTTCTCAAGATTCGAGAAATCCGGTCCACCTTTACTGTAGTTTCCTGAGATTTCTGCTCCACTGAAGTCAAAACCAGGATTCTAAAAGACATGAAAAAAAAAAAAAAATTCAGATAAAATTAAAAGGAAAAATACAAATAAGCCAAAAAGAAAATGGTAAAAAAAATAAAAACTGGCAACTGACAATAAAGGAAATATATTAATAAATGGCCAATAAACATGAAAAGATATCAAATTTCACTGCAATCACCAAAATGGAACCTAAAACAGGCATTTTTTCAATTTTCATAGTTACAAATATTTAGAAGATTACTATTCATACTATAATGTTCACAAGTGTATGGGCAAACATATTCTTTACCATCAGTATATAAACAGATTTTAATAATTAGCATTTTTTGAGAGCTTATTATAGGCCAGGCAGGGTTCTAAGAGGTATATATACACATTAAAATATTCAATTCTCATAACAGTCTTATAGAGTAAGTACTAGCTGTGGCTTCAGTCGTTTTAAAGAAATTTCATTTATTCAACAAACATATATTAAGTTGCTACTGTTTAGAAGACACCATGAAAGGCATGCAGAATTTAAGAGTGAACGAAATAGACAAAGATCCCTGTTCTGGTGGATATTCTAACAGGAGGACAAATAATAAACCCTAGCTACCTGGTTCTCTAAGCCAGGCTTCAGCAACACGTGAACCATGAAATTCCAGATGTTCAAGCTGGTTTCAGAAAAGGCAGAGGAACCAGAGATCAAATTGCCAACATCCGCTTAATCATGGAAAAAGCAAGAGAGTTCCAGAAAAACATCTATTTCTGCTTCACTGACTATGCCAAAGCCTTTGATTGTGTGGATCACAATAAACTGTGGAAAACTCTGAAAGAGATGGGAATACCAGACCACCTGACCTGCCTCTTGAGAAACCTATATGCAGGTCAGGAAGCAACAGTTAGAACTGGACATGGAACAACAGACTGGTTCCAAATAGGAAAACGAGTACGTCAAGGCTATATATTGTCACCCTGCTTATTTAACTTATATGCAGAGTACATCATGAGGAACGCTAGGCAGGATAAAGCACAAGCTGGAATCAAGATTGGCCGGGAGAAATATCAATAACCTCAGATATGCAGATGACACCACCCTTATGGCAAAAAGTGAAGAGGAACTAAAGAGCCTCTTGATGAAAGTGAAAGAAGAGAGTGAAAAAGTTGGCTTAAAACTCAACATTCAGAAAACTAAGATCACATAGATGGGGAAACAGTGGAAACAGTGTCAGCCTTTATTTTGGGGGGCTCCAAAATCACTGCAGATGCTGATTGCAGCCATGAAATTAAAAGACGCTTACTCCTTGGAAGGAAAGTTATGACCAACCTAGATAGCATGTTAAAGAGCAGAGACATTACTTTGCCAAACAAGGTCCATCTAGTCAAGGCTATGGTTTTTCCAGTGGTCATGTATGGATGTGAGAGTTGGACTGTGAAGAAAGCTGAGCGCCGAAGAATGATGCTTTTGAACTGTGTTGTTGGAGAAGACTCTTGAGAGTCCCTTGGACTGCAAGGAGATCCAACCAGTCCATTCTAAAGGATATCAGTCCTGGGTGCTCACTGGAAGGACTGATGCTGAAGATGAAACTCCAATACTTTGGCCACCTCATGGGAAGAGCTGACTCACTGGAAAATACTCTGATGCTGGGAGGGATTGGGGGCAGAAGGAGAAGGGGACGACAGAGAATGAGATGGCTGGATGGCATCACCAACTCGATGGACATGAGTTTGAGTGAACTCCAGGAGTTGGTGATGGACAGGGAGGCCTGGCATGCTGTGATTCATAGGGTCGCAAAAAGTTAGACACGACTGAGCGACTGAACTGAATTGAAACTACCTGGTGCAGGAGCCAGCACACTTTTTTGTAAGAGCCAAGTAGTAAATATCAATACTTTAGGCATTGAAAGCCATATAGTCTTGGTCACATCCCAGACTTAATTCTTCTGCTGCTATATAAAAGACGATACACAAATGAATGAGCATAGCTGTGTTCCGGTAAAACATTCTTTCAAAAGCAGGCAGTGCACTGGATTTGACTGCTGGCTATAGTTTGTCAGCCCCATGATGCAGTGTATTAACAGTCAATAAATGTTATAGAAAAAAAAAAAAAGACATAGGGTAAAGTAAGGAAAATGATGAAATTAGAATATTTAAATTGGATCATCAAAGTATGCTTCATTGAGAAATTACTAGAAAACAGTGAAGAAATCAGGTAAATTCTGGGAGAAGAGCACTGCAGTCAAAAGGACAGAGAAGGAACGGTCAGGCATGTTTAATAAAAGGCAAAAATGCCAGCATGGCTAGAGCAGAATAAATGAGAGGGGCAGCAGTAGGACAGGAGATCAGAGACCAGTAGGACAGGAGATCAGAGACGTCATGGAGGACCAGATCAGTCTGGGCCTTGTAAAAGACTTTCTCTTTTACTTGAGTGAAAGAGTTCTGAGAAGTAATATTGTCTGATTTGCATTTTAAAAGGTCTGATCTACCTGCTATTTTCAGAAGACTGCAGCTTGGCAAGGGTAGAAGTAGAAAGAACAATTAAAAGTTCATTAAGGAACACTTTCCTGGTGGCACAGTGGATAAAAATCTGCCTGCCAATGCAGGGTTCACAGTTCAATCCTTGGTCCAGGAAGATTCCACATGCCAAGGAGCAGCTGAGGCCATGTTCTAGAGTCAGGAAGCCACAACTACTGAAGCCTACACACTCTAAGGCCTGCAAGTCACAACTAATGAGCTCCTGTGCTGCAACAACTGAAGCCCGTTCATCTAGAGCCTGTGCTCTGCAATAAGAGAAGCCGCCGCAATGAGAAGCTATAACACCGCAACTAGAGAATAGCCCCTGCTTTCTGAAACTAAAGAAAGCTGGTGTGCAGCAATGAAGACCCAGTTCAAACTAAAAAAAACGGGGTTGGGGGAAGATCATTAGACTAACCTAAGTAAGACTTTAGTAGTGGTCCAGGTGAGAGCGGTAATAGAATGGTGGTGATGAGTAGTCAAATTCTAAACATATCTAGAAGGACATGACAGTAAGGTTTCCTGACAAGCAGGATGTGAGAGAAAGAGAGGAAAGGAGGATGATTCCCCAATTTTTTTCCATCTGAACAACCAGTTTCCCTCAGGTGAGATGAGAAGGCCAGAGGTATAACAAATGTGGGAGGGAAATTAGGGAGTTCACTTGGATATGCTGAGTTGGATATGTCTATTAAACAGCCAAGATGTTAAGTAAACAGCTGGATAAACAGTTCTGACATTCCGTAAAGAGTCTAGGCTAGAGACATACATTTGGGAATCATCATCACTTAGACAAATTATCTATCAAAACTTTAACAGTGCTTTGATCCAATAATTCTCCTAGATAGCTATCTTACAGGAAAATTTGAGTATTTTCAGAGATGAAAGCACAAACTTTGTTTGAAATAGACACAAACCGAGAAATCTAAATCTCATCAAAGAGGAACAGCTAAGTAAAAACAATACACTAAAACTAGGAAACACTCTAAAGCAATTAAAAGGAACGAATTTTATCCGCATATACTAGTAGGGAAAGAGACCTAAGACATATTTATTAAATGAAAAAGCAACATGACAATACATACTGTGTGATCCTCCACTTATGTTAAAAAAACAAAACAATAAATTCAATGTATTGAGATGAGAAGGAGACAGAGATACAGAATGGGAGATACTAAAGGGCCTTCCACTTTTTTACACTATGTGTGTACTGAGAGAATTTTTATCAGTTTATTCATGAACTACTGATGCAAACTAAATAAACTTAGGTATCAGTGATACAGACAAATCCCTCTGGGGCAGCAGGGGTGGGGTGGTGAGGGTTAAATCCCTATATAGAAAGGCCAGTCAGTTTTCTAACCATTCAACTGAAAAAATTTCTCTGAAGAATGTCAGCAATTTTTTAAAATGATGTTTGAGTTTTGATTTCACATAACTATTCTATGAGTTTAAGATGTTTAACTACACATATTCATCGATTGATTGGACTTACTTCTTTCTGGAATCTCTCTAATGTAAGTTTTCTCTGCATTTGGTCTTGCACCCAAGGGTCAGCTGCATAATCAGATTCTAGAAGAGAAGTCCAACAATTTGCTGCATCTCTCTTCGTCTTTGTAAGAACAATACGGACCATTTTTCTATCCTCTAAACAAACAAACAAAAATCACAAAGAAATCAAAGTTCATCATTAATTTATATTTTCAGGAACCTAATTAGGAAATGTTGACATACAACTGTTTTCAATACATTCCTTTTACTATAACTAACAAAGTTGTAAATCTACAGCAGGGGGAAACATACTAATTTCCAAGACAAAATTAACTTTGAAAGAGATTCTAAGAAATGTAATAGATTAGCCTTACCCAGAGTCCATGTTCCCTCATCAGCTATTGTAGAGTCAAAGAGTTTGCCCTGAAAAATAAACATGAGGTACTAAAAATAAAGAAATTCCATTAATTTTCATAAAGTTTTCATGATTTAAAACTTCCCTTATTTCCTATCTAATCTACATATACTTAATTTGTTTAGAGTAGGGAGAACAAATTTTATACTATTTCAACACATTGATAGGTGGCCAACCCTAAGTTCCCACCTAGAGAGGTAAACAGAACCTAGTTTACACTCTGGAGTATATACTACAGTAAAGAACATGGAGTGCTCTACAAAAAGATCGGGGCTCCTTGATTTTTAGAAGATGAAGAAATACTACTGATTGGTCAAATGTGATGTTAACATTTGAAGTGTGGTAACTTTACCAATTATAAGAAACTACAAAAAGAGCTCTCCTCCAGATATTAAGGAAAAATTATGTCTTAATATAAACCAAAAAAAAAAAAAAAAAACTGTTTCAATGTCTTTGTAAGGCAGTTTAGCATTAAAAGAAAAAAAAAATTAAAGCACACCCATCTGTATATACGTCTGATGTCAGATGAGTTGTGACTGATTTTTCAGAAACTCTTGTTTTAAGAAAGAACTAAGTAAAACATATGGAGAAGGAAATGGCAACCCACTCCAGCGTTCTTGCCTGGAGAATCCCAGGGACTGGGGAGCCTGGTGGGCTGCCGTCTATGGGGTAGCACAGAATCAGACACGACTGAAGCGACTTAGCAGCAGCAGCAGCACCTGCTCAAGTCCAATTTGATTTCTTGCTACTTACCAAATTTTAGCTTTAGGAAATGAAATTAACATGTCACATTAAAAAAAGAAAACACATTCTTTTCATATGTCAATACCAGGTAGGGGGTGTGGGGGCGGCGGGGGATACTACTTGTATAAATGTACCTAAAATCCTAGAGACAGAGTTATTGCCAAATTCCCTAGGTTACTGCAATTACTAAAGTAAATTTGAAATGTAATCTGAAATCATCATTCAGTAAATTATGAATAGCACAACTATTCAGAAAGGACATCAAGAGCCAAGCTGACATAAATCAGTGTCTGTCACATAAATCTTCCTTTTCTGACACTCAAAACACTTTCATATTAAGATAATAGCAACATGCAGTGCAAGCGTATTACATACTCCAAGCTCTTTTTTCATAGATACTATGCTACGTCTAAAACAATCCTATGAGAAAGGTAATATAATTATCCCACTTTGGGGATGAAGGCTTAGACAATGAATAATCTCTTGCCCAAGGTTACAAAACTGGGAAAATGGCAAAGCCAGGTATACTCCCAAGCAGTCTCCCTTCATCACTACACAACACTGCCATCAAATATCTTGGGCTTCTAATCTGAAGAAGAAATCTAACTTCAAGTTGATTGAATTTAACTATAAATTTTATCAGGGAAGAAATGGGTCCCAGACCCAAAGGGTATTGATGAGAATAAAAGGGATATCCATTACTTTCTTCACAACTTCTTGACCACCGGCTTAAACACTCCACAAACTTACAGATTTTTTCCCAATTTTAGATGAGAAAATAAATCAACGGACATCACCTTCGAATCCTCAACGCAACATCTTTATTTTCCTTTTTCATTTACTATAACCGCCTAAATATTTATTTAATTATGCCTTCCTGAGTAAGGGAACAGTATCTGGCTCGTTCACCGCCGTCCTCCCAGCATCAAGATCTGGAGGTACAGATATAAAAAATATGTTTTCCTTCAACGATCTAGTTACGCAGTTCTCTGTTGAAGACCCGCAGAGGAGTTTCATTTGGCTTACAAACAAAGCCAGGTAAATGGTCTACTCATCCCCACCTCAACTAACGACTGGCCCTGAGGTCAGGGGTTCCGACCAGACCAAAATCAGGGCAATCTTATTCCTCCTTCGGCCAGCCAGAGAGGCCGAACGGCCTTCCAGCAATCTTTCCACGGAGACCATGAACTGGAGGACTCGTGAATTTGGGGAGGCCGGGAAGAAACTGAGCACAAGCCCCGACCTAGCCGCTACCTTGAGGATCTCGCGGCCACCCACGGCCAGCGCCACATGCCGGCTCTGCAGGCCGCACTGGATATCCTGGGCGCGAGTGCCTGGTGGCACCTGAACTTCAATGAACACCTCCTCCAAGGTCTGGTACCACTGGCCCCACGGCGTTCCGCACGGAACCACCCCACTGCGCTCCTCAAACGGGGCTGACATACTCCAGTCGCCTCCCGGCCGCGGTGGCACCGAGCAAGCGGAGTTCACGCCCGGAATCCCCGCCTCGGGCCACACCCCGGCTGTCTCCGCTCGGGTCACTGCACATGCGCAGAAAAGTAACCTGCGGTCTCCGCTTGTGTGCGCGTTTCCCTTTCAGTTGGCCATTGAGTAGGCTGGCAGGACCCGGGTTTAAGGAACTGAAATCCAGAAAAGTTCGCATCCAAGGATCGACGGACGAGGGGTGGACCCAGAGAAGTTAGAATTCATTACACTGCCGCCAATATGACGTCAAAAGCGACGGAAAACTCTCTGCTGTGAATTGCGCTTGCGCAAACGCGGCTAGTGCGTAGTTAACAATTGAGTAACGCCAGTAATGATTGGGCCAGTGAGGAAAGGGCGAGAGGATACAGTAGTAGCCTCCTATTGGATGATGGCCTAAACGAGTCACGTAATTGAACGCAGCGAGAGCCGAGGACGCAAGCTCTTTGGCCTTTGGCGTTCCGATTGGCTGACGTCGGTGGGTGGGGTTAAGCGGGGCGATTTGAATTTGAAGCCAACAGGCCTAAACAACCCGCAGGATAGTAGCCGCAGACCAGTAAGAGGCCTTCGGTTTTGCGGAGCTGGTCGTCAGCATGTCCTTCCCTAAGGCGCCCCTGAAACGATTCAATGACCCTTCTGGTGCGTACGGGGAAAGGTGCTGGGGGACAGGATATGCTCTCACGCCCCTTGTCCTTCTTGGGTTCCCTTCATCAGAGCCAAATAGGAGGCGATTTTTACGGCTGGGATGGGGCTCATTAAATTGATCCATTTTCCTGAAACACATGTTAAGCTTTTACTACTTGCCAAGCACTATTCAGGTTAAGGTTATAACAGTGAGCGAAGCAAGGTCTCTGCTCCGTGGAGTTTAATTCAGTTGGAGAATGCAGCCAATATACAATTAGTGCTGTGGAGAAGCTAAAGCCAAGGGAAGGGAATAGGAATTAGGAAGCATTGGTAGCTGTTAATCAAGTCCGAAGTCCTCACTTGTATATGTGTGTGTATATACACATACATATATTTTACTATTGCTTTTGGTGTGGACTTGTGAATTTCTATTGAATGTCCCATTCAGGCGTAAAAGAAGAAAGATTGGTAAAGGCAGTTTATAGGTATAAAATTATGGCAGCGACACTTACTGAAGACATTACAGATGAAGTAAAGGGAGCAATTCCCCCATATCCGTAATATTCATTATTTTATCCATAAAAGAATGGAGACTTATATTTGCTCACTGTCGTACAACCGAACTGGCAGAACGGGGGCCTGAAATCAGGCCTGCATGAATCCATCCTGTGTTCCTGAGCACAGTTAGTGGATGCTAACTGTATTCAGGGACTGTGCTAAGGACTTCCCTACTTGGTCTAGTTTATTCTTTCCAACAGCCAGGGGAGGCACGTACAATTGTTCTCATTTTACAGTTGAGGAAACTAAGGGGGGTTGTAACTACTTAGCAGCCTGCAAGTGACAGAGCTTAACATCACAGCTCATGATTTATCCATTATAATGTACACTTTTTAAGTCTCATTACATCTTAATTTCTGTCAGATAACATACAAATGGAAATGAGCATCACTCTGCTCACAAAGGAAGGCCAGTGAAGAATTGGATCAACACAAGCTTGTTTTTTCACTAAAGACTTAAGGATCATATAATTTCTCAGACATTCAAAGAACTACTCTAAGTTCTGTCATTGTGTCCTTTTAGGAGATTTGTTTGTTTTGTAATATATTGAACTGGTTTTGACAATTACATAAAACTTTAGGCTCACAGCTTTATCAATAATAAGTGACCATTTATTTGATGCTTAGTGTGTGTATGAGGCACTGCAGTGATTTTTATGTTACTCCAGTAATCCAAACAACCAAAGTATGAGGTAGATACTATTTTTTTAGCCCTGTTTCATGAATGAAGAACACTCAAATAGAAATAACTTTTCAAGGGTCTTAAAGTTAGATTGGAAAAGGAGAGAGTATAATGTTCTTATCCATCATCTTCTCCCTATGGCTACAAAGTACCTGGCCCATACTATTATCTATTGATTGGCAGACAAATCTGGATTTGAACCCTAACCTAACTTATTACTATACAAAACTCTGTTCCCAATCCTACATCCCCAGTGACTTTCTGTTTTCTCTGCCACACTTCCAGACTCTACCCTGACCTAAATACTGAGGGTAGGGACGTGATTGAGACTGTCCCTAACTTCAAGCATTTTTGTCTAAGGTGGGAGATGGAGAAGTACATTAGTATAGGCCATTACAAAACTGCAGGAAGTTCTGCAATAGGAATAGTACACGCAAGCTGCTATGGAATGGAGATTCTAGCTTGATGCGGGCATTTGGAAAAAATGGAAGAGGTGACATCCAGACTGAGATCTAAAGTAATTAAGAGCCAGATCTCAAGTCAGCTTTGCATAAGTACATGGAAATACCTTTGATTTGAGACTCTGGTTACATGAGGTTATACAGCATAAATTGCTGGAACA
Organism: Moschus berezovskii; assembly: GCF_049115385.1. Taxonomy (NCBI): domain Eukaryota; kingdom Metazoa; phylum Chordata; class Mammalia; order Artiodactyla; family Moschidae; genus Moschus; species Moschus berezovskii. The sequence goes on along the minus strand of NC_142467.1, from coordinate 36,061,823 downwards.
TAGAAATACAGTCTAGTGTAGTTTGTACTTTGTATAACATGGCTTTATAGATTTCCTGATGTATTGATATTAGATGCAGATGGATCATCACTAAATTTTTATTCCAAGCTAAATCTTCAGGGCTAGACATTTTTAGCAGCATCATTTCTAAAATCTCAGTGACTCTCTTTGAGTAGATTTGATTCCAAATATTTTATTTCTTAATTCATTTCTTACTAACAGCTGTGTTGCTTGTTCTGACATGTTCATCTCAAGACTGGACATGTCCATCCCAAGACTGTCTTTGTTGTTTTGCTAAGTTGTGTGTGTTCCTTTGACCCAACTGAAGTAAAGATCATTGGGAAGATAATGATACTGTTCTTCACAGAGAGGCCTACTTTATAATATCAAATGCACTAATTTTACATTTGAAAACGAAGCATTTTAAAAAAATGTATTAGAGTATAATTGATTTACAATGGTGTGTTAGTTTCAGGTGTACAACATAGTGACTCAATTATACATTTGTTCGTAGGTTTTCAGATTCTTTTCCTATATAGATTATTACAGATTATTGAGTAGTTTCCTGTGCCGTAAATTGGTCTTTGTTGGAGATCTGTTTTATATATAATAGTATGTGTATGTTAATCCCAAGCTTCTAATTTATCCCTCCTCTCTACATTTCCCCTTTGGTACATGTTTGGTTTTGAAATCTGTTTCTGTTTTGTGAATAAGTTACTTTATGTCATTTTTTTAATTAGAAAAGAAATTTATTAATGGTATTTTTACATTTATGTTACTCACTTTACTATTCCTTTTTTTAATTGAAGTATAGTTGATTTACGATATTGTGTTTGTTTTACCTGTACAGAAAAGTGACTCAATTATATTTTTTTCTGGATTATTTTCTATTATAGGTTATTATAAGATAGTGAATATAATTCCCTGTGCTGTACAGTAAATCCTTATTGTTTATCTGTTTTATGTCTAGTGGTTTGTATGTATTAATCCCATACTTATAATTTATCCCTCTCCCTCCTACACTTTTGTAACCGTGAGCTTGTTTTTTGTCTGTGAATCTGTTTCTGCTTTGCATATGGATTCATTTGTATTAATTTTTAGATTCCACATATAAATGATATTATATGATGTTTGTAAAACATGTTAAAATGTAAGTCACATTAGATGAGATTTTAATGTTTTATTTTTCTTCTAGGATGTGCACCATCCCCAGGTGCTTATGATGTTAAAACTTCAGAAGTATTGAAAGGACCAGTATCCTTTCAGAAGTCACAAAGATTTAAAAAGCAAAAAGGTAATGGATCCCAAAATAGAAAAATGGTTATATGATTTGTAAATTTTGAAGTTAAGGATGACATTATTTAAATTTAAAGATGTTATAACATTTCTAAAAATATGAAGCATCAACTATATTTAAATTTTCTTAGTTGATAGATTTACAAAAGGGTCAACTTCTGAATAACACTTTCATCTTTACACTGTCATATAACCAGAAAAATTAAGCAAGATACTCACATAGACATAGTTTTCCTTTTGGTAATTACATTAATCCTCTCTTGGAGAATATTAGAGGAAATATTAAAATCAAGAAAGTGTTAAAATGTGTAAAGAAATTGTTATTTGTGCAACTAATTACTTGAAAATGTACAATCAAGAAAAGAATAATTTTATATTGCTTCACTAATAGTTTCTATAAGGAATTTGGGAATTGGTATTTTGTCTGTGCTTCAAACATGTAAGCACCAAACATGATCTGTACAATTCCTTTTATAGCAGAGTCACAACAAAATCTTAATGTTGACAAAGATACTACCTTACCTGTTTCAGCAAGAAAAGTCAAGACTTCAGGATCAAAGGTGGGGTGCCCTTATATTCTAGCTGGTTTATCAACTGTATCATAAAAACATTTCTGAAAGGTATTTTATTTGACTAGAATGAGTTCAGTTTATAAATTAAGGTAATCAATAAATCTGTAAATGACTAAAACATTATCACTGGAATAGTAAGTTTTACCTATCAGCCTATGTCATTACTAAATATATTGTGTTTAAATGTACCCTTAGTTCAGAATTACAAAGTGGTCTCCACTTCTCAGTCATTTCTATAGATGGATAAGCTTTACAATACCTAGTGAGCCCTTAAAAATTATGTAATGCTTTGATTTTTTGAGTTATCATCATTTGACTTTACAAAGTAAGGAGAGGGTAAATATTGATGAAGAAAAAAAAAAAAAATTCTAATGTCTACAAGGGATTTGCCACTCAGAAACTGCCACGGAGTGGGAGATTAAATCCTTAATATCTTTATGTTAGGACTTGTGCAGCAGTGTACTACTACTGTTTCCATCAGTTCATAAAGCAAGTTGTACTTTCTTAAGGAGTTGTACAACTGGGTATTTTAATGTGAAAAAGATTAAGAGTTGGGAAAGAGTTCCCAAGCTCTTTGGTTCGAAAACCAAAGCTATAAGTTAAGCTTATTCTTGTTCATTCATTTGACAATTACCTAAATCTCTTATTCTATTAAAAAAAAAAAAAACTGTGGTTGTCCAGTATGAAAATGGTAAGCCACATGTAGCTACTCAGCACTTAAAAATGAAAAATTGGATTTTTAGCATTATTTAATTTTAATTAATGTGTCATTAAAAACTGATACTCAGTTCACTTGTAATTCTTAAGTGTTTTTGGAATAACTTGGATATGTGGATCTACTTTTTCATCTCTATGTTTTGTGAAGTCTAATTATAGTTAGATATTAGAAATATCAACAGAATCAAGTATTAGTTTCTAACTACACAATTAATTAAAATTAAATAATAATAAAATTAGCCACCACTAAAGACCCTACGTGCCACAACTAAGACTTGGCACAGCCAAATAAAGTAAATATTTTTAAAATAAATAAATATAGTTAGATATTTCTATTGAAAATTTAGCAGTTGAATTGAGATGTACTGTAAGTATAAAATGGGCTTTCCTAGTAGCTCAGTGATAAAAAATCCACCTGCCAGTGCAGGAGACACAGGTTCGATACCTGGATGGGTAAGATCCCCTGGAGAAGGAAATGCAACCCACCCCAATATTCCTTCCTGGGAAATCCCATGGACAGAGGAGCCTGGCAGGCTACAGTTCATGGAATTGCAAAAGACTACTTAAGAACACTATTAGCCCCTAAACTACAATGTAAATAAAAGATATACAGCAAATTTTGAAAATGTAGTACCAAAAATATAAAATATCTTGCTGATAATTTTATACTAATGACATTTTGAAATATACTTTTGATATTTTGGGTAAAGTGAAATGTATTATTAAAATTTTTACTTTTAAATATGGCTATCAGAAAATTTGAAAATGGCTTGCTTTATATCTTTTTGTACAGCACTGATATAAGCATCCTTTTCTTGGAAATTGATATAAATTTATTGACTTGAATTTCTTGGAGAAACAGTTCTGAAATTTTAAATTAATTATAGAATTCACAAACCAAAACTAAATTACATACAAATTTGTGTGAAACTCCTACATAATAGGCCTTCCTGAAGGCCTATTATGTTTTCTTGCCGTTCCTAGAAAATGCCATCAGGTGGAAAATTAAACATGTGACAGGCCATCCGCCATGTTAGAAATATATAAAATACATTTTGTTCAAGATGTTTATGACTTTTCTTCCATCTGTAGATGGAAAAGATAGATATTCTGTTTTTGGCCATTATCTCACAAAGACTAGTAATATAAAAAGATATGTAAAAAACACATCTTAGTGAGAATAAAGGCAATGAGTAGATTAGAATCAGTTTGTACTATTTCAGTTTTTCTTCATGTCTTTGCATTTGTACTGTTTTTTGTTTTGGGGATCTAGGTTTAAGTTGATATCTCTTTTTAAGAGTCTTTTTTCTTCTGAGACAGTATAACTAAATACTCAAAATGTATTATTTAATGTTAGAAAAGAAGACTTGTTATTTTCACTGAACTTGTTAGCAAAAGTCTAATCTATTGGGCTAAAAACATTCAAACATGAAATATTTTAAGATTTGAAGAAACTTTTCCTTCATTGGCTAGATAAATCACCTACGAAATATTTACTAGACTTAATGAAATGTTTAAGATAGAAATTAATCTTTTGGAACCCTTAATCTTTCCTGATAACTAAAAATCAAAATTGGCTATGGTATTTGTGGCACTTAAGGTTGGTTATCACTGTTCTTTGATTTTTAAATAGAAGGAATCTCAGAAGAATGATAAAGATTTGAAGATGTTGGAAAAAGAGGTGAGCAATACTTTTAAGTTACTGAAAAACACAGAGTCAAGAGACAAGGATTCTGTTGCTGTTTGAGGAGTCAGATAATGAAGCATATGTACCCACAGGGTAACCAGTCCTTGGCTTGGATACCATATTGTAGACCTTGATTGTCAACGTAGTATACAGTTAGCATACTAAGGCGGGGATATAATATCATCTATGTCATGAAAAACTGGTAAGTAAACCTCAATATTTTAGTTTGTATGTGGATCGGATATTTACCTTTCCTCACAGGATACACTATTCCTACATGCTAATCTCTGTGTTAAGTTAGTAACTACCTAGGGAATTGCTTGGTGAGCATGAAATCCTAGTAGGTTAGTTGAATTGCAATGGAGTTGTGCTAACTTAATGCATCTCTGCACTAAGGTATATCCTTCCTCAAGGATAAAATGACCAGCTGCGTGTGTACTGTCCGATACGGTAGCCATTCACCACATGTGACTATTTAAATAAAGTTAAGAATTCAGTTCCACTATTCGAACCTCACCTGCTCAGTAGGCACTTGTGAAGAGTGGCTTCCACACTGAACAGTGCATTTCCACCATAGAAGAAATCTTTTTTGATCAAAACTAACCTAAAAAGCCTGTTTACTATTTTTTTTAATGTATATGTATATGTGTGTGTATGTCTATGGATGCGTATAATTGCTTTACAATGTCGTGTTAGTTTCTTCTGTACAATAGAGTGAACCAGCTATATGTATATACATGTCGCCTCCATCTTGAGGTTCCCTCCCACCTCTCTAGATCATCACAGAGCACTGAGCTGAACTCTCTGCTACATAGCAGCTTCACACTAGCTGTTTATAAAAAACCTGTTTACTTCTGTAAACAGGGCCAAGCAGGTCACTGTCAGCTTTGCTTTTCTGGCAGTCTTTTTTTCTACATTTCCACTACTGACCAACTCTTTCTGGTAGACATATTAAAACTTTTCATTGATTACAGTTAAATGTTGGCTTAGGTCAGGAATATGTCAAGATAACTTTGAAAATCTCTGCCCTTGTTTCTCTGATGCTTTTTTGTATCTATTTTAATAACATTAGCTATCATTTTATTGAGGACACATACCTGTGATATAGGGGTAAATACTTAGAGATCTAAGTGTCTCTGGAGATAGCTGATGAGGGAGTGGCAGTTCCAGAGTTAGAACTAGTCATTTGTATCAGTTACTTAATCTTTTAGAATAAAATTTTTTTACAAATACTGCTGTATATTATTTCGGAGAAGGCAATGGCAAGCCACTCCAGTACTATTGCCTAGAAAATCCCATGGATGGAGGAGCCTGGTAGGCTGCAGTCCGTGGGATCGCGAAGGGTCGGACATGACTGAGCGACTTCACTTTCACACATTGGAGAAGGAAATGGCAACCCACTCCAGTGTTCTTGCCTGGAGAATCCCAGGGACGGGGGAGCCTGGTGGGCTTCCGTCTGTGGGGTCACACAGAGTCAGACACGACTGAAGTGATTTAGCAGTAGCAGCTGTATATTATTTAGCTCCCCCCAAGTATTTGTTGTTTGTTTGACTAATTTGAATTAAATATCAATATTTAAAAGTAAAATTTCATGGAAACAAACTCAGATTTCTGACTGCTGTTACAGAATAAGAAGATCTGACAGGACAATTTCTGTGTTCCCCTCCAGGGCAATAATCTACTAGACTTGTGTAGGGTTACCTTCTTTTTTTTTTTATTATATTTTTTGATTGGTGTATAATTGACTGAAACAATGTTGTACAAATCTCTGCAGTACAGCAAAGCGGCTCAGTTTTACACATATAAACGTTCTTTTTTTTTTTTTACTTTTTTTTACATATTCTTTTCCATTGTGGTTTATCCCAGGAGATCATGCAGGTCCCTGTGCTATGCAGTAGGACACTGTTGCTTATCCATTCTAAAAGTAATAGGTTGTATCTACCTGGGTTGCCTTCTTTAGATGTCGCATCTGCTGTCAGTCCTCACCTGGCTCTTTTATACTGTCTACTTGAACATGTAGGCATTTGAGTTTACAAATCCTTCTTTATACTTCTTTAACTGAAAAAAAGTATGATATAGATAGTCTTAAATGTTCTTTTTTCTGCTTTATAGTACTATGCTATGAACATTGATTGTAAACCAATAATGTTAGAATAAAGAATCTTACACTTGGGAATCTTAAATCTCCTTCAGTTCCTAGCACCTCGTTCATAGCCATGTGTGTAAGTGGCGCTTGATATATTTTTAGTTAAGTATTATTGGCTTAGAATACTGAGATAAGTTTGAATACAAAGCTAGTAAGAGTAGAGAATGCTTTTTATGTGACTTAATATAGCTGTGCTTTCTTGATACTTTTATACCGAGCATAAAGTCTATTTTGAAGTGAAGTGAAAGTGTCTGACTCTTTGCAACCCCATGGACTTTACAGTCCGTGGAATTCTCGAGGCCAGAATACTGGAGTGGGTAGCCGTTCCCTTCTCCAGGGGATTTTCCCAACCCAGGGATCGAACCCAGGTCTTCCGCAATGCGGGTGGATTCTTTACCAGCTGAGCCACAAGGGAAACCCAGGAATACTGGAGTGGGTAGACTATCCCTTCTCCATCGGATCTTCCTGACCCAGGAATCAAACTGAGGTCTCCTGCAATTGCAGGCAGATTTTTTACCAGCTGAGCTATCAGGGAAGCCATAAAGTCTATTGTGGTAAATGTTTTATGTGCACTAGAAAAGAATGTGAATGCACTTGTTGGTTATAGTGGTCTATATACATCAATTAGTTCAAGTCATTTAATAGTTTTCTTCACATCTATTATTTGTACTGATATTTCTGTGTGTTTGTTAGTTATGAGAAAGGTATTTTTAGACTTCCAGCTCTGTGGATTAATATCTTTTTAATTCTGTCAGTTTTGACTTTGTATATGTGTTACAAATTACTTTGTTGTGCATGAAAAATTTAAGATTATATCTTCTCTTGAAATAACCTTTTGACCATAAAATTTCTTTGTTAGTAGTAGTAATGTTTGCCTTAAGTCTGCTTTTTTAATATTAACATAGCCATGCCAGATTTCATTTATCTAATGTTTACATGGTAAACCTTTTCTATTCCCTTTATTGTCAGTCTATCAGTCCTTATATTTAAGTGCATATTTTATAAACATCTGAGATCATTTCCTTCAGCCTGAAGAATTTCCTTTAATATTTCTTGTTGTGCAGTTCTACTGTTGGCAAATATTCTCAGCTCTTTTTTGTTTTTTCCCTCTGAAAAATGTCTGTATATCACCTTCATATTTAAAAGCTATTTTCATTGGGAATAGAATTTTATATTTGCAGACTTTCCCATACATTTTAAACATTTCATTATCTTCTGGCTTCCACATTTCCTGTTGACAAATATGTGTTTTTTATTTTGGTTTTGGTTTTTACCCATTAGTTGCATCAGGTATGATGGCTTGCTAATGCTTACCACACCCTATCCAGAAGCCTTGTTCTGTTTTCCCAGAAATAAAGGTATTTAGCATTTTAAGCTGTAATTTGAATTCCTATAATTAGAACTAGAGAAAAGAAGAACTTTTATAGGTAGCAATGCCTTAAAAGTAAATAAACAGTATAATTACACCTAGGAGTTTATGGCAATTTGAATTTTCTGTTCTTAAAATGCTTACAGATTTTCAAGATGTGTCATAAAGTAAATTTGATTGCTCAAACAGCTAAGACTATTGAAGAACATCATATCAGATTCAGAGGTTTTTCTAGAACTTTAATGTTTTGATTATCATTAGCACCTAGTCCTGGAGGAGAACTTGGAAACTCCCTCTAGTATTCTTCCTTGGAGAATCCCCATGGACAGAGGAGCCTGGTGGGCCCCTGTCCATGGGGTCACACAGAATTGTACACAGCTGAGTGACTAAGCACAGCACAGCATCTAGTAACTGTATTGGCGGCAATACGTGAGTTATTCATTTCATGTCCTTGTTCCTGTCCAGATCCGCGTTCTTGTGCAGGAGCGTGGAGCTCAGGACAGGCGGATCCAGGATCTGGAAGCTGAGTTGGAGAAGATGGAAGCAAAGCTAAACGCTGCTGTCAGGGAAAAAACATCTCTCTCTGCAAGTAATGCTTCACTGGAAAAACAGCTTATTGAATTAACCAGGACTAATGAGCTCCTAAAATCTAAGGTATTTGAACCTCATAATCTTTCCAATTGAATAAAAAACAATTATTTTTTTTCTCATAGAGCTGTTTGGGAATTTTAAGCCTAGTTTAGTCATTTAACTTCAATAAATGTACTTTAAATATTAAGCCACTCCCAATAGGAATTATTATTGCATCTTGTTTATTATGGTGCCTGGCACAAAAGAGGATATAAACAATCGTTTACTTTTCGTTTTAACATCTGACATTTTCTCACCCTCCTTCAAAGTCAGTCCCAATTAGTAAGACCACTAATAACGTTTTAGAATTTATATCTAGAAGTATCTTTAAATATCTTTCTCTGCAATAAACAACAGCATGATAGCAGGCCTCTGCTAAATCTCTTTGGGAATGCAGTAGAAAATGAATAAATGTGTGTACTAAATACGCTCAGTAGATAATTGTGTTTATCAGTATTAATAAACTAATAGATCTTAAAGGTCTTAACATGGTCATCCTGCTTTTTATAGAAGTTGAAAGAAGCTGTAAATCACCGTTCAGCTTAATAAGAATCAATTATTCAGGGCCTGTAACATGCTAGGCTCTTTGCTTACAAAGGGAATAGGGATGCATAAGAATTAAGCACGGGAATGACAGCAGATTCCTGAGCCTCACTTAGGGAGATTATCATTTATTAGGCCTTTGATGGACCCTATAGTCAGTATATTTCAAAGTAGACGAGACAATGCAAATGCATTTTGTTAAGCAAACACACTTGAATTAACCAATTTTTACAGACAAAACTCTGCAAAAATCTTGCTTTAAAGCCACACAGTAGACTTCCCAGCATATACAGATAAATAATCACTGAAGCAGATTTCAGAAGTAGACCAGAAAGTCACATGAAGGAAAAGGAGGGACAGGAATAGAAATAGTATAAAGCCAGTAATCCCGGTGTGAGTTAAGGATAGTTTTCTCTACCAAAGGATGTTGTAAGCAAATAGTAGTCCCTATAATAGATAGAATAATCAATACTTAAGTGATTTTTACACAACTTTAGTAGAAAATATTTCTCAATTTTTTATCTGTTTGCTACACTCAGTTTTCTGAAGATAATAACCAGAAGAATTTGAGAATTCTAAGCCTTGAGCTGATGAAACTGAGAAACAAAAGAGAAACAAAGATGAGGGTGAGTAACACCGTAGGTAAGTTTGCTGGAACTGGGGATTTGAACAAGTTCTCATTTCCTAAAACAGATATTTCTGTTGTGTAGAGCATGATGGCTAAACAAGAAGGCATGGAGGTGAAGCTGCAGCTCACCCAGAAGAACCTTGTGGAGTCTCAGGAGAAAATAGTTCAACTTGAAGGGAAACTGTGAGTGACTAAAAAGAGGTTACGTTGTGTAGCCAGTTTTGTATTTGGCTCTCTTGGCTAGTTATTACTCCATGCTCATCTCATTGCCTGCCTCCACTTATCCTGTTTCTCTTCCTGAGTAACAGCTGAGCCCTAACCATTCCCCAACATTTTACGCTGAAAAGAAATATGAATGCATTATGTTTGTACATCCTCTGTGTCAGTGTTGAGGAAAGGCACATAATCTTATGGAGGCTGTAGTGAGACCGAAACTGAGAAGCATTGATACAGGAAGCTATGGTTGATTTTACAATCCTAGACTGCTTTTAATTACTCAACTCTAATTTGCATACAATAACATGCACAGATCGTAAGTATTCATTTTAGTGACTTGACAATTGTGTACTCCTATGTAACCAGCACCCAAACAAGATAGAGAACACTGTCATTCCCTCGGAAAGTCCCCCCGGGCTCCTTCCTGCTCCCTGTTCCTCCCCACAGTTACCCCCCACCCCTGCAACCACTTTCTGACTTCCATCATGGTAAGTTAATTTAACCTTTTTGGGGACATTTATCATCACATGCATGCGTATATGTGTGTATGTGGCTTTTTTTTTTTTTTTCCTGGACATGCTGCACATCTTGCAGGCTGTTAGTTCCCTGACCAGGTTTCAAACCCATGCACTTTGCGTTGAAAGTGCAGAGTCAAGATTTATCCATGCTGTTGTGTGTATTATATGTTTCTTTTATTTCTGAGTAGTATTCCACTGTACGACTATACCTCCATTTGTTCATTACCCTCCTATTGATCAGTACTTGGGTTTCCAATTTTTGACTATTGTCAATAAGACTACTATATTTACCTTCTTGTAGACGTAGATTTTTGTTTCTCTGAGTAAATATCTAGGAGTGGAATTTCAAGGTCATAGTGTTGTATACGTATAATGTTTTCTATGTTGTTTGTTTTGTTGTTTATTTATTTATTTGGCTGAGCCATGTCTTAGTTGCAGCATGTGGGATCTTTAGTTGTGACCTGTGGGATCTAACCTGGGCCAGGGATTGAACCTAGGCCTTCTTTATTGGGAGCATGGAGTCTTAGCCCCTGGATCACCAGGGAAGTCCCCATTTAATGCTTTTTTAAAAGCTCAAAGTGTTTATACAATTTTACACTCCCACTTTACAATGCATGATGCTTCCATTCATTCCATATCCTTACTGATATTTGTCCTGGAGGCAGGCATGGCAACCCACTCCAGTATTCTTGCCTGGAGAATCCCATGGACAGAGGAGCCTGGTGGACTGTAGTCCATAGGGTTGCAAACACTCAGACACGACTGAATCGACTTAACAGTCATATACGCGCTGATACCTGATATTGTCAGCCTGTTTGATTTCAGCCTTTCTAGTGGATGTAAAGTAGTATATCATCTATGTTTTCAATTTGTTGCTGTTAATGTCAAACATCTTTTCATGTGCTTATTGACCATTGATATATATCCTTTCGTAAGGTATCTACTAAAGTCCCTTGCCCCTTTCTCAATAAGTAACTGAATAAAAGGCAGCCTGGAAGAAAGGCTTTGAAGCACACAAAATTCTATTTTGTATGTGTGGTGGGTGGGGATTCTAAGAAAGCTACAGGAAAGGTGATTTCTAATACACTCAGAGTGTTACAGATCTATAACTGTATAGAGACTCTCATCATCATAATCCTTTTGTCAGAATATATTTGGAAAGCTTTCTCACATTAAAAAAAAAAACAAACTTGAGCCTCCTACTTGCATAAATTGTCAACGAGAGAGGTCACACAAATTAATGGGTAGGAGTTTAGAACCTCGAGTCAGCCTGCCTGAGAGAAGAGTATCTGGTACAGAGCCAGTATCACTGTACAGAGTAAGCTTGCTCTGCACCAGAATAATGCTTACTGTGTACCAGAGATGACTCCTCTGGTACAGAGTAATTATGATTATTGTGTATATTAATGTATGCTTTTTTTTTTAGTGTTTCAATAGAGAAAGAAAAGATTGATGAAAAATCTGAAACAGAAAAGCTCTTAGAATACATTGAAGAAATAAGGTAATATTAAGAGTCGTTTTTGGACTTTATTTTATTGACGTGTGATGAATACATCATTTTCATCTCTTTTCATTTAATGTTTCCTCTGCTTAAATAGATGTGCTCTTCAACATAATTTGTTTTAATGCAGTTGTGCATCAGATCAAGTGGAAAAATACAAGCTAGATATTGCCCAGTTAGAAGAAAATCTGAAAGAGAAGAATCATGAAGTTTTAAGCCTTAAGCAGTCTCTTGAGGAAAATATTGCTGTATTGTCTAAACAAGTAGAAGACATGAAGTCTAAATGCCAGGTGCTTGAAGAAGAAAAAGGTATTCTACTGTTTGTAGTACTATTTTCTTTAGATAAATACTACTTATGATAGTTTTAAAAGGTACTGATATGTTATAGCAACTTTTTAAATAATTACATAAACAACAATGAAATTTTTGTTCTGTGCATGGGAATTTTTATCTTTTATGATATTTGTTATCTGTTTATTTGAGTATATTGCTTGTCTTGATTGAAATATATGCAGTTGACCTCCTCATTGGGTGGCCATTTAAAATTGGTAGATACATAGAGCTAGGTTTGAGGATTTTACTATATAACATATGTACTGTTTTATATGTAGTAATGACAGGAACTTCAGAATTTTTTTTCCTTCTTTGGAAGTACTTGGCTTCTGTGTGTGTGTGTGTGTGTTAGTCACTCAGTCTGACTCTTTGTGACCCCATGGACTATAGCTCACCAGGCTCCTCTGTCCATGGAATTCTCCAAGCAAGAATATTGGAGTGGCTTGCCTTTCCCTTCTTCAGGGGACCTTCCCAACCCAGGGATTGAAACTGGATCTCCCGCACTGTGGGCAGATTGTTTATACTCTGACCACCGTGGGAATCTGGGTGTTTCCAAGGTAATATTAGTGTCTCACTACAGCATTGGAGCACGGAATGAAGCAGGACAAAGGCTCAGTTCTACCAAGAGAACGCACTGGTCACAGCAGACACCCTCTTTCAACAACACAAGAGAAGACTCTACACATGGACATAACTGGATGGTCAACACAGAAATCAGATTGATTATATTCTTTGCAGCCAAAGATGGAGAAGCTCTATACAGTTAGCAGAATCAAGACCAGGAGCTGACTGTGGCACAGATCATGAACTCCTTATTGCCAAATTCAGACTTAATTTGAAGAAAGTAGGGAAAACCACTAGACCATTCAGGTATGACCTAAATCAAATCCCTTATGATTATACAGTGGAAGTGAGAAATAGATTTAAGGGACTAGATCTGATAGATAGAGTGCCTGATGAACTCTGGACGGAGGTTCGTGACATTGTACAGGAGACGGGGACCAAGACCATCCCCATGGAAAAGAAATGCAAAAACCAAATGGCTGTCTGAGGAGGCCTTACAAATAGCTGTGAAAAGAAGAGAAGCGAAAAGGAAAGATAATAAGCATCTGAATGCAGAGTTCCAAAGAATAGCAAGGAGAGATAAGAAAGCCTTCCTCAGCAATCAATGCAAAGAAATAGAGGAAAACAACAGAATACGAAAAACAAGAGATCTCTTCAAGAAAATTAGAGATTCCAAGGGAATATTTCATGCAAAGATGGGCTCGATAAAGGACAGAAATGGTATGGACCTAACAGAAGCAGATGTTAAGAAGTGGCAAGAATACACAGAAGAACTGTACAAAAAAGATCTTCACGACCAAGATAATCACGATGGTGTGATCACTCAACTAGAGCCAGACTTCTTGGAATGTGAAGTCAAGTGGGCCTTAGAAAGCATCACTACGAACAAAGCTAATGGAGGTGATGGAATTCCAATTGAGCTATTTCAAATCCTGAAAGACGATGCTGTGAAAGTGCTGCACTCAGTATGCCAGCAAATTTGGAAAACTCAGCAGTGGCCACAGATCTGGAAAAGGTCAGTCTTCATTCCAATCCCAAAGAAGGGCAGTGCCAAAGAATGCTCAAACGACCTCACAGTTGCACTCATCTCACACGCAAGTAAAGTCATGCTCAAAACTCTCCAAGCCAGGCTTAAGCAATCCGTGAACTTCCAGATGTTCAAGCAGGTTTTAGAAAAGGAGGAGGAACCAGAGATCAAATTGCCAACATCCGCTGGATCATGGAGAAAGCAAGAGTTTCAGAAAACCATCTATTTCTGCTTTAGTGACTATGCCAAAGCCTTTGACCATGTGGATCACAATAAACTATGGAAAATTCTTCAAAAGATGGGAATACCAGACCACCTGACCTGCCTCTTGAGAAACCTATATGCAGGTCAGGAAGCAGCAGTTAGAACCAGACATGGAACTACGGACTGGTTCCAAATAGGAAAAGGAGTACATCAAAGTTGTATATTGTCACCCTGGTTATTTAACTTATATGCAGAGTACATCATGAGGAATGCTGGGCTGGAAGAAGCACAAGTTGGAATCAAGATTGCTGGGAGAAATATCAATAACCTCAGATATGGAGATGACACCACCCTTATGGCAGAAAGTGAAGAGGAACTAAAGAGCCTCTTGATGAAAGTGAAAGAGGAGAGTGAAAAAGTTGGCTTGAAGCTCAACATTCAGAAAACTAAAATCATGGCATCTGGTCCCATCACTTCATGGGAAATAGATGGGGAAACAGGGGAAACAGTGTCAAACTTTATTTTTTGGGCTCCAAAATCACTGTGGATGCTGATTGCACCTATGAAATTAAAAGACACTTACTCCTTGGAAGGAAAGTTATGACCAACCTAGATAGCATATTAAAAAGCAGAGACATTACTTTGCCAACAGAGGTCCGTCTAGTCAAGGCTATGGATTTTCCCATGGTCATGTATGGATGTGAGAGTTGGACTGTGAAGAAAGCTGATCGCCAAAGAATTGATGCTTTTGAACTGTGTTGTTGGAGAAGACTCTTGAGAGTCCCTTGGACTGCAGGGAAACCCAACCAGTCCATTCTAAAGGAGATCAATCCTGGGTGTTCATTGGAAGGACTGATGCTAAAGCTGAAACTCCAGTACTTTGGCCACCTCATGCGAAGAGTTGACTCACTGGAAAGGACTATGATGCTGGGAGAGATTGGAGGTGGGAGGAGAAGAGGATGACAGAGAATGAGATGGCTGGATGGCATCACCGACTCGATGGAGGTGAATTTGAGTGAACTCTGGGAGTTGGTGATGGACAGGGAGGCCTGGCGTGCTGTGATTCACGGGGTCGCAAAGAGTCGGACACGACTGAGTGACTGAACTGACAGCATTGTTAACATTTTTCCTTTTCTAGAAGACCTCATCAGTAGGAACAGAGAACGGGACGAAAATCTAAATTCTGAGATACAAAGCTTAAAAGAGAGGTCTGTTCTTGAAAAACAAGAACATGAAGAGCTACAACAAAAAGTATTGCAAATGGATTCACTTCTGCAACAAGAGAAGGTAGTTTACGATATTAAAAAAGCCTAGTGCTTCTTTTATGTCATACGTTTCGCTGTGTATCGGAAAACCTTTAAATTGTGTATATCCTTTGATCGAACAGTTCTACTTTTAGATTCTTATCCTGAGGAATTAATCATGTCTTTGATGCATATTTATCTGATGTCACCACAGTTATTCATGATTTGAAAAATTTAAGCATCAGTTGAAACAATATAGGGAAATTGTTTTAATTTTGTTTTCAGCACATTCTTGTGTTAGATTACTACATAGGCATTTATTGTTCTGTGGTAAAAGGTGTCTAATTAAACAAAAAACAAAATGTGACTTTTTGAAATCCAGATTACATAAAGACATTTTACATATCAATGAGAAACAAAGGAAGTTCATTGAAAAATAATAATAATAATCCTGGTGATCTAGTGGTTAAGTCTCCAAGCTTCTACTGCAGGGGTCACAGTTTTGATCCCTGGTTGGGGAATGGAGATCTTGCATGGCTCTCAGTGCTGCCAAAAAAAAATTTTTTTTTAATTAAACAAAAAAATTTTTTAATGGGCATAGGATGGACATAGATAATTTTGAGCAGTAGAAATTCAGATAGCTTGTAAAATGAGACGACGCTGTATTTGTCATAATAATCAAAGAAATGTTTTGGTGTTTTTTTCCACTTCCAAGGTTGGCACAAGTTAAAACATTTGGTAATATGATATATTTGTGAGAATTAGTCAAACAAGCAAGTACTCATGTGAACTAATGTGAAATAGTATATTGTTGGGCAGTCAGCAGTGACAAAGGAATTAGGTAGATCTGTTTATACTGACTTGAAAAGACCTCAACAACTATTTTTATGATATTTTAAATGACCTTTTTATGCACAGTATATTTAATTTATGTTTCAAAAGAATGTAAATATATAGAAAAAGACCATAAGGCTTATAATGCAAAATTTAGTGGTTATCTCTGAAGTGGGAAAACTTAAGATTGGATTGGAGAGTAGTCAAAGGCAATTTTTCCTTTATTCATAATGTTAGAGTTTTTTTTGCAGTGGTAATTTACTTGTATTTATTTATTCTTATTTACTTATATAACTTTAAAATATTTCTATGTAACATTGAAATCATAATACTCTTTATATAGTATCATATGAGAAAAATATATGATAAAAGCCAGTTGTAGAATATAATTTTTGTTGTCTAAGAAGGGTGTGTTGCGTAGGAAAAAGACTGAAATAACATTTACCCCAGTCTTAACAAAGGATAGGATATAATCCATGACAGAATGAATATGAATCTCTCAAGTTTCTCAGAGGCTCTCGAGTTTACTGTCCATACTTCATTAGTTGTACTTCTCTTTTGTCCTTAGTAAAATCTCACAGATTATTTAATTCTTTATTAAATTGTCAAAACCTTTCAGATTATTTTGCTGGCTTTCTATTTATATGCAGGCATTATCTTCCGGTCTTCAGCAGAAGTTATGTTCTTTTCAAGAAGAAATGATTAAAGAGAGAACTCTCTTTGAGGGAGAATTAAAGCAGGCCTTGGATGAGCTGGATAAATTACAGCAAAAGGAGGAACAAGCTGAAAACCTGCTTAAGCAACTGGAAGAGGAAGCAGAATCTAGAACTGCAGAACGAAAACGCCTCGAAGAAAAGCTGAAAGGGTTTGTATTACTAGGACTTAATGTTTATAATTAAAAGTTATTTTCTAGTATATTCTCTTGGGATTCCCACACCAAGCATGTGAGTGGTAAGGTTGGAATTATTTTACAAGTAAGGAATTTTCTTTTTTTTTTAATTTTAATTGTATTTACTTTTGGCTGTGCTGGTCTTCATTGCTGGGTGCAGGCTTTCTCTAGTTGTGGTGAGCAGGGGCTACTTTCATGGGCTCTAGGGCACCCAGGCTTCAGTAGCTCTAATGCATGGGCTCAGCAGTTGCCATGCAGACTCCAGAGTGTAGGCTCAGTTCTTGTGGCGCACAGGCTTAGTTGCCCCGCATGTGAAATCTTCCCTGACCACGGACTGAACCCATGTTCTCCTACATTAGCAGGCAGATTCTTAACCACTGGACCACCAAGGAAGTCCGCAAATACGAGACACAGAGAGGTCAAGTACATGTGCAGGAAGTACAGATAAACAAGAATGACAGCCCACATCAGAAGCCACGCCCTTTTCTTATTTAAAGTTCAAAGAGGGAGCCACAAACACTTCAGAAATAACAATCAAAAACAAAAATGGGGAAGAAACAACCAGAACTGGGGAAAATCCAGAAATAATAAATGTATCATTAAAAGTAGAAAGCCTGAGATCCAGTGCTTTTTTCTTTTCTTTGTTTAATTTCATATTGTTTTCACACTGTATGCCCTTCACCACATTTATTTACAGTATCCAAGTTGATTCTTAAGTTCAAATTGTAAACAAATACTTGAATCCTTGGGATCTCAGCAGTAAACATTTTCTAGCAAGGAACTAGACATAACGTTACAGAATCATCACTTATATCACAACTATATATCTGTCTCTTTTTAGGTACTTTTTTATTAATCCCTTTTCTATTTTCTTTTAGTGGTTAGTAATTCCCCAGGTCAGTAGGTGCCCAGTATGCTACTGGAGATCAGTGGAGAAATAACTCTAGAAAGAATGAAGGGATGGAGCAAAAGCAAAACCAATACCCAGTTGTGGATGTGACCGGTGAAAGAAGCAAGGTCTGGTGCTGTAAAGAGCCATATTGCATAGGAACCTGGAACGTTAGGTCCATGAATCAAGGCAAATTGGAAGTGGTCAAACAGGAGATGGCAAGAGTGAACATAGACATTCTAGGAATCAGTGAACTAAAATGGACTAGAATGGGTGAATTTAACTCAGATGACCATTATATTTACTACTGTGGGCAGGAATCCCTTAGAAGAAATGGAGTGGCCATCATGGTCAACAAAAGAGTCTGAAATGCAGTATTTGGATGCAATCTTAAAAACAACAGAATGATTTCTGTTCGTTTCCAAGGCAAACCATTCAATATTACAGTAATCCAGGCCTATGCCCCAACCAGTAACGCTGAAGAAGCCGAAGTTGAACGGTTCTGTGAAGACCTACAAGACCTTTTAGAACTAACACCCAAAAAAGATGTCCTTTTCATTATAGGGGACTGGAATGCAAAAGTAGGAAATCAAGAAACACCTGGAGTAACAGGCAAATTTGGCCTTGGAGTACAGAATGAAGCAGGGCAAAGGCTAATAGAGTTTTGTCAAGAGAACGCACTGGTCATAGCAAACACCCTCTCCCAACAACACAAGAGAAGACTCTACACATGGACATCACCAGATGGTCAACACCGAAATCAGATTGATTATATTCTTTGCAGCCAAAGATGGAGAAGCTCTATACAGTTAGCAAAAACAAGACCAGGAGCTGACTGTGGCTCAGATCATGAACTCCTTATTTCCAAATTCAGAATTAAATAGAAGAAAGCATGGGAAACCACTGGACCATTCAGATATGACCTAAATCAAATCCCTTATGATTATACAGTGGAAGTGAGAAATAGATTTAAGGGACTAGATTTGATAGAGTGCCTGATGAACTCTGGACGGAGGTTCGTGACATTGTACAGGAGACAGGGACCAAGACCATCACCATGGAAAAGAAATGCAAAAAAGCGAAATGGCTGTCTGAGGAGGCCTTACAAATAGCTGTGAAAAGAAGAGAAGCGAAAAGCAAAGGAGAAAAGGAAAGATATAAGCATCTGAATGCAGAGTTCCAAAGAATAGCAAGGAGAGATAAGAAAGCCTTCCTCAGTGATCAATGCAAAGAAATAGAGGAAAACAACAGAATACGAAAAACAAGAGATCTCTTCAAGAAAATTAGAGATTCCAAGGGAATATTTCATGCAAAGATGGGCTCGATAAAGGACAGAAATGGTATGGACCTAACAGAAGCAGAAGATATTAAGAAGAGGTGGCAAGAATACACAGAAGAACTGTACAAAAAGATCTTCACGACCAAGATAGTCACGATAACGTGATCACTGACCTAGAGCCAGACATCTTGGAATGTGAAGTCAAGTGGGCCTTAGAAAGCATCACTACGAACAAAGCTAGTGGAGGTGATGGAATTCCAGTTGAGCTATTTCAAATCTTGAAAGATGATGCTGTGAAAGTGCTGCACTCAATATGCCAGCAAATTTGGAAAACTCAGCAGTGGCCACAGGACTGGAGAAGGTCAGTCTTCATTCCAATCCCAAAGAAAGGGAATGCCAAAGAATGCTCAAACTACCGCACAATTGCACTCATCTCACACGTGAGTAAAATCATGCTCAAAATTCTCCAAGCCAGGCTTCAGCAATATGTGAACCGTGAACTCCCAGATGTTCAAGCAGGTTTTAGAAAAGGCAGAGGCACCAGAGATCAAATTGCCAACATCCGCTGGATCATGGAGAAAGCAAGAGAGTTCCAGAAAAACATCTACTTTTGCTTCATTGACTATGCCAAAGCCTTTGACTGTGTGGATCACAATAAACTGTGGAACATTCTGAAAGAGATGGGAATCCCAGACCACCTGACCTGCCTCTTGAGAAACCTGTATGCAGGTCAGGAAGCAACAGTCAGAACTGGACATGGAACAACAGACTGGTTCCAAATAGGAAAAGGAGTGTGTCAAGGCTGTATATTGTCCCCTTGCTTATTTAACTTATATGCAGAGTACATCATGAGGAATGCTGGCTGGAAGAAGCACAAGCTGGAATGAAGATTGGCGAGAGAAATATCAATAACCTCAGATATGCAGATAACAACACCCTTATGGCAGAAAGTGAAGAGGAACTCAAAAGCCTCTTGATGAAAGTGAAAGAGGAGAGTGAAAGGGTTGGCTTGAAGCTCAACATTCAGAAAACAAAGGTCATGGCATCTGGTCCCATCACTTCATGGGAAATAGATGGGGAAACAGTGGAAACAGTGTCAGACTTTATTTTTCTGGGCTCCAAAATCACTGCAGATGCTGATTGCAGCCATGAAATTAAAACACGCTTACTCCTTGGAAGGAAAGTTATGACTAACCTAGATAGTATATTAAAAAGCAGAGACATTACTTTGCCAACCAAGGTCCATCTAGTCAAGGCTATGGCTTTTCCCGTGGTCATGTATGGATGTGAGAGTTGGATTGTGAAGAAAGCTGATCGCCGAAGAATCAATGCTTTTGAACTGTGGTGTTGGAGAAGACTCTTGAGAGTCCCTTGGACTGCAAGGAGATCCAACCAGTCCATTCTAAAGGAGATCAATCCTGGGTGTTCATTGGAAGGACTGATGCTAAAGCTGAAACTGCAATACTTTGGCCACCTCATGCGACGAGTTGACTCACTGGAAAAGACTCTGATGCTGGCAAAGATTGGGGGCGGGAGGAGAAGGGGACGACAGAGAATGAGATGGCTGGATGGTATCACCGACTCTATGGACATGAGTTTGAGTGAACTCCGGGAGTTGGTGATGGACAGGGAGGCCTGGGGTGCTGTGATTCATGGGGTCGCAGAGAGTCGAACACGACTGAGTGAATGAACAGAACTGAACTGATTTTAAAAAACACCAGTTTTTTTTATATATGCCTGCATTTTGGAGAACAGTACAAAGTGTAATTAGGGGGACTCTTTCATCCTGCCGCCTGCCTCAGGGAACAGGTACATTAAGAAACCTGAGTGGATGATGTCAATTTCAGAAAGAAAAATGAGATAATCATTTATTCTTACTCAAAGAACTCAGTTCCAAAGTCAGGAGATAAAGATTTTATTACTAGATCTGTTAGTTAAATGTGTGATTCTGAGCAAGACTGTCTTAATTTTTTTTTGTTTTCTGTTCCATTAGATACAAAATAAAGGAGTTTTATGAGATTATTTTTAAGGTCCTTTCCAGTGTGGAAATTTCAAGATTAAGAGAAAAACTTAGAAGTTGACAGGAGTCCTCTAGGGAGCAGGAAAAAGTATTTTTTATTTTAAATCCTTTAGTAGTAGTTGATTGCTTTTAGCTGTGGTGTGTATCTTTAAAATCCTATGCTCATTCCAGAATGAATTTGAACAACTGTGTATCTTGTTTCAATGTCCAACATAGCCTTTAAGCAAATAATGCTGCTTAAGTTTTAGTTCTATGTGTTCTTTAAAATACCTCTTATAAGCTCATAGGCCTGTCAAATAAAGTTTATCGCCATTGTAGAAATATGTAATATGCATATATTTAAAATCTGTATAGATTTGTAGTCTATATTTATAAAGATGACTTAAAAGCCATTCTGTCTACGCAAAATAGTCTCCTAAATAAGTTGTTGAATCTTTAAATAATTAGTAATTTATTTTGTGTGTTATAATTATTTTTCAAAAGAACTCTTAAAATGACGTTACCTTAACAGTACCTAGTGTTCCCTAAATATCTTAATTCAGATAATTAAGTTTTATTCAACCCAAGAGCTTCTTAACTTATAATCCTTCACATTCATCAGTCTTGGATGCTGCCAAGATTCCGTCTTAGAGTATTTTTAATCTCCTTTCTTACCCAAAAGTGTTTAAACTACCTACATAAGTACATGTGGTATGAAAATAAAAGTAAGTGAATTAGGATGAGAACAAAAGTAAAATCAGAATGGGAAAGATGAAATGAAGCTGCATGTAAATAAACATGCTAGCAGATGTATATCGTGAATGTAGGTCTAAGCTGTCCAGTGTGGGATGTATGATTCACAGTGTCAAATAGGCTCTTTTTTTTTTTTTGAGATTCTTTCTTTATTATTATTATTTTTTAATTTATTTAATTGTAGGCTAATTACTTTACATTATTGTATTGGTTTTGCCATCCATCAGCATGAATCTGCCCCGGGTGTACACATGTTCCCCATCTTGAACCCCCCTCCCACCTCCCTCCCAATCCCATCCCTCTGGTTCATCCCAGCACACCAGCCCTGAGCATCCTGTATCATGCATCGAACCTGGACTGGCGATTTGTTTCACAAATAGTCTCTTTCTTAAGCTAATGGTATATTAAATGGTATATTAAATTAAGATGCAGTTAGCATCTTATCTTTGAACCGTTCCTTTTTCTTAGGAAAGAAGCCGAACTAGAGGAAAGTAATGCTGCTCATACTCAGGCCACCTTGCTTTTGCAAGAAAAACATAACAGTACAGTGCAGAACCTGGAAGATGTTACTGCTCAATTTGAAAGGTATTTTTATGGGGAGGCTGCTCTCAAACATACATGAGCAGGCAAGGGGTGTTTACCTGGGGACATCTGTCAGCAAAACTACATGAATAAAACAGTTGTTATTACGTTAAATTCCACAGTGCCCAATCATAAATGGGCATTTCATGTTACCTGTAGTCTTAGAATATATAGTAATTTCCCTCTCGCAGTACCCACTTCAGATTTCATACACATCTGTCTGACTCTCCTGATGTCATCATTTTCCTCGCGAAGAATCCAAACACTTTTATTTCCTCCTCATGGTACCTATAAATGTACCTACATCTATGCTCACCCTGTCTTCTTCCCACCTATTACAGATGCAGTATCTCATTCCTTAACCTTTAGTGACCTCATTCCATCATTCATCCCTTATCTCTTAATTTTCAACCTTTCTTAGAATTTTTCCAGTCAGTTAATGTGCCTTCGTCTTTAAAATACATCTTTTTAAATCTCCCTTCACCCCCCACTTCTTTCTGCACCTTTCGTTCCCAATACCGTGCTTACCCTCAAATCCTCTTCATGTTTATAGCCCATCTTTTTTTCTTTAATGTATTTTATTAAAGTATAATTGATTTACAGTGTGTTAATTTCTACTGTGCATATAGATATATCCCTTTACATATTCTTTTCCATTATGATTTATTTCAAGATATTGAATATAGTTGCCTATACTATATAGTAGGACTTTGTTGTTTATTCATCCTATATATAGTAGT
Organism: Moschus berezovskii; assembly: GCF_049115385.1. Classification (NCBI taxonomy): domain Eukaryota; kingdom Metazoa; phylum Chordata; class Mammalia; order Artiodactyla; family Moschidae; genus Moschus; species Moschus berezovskii. The sequence continues at coordinate 36,038,663 of NC_142467.1, read as the reverse complement.
TTATAGTTTATAATATAATCTCATAGCCTATCTTCTTGATCGATATTATAATGTATCTACTTCCTATCCAGTCTACTTCTTTTCCCTTTTTTAAAAAAAGTTTATTTTGGAGGGCACTACAAATTACATAGGATAATACAACAAGCACTAGTACATCACACAGTCTCACACTGAGTGTATTAATTAATGTTAACGTTTTTACTTACTGTATTTACTTTATATAATTTTGGATGGAGGACTCTTCTTTTATCTATTTTAATATATTCAATAAAAAGATACAATGTGTACATAAATCCTAAATCATAAAGGTAAAATTAACATGCATGAGCTCATAGAAGACAACTTGTAAACCAAAAGAGTTTCAACATCTTGCTATCAATATGAATCCTCCACTGTCCCATCTTCATTCCTCCCTCCAACAGGTAAAACCATCTCAAAATCTACATCAGTTACTTCCTTGCTTTTTTTCCTGTGTATAATTTTATAGTGTATGTCCATATGAATACTATATTACCTAATTTTGCTTTTTCCAGGACTTCACCAAAAATGTCCTAGTAATGTATGCCATATCCTGGGACTTGCCTTTTCACTCCGCATTATGTGTGTTTTTAGGGTTGAATCATAATATTGCCTGAGGCTATAGTTTTTTCACAGTCACTGTTATAGAATTGTTGTTCAGTCACTTAATCATGTCCAACCCTTTGCAACCTCATGGACTGCAGCATGCCAGCCTTCCCTGTCCTTCACTATCTCTTGGAGTTTGCTCCAACTCATGTCCACTGAGTCGATAATGCCGTTCAGCCATCTCATCCTCTGTTATAGAATATTTGATCTTACCCATCTACCACTATTTATCCATTCTCGCTTTGGGCTTTTGGGTTGTTTCCCATTTCTTTCATTTTATTAACAGTACTGTAAATATTCTTGTGGTCTCCTCTTACATACCTGTAAGAATTATTCTAAAGTCACATTTAAGTGAATGTTCAACTTTAAAATTTAATTCCAAATCATTTTACAAAGGGGAAGTGAAAATCTACATTCCCACTAGTGATGTATGAGTTCCCATTGATCTGCCTCCTCTCCAAAGCTTATTAGACTTCATAAATTTTGCCAGTATACTAAATGTAAAAGGACCTCTTCTTGTGGATAATTCATTTTTCCTTTTCTGTTAAAAGCTTATATATGACTTTTATTCATTTCTCTAGAGGATTATCTTTTCTTGGTTGATTTGTAGGGTTTTTATCAGCAATATGGGTGGCAGGTATCTTACAGAGTGTGGCTTATCTTTTCATTTTCTTTATGGTTTCCTGTGATGAATGACAATTCTTGATTTTAGTGTAGTTAAACTTACAGAGTTTTATGTGTACACTTTTGCATACAAAAACTTCTTTCTATCCTAAGAACTTAAATAAGATATTCACCTATTTTTTTTTCTAAGTTTCAGAATTGCACTTTTCATTTTTCCACCTCAAACTGATTTCTATATGTGTAGTGATAAAGGGATAAATTCATGTTTCTTTTTCCATATGGATAATCAGTTGCCTAGTACCCATTCATTAACTAGTACCTCCTAATCTCAGTGATGTGTTCCTGCATCTGATCTATTTTGACATACATATTGTATATATATGTATGTGTGTGTATATATATGTACGTGTGTGTGTGTGTGTGTATTTTGTTTTGTTTTTTGAATTTTTGGCCATGCTGTGTGACATGTGGAATTTTAGTTCCCCAACCAGGGATCAAACTCATTCCCCCTATAGTGGAAGCGCAGAGGCTTAACCACTGGCCTTCTGGGGAAGTCCCTATATATTTTAATTTTTATATGTCAGCATACATATAATTAATATACACATGACAAACCTAGATAGCATATTAAAAAGCAGAGACATTACTTTGCCAACAAAGATCCATGTAGTCAAAGCTGTGGTTTTTCCAGTGATCATGCATGAATATGTGAGTTGGACCATAAAGAAGGCTGAGCACTGAAGAATTGATGCTTTTGAACTGTGGTCTTGGAAAAGACTCTTGAGTCTCTTGGACTGCAAGGAGATCCAGTCAATCCTGAAGGAACCAACCTTGAATATTCTTTGGAAGAACTGATGCTGAAGCTGAAGCACCAATACTTTGGCCACCTGATACGAAAAGCCGACTCATTAGAAGAGACTGTGATGTGGGAACACTTGAGGGTAGGAGAAGGGAACAACAGAGGACAAGATGATTGGCTGGCATCACTGACTCAATGGACATGAGTTTGAGCAAGCTCAGGGATGTGGTGAAGGGCAGGGAAGCCTGGTGTGCTGCAGTCCATGACACTACTGAGCAACTGAAGAACAACTATATATATACGTATACATATATAACTTTTAGTGCTGCTCTCAACTCTGAAAAGAGATTTTCCTTCTTGCTACTTTGAAGACTAGTGCCTTTAGAGGCTTTTAGTCATTCTCTGATGTCAGTCACCATTAGTATGCGAGTAGCATTAAAATTTATTTCTTCAAACCAAACCTCTCCTTTCATCCCCGACTCACATATTCAGCTGCCTACTTGACTTCAAGTAGATCTCTCACCGTTGTCCGGCATTAACCCACCAAACAACCCTAGATCGTCTTTGTCTCCCTTTGTCCGTCTTGTCTCTCATTCTTGTTGGTCGCAGTCGGTGGCATCCCCGTCTTCTGAGTTTCTCCTTCCGTAAGTCTTGAGTCATCGTAATCATCTTCTCTCCCTTTCTCCCAGCATTCAGTCTCCAAAAGAGATCTCACATCTTTCTTTTGCCAACTCCTTGGTCCAAGCCTCCTTTACCACTCACCTGGGCTGAAAAATAATCGTCCTCTGGTTAATCCTCCAGTTCAGCATTCCTGTCCCTCCCCAGTCAGTTCTCTGCATATCTCTGGAATAATTTACACACTTACTTTAAGAGACCTTTGAAGTATGTCCTTGATCATTCAGGTAAGCCCACTGTGCCCCACCAGCAAGGACTCATGCCTCTTGCTTCTGCCCCTGCCTCTCTTGTTCATTAGACTCCTGTCACAGCTCTTTTTTGTTTTTTATGCTTAATATTTTATTTATTTTTGGCTATTCTGGGTTTTCGTTGCTGTGCAGGCTTTTCTCTAGTTGCAGTGAGTGGGGACTGCTCTCTGTAACTACGGTGCACGGGCTTATCAAGGAGGTAGCTTTTCTTGTTGAGGAGCATGGGCTCTAGGGCACTTGAGCTCAGCAGTTACAGCACAGGCCCAGTAGTTGTGGCGCACAGGGTTAGTTGCTCCACAGCATGTGGGGTCTTCCTCAGACCAGGGATTGAACTCATGTCTCCTGCATTGACAGGTGGATTCCTTACCACTGAGCCACCAGGCAAACCCCAGTCCCAGTTCTTAATGGACTGTTCTACCAGCCTCAGAGCACATACACATCTTCTCCCTCTGAAATACTTTCCCCAGTTGGCTCGATAAATCCTCCTTACCCATCACATCTCAACTGTAAATTCCTCAGAAAAGCCTTTTCTGAATCATGAAGCAAAATGTAGGTTCTCCAGTTTTATCAGCTAACGTGTTCTGTAGTTTGCTTTTAAAACACTTATAACAAAGTTAATTATGTAGTTATTTTTCCTTTTATTTTGCAACAACCTGAAGAGGCATTTTTTTCTCTCACCCACAAGATAATAAAGTATGAAAGTAGGTGGAGGGATTGTGTGGGTTTTTGTTTTGAGGTAATTTCCATGTTTGGTAGTTGATTTCTTTTCATCTTTGTTCATAGATTCTGCCTATAATAGGCACTTGATTCTTTTCTTTAAAGGAACTGTGTATGTCATATAAGTTCATGTTAAGTATTAACTTGACTTCAAAACATTGAATTCTCACCTGTGCAAATGTGAAAATAGATAAGGTTTTGTTTGTTTTACCTAAAAGTTGTATAAAATATAAACCAATCAGCTATAGATTTGTCGTGTATACGTTAGAAAAATCCTTTAACCTTTTTTTTTAAAAAAATAAGCTATAAAGCATCAACAGCAAGTGAGCTAGAAGATCTTAAGGTGCAGAACGAATCACTTAAGGAAAAACTGGCCAAGGCTGAGCAAAGTGCAGAGGATGTCCGAGATCAAATATTGGCAACTGAGAACTCAAATCAAGAATATGCAAGGTATGTAGGAGAAATAAAACCTGCCCACACCTGTGGTCTTAGGACCATTAGGACAATTGGATGTTGCTGGAAGCCAGCTACTAAGTGATGCAGAAAACTGTAGTCCCATGGCTTGCTTTGGGTGATCTTCAATGGTGAATTATGAATTTATACAGTTTAAAAAGTATAATTCTTAACAGTTCTTTGAGATTCTTTTTTTAAAAAAGGTAATTTAAATGGCTATAACTTTCTTAATGGACTCTTCTCTCTCAAACCCAAGGATGCTTCTAGATCTGCAGACCAAATCAGCACTTAAAGAAGCAGAAATTAAAGAAATTACAGTTTCTTCTCTTAAAAGAATAACTGATTTGCAGAACCAACTCAAGCAACAAAGCGAAGACTTTAAGAAACAACTGGAAGAGGAAGAAGCAAGGTAATCTAAGTTGAAAATTAAAATGCTATGTATCTCAAGTTATTTTTTCTAGTATACTGTGTTTTTTAATTTAATTTTCCCTTACAGAAAAGCTGGAAAAGAAAACTCAATATCAGAATTAACTGAGGAAATGAACAAGTGGCGTCTCCTCTATGAAGAATTATATAATAAAACAAAGCCTTTTCAGGTCTGTCAATTAGGACTTAACTTATTTGTATTTGAGAATTCGTACTGTTCCGTGTCACAGTCATGACAGTGACATGGTTCTTCTGAAAGATCATTTTGCTGTACATTTACAGTGCCAGTTAAACTTTCTATTATAGAAGGTTTATTATAGATGTTACTACATTATTATGCATACATTTTTAATATAGGCTTTATAGCATGCTGTGATTCATGGGGTCGCAAAGAGTCGGACACGACTGAGCGACTGAACTGAACTGAACTGAATAAGATTCTTAAAATTTAATACCTTAGAAGGCTTTCCTGATATGAACTTTTGATAATCTATGTAAATTTGTGACACTTATTTTGTTATGGTCTTTCTCAGTGTTGCTGTACTTAACACTTAAAGGATAAATGCAAATCTGGGTACTTAGAGTCAGAAGACAGTATTGGTTATAATGTGTTGTGGTAATACAGATTAGGCCAGCTAGCAGGTCTTTCTTTGTTTCTTTCTGTTTCATTGATCTCTGAAATGAAAAACAAATTTTTATTTAAAAAAAAAAAAAAAGTTTATGGAGAGCCCTAAGAGTAAGTCAATATAATCTATTATTGTTTTTTGCCTTTTTTGTTGTTGTAGTTGTTGAGTTTCTTATTTAAATATTTATTTACTTTTTTGGCTGCACTGGGTCTTAATTGCAGCATGTGGGATCTAGTTCCCCAACCAGGGATCAAACCTGGCCCCCCTGCATTGGGAGCCTGCAGTCTTCTGCAGTCTTAGCCAGTGGACCACCAGGGAAGTCCTGTCTTGCCTTTTTTATTTTCTTTCACTTTAGTTTTCCTTGTAGTTAATATGAGTCAAGTAGGATTTAATAGTTTTAAGTCTTAACTTTACAAAAAAATCTTTTTCAGCTACAACTGGATGCATTTGAAGCAGAGAAACAGGCTTTGTTGAATGAACATGGTGCAGCTCAGGAACAACTAAATAATCTAAGAGATTCATATGCTAAATTATTGGGTCATCAGAATCTAAAGCAAAAAATCAAGCATGTTGTGAAATTGAAAGATGAAAATAGCAATCTCAAATCGGTTTGTAAAGTCACGTTTAGTTTTATTGATATTGGGGTGGGTGGTTTTTATTTTATCAGGATAATACTGACTTCATAAAATGAGTTGGGAACTGTTTCACCCTTTCTATTTATGGAATAGTTCATGAATTATTGGTATTAATTCTTTTCTGAATGTGTAGTGGAATTCAGTGGTGAAGGCATCTGGACCTGGACTTTTTCTCCGTGGATGGTTTTTGATCAATAATTCAATCTCTTCACTTGTTATAATAGGTCTATTGAGATTGACTATTTCAACTCAAAACCTATGGGATGCAGCAAAAGCAGTTCTAAAAGGGAAGTTTATAGCAATACAGTCCTACCTCAGATTGACTCTTTCTTCTTGAGACAGTTTCAGTAGTTTGTGTCTTTCTAGGAATATGCCCATTTCATTTTCTGATGTGTTGGTTCACCATTGTGTGCCATATTCCCTTACATTCCTTTTTGTTTCAATCATATCAGTAGCAATGCCCCTCTTTCATTTCTGCTTGTAGGAATTTGAGTCTCCTCCCTTTTTTTTAAGTTCCTTTACTTCTTCAAATGTTTATAATGGCCTTAAACCCTTTTTTGGATAAGTTTGATATTGGGTTACTCTCTTGGGCAGTTTTTGTTGCCTGCTTTTCCCCAGTATATAAACCATGCTTTCCTGTTTGCGTACTTTGTAATTTTTCTGTTAGAAAATGGATGTTTTAGACAATATATTGTAGCACCTCTGGGTACTGCCATCCCCTTGCAGGTATGTTATTATTTTCTTGTTTAGTGAAGTCTGTTCCTCCTCCCGCCTAGTTTGTGCCTCTGATGTTGCTGCTGAGGGAGGTTCAGTTTGGGGTGTGTACACAGTCACCCTGAGATGACGCTGGCTTGGGTAAGGCTGCCTCCCTCTCTCCCTGATCACATATAGTTGCTGGCTTATCCCTCTGTTATTTTCAACATTGTCCCAGGTCATAAATTCCTCTACAGATTAATCCAGTCTCATTCTGGTTCCTTTGTTGGAACTGTGTTTTAGGTCAGTGATTGACTTTGTTCAGGCTACAGGAGGGCTCCTCCCACCTGTCTTATTCAACACTTCTCTTCTACAAACTAGGCAGCTTACAGTTCAGCCCAGTTTTTAGTCACTTCCCATTCCCTTGCACCACACAGCTTCTACTGTTCTTAAGGGCACCCTTCAGCTTGAACTGCTCTAAGCTCTGTTGTAAGTGAAGTCACTTGCTCTGGGAATAAATGAGGAGCTCTGTGTTCTCCTCCTAGGCAGAATTTCTGGGACAAGGCTTCAGGTCTGGATTTGGGGACGATGGCAAGCTTTCCTCTGAGTGACACCTCTGTCCCTGTAGCTGGATGATTAGTAGACTTGGGGGAGAGGGAGATGAGCAGTCTGAGGGTCTCTCACTTTGCCTCTGTTGGCTTGGAACCATTGTCTCATGAGCCAGGTAAAGGGTGATCAGGGTCTGGGTATTTTCAGCACTCTGCACCTAAGATAGGGCCTTGGTTTCTTGGAAGAAAAGAGCCCCACACACACACCTCTCAGCCACATTTGCTGTGGTTCAGATCAAGGAAGAGCTGGGGGCAAGATGAGAGATGCTGACATCCTGCTTCTCTTGGCAGGAGAAGCCTTTGACTGGGAGCTGGGGGAGGAGGGAACCCTGTGCTCCGGTCTGCAGAGGTCTGGTGTGGAGTCTCTGCTTTCCTAAGCAAGGACTAGGGTGAGAGGGAACAGGATTGGTTCAAACACAATAGGACATTGCCTTTTTTAAAAAACAAAAAACACTTTTGTGGGTTTGCTTGAATAATTTTTTCTTCACTTGCTATTTTACCTTAAGGCCATTTACAGAGGCTTTAAGTAGTTGCTTTTTTTGAAATTTTTTATATCACTAGGGAGCAAGTCAGCAGAGCTTCTCATGCTCACCAGTAGTGAATCTCAGCATTTAATTTGGTGTTGAACTTTTATCAGAAATACAACTTTGTACCTATAGAGGGACAGGAAGATTTAAATGACTTGTTATCTTCTTTGTCATAGCTGTTCATTTTGTAATTTATAGTCTGAAGCCTGTATGCAGTAGGCTTTTGCCATTAAGGTTTGAAAAATGAGCAACTGTGGAATTGTCAGTAATATTGGTAGCACATTTCACCAACATGATCTTCAATAATTATTTACTGACTGTATTGTTTCTTACAATAGGAGGTGTTAAAACTCCGTGCTCAGCTTACTAAAAGAAAACAGAGTGAAGCAAAACTTCAGGAGGAATTGAATAAAGTTCTGGGTATCAAACACTTTGATCCTTCAAAGGCTTTTATTCATGAAAGTAAAGAAAATTTTGTTCCCAAAACTCCATTAAAAGAAGGTAAGAAATGAATAAACATACAGAATTGTCATCTTCCTTTGGATTTGCTTTCACAGCACTGAGCAAGTTATCTGTCTTTATGAACTGTGAAAATCTGTTAACAGTTTCTGATATCTTATATCTTTCTTGAAAACTTGTCTTCTTTCTCTATTTTTATATTTATTTACTTATTTGTTTGGCCACGTGGAGTCTTAGTCGCGACACGCAGGATCTTTAGTTGCGGCATACAAACTCTTAAGTTGCTGCATGTAGGATCTAGTTCCCTGACCAGGGATTGAACCCAGGGCCCCTGCGTAGGGAGTGTGGAGTCTTAGCCATTGGACCACTAGGGAAGTCCCCTTCTCTACCTTTTTTGCTCATACCCACTCCCTACCAAAATTAATCCCTCTATCACACCCTTGACATTTTGTAACCTAAACATCCAATTTGTAATTTTGGAGAAGTAGATTCTTCTTTTTTTCTTTTATTTTACTTATTCACTTTATTTTTGGCTGCACTGGGTCTTTGTTGCTGCTCTTGGACTTTCCCTAGTTGCAGCAAGTGGAGGCTACTCTTCACTGCGGTGTGAGGGTTTCTCATTGCAGTGGCTTCTTTTGTTGCAGAGCACAGGCTCTAGGGCACAGGCTCAGTAGTTGTGGCACACAGGCTTAGTTAGTCCTTGGCATATGGAATCTTCCTAGACCAGGGATTGAACCCGTGTCTCCTGCATTGGCAAGTGGATAGCTATCCACTATAATACCAGAGAAGTCCATTTTTCTCTTTCTTGACTACAATCTCTGTATCTTTCACAATAAACTGAAATTGACTGAAATAGCAAATGAAGAAATATAAATAAAATGCAAGTATTGCTTCATCTTCCTTAGAGAAGGTAAACTGCTTTTAGTTCATAATGACCGATGCATTAGTTTTAATTTAGAAAACTAACACTGCTGTTTAATACTCCTTCCAGGCAATACAAACTGCTCCTGAGCTCTTAGTGGAGTTTCAAGAATCATGCAAGTAAACATCTGAAAAACCTGTTGAAGATTATTTTGTTCTTACTATTTTTTATTATTATTATTTTGCTTACTGTTGTGTTTATAATATTTTAAATCTCTTATTTAATACTAACTTCCTGTCCTTACACATGTGAAAGGAAGTTTGACCGTTTTTACCAGTGTTCTCTGACATTCTAGTTACTGTTGTCAGTACTTCCTCCTTGATGCTCACCCTTATTACCTCATTCTAAATGTTTTGACGCTTTCCAGCTTTGCTCACTCATCCCATCAAATCAATAGTCTTTTAAAAATCATTCTAATACTATCATTTCCTTATTCTGAAACCTTAGGTTTTTTTTAGTTTGATGCTGAAGATCTTTTCTAGTCTGAACCTCTTATGCCAATACCTTGGCTTGTTCTTGCCTCTACTTTAATTCACCTAATAATGTTCATTCTGTCCCACCCATCATCCCGTTGATCCAGTTCAAATAAGAAATAGAGGCAAGCTTTTTTCCATAGTTATCTCTTACCAAAGCCACTGAGTTGATTAATAATTTGCAGATTTCTAGACCCCATCCCAGGCCTCTTAAATTACAATCTGTAGTTTGGTCTAGAAATCTGCTTTTTTTTCTCTCTCTCTCATAAACAGCAGTTAATTCTTAGAAACTCTGCATTGGAAGCACGGAGTCATAACCACAGGACTGCTTGGGAAGTCCCTGCTCATAAATTCCTTAGAGAATTTGTCTAGCTGCTTGACATCTGCCTGATTCCTGTGTGTTTGATTAATATTTATGTATCATGAAATAAAATTATGCGATAAGTCACTGACCCAATTATACAACTTGTATTATATGAAATCACATTAATTCTTATATTTAAGGTGCATTTATTGTCTCTGCCCTCCTCTCCCCATATTGTCTCTAGAATCATTAATGGTATTAATCATATACTACTTAGAAAGTGGTCATTCTCAAACTAAAATATGTGATCTACACAGTTGGTATATTATAAACCACCTTTTTGTCATGTTTCCCCATTGATGGACCAACAGAGACTATTTTAATCAGGATAACTTTTCTTAATAAATTATTTTATTAGATCTTAATACATAGTTAAGTTCAAAGGAAATGTAGAAATTAGAAAAACTGTCTAATAAAATGGAATCATTCAAGATTTCTGCTTTTGGCAAAGATAAAGTAACGTGGATCAGATTTATTGCTTCTCCTCCTACCCTACACACACATAGACATACCCACGCACACACGCACGCACACGCACCCTAAAACTATCCAAGAATGACAAAATATACAAAAGAATGATTTTCATGATGTTAAACATAAAATAATCCCTAAGACATAGGGAAAATCAAGGCGAATCCTACAATTCATCCATGTTTACAGCCTTGAGAGAGTTTGCAAACATACACGAAAGGGGAACCCAGGCAAAACCCATCCAACTAACCGAGTTGAAAAGCCCGAAGTGAGATCTGGGAAGACCAAAGATATTGGATACTGCAAGACAGGGTACTGAAAGGACAAAATTGCAGGAGAGAATTGTGGAGATACACAAAGGGTCCCCCAAGGAATCGCGTGCATACTGACTAGTTATGCATATGAGGAAACTGCCTGAAGCCTGGGGAAGAACCATCCCCTGAAATTAAAAGTAACAGTGCTCAAAGCTCACACAGGCTAGAAACACTGCCTGTTCCCACCAGCCTAACTTGAAAACCTCATGATTTATAGGGAACTGACTAGGATATGCAGAAGGGTTCAGTACTGGGGAATAGTTATTCCTAAAGTGAGCACTCTGGTCTCACCTAACAAATCTTAAAAAAGGAAAACCCAAGAGGATCGATCCTTTCTAAGAAAATGATTACATTTTGGAACAAAGCTCAAGAAACTGCATAGGTTTATAAACATGTCAAGCACCCAAGAATGTAAGTTTTACAGTTTCTTAACATCCAGTCAAAAGATCACTAGACATGCAGAGAGGCAGGAAACATCATCTCCTGAAGAGAATATTCAATCAACCCAGAACTGATGAAGAAATTAGAATTCAGAGAACATCACAATGGCTATTTTATATATGTCACATATACTAAAACTTAGTGAAGATATTTAACATTAAAAAAATCCAAATTGAACTTGTAGAGATAAGAACTACAGTATGTAAGCAAAAACAAAAACTCTCAATGGGAGTACAGAGAGAAGACATTGCAAAAGGAAAGACTAGTGAATTTGAAAACATAGCAATAAGAACTATCCAAAATGAAACAGAAATGAGGTTCAAAAAATGAGCAGAACAGCAGTGTACTCTGGGACAACTTCACACAGCCTAACATATATGTAATCAGAGTTCTTAGAGGAGGGAAGCTGAGAAGGCAATGGCAAGCCACTCCAGTACTCTTGCCTAGAAAATCCCATGGGGGAGAAGGCAATGACAAGCCACTCCAGTACTCTTGCCTAGAAAATCCCATGGATGGAGGAGCCTGGTAGGCTGCAGTCCATAGGGTTGCTACTAGTTGGACACGACTGAGCGACTTCACTTTCACTTTTCACTTTCATGCGTTGGAGAAGGAAATGGCAACCCACTCCAGTGTTCTTGCCTGGAGAATCCCAGGGACGGGGGAGCCTGGTGGGCTTCCTTCTATGGGGTCACACAGAGTCGGACACAACTGAAGCGACTTAGCAGCAGCAGCAGAGGAGGGAAGGAGGGGACAGAAAAATCACGTGAAGAAGTAATGGTGGAAATGTTTCCAAATAGGAAAACTAGAACCCTGGGAATCCTAGGAACAATAAATATGAGACATCACAGTTGCTGAAAAGCAGAGATAAAGAAAACCTGTCATCCTAAAACTATCTCAACAAAAATAGTTTTCAGAAGCAAGGATGAAAAATTATTTTCAGACATAAAGAAACTTATTAGTCTCCTTAAAATATAATTGACTGTTAAAAAGAACAGCAAGAGCGTGGTCTGTAGTTTAGACATCTTTAAAATTACATAATGACAGCAATAGGCCAAAGCCTAGGAGGGGAAAAATGGAAGAATATGATTGCAAGTTCTTTATACTATATGTAAAGTGGAATAATGTTACTTGAAAACAGACTGTGGTAATTTAATAATACATACTATAAACCCTAATACAATCACTAAAATAAAACACTTGTCAATAAGTCAACAAAGATGAGATTGTAAAGAAATAGTCAATTCAAAAGGCAGAAAAAGAGGAAAAGGAAAAAAACAGATGAGTCAAAAAGAAATTAATAGTATTATAATTAAACTTAATCACATCGACAATCATATTCATGTAAATGGTGTTTTCAATTAAAATGCAGAAATGATCAAATTAGATTACAAAGCAAGACGACTATATGCTGCCTACAAAAATACACTTCATGTATAATGACAGAAATAAGGTGAAAAATACAAGGATGTTAAAAGATACACCAAGCTGAAGGGATAGGAAGAATAGTCCCTCCTTCCCCTGACAAACACACTAATTCAATGACAATACAGAGACAGATTCCATTTGGAAATGGGGAAACAATAGTCTCTCCAACAAATAGCGTTGGGAAAATTGTATATCCAAATGCAAAAGAATGAAATTGGAACTTTACCTTACACCATACACAAAAATCAACTCAAAAAGAATTAAAGGCTTAAACGTAAAACCTTAAACTAAAACTATGATAACAAACCATGGAAAAAACTTAACGACATTGGTCTTGGCCGTGATTTCTTGGTTATGATACCAAAGGTCAGTCAAGAAAAACAAAAATGGACAAGTAGGACTTCAACTAAAAAAGTTTCTGCCTAACAAGGTAAGTTGGCAAGGATGTGGAAATATTAAAACCCTTACACACTGTTGGTGGAAATTTAAAATGGTGCAACACTATGGAAAGTACGATGGAACTTTCTCAAAAAAAATTAAAAATGGAACGACTGTGAAAGTCACTCGGTCGTGTCTGACTCTTTGTGACAATGAACTGTAGCCCACCAGGCTCCTCTGGAGCTGGATACTGGAGTGGGTTGTATCTTTGACCGAGGGATCAAACCCAGGTCTCCTGCAAAACAGACTGACTTTACCGACTGAGCCACCAGGGAAGCCAATGTCCAGCAATCTCACTTATGTATATTTATCCCAAATAATTGAAATTGGAATCTCAAAGAGATACTTACACCTCCATGTTTATTGCATTGTTATTCACAATAGCTAAGATGTGGGAATGGATGAACAAAATGTGGTAATATACCTGCAGTGGAATAGTGTTAAGCCTTTAGAAAGAAGGAAATACTCCTACGTGCGAAAAATGGATGGACCTTGAGAACATTATGCCAAGTAAACTTAACCAAACACCAGAGGACAGAAACTGCATGATTCCACTTAACATGAGGTATCTAAAATATTCAGAATCACTGAAGCAGAGTACAGTGGTGGTTGCCAGGGCCTGGGTGGCAGAGGAAACTTTTTTCGGTCACTCAGTCATGTCTGACTCTGCGACCCCATGGACTGCAGCACACCAGGCTTCCCTGTCCTTCACCATCTCCCTGAGCTTGCTCAGACTCATGTCCATTGAGTCAATGATGCCATCCAACCATCCATCATGGAAATGAGGAAATGAGTTTGCTAATTAACAGGCATAAAGTCTCAGTTGTGTAAGGTAAGTTCTAGAGACCTGCTCTACAACATCATACCTATAATTAAAATACTGTATTTTACAATTTAAAATTTGCTAGAGGGTAAATCTCCTGTTAAATGTTCTTACCACACACATAAGACGATGTGCCACAACTATGCTAACAGGTTGAAAACAAAAACTAGAGTGACTGTATTAATATCAGACAGATTTCCAAGCAAAGAATAATATCAAGAATATGTTTCATGTGATAATGATAAATGAGTCAGTACATCAGGAGGCCAAAATAAACATTTATGTAGCCAATGATAGTCTCAAAATACATGAATAAAAAAATTGATAGATTTACAAGGAGAAATAGAGAAATCTAATTACATAGATATATCAATAGCCTCCCTCAATAAATTATAGAACAAATAGAAAACTGGAAAGAATATAGAAGATTTAAAAAATATTCTGAACCAACTTGATCAAATTGATGTTTATAGAAATCACCTAACACGAGCAGAATATTTTGTAAGTGAGCACAGGAATTTGCCAAGATGGACTGTTTATACACTGGGTCATGAAAACAGTCTCTATAAATTTAAATGGATTCCAGTCATACCAAGGGTGTTGTCCATTGACAATGGAATTGAATTAGAAGTCAATAACATAAGCCTCTGGAAAATCCATAAATAGTTGGAAATCAATTATCACAGTACTAAATGAGATACTGGTCAGAATAAATCTGAAAGGAAAATAGAAACTATTTTGAATAGATTGAAAATGAAGACACAATATATCAAAGCTTATAGAATGCTGCTTAAGCAGATTTAGAGCAAAATGACCTCACTGGTGGCCTTTATTTCCAAAAACAAAAGGTTTCAAATCAATGAACTCTTACTGTAGAAATAAGTAAAAGAGCAATTTAAAACCAAAGTAAGTAGGGGGAAAAGAAGAAGAAAGGTCAGAGCAGAAATCAGTAAGCTACAAAACAAAAATATCAATGAAAAATATTTCATTGAGAAAAAATAAAATTGATAAACCTCTAGCTAATCAAGAATATAAAAATACATAAGCTACCAATATCAGGAGTAAGAAAGGTGACAATATTACTTTTGTGGGTGATGGATACATTCACTATCTTGAGTATGGTGATGATTTTATCAGTATATATTGTATATATCTTTGTTGCTCTCGCAGTAACGAAGACCCAGCACAGCCAAAAGTCAATAAATAAAATTAGTTTTTGAAAGAAGTAGTTCATTTTTAAACTAAAGTTTTAATATTGAGATTATTTTCTCAATATTGGGCTACTGTTTTGTTTTTTTTCCTTTTTCAAATTGGGCTACTGGTTTTAAGTGGCTTTATTTACCTGAAGACCTTTTTTCTTTGGGGAGTTTTTTTAGTTTTATCTTTTTTGATATAAGACCTATTTATTTTTACATGCATTATTTTTAGTTTAGATTTGTTCAAAGAAAACTAGTTTTCAACCTTTGAAAATCTGGAACTTTATTGGGGGGTTTAGGGGGGTTCAGAATGTATTTGTTTTTTAATCATTAATGGAAGAAATCCCTTAAGGGAAAAAAATATGCCCATTAAACATTTTGTAGATGCTAGTGATTTCTTCCCTTCAAAAATATGAAGACAATGGGACAGTTATTAGGAGGAATCTATGTTACCACTTGTATGATGGTTTTAGACTGAGAATATCAAGTCCCAACACCTAACCCCCTCCCAACTCCAGCATTATACAATCCTTCAAGTGTGAAATAGTTAACATCGCCTTTATCTCACTGTATAAAACATAGAATTCCATTTATTAGCAGCTTTAATAGATATTTGGAACAGCTTCAAAGCATATTCCCAGGGTGTTGCTAACGCCACTCTAGAGTGCCTCTAATTTCTGAAAGGTGACTTTTTTTTCTTTTCTCTTTGGCTGTGCCGGATCTTTGTTGCTCAGCGGGGTTTTCTCCAGTTGGGGCGCACAGGCTTCTGATTGCTGCGGCTTGTCTTGTGAAGCATGGTCTCTCAGGCAAGGGAGCTTCAGCAGTTGTGGCACACAGGCACAGTAGTTGTGGTGCCTGGGCCCAGTTGCCCCGAGGCATGTAGAATCTTCCCAGACCAGGCATCAAAGCTGTGTCCCCACATTTCCAGGCTAATTCTTAACCACTGGACCTCCAGGGAAGTCCTATCAAGGTTTTTTAAATCTGCTAGAGGCTATAGAAAGAACCAAGACAATGCCTAACTTCAAAGTTACAGTATAGCAAGAAAGACAATCAATCATAAATGTAAAATTACAAACTGATTTAACTACTCTGAAGAAAAAAGGACTTTAAGCACTGCTTAAACAGTATAAGGATAAATAGAGGTACAGAATATAGTAAAGACCAGCAGGGGTTTACACCAACTACATGGGTGAGTGGCCATTGAGGTTAGTGTTTCATAAAGTTGCTAATAATAATAACAATAATAACAGTAGTAGCCATAGTAGTGGAGAAGGCAGAGGCACCCCACTCCAGTCCTCTTGCCTGGAAAATCCCACGGGCAGAGGAGCCTCGTAGGCTGCAGTCCATGGGGTGGCTAAGAGTCGGGCAAGACTGAGCGACTTCACTTTCACTTTTCACTTTCATGCATTGGAGAAGAAAATGGCAACCCACTCCAGTGTTCTTGCCTGGAGAATCCCAGGGACAGAGGAGCCTAGTGGGCTGCCGTCTATGGGGTCACACAGAGTCGGACACAACTGAAGCGACTTAGGAGCAGCAGCAGCCATAGTAGTAGTCCTGGCTTTCCCCAAAGGAAAGACTATCTAAGGGGAAATTTTTAGACCTTTTAGAATTCAGCTGTGGTATGATTGGATTGCATTCCCAGGGAGTACCAGGCTAGGGTGTATTGAAGGTGTGGATAAGGTCTCTTTAGAAGTAATGGCCTATACTTTGGCCTGTTCCTTCAGCCTCTAAGCTTTTGCCTCAAGGTTTTTACCAAGCTTTGGCCTTCCAGGGAACTTGCAGGACTGAGTTTGTGAGTGCTGAGGACTACAGGTAAAAATCCAAGTGCTGAGAAGCTTGGGCCATATCTCCTCCACTCAGGCCTTGTATCTCCATAATAGCCCTTAGGGCTTCCCTGGTGGCTTAGAGGGTAAAGCTTCTGCCTGCAATGTGGGAGACTTGGGTTCGATCCCTGAGCTGGGAAGATCCCCTGAAGAAGGAAATGACAACCCACTCTAGTACTCTCACCTGGAAAATCCCATGGATGGAGGGGCCTGGGAGCCTGCAGTCCATGGGGTCACAGAGTTGGACACGACTGAGCGACTTCACTTTTCCTTTAATAGCCCTTAACCTTGAATAGGGAGAAGGCAATGGCACCCCACTCCAGTACTCTTGCTTGGAAAATCCCATGGACAGAGGAGCCTGGTAGGCTGCAGTCCATGGGGTCGCTAAGAGTCGGACACGACTGAAGTGACTTAGCAGCAGCAGCAACCCTGAATAGTGTGGAAGCTGTCTGTGTTCCACACTACTGACAAGAGAGGATTGTACTTCTCTAGCAGTCCAGAGATTAAGAATCTGCCTGCTAGTGCAGGGGACGTGAGTTCCACACCTTGGTCTGGGAAGATTCCACATGCAATGGAACAGCTGGGCCCGTGGGCCGCAACTGTTAAAGCCCGTGTTCCCTAGAGCCCATGGTCCACAACCAGAGAAGCCACCAGCTTCTTTAGTTTCTGGCACAGGCAGGCAGATTCTTTACCACTAGTGCCACCTGAGAAGCCTCTACCTTTCCCTAAGGCAAGATAATTTTTTTCACCATAGATGAGTTTCACCTATTTTAGAATTTCATGTAAATGAAATTGTACTATTCTGTTTCTAGTTTCTTTCACTTGTATAATGATTTTGAGATTCATTTGTCAGTAATTCATTTAACAATCAAGGAAAAAGGGGGAATTTTATTTGAGCCAAACTGAGGATTATAACCAGGAAAACAGATTCTCATAAAGCTTTGAGAACTCTGTTCTGCCAGTCAGAATTGAAAGCACAGCCGTATACATTTTGAGACAAAGTCTCATACAACTACATGACATACTAATGTTTACATAAAGTTCACCACAGGTACATAGTCCAGGTTTGCACATACAAAGCAAACAATAAGTTACTAGACCCTTTACAGAACTAGAAAAGAATTGCATTGCTACTTACTGAGGACGGGGGAAAAATTGATCTTTACAGTTATCAGACACTCCCATCTTTGACAAGCTCTGGTTAGTATGTAATACAGTCACACACTGCACATTAAGGTAGGGGGAGGAGGCCAAGTGGACACAGAGTTTTATGTTTAATTCTTGTTTTGCCTTAAAATATAAAATTTTATTTCATCGAATTCATATAGTCATTTCTTTGAATGAGTAATATTCCACAGTATGGACATACCATTATTTGTTTAACCATTCATCATTGATGGATTTTTGGGTTGCTTCCAGTTTTAGGTTATTTTGAATTAAGCTGCTATGAATATTCTTTTTTTTTGGCTGTGCAGCAAGGGATGGGGGTTTTTAGTCCCCTGACAAGGGATGGAACCCATGCCCCCTGCAGTGCAGGTGTGGAGTGCCAACTGCTGGACCAGGGAAGTCTTGAAGAATGGAGTCTTAACCATTGGATCACCAGGGAAGTTCTTGCTATGAATGTTCTTGTGCAAGACTTTATGAATATGGTGCTTTCATTTCTCTTGGGTAAGCACCTAGATGTGGAATTTGGGGTCATGGGGTAGTTGTTTATTTGACCTTATAGTAAACTGCCAGTTTTCTGAAGTGTTTGTGTAATGCTATATCCCACCAGGGATGAATGAATGTTCTAATTGCTCAAAATGCTTGTTAACATATACTGTTAGGGAAATTAAAACGGAATTAGTCTTGTTCGTGCTTCAGAAGTCAGGGAGCAGGCCTCTGACCAATTTCTGACCTTGCCTGGGCTCTGTCTGGATTCCAGTTGCCCTGCAAGTACACCAATTGTTAGCTAGTCTAGGGGCACTTTAGATAAGAAAGGGAGTAGGTATTGAAATTTCGCCTCTTAGGGCTTGGCCAGATGCCCCTCCCTCCCCCAAGAAGTCTTATGACTCACAAGGTGAAATAAATAGCATTGTAAAAGTTAAAAAAAACACAGAGCTGCATTTTTGCATATAAATTTATGATAGTTTTCAGCCTGGGATTATAAACTTCTGGGATTATTATAAATCCCAGAAGCTGCAATTTGAAGTTTCACCCACAGTTTGGACACACCACCCAGGACCCTTTTCCCAACTGGGATTCCAGATTGCTGTTATTTGGGGACTTCCTGGCACTGTTCAAGTCTGAATATAGGTTGTCTTCCCAATTTGGTGATACATAGGCTGTTACTTCTATTATTTCTATTTCTCTTAATAACTATTTATTGAAATTATGTATATTGGATTGTATACTGACTGTATTATAGCTGAACACTGTGCTTCTCTGGTGGCTCAGAAGGTAAAGATTCTGCCTGCAATGAAGGAGACCCAGGTTCGATCCCTGGGTTGGGATGATCCCCAGGGAGAAAGGAATGGCTACTAATTGCAGTATTCTTGCCTGAAAAATTCCACAGACAGAAGCTTGGTGGGCTACAGTCCAAAAAGTCAGATATGACTGAGCGCTTCTTTCACTTCTCACTGAAATTAAGCCAGATAATCTAATAAATATTGTTTATTGTGTGTGTAATGAGTGTTTTCTTTTATTAGAGAATCCTTGGAACCTAAAAGGAAAGTAAAACTTTCTGCAAAACAAATGTTATCTTTACTTTGTATAGCATCTGTTCAAAGATTATGTCCATTTAAAAAATGTTTTTTAAAAAACTTTGAGTTGGAGTTTAAGTATTCTGAATGTAAGTCCTTTTAGATAAATGTATCAAGATCATTTTCCCGTGTCTGTGTTTTACTTATTTTCTTAATATTGTCTTCTAATTAACTAAAGTTTTAAATTTTGATGAACTTTCAGTTCAGTTCAGTCGCTCAGTCGTGTCCGACTCTTTGAGACCCCATGAACTGCAGCACACCAGGCCTCCCTGTCCATCACCAACTCCCAGAGCCTACCCAAACTCATGTCCTTTGAGTAGGTGATGCCATCCAACCATCTCATTCTCTGTCATCCCCTTCTCCTCCTGCCCTCAATCTTTCCCAGCATGAGGGTCTTTGCAAATGAGTCAGCTCTTTGCATCAGGTGGCCAAAGTATTGGATGAACTTTAATTCATCAATTTTTTAAAATTGTATATTCTTCATCACTTACAGACCCTCTACATGCCTCATACAGTTTACCAGGTGCTTTATAGGAGTAGAATATAAAAAGTCATCTTTTTCTAAAGCTCTGCATGAATGACAATTTTTTTAAAAGCCTTTATTGAATTTGTTACAACATTGCTTTGGGTTTTTATGTTTTGGTCTTTTGACCAGTGAGGCATGTAGGATCTTCAGTTCAGTTCAGTTCAGTTCAGTTGCTCAGTTGTGTCCGACTCTTTGTGACCCCATGAATCACAGCACGCCAGGCCTCCCTGTCCATCACCAACTCCCGGAGAGTTGGACTGTGAAGAAAGCTGATCGCTGAAGAATTGATGCTTTTGAACTGTGGTGCTAGAGTAGACTCTTGAGAGTCCCTTGGACTGCAAGGAGATCCAACTAGTCCGTCCATTCTAAAGGAGATCAGTCCTGGGTGTTCATTGGAAGGACTGATGCTAAAGCTGAAACTCCAATACTTTGGCCACCTCATGCGAAGAGTTGACTCACTGGAAAAGACTATGATGCTGAGAAGGATTGGGGGCGGGAGGAGAAGGGGACAACAGAGAATGAGATGGCTGGATGGCATCACCGACTCGATGGACATGAGTTTGAGTGAACTCTGGGAGTTGTTGATGGACAAGGAGGTCTGGTAGGATCTTAGCTGCATGCTAAGGTGTAGCTGCTGCTGC
Source organism: Moschus berezovskii (assembly GCF_049115385.1). Lineage (NCBI taxonomy): Eukaryota > Metazoa > Chordata > Mammalia > Artiodactyla > Moschidae > Moschus > Moschus berezovskii. Next base: position 36,017,951 of record NC_142467.1, on the reverse strand, counting down.
TGCTAAGTCACTTCAGTCGTGTCCGACTCTGTGTGACCCCACAGACAGAAGCCCACCAGGCTCCCCCATCCCTGGGATTCTCCAGGCAAGAACACTGGAGTGGGTTGCCATTTAACTCAACCCCTCCACTGGAAATAGGAAGTCTTAACCACTGGACAACCCAGGAAGTACCTTAATGGCAATTTTTTTTGTTGGCAGTTGTTAAATTGTTACAAAACCTTAATCCAGACAGTGGTTCAAAATTTAACTGAGTATATTCAATAGCCTTTAAACTTTAAAAATAGGATTGCCAGGCTTCACTTGATTTTGTTTCATAGATTGTACGGTGCTGGCAGGTCTGGGAATCACGGGAAATAGCAGTCCTTAAAGCTCAGCCAAATTTAAAGCTACTCCACCCACCATTTCCTCAAACGGGCCAGGACATATTAATGGAAATAACCTGTTGGTTTTTAACATCTGTGTATTGTTACCACAAGTGCCTTTTACCGGTCATTTGAAATAATTAATTAGAAAGCACTGGAGAACATTACCCAGCGGATTCTGTTGTAATCAGGCATAACTCAATAAACTTTCAGAATAGGAATCAATTGCATGGCCTGCGTGCCTTCCAACTGCTGGCTCTTGCTTTTCTTTCGCAAGAGAAAATTGCAACAAGTCTTCACAGGAAGCTTTTTGTGGTTGTAGCTATATTTCTTTCTAAGTTGGTTCTCCTAATGGTTTTGATAATGGACCTTATTTGGCTGGCAATACAACGTGAAACTTCTCATTGGGTATTTTCAAGACTGCCACGGGGAATCAGCTGCCAGTTTACTGCAATGTGGAATGCTGCACGAGATTCTGGGATCCGACTCAAAATGCTAATTTCAAAGGTCGAGTGAAGCTGTGGCTCACGTTTTCGCGTGCCTGCGCTCTCTGCAGGCAGAACAAAGACCCGGCCCGAGGAGGCAGAGGCTGAAACCCATCTCAAATCTTTTTCCTCAGATAATTTTGGAATCATGCCTGAAATGCCGGAGAACATGGAACAGGTAAGAGTGAGCTATTCAAGAAAAGCAGCCTGGAGTTTTATAGAGTTTCTTTATAAGAAGCCCAGTGAACGTCTGGGAACGTAAAAGCCGAAAAGGGTGTGTTAAAAAAAAAAAAAAGTGTCATTCATTTCGTTAAGACTTATAACTTTGGGACTTGGAATAATTAAACAGCTTTAATTATTGACCCTGTATGGAGAATTCAGCTAAGTCTCAATCGACAAAAATAACCCAAAACAACAGTTTCACTTAACCAGATTAAAATGCATTCACGTAGGTGAAGGTTCTATGGAAATAACGCTTTTATCTATAGTTGGGTGCTCCAGGCTTTCTTTGTCTTGGCAGGAAATGAACCTGCTAACCTAACTTTTATCTCTAGATTGGTCTATTTAAATTTAAAGACTTAGCCACCACACGAACTTGGATATTGTCTGTATAACAATGGCGTTTTTATTCACGTAGAAACTTCCATTTTTAAAAAGGATGATTAAAACCCATGTACGAAGATGTCTCCCTAGAACCATACCCAAGTTTTATCTGGCAAATATTAAACCAGATCCTCAAATGTAGGCAAGTAAACTCTTTTTGTTCCTCACTCCAAATAAGGCTGCTCTGAGAATCAAAATGTTGATTGTATATGCAAGTCCTTAAATCGTCTTCGAGTAGGACAGATTTTTTTTTTTTCTGGAAAGATTAGATTGCATCACTGCTGCAACTAGAAACTTCACAAAAATTACCACTTTTAAAAAACGATCAAGAAGATCTTGATCTGCTCCCCCAACACCCACACCATTTCTTTGTTGTTTGCAAATTATTCATGGTTTCGCGTTGGAGCTTTTCTCTCAAGGACTCTAAATAATGCTAAATTGATTAACAGCCTGGAGTAAAACAAAAATAGAAAAGTGTGAAGCCTCAGTCTCTTTTGTTTCAGTTCCAAAGAAACTTTATTCTTACAGTAATTAGGAAATGAGTTATTGTTGGGGGTTGGGTAGGAAAGAAAGTCACTGGACTCAGACGTGGGAAAAAAAGTTTTAAAGGCTGCTTAGTGTTGAGCTCTAAGCTTAAACCAAAAAAGGTTTATGAAAATATGTTTTATAAAGACCCAAGCAGTAATCACGTTTGTGGGCGACTTTTAAGGTTTTGGTATCCTGCGTGTCTGGACAAGAACAGTACAGATTTACTTCAAATTTGGCAAAACCTATGCGATCCATGCTCGGGTGTTTTGCGAGTAAATTTCACAGGCATCCCGGCTTTTCAGGTTTGAACTGGAAATCAGTTGCAGTTGCCTAACAGGGCCACTTTTGATCTGTCACTTGTAAAAGCGTTATCCAGGTGGTGGAAGGTTGAGCATGACTCTCTTCTCCTAGATCCTTTACTTTTCTTGGTAGTGGAGGTTCGCCTGGCGTAGCTTGACGCTGCAACCTGTAAGGCGGTGCTTCTCAAAGGCTGATCTTGACTCCGGTTAAAGTTCACTAGAATGTAGAGTCCCAGTGGTTTAGTCGTCAAGTTGTGTCTGATTCTGCGACCCCACGGACTGTAGCCCGCCAGGCTCCTACAATAACTCATTCAGCAATTACTGATAAAAGTCCGAGAATCCTTGTTTTGAAGGGGCAACCACATAATTCGTCCCCCAGCCCCCTACGTGTTTTTATTTTTAACTAGTTAAGAGTTTCACACGTTCGGAAATTCACGCGTCCTACTTTCTGGCATGCCAGAAAGACAAATGGGTTCTTTTAAGTGTTAATGACGCAGATTGTCAACACTTTTATTTTTATTCCAGTCTCTCTTTCAATCTCTCAAGAAAAACTTATAATGCACTAGAGATACAGACGCGTCGTGCCGCCTCCTCTCCCCGCTTCACCCCGCCCACCAAGACTTTAAAATGTTTCATCCCGCTTTATGGAGCTTCCCTTGTAGCTCAGTTGATAAAGAATCCGCCCACAATGAAGGAGACCCGGGTTCGATTCCTGGGTTGGGAAGATCCCCTGGAAAAGGAAAGGGCAACCCACTGCAGTGTTCTTGCCTGGAGAATCCCATGGACTATAGACTGCCAGGCTTCTCCGTCCATGGAGTCACAAGAGTCGGAGACGACTTAGCGACTACACCACCACTACCTCCATCCCGCTTTATGCATCACGTGCCCAGTTGATTCTTAGACACCGCACACAGTCTGGGCGATCCAATTCACTCCTTACCTAGTCGAGAATAAAGAACACACAAAATATTCTTGACCCCCGCCCCCCGTGTCGCGCTCCCGTCCCCCTCCGGCCCCTAAACAAAACTCGTATTCCCAGTTTAACACCAGGGCCTTTGTTTCGCGTATCCCTTTAAGAGTTGGCGCGTGGGCTGGGAGCGTCCCGAGCGCGTCCGCCCCCTTTCAGGGGCGTCGGCGGAGCGTGGCCAATCAGGAAGCGCGGTCTTGGCGGCGGAAGCCGGAAGCGGTGAAAGGGGGCTGGCCCGGACCTAGGGTAGGCGGGCCGAGAGGGTAGGAGCTGCGGCCCGCCGCGATCCCGGGCTGAAGGAAGTGGCGGTCGCTGCGGCGGCGGCGGCGGCGGCGGCGACGACAGCGCAAAGACGGCGGGCATGGTGGGCCGGGAGAAAGAGCTGTCTATCCACTTTGTTCCCGGGGACTGCCGGTTGGTGGAGGTGAGGGAGTCGGCCCGGGTGTGCGGGGTGGGGAGACGTCTCGTGGTAACCGAGTGCGCAGAGCGGGAAGAGTCTGGTGGCGGGGGCTCGAGTGGTTTTCCAGACGCATCCTCCCAGAGTCCGAGGCCCCAGGAGACGAGGGCGGCGCCGCCGAGTTTGTTTACCTCGGTGCACACTCTTCTGTGTTTTGTTTCTCAGCCACTGCGACAGGAAATGATTAGGTCGGGTTTCACTTTCGAGCCTCCCGTCTCTCCTCTCAGGAATGAAGAGGGGTTTTCCGAGCTGTTTTGACTTTTTCTAAATTTCGTTTTCATCCTTTGTTCATATTTTTTGATCTTAACTGTTCGTATCTCTGAGTAAAAAAGGGGCCAGGTGGCTTTTCAAAAGTAGTAGCAGTATTGGAGATAAGAACTGAACTCTTAGTTTATGCATGGCATTGTTGTGCACTTCATATGCATGAGTTTATTTTAGTCCTCATAATTGTAAGATACTGGTTTTCTTCCGTTTTAAAGATATTTGAGACTAAGAGAGCAGGTCTTTGGTCCAAGTTCATTCAGTAAGATTGCAGCTGGGATTCAAATACAATCTCTTTGTCTCAGGTTTTGAACCACTGCAGAGATTGCATAAATCTCCTCCATCAACCCCAATCTCTGTTTCATTCAAGGCCCCTCAGTATTCATCAGTCCATAGGATGTTTATCTAGCACTGGGGATAAGAAGAATGTTCAAGCCAAGATCAGTATATCTTAAGGATATAAGAGAAGGTGTAAGTGATGGCTATTTTTGAGAATGCATAACTTTTACACCTTCAAAATATAGTATATTTAGTGTTTTCAAGTCATTTTAGGATTTGGGGAATAAAGTTAGGATGGATGGGCTGTTTGGTCCTCTATTTTGCTCCTGTGTACCACAAACAATGCTGAGTCCCTAAAGTTGTATGTTGCTTGTTTATGTATGTGTATATGTGCACTGTGTATGCATGTGTGTGTATATAAAGCTTAATCAGTTTTAACAGTGAGTTCAGTAGACAAATGAAAATGCGTTTTCCTTCCTTCAGATTGCACAACCAAAAGCTTGAGACGTATTTGCTTCTCTCAGAACCTGTAGAGTTAAAACTCCCTAGTGGGACCGTCTTATAGTTTATGTTAGAGAAATAAACTGTGGTGGTTCCTGTTCATATTACTGTCTGTGGGGTACAATAGGGTGACAGTGGGAGTTTAGACCCCACTAGTGGGAGTTTAGTTTAGTTTAGTATTTTAAAAAGTTTCTCAAAGTCCAGGAGTGTCTACTCAAAGATCTATCTCCAGGGGAATGTTGTGAGAATCAAATAAATCGATGTGAGACTTTGCCAAATTGAAGAGGTTCTGAAAATAGCAAAGTATAATTATATTTACCACTAAAACTTAAGAAGATCCTAATTTAGATATTTGTGATATTTCACTCTTGACTTTCTCTAGGACATTTTGAGTAGAAGTTAATTCAAGTGTGCTAAAGTAGAAGCCACTGTCCCAGAGTACTCTTCCATTTTGGAAGAGCCTTTTATTGTCCTGTACCTTAGGATTTGCTATTATTTTATTTGATGGCATAATAAGAGCTGTGACTTTTCATTTATTTATATGTACTTTTTCACACATTTTGTTTTTGTGTGTGTGTATAAATCTAGTCACCTGGTGTTACTGAATTCTGTAAATCTGTAAGTTAATAGGAGAAGAGGCGTATGCAAATTAAAGTCATGTTTATTTTTTTTGTTTGTTTTCTCTTATTTTTTAAAAGTCATGTTTAATATACTTGACTCATAAGAATAAAAATTGAGAAATAGACTTTTCAGGAAGACAGAATATCTTCAGGTCTTAATTATGCTTTTGGTTAACTACGCAGCTTTTTGTTGCTCCATTTAGAGTTCCTTGAGGTGTTTGGACATTCCTGTGTTTGGCAGAAGTAAAGTAATTTACAGAGTAATGAGCTGAAATTATTTTTAGAGGAATATTTCTCTGGTTTTAAAAGAATTAAAACTGAGCTTTAAGATGCTTCAGGTGGAGTTCTGTTTGTAGAGACTCAAAAATAGAGATATTTTTGTTTGACTTCTGTTGATTTCAGAGTGCTGTGTATTTTATTTGCCAACCACCAAAAAACTTGCAATCCTAATGAAAACTTCTTGTTTTGGCTTCTATACTGTGACAGAACATGCTGATTGAGTCTCTAAAGAGAACTGTATGAAAAGAAGAAAAGTAACTTTAAACAAAACTTCTTTCAGTTTATTCCGATATCTTCTGTGGGAAGGGTAATATGGAAAATGTTAGAATTGTAAGATTGTGAAGCTGTTTTTCCAGTAGTCATGTATGGATGTGAGAGTTGGACTGTGAAGAAAGCTGAGTGCCGAAGAATTGATGCTTTTGAACTGTGATGCTGGAGAAGACTCTTCAGAGTCCCTTGGACTGCAAGGAGATCCAACCAGTCCATCCTAAAGGAGACCAGTCCTGGATGTTCATTGGAAGGACTGATGCTGAGGCTGAAACTCCAATACTTTGGCCACCTCATGTAAAGAGTTGACTCATTGGAAAAGACCCTGATGCTGGGAGGGATTGGGGCAGGAGGAGGAGGGGAGGACAGAGAATGAGATGACTGGATGGCATCACCGACTCCATGCACATCAGTTTGGTTGAACTCCTGGAGTTAATGATGGACAGGGCGTGCTGTGATTCATGGGATCGCAAAGAGTTGGACACGACTGAGCGCTTGAACTGAACTGAAAGCTTTAAGAGCCTTAATCATTCTGTCCAAATGCATCCTTTTACCAGAGAGTTACATTAGTAGAGTTGGAGTAACTTCTTAATGCCACAGTTTGTGGCAGAGAAGATAAAGTTTAGTCATCAAGAAACCAGTGTAAGTTCAAAGGATTGAGACAAAACTCAGCATGTGTTTGACTAGACAACAGATAGAAGCAAAAGGACACAAGTTCTATTTCCAACCTTTTTCCTTTTACTGTGGGCAAAATCTGTGACATCTTTAGACTTAAGGTTCCTCGCTTTGGAAAAGAGTTTTCAAGAAGAGGATTGTTAAGAATCTCTTTGTTTCAGAAAGTGCTTGCACTTCAGATCTCTGCTCTTTTAATATATAAAATTATTGCACACTGACATCTGACCACTAAGTAACATGGACTGTTTTCTTCCAGGGAGCTTACAAATTATCCCAGGCTGTACAGAGTTTGTATTTTCTCCGCGCACCACCCATACTATTTTAAAGTGAAGAATATTATATACCTTAAAGACCCTCGCTGTGTTTGTAACTTAATACTGTATTTCATCAAATCTAAGATGCTCTCAATTATAAGAGTATCTGGACTCTTATTTTAAGATGCACTGAAAAACAAAAAGACTGCCAAACCATAACACATGCATCTTTATTTCCTTCATTTAACAGATGATACATGAAGAAACAATGTGCTTCACTCACCAGTGAAGTACACAGATTTCTTATTTTCAGTTCAGTTCAGTTCAGTTCAGTCGCTCAGTCGTGTCCGACTCTCCGCGACCCCATGAATCACAGCACGCCAGGCCTCCCTGTCCATCACCAGCACGCCAGGCCTCCCTGTCGATCACCAACTCCCGGAGTACACTCAAACTCATGTCCACAGAGTCGGTGATGCCATCCAGCCATCTCATTCTCCGTCGTCCCCTTCTCCTCCCGCCCCCAACCTTTCCCAGCATCAGAGTCTTTTCCAGTGAGTCAACTCGTCTCATGAGGTGGCCAAAGTATTGGAGTTTCAGCTTTAGCATCAGTCCCTCCAATGAACATCCAGGATTGATCTCCTTTAGAATGGACTGGTTGGATCTCCTTGCAGTATAAGGGACTCTCAAGAGTCTTCTCCAACACCACAGTTCAAAAGCATCGATTCTTCGGTGATCAGCAGTTACTGCAAGCATGGTGTTTGGTCTTTGACTGCTTTTTCTAGTTTTCCTTTTTAAGGGGAAAAGGGTAACATTGTTGCTTCTGGAAGGGTAGATGGCAGTGTTTTTTTTTTCTGTTGTTTGTTTGTTTGTTTGAGTCAGAGCTATCTTTAGGAAGGTCTTGGATGTTCCTGGAATTCTCAAGTTCAGTTTCCAAATCACCAGCATCAGCACCACCTGGAAACTTGTTAGAAATGCCTATTATCAGGCCTCATTCCAAATCTACTGGGTCTGAAAGTCTTCCAGTTGATTCCTGTCCTAGGCAAATAAAGCCTGTGAACCACTGATCCAAGAACCACTGTCTATTCCTTTCCTTCTTTAGAGTGACATGAGAAACTCAGAAGAAACCAACTCATAGGACTTTTATAGTATTTTCCCAGGGATCTTTATGGTATTTATCCTGTGCAAATTGTTTTCTGATTGTATCTCTACTAGACCTGGCCTGTTTTAACCTCTTTAACAATTGCAGTCTTTGCAGGGCTGTTTTCTTGCCAAAAATTCAAAGAAAATATTTTGCTGGCTGAAATCTTTGTTTGCATAGATTGTTTGACTTAGAGCCAAGTTTTGCAAGAGAGATCCTAGATGAATTTTTCTTTAGCTTCTAAAACATCTTGAAATGGGGTGAACTAAGGAAAAAGTATCTTTAAAAACTTACCTTTATTCTGTTTCTGTCAGTCCTTTCATTTCAGGTTTTTCCTTTGATAGACATACTTGATTTAGGTGGCCTTTTTTTTTTTTTTTTAAAGTATAGTCTGTTAAATTAGCTGTCTTGAGGGCTAGGGAAAAAAGATCTTTGGTTATTGTGTGTATATTTAAGGTTTTTGACAGCTCAGAATTAGGTGACTAAACCAGCATTTCAAATTTAAAAGGCTTCAAGTTGATAGACTAATAAAAATTGTTTTTTGTTTTGAGTAGTGTTTCCTTAATTCAAATGTCTATGAGGATGTTTGGTGTTAACCTGTCTTCGGAAGAAGGGAAATTTCTATGTAGAGATAATTGGAATTGTTTCCTAAATAACAGTTCTTTTTTAATTTCAGTGTGTGACGAATTTTTCCTTTCTCATAATAGTGACATAGATCAGTTTAAAATATTTTTTTCTTATCCTCTACCTATGTTTTATTAGTTTTAACTGATCTAAATAGGTAAATTTAGAGTCAATGCAGGAATATTTACCAGTTTAGTTAAACTTAGAATATTAGTTCTATAAGGACCCAATTTATTTTTCTTCCACATTAAATTTCTATGAAATTCTCTTAATTTGGACATATCACAGTATGATAAAGTCAATGAGGTTTAAAAGGAAAACTTGAGATTAAAAATTGAAGAGCAAAACTGTTGGTTTGGAAACATGTTGGCAGAATATAACCCTAATGTTTAATCAGGGCAGAAATAAGTAAGCTTTAAACTGCATTTTTATAAATGGAAGAACGTAAATAAAGTTGATGTTTATTACTACTTTGGACATCATTGATCCTAAAAATAAGTTTTTCCATTATTACTGTTAGGAAATCTAAATCTGTTTGACTAGGTGATTCATTGCAGTATCATCTTACATTCTTTTTCTTGGGAAGGATTATTAGAACTTTATCTTAAAGTGACATACTTACTGACGTAGTTTGATTGATCTTTGTTCTAACTGAAGACTTATACATATGGGACATGAAGCAGACAACTCAGACTTGAAATGTTTAGTGAATGAAGATGGTGGCTAATTTTGTTGAGAGGCTATTTTCAAATTGATTAATTCTTTTCTCCTCTTTCACATTTTAGGAGGAAGTTAACATCCCCAACAGGCGGGTTCTCATTACTGGTGCCACTGGGCTTCTTGGCAGAGCTGTGTACAAAGAATTTCAGCAGAATAATTGGCATGCCGTTGGCTGTGGTTTTAGAAGAGCAAGACCAAAATTTGAGCAGGTCAATCTCTTGGATTCTAATGCAGTTCATCATATCATTTATGATTTTCAGGTATGGTTTATTTAACACATAAATAGACTATTAAGGGGCTTCCCTGGTAGCTCAACTGGTAAGGAAGAAACGATTAAGTATTGTCTCAGTTCAGTCACTCAGTCATGTCCGACTCTTTGCGGCCCCATGAACTGCAGCATGCCAGGCTTCCCTGTCCATCAGCAACTCCCAGAGCCTACTCAGACTCATGTCCATTGAGTCGGTGATGCCATCCAAACATCTCATTCTCTGTCGTCCCCTTCTCCTCCTGCCGTGAATCTTTCCCAGCATTAGGGTCTTTTCCAATGAGTTGGTTCTTTGCATCATGTGGCCAAAGTATTGGAGTTTCAGCTTCAGCGTCAGTCCTTCCAGTGAACATTTAAGACTGATTTTCTTTAGGATTGACTGGATTAATCTTACAGTCCAAGGGACTCTCAAGAGTCTTCTCCAACACCACAGTTCAAAAGCATCAATTCTTCAGTGCTCCACTTTGTTTATAGGCCAACTCTCACATTCATATGTGACTACTGGAAAAACTATACCTTTGACAAGACGGACCTTTGTTGGCAAAGCAATGTCTGTGCTTTTCAGTGTACTGTCTAGGTTGTTCATTGCATTTCTTCCAAGGAGCAAGCGTCTTTTAATTTCACGGCTGCAGTCACCATCTGCAGTGATTCTGCCTGGGTAATATAAAAACTGTTGTTCTCAAAGAAGTTATAGTACTTAAGCTCTAACCATTAAGCAACAATAGTATACAGTGCACATATTTTTTTTTTTGGAGGGGGTGGAAAAGTATGTCATCCTTAAAAATTTAGGTTGAGATATAGGTTAATAAGACAGAAAATGAAGCATTTTGTAAAAAGCTTCTGTTTGTGAATTACTCTTCTAAGTACCACTTTCTATACAAATCCTTTTCTTGTTTTGAGGGTAAAAATACTTGCTTCTTTATTTTTTATTTTTAACTGGAGGATAGTTGCTTTGCAATGTTATGTTGGTTTCTCCGGTAAAACTACACAAATCAGGTGTGTGTGTGTGTGTATCCCCTCCCTCTTGAGCCACCCGCCCCATATCTACTCCTTAAGGTTGTCACGGAGCAGCGCTCCCTATGTTATATAGCAGCTTCCCATTAGCTAGCTATTTTACACATGGTGGTGTATCTGTCATTGCTACTCCTGATTTTGTCCCACCCTCTCCTTCTGCTGCAAATCCTTTTGAAAATAGTATCTGTTAACCTTACAACGCTGCAAAATAGATGTTCTCATATCTGTTTTTGTTGTTTAATTGCCGACTTAGTGACCCCCCCATTGCCTGCAGCACATCTGAAGGACAGGCTTCCCTGTCCTTCACTATCTCCCAGAATTGGCTCAAACTCATGTCCATTGAGTTGGTGATGCTGTCCAACCATCTCATTCTCTGTTGCCCCCTTTTCCTCCTGCCCTCAATCTTTCCCAGGATCAGGGTCTTTTCCAGTGAGTGGCTGTTTGCATTAGGTGACCAGAACAGTGGAGCTTCAACTTTAGCATCAGTCTTTCTACTATATATTCAAGGTTGATTTCCTTTAGGATTGACTGGTTTGATCTTGCAGTCCAAGGGACTCATTTACATTTTAGAGATCTCTAAGGCTCAGAGAGGTTAAATAACTCGTTGGCCATGATCACAGAAAAGTTATAGAGAGAATTAGGTTTTGTTATAACTCTGAGTAAGAGGTGAAATCAGGAATTCAAGTTCTTTCTAAAAATATGACCCAAAGAACATTGCATCAGAATCATTTGGAAAACTTGTTCTTATGTCTCACTCCCAGAGATTTTCATTCAGTAAGCCTATGGTAGAGCCTGGGACTGCACATTTTAAGAACCATCCCAGCTTAGGCACATGTAAATTTGAAAGCAGCATTCAGATCATGCTTCTTCAAGAGTTTCTGAGAAGGAGGAAGTTTCATGTGTGGGTACATGAGCCCTTCTGATCACTGGTCTTCCCAAATCTTAACTCTGACTCAGCTCCTCTGGGAAGTAGATGCCCGGTCTCTGCCAAGGACCTTCACGTCATACACTAATGAAACGGTCTCTTTACATACCCATTTTTTCCATTAGATTGTGAAATCCTTGATCCTCACACAATGCTTAGCATATAGGTGGCATACTTAAATACTTAACTGGCAATATAGTTTTTATGGATGCTTAATTGTCTTTAAATGATGGATTTAAGAGATTAGAATTTATGAATTTAATTTGCAATTGCTATTTCTCTCCCTTTCCCATAGACTTAAGTATTTAGGTCATATGAATGACATAAATGATTGCCCTTTTCTCCCACTCAGATAAGGGGATGAAGCTTATTTTGATTTAGAAGCCTGGTTGTTGCCCCAGAGTTTTGTCTGATTTTGCCTAGGGATTGCTCGATTGCTCTTTCCTTCTCAGGGCCTATATATATTTTTAAGGAAGTTTGAACGTTGAAAAAGGGAAGTGTGATAAAACCACATTAAACATTAGAATGATTCTTTAGTTGAAGGAATGTTTTAATAAACATTTTTCTGTGAATTAATTTACTGTTGGAAGGCTATAGTTCTTCTGTTTTTATTCCTTTTTGAGCTAAAAACATATCAATGCTTAACTTCTAGCCCCATGTCATTGTACATTGTGCAGCAGAGAGAAGGCCAGATGTTGTAGAAAGTCACCCAGATGCTGCTTCGCAACTTAACGTGGATGCTTCTGGGAATTTAGCAAAGGAAGCAGGTAATGATGACTTTATAAAATCTTCATAAAAATTAAGTGATCGCCGAGTGTGCGAATATTAAAGTTTTGTAGATGGCGTATAAGAAATTTGTTATACTTTTGATGAATAAGCTGTTAAAAATTCCAGTAAAGTGTCAGGTTGTATAGTAATTTAATAGATTGTTTTCTCTCTCTCTCTTTTTTTTTGTAGCTGCAATTGGAGCATTTCTAATCTACATTAGCTCTGATTATGTTTTTGATGGAATAAACCCACCTTATAGAGAGGAAGACATGCCAAATCCCCTAAATCTATATGGCAAAACAAAATTAGAAGGAGAAAAGGCCGTCCTGGAGAACAATTTAGGTAAGACACCTCTCTTTAATTAGCTCCCTGACTCTTTTTGAGGATTCCTTTTTGTTTAAGATTTGTGTGTATGTGTGTCTGTATCTTAATTTTTAAAATATTTGTTTAGCTATTTTTCTTTATTTGGCTGTGCTGGGTCTTAGATGTGATGTGTGGACTTAGTTGCTCTGTGGCATGTGGGATCTTAGTTCCTGGACCTGGGATTGAACCTGCATCTCCTGCATTGGAAGGCGGATTCTTAACCACTGGACCACCAGGGAAGTTACTGTTGTTTTTTTTTTTTTTAATTAGTCAAGGAGCATAAATCCATTGGAGAAAAACTAGGGAATGTAGTTAACAAGAAAAACAAGAACTTTTGAAATCCTAAAGAATTTATGAATCCTTTCAGATCATTTCCATATCAGTGTGTACATGAATACCATTATAGATAGAAAATAAATCAGATTTTTGTAATCTTTCCCCAAAAAAAGCTCAGTATCATTTTTCTTAGATTGCAGTATTCTGTCATTTGTATGGTTACTTTTTTTCCCCTGTGTTTGTATATCCACAGTCATTTGTATGGTTTTTCTTTTTTCCTATGTGCTTGTTTATATACACACACATTAATGTGTTAATTATAAAAAAAAAAAAAACTCCTTAAAATTTTTTTTTAAAAATCTTAAACCATAGAGTTCTTTTACAGTGCTTCCTCAGAGAAGCACTAAGTGTGGTTATAGAAGTATTTTTTGTGAATTTCTAAACATCTGTGGATATTGTTTTATAAACTGATTTTTCTCCCCCCACATACATGCATTTCAGTTCTTATGGAGCCATCTCTAGATATCTTTTTTATATCAGTGGCTGCATAATATCTGATTAAATGATCCTTTGCGCTGAAACTACTGCCTTAGACTGTACTACATCCTTGAGAAACATCCCCTACTATACATGCCATATTAACACGTAGGATTTATTATTATTATAAATTATCCTTTGGAAATCATCTTTTGAATATATATTAGCATACAGCTGACCCTTGTACAGCTTGGGGATTAGTGTTGCCAACCCCTGCATAGTTGGAAATCCATGTGTAACTTTAGATTCCAGAAACTTAATTGCTCACAGCCTACCCTTGACAGAAGGTCTTCCCTGGTGGCTCAGTGGTGAAGAACCCTCCTGCCAAAACAGGAAGTGCATGCTCGATCCCTGGGTCAGGAAGATCCCTGGGAGTAGGAACTGTCAACCCAATCCAGTATTCTTGCCTGGGAAATCCCGTGGACGGAGGAACCTGGTGGGCTACAGTCCATGGGGTGGCAAAAAAGTCAGACACAACTTAGCAGCGAAACAGCAGCTCTTGTCCCAAGCCTTACTAAAACATAAAGAGTCAATTTACACATATTTTGCGTGTTATATTCTATTCCTAAAGTAATCTTGAGAGAAGAAAACATTAAGAAAATCATAAGAAAAATTACATACAGTATTGTATCAACACTGTAAGTTTACCTCATTTGTTTATAAGATGAATTGTCTGTGAGTAACTACATTAGTGTTGTTTTGTATGGTACAAAGCACTATACCTGTCATGTATTACTAAGACTACACATCAAAAATGAAGATAATCTGAGAAGAAATTTATATTTATTTACAGGTATGATTCAGGAATCAGTAAGGAAGAAGCAGTAAATGGTAGCATAGTGTAATCAGTAACGATTGTTTCATGGTAGCCTCGCCTATACACTAGTGAATGAATCATTATAAAACTATTGGCATAGGTATTACAGTCATTCATTATACAGCTCAATACTGTTTTTTTTTTTTAAACCACTTACCTGTGATGATAGACTGATACAGAGTTTTTCTAGTTACAAGAGAGTCGAGGCATACTGTATGGTAAAGTAACTCTTTGAGAATGAAGTTATGAAACAATAAGAAAACACATTAACCTTATATTAAATATCACTCAGCTTACGCCTATGTAAGGATAGGCAATCCACTTCAATACGTCTCATCCATGATATTCTGCATTAAAAAAGTTTCATATAAATGGAACCACACTGTTCAAGCCTGTGTTATTCATAAGTCATCTGCCCAACTCTTTAGTGAGTTAAAGTAGTTTTCATTGAATTTCAATTAGTATAAATTATCTAGTCTGTTATAACTCCTTAGTATTGACCAACATAAAATGCCTCATAATTCCTTAGTCAGTGATTTTAAGGACTATGTGGTGAACACTCATATACCCTTTATACGGATTTCACCAATTGTTAATGTTTTGCCACGTTTTACATGTATACGGTTTTTTTCCTGAACTCATAGAGAATTAGTTGAATTTCACCCCAAAATACTTCACCATGTGTCTTCAAGAAGGGTGTTCTTCACATAATTACAATGCAGTTATTACACTTAGGAAATTTAGCATTAATACAATACACAATCTATGTAGGAACTTTGTCCCCAAAATGTCCTTTATTGCATTTATTTTTTTAATCTAAAAAATAATCAGGGATCACATGTTGAAATTGTCATGATCAGTTTTATTTTTAATGGCCACAGTAATGAAGAAATTATATAAATATACCCCACATGACAGAGACATTTAAAAATATTCCAGATCACATTTGTTTAAATAGGTGAGCTATGTCATTCTGATATATTGCACGTTTTCTGTGATAATGTATTTTAAATCCACACACTGTGATCTTCTAGCAAGACTTAAGAACCAGTGAGCTTTGAAATATTATCTGCTTTTATTACTCTCTAGGAGCTGCTGTTTTGCGAATTCCTGTTCTGTATGGAGAAGTTGAAAGGCTTGAGGAAAGTGCTGTGACTGTTATGTTTGATAAAGTGCAGTTCAGCAACAAGTCTGCAAACATGGACCACTGGCAGCAGCGGTTCCCCACACATGTCAAAGATGTGGCCACCGTGTGTCGTCAGTTAGCAGAGAAGAGGATGCTGGTGAGCATCGAAGTGCTGTTTTAAAAATGTACAAGGACACCAAGGAAAAGTAGTTGGATGGTAGCTGTATTTATGAATAATAAAAATTTTATGCTGTTATATTTGATTTTATTTCTCAAATACTATAGACTCTATTTATCATTCTCTTACTGCAAGATAACTGAAACTTGTATTTTTCTTTGCCTGATGTCGTGTAAGAAGCCTGTCTTAAGTAACAAGTAACATCTATTTAAGATACAGGTAGTGGCACAGAAGAACCTTAATCGTTTCAGCCACTGTAAGAATAATTTATAATTATTCTTTTAGATATTTGAAAAATAGTTCATTTTAAGTATTTGAAAAATTTAGAGCTAAAGAGAATATCTACAGAAAGAAAAGTTAGAGACTGAGTTATTTTAGAATATTTATAGTAGCATGACTGTTTTTTTTAATGCATCAAAATTTGTGTATTTTAAAAAAATATGTACCATGACAATATTTAAAGATGTTTTGGCTAATGAACTCATCTTGAAAAATGGTTCTGTTAAGTTTCGGTGTTAACTTCTTAGGATAATTGAAAATGCTAGTTGAATTGGTCTGTGTGTCATAAAAATCTGTAATCATTATAGGATTTCCACTAAATCAGAGCCACTAGCAGTTTATTTTAAAAAAATTCTTAAGGCTATATTCTAGAAATTGATTTCCATTTTTAACGGGAGATTTATAGGAATTTGATTTTATATCTTGTGTAGAGCATTCCAGAAAGGTACGATGCATCGTATTTCTTGGACCTGTTTAAATTAGTTGTCTTGTCACAGTTGCTGTTCCACTCAACTCAGAAAGTTTGAAACCAGTTTGAACTATTTGTGTCCTTGTCAGGATCCATCAATTAAGGGAACCTTTCACTGGTCTGGCAACGAACAGATGACTAAGTATGAAATGGCGTGTGCAATTGCAGACGCCTTCAACCTCCCCAGCAGCCACTTAAGACCGGTAAGTACATGGCATTTAGAACCTTACTTGGGAATTCCCTGGCAGTCCAGTGGTTGGGACTCGGCACTTTCACTGCTGAGGCCCAGATTCCATCCTCTGCCAGGTAACTAAGATCCCTCAAGCTGTACTCGGCCAAAACAAACAAACAAGTAACCTTCTTACTTCTTGGAAGTCCAGGTCCATCACTGTTGTGTTCTGTGGATAACATTTTTCTTGTTTAAAAGTATTGGATAACTTTATTTTCCAGCACTAATCAAAGTGAACTTTCCTTGTACGTTGGCAGTTTCTATTGTTAATTTTCTCTAAATTGCCATTTATAAAGGAGCCCATGTGTATTGGTGAAGTTTATAGAAAAAGTGTTTCCTTGATTGCGGCAGATGTTTTATTTATTTTTCTAGGGATCAAATCATATTTCTTGCACTGAGAGCAAAGGGAAATACAGAATGTAAAACCTCATCATGGGGCTTCTCATTTATTTTTTATTTTGTGTGTTTGTTTTAAAGATAACTGACAGTCCTGTCGTAGGAGCACAGCGTCCGAGAAATGCTCAGCTTGATTGCTCCAAATTGGAGACCTTGGGCATTGGCCAGCGAACACCATTTCGAATTGGAATCAAAGAGTCACTCTGGCCTTTCCTCATTGACAAGAGATGGAGACAGACGGTCTTTCATTAGTGTATGTGTGGTGGTGGGGGTGGTGGTGGTGTTTTTTAAAATGAGAAGTCAAGAAGTCATGGCACTTTTTAAAGAAAAAAGGAAATAGTTTTGTATGAGTGCTCTTCAATTGTGACTCATGATCTTTCAGGTAAATGATGCTCTTGCACTAGTGAAATTAATTGTCTAGGGAAACTTAAGGGCAATAATGCCTTGTCTGAAGTAATGATTTTCTCATTTTGTTCTGCCTCAATTTGCTGTGTGAATATAGTAAATTATGATTTTCAAGTATTTGAGAGCCAGGATGAAACACATCTGCTGTAGACTTTTTTTGGGGGCGGTGGTGGGGGAGAAATGCATTGTTCATTCCTCTAAATAACCTCTACATTTTCAGGACTTTTACAATTGTTGATCCTTTTATGTTTTAAATTGTGTTAAATAGCATACAAATCATTGGTGTTCATTGTTTGCTTTGCTTGAGCTCAGATCAAAATGTTTGAAGAAAGAAACTTTATTTTTGCAACCTAAGTGCAGTTTTTATGCTTGAGATATTTCAACATGTTATGTATATTGAAACTCCTGCAGCTTGATACCTCCTGCTTTTGTAGCAGTGAATGGTGAATGTTTGAGAGAGAGAGAATGTGTGTATGTGTATGTATTTTTTAAATATATATGAAACTGTCCTTTTCACTCCATGTCACTAAGTGATATTTCATATGTGCAGTTATACTGATAGTAATGGGCCTTGTAAGTCTTTTGACCGTTCATGAATAATAATAAATACGTCCTGCTGGCATGGTCATGCTTAGTTTGCTCGTACTTACTTCTCTTTTTTGAAATGTAAGGACCAGATATCTAAATTGTTTTGTTGCTGTAATTTTTAAAATTTCCTTCTTACCATGTAAAATTACCTTCTTATCTGATGCTGAATATAGTTAATGTACATTAAAATACAAAGCACAGTAATAAAATGAGCCCTGGTGAATCTACCACGTGAAATCTAGACTGTTACAGACACTATATTTACTTGTACCCACTGATTTTTCTTAATGAAAAGTAAATAACTATACTCTTGTAATATATTTACAAAGAATGTTCCTTTTGAAGAATGCAGAGTATTTGAATGTGTTTTCTGTACCAGGTAGTAGTCAGGTTACTTTGATCTCAACAGTATTTTTGGTCCTTAATAAGGAAGCAGAAAGAAAGAATAACAAGTGAGCCTTGGCTTTTATTCAGAATTCAGTACAAATCTGTTTTTCAGATTTTCTGATTTCACTTGTGAAGTATTCTTTCCCTAGATTATAATCTTATTTCATTGGATAAAAACTATTTATTTCTAACTTACTTAGAATTTGGAGTTTAGAGGGAATCAGGTCTCGGTGATCTGGTTAAAGCCTCAGTTCCCAAACCATGTTATGTTTTATTAGGAACTAGGGAAATTTTACCTGAGTGCTATGCTGGACCCACTGAACTAGAGTTTCTGAAACTGATGACCTGCTGATGTAGTTTTAAATGTTCTTCAGGTCCTTCTGAAGTAACCAGCCTGGGACTTGTATTTGGCAACCACTGAAGCATTCTGGGTTTGTTTTTTTTCCCTGAGTTACACTTCACATAATACTCAATTCAGATTTTCACATTAAAAAATTTTTTTCTTCTCTAGCTGGACCTGATCCCCTTTAAACCCCAAATTTTTGATCAGTGGAAGAAATCAGTGTAGTTCAGATCTGGCACGTTACTCTCTCTATATATTCATACTCAGCATCCCTTTTTTATTTAGATAGCAAAATATATATTTTACTACACTTAGGTTTTTTGTGTGTTGCTTTTTTCATTTAAAATATCTTGGGATTTATATAGTTACAAAGAATGTCCTTTTTTTCCCCTATTCAGTTTGAAATTTCAGTCTCAGAAAAGTTGCCATAATGCCACACAGAAAGCCTGTAATTCCCTTTCCATATTCCCCAACTCTCAGGATTTAGCCATATTTTTGGTGTCATTTATTCTTTCCTTTTTTTTTTTTTTTAACACATGCACAGTTGATACATGTGTTTATTCCTGGGCCATTTAAGAGTAAGTTGGAGTCATAATGCCTGATCACCTACTTAGGATCTAAACTTAGGTGTGTTTTTTAAAGGTAAGAATACATGTCCACATAACTCTATAATAGAAGCATCGAAGTCAAGAAGATAACATCAGTACGATGATCTCCTCTAATCCATAGACCCTGTTCACATTTCGTCAGTTGTCCTAGTGATATCCTTTCTAAGTCTGTCCAATCCAGGATTACTCGTGGCATTTCTTACTTGCTTTAGCTTCAGTCTGGAATAGTACCTTAGTCTTAAAATCTCTCATGAAAATTTGACATTTTTGACGTCTCTACATAAAGAAATCAATGATGCACACCGATGCTTCCAGTTCTAGTGTTGCTCCACAGGGTTTACTTAGCTTCTGTCTTCTCATAGGTACTTTCATTGACAATGAGAAACATAGCTCCCGTTATTTTCAGCATTTGCTCAAGTCATCTATAAGGGCCATTCTTGGATCACACCAAGTCCCCTCCTGTTGCCCTCACCACACAGGTCTCCATGAGCCAGTTGAGTATCCCTGACCCCTAGGCCGTGGCCTGGATGCCATGACCGTGTGGGCCACTGCACCTGGTCGAGGACCTCGTCCCAGCCCAAGAGGCCCTATCAGCAGCCCCCACAATCCAGTGTGTACCAGATTACCAGAGAGCCAGGTAGTCTCTTGTGGCTGCATTTATTCCCTTTTGTCAGTGACTGATCAGTTTATTTAATCAGTTTCTTACTGATGTGCTTTTGAGTGTGTGGCATCTTTATTGTCTTGTGCCTTTTCTTTTTTATTAAAATGTGTTTGTTTTACAGTGTTGTGTCAGTCTCTGCTATATAGCAGGGTGACTTAGTTGTTTGTGTGGGATGTTATAGCAGGCTTTTCGTGAGCCCAGTGCCTACAATTCCAGTTCCCTAGTTTGTTAAAGAACTCACAAAACACTACCTTTTGAAATGTAAACTGGACTTGGAGGCTTCAAATTTAACATGAGATGCTAAAACTTATCTGGGAAGAGTCAAACATTTGGGCTTGTTGAAGAGCAGGAAATAGTTTCTTTTTCTTCTTACACTGTATCGGTCCCAGACTTTATGTGCTGAGTATGTAGTAAGTCATTGGATAGTTGAACAAATAATGAGGGTTATTGACTGCAGAACTCATCTTCTGTAGTTAGAATTTACGTTGAAACCAGCAGATGAGGATACTGCAGTTCTCTTAGTTGTGTCCGACTCGTTGTGACCCCATGGACTATACAGTTCGTGGAATTCTCTGGGTCAGAATACTGGAATGGATAGCCTTTCCCTTCTGTAGGGGATCTTCCCAACCCAGGTATCAAACCCAAGTCTCCTGCATTGCAGGTGGATTCTTTACCAGCTGAACCACAAGGGAAGCCCAAGAATACTGGAGTGGGTAGCCTGTCCCTTCTCCAGCAGATCTTCCTGACCCAGGAATTGAACCGGGGTCTCTTGCATTTCAGGTGGATTCTTTACCAACTGAGCTATCAAGGAAGCCCGCAGACAAGGATGGATGATTGAAAAAAAACAAAACTGTGCTATATGAGCTAAGACCGCATGACATGGCACCGTTGTCTGTCTGATGTATTTCCATGTCTCTCAGCAGCATGAGGGATAGTCACGTGCTTAGTCTGTTTTCTTCTCCATTAGAGAAGCTTAGCTTTGTTAAGCTGTCTGGTAATCGCTGGCCGTCTTATGATTGAGAGTGAGACACTGAAAGGACAATTGGAACTGCTGAATATCTGTAGGACGACTGTCACGAGCATTGTAGGATGAGTGATCGTACCTTTGACCTCTACTCACTAGACACCAGCTACACCCGTGTAATCAAAAATGCTTCCAGACATCACCCGGTGTTCTTTGGGAGCAAGGTCATCCCAAAGGAGAACAACTATTCTAGGACCATGTGAGTGCTTCCGATTGTTAGATGGGGATGGGGGTGTGGCTCCCATTGTCATTATTTTCAGGTGTTTCCTCTTGGGCAGGTCAGATTTCTCAGAAAAGGGTCTTCCAGTCCCCTACTTGGAGGGCAAAGGCCTGGCTGCCAGTGGTCTGGTGACTAGTGAGAGAGGAAGCCTGAGATCTGTATTATTAAACCATTTCAGGGGGAGTGTATCAAAGTGAAATTTCATCACAAAAAATATGTTGCCAGAGGGAGCAAAGCACTAAACACATCACTGTGATGCCTTTAACCTCCCTTGAGATGCTGAAGATAGAAAGGGTCAGAAGGTGACCAGTCTGGGGCGGGTGGTACCCACAGCATCCAGGGATTCCCATACCATCCTCTTCCTACTGGAGTTAATACAGCTTAGAGATTCCATAATTAGTAGCATAGAGGACTGCTGTTAGAGCCAAGTTTGCCTTTTATATAACAGCCTTTCTTGTGCAGTTCATCCATTAGAGACCTAGACCCAGGATGTTGAACTCGTTGCTAGATTATGTTCGAGTTCCCACACAGCTCAAAGTCCTGAAGTTAGCGTTCCGCTTTCATTATATTCACTTCTGAATTAAGTCGGGTACCTCCATCCTCACCCCTCCCATCTCACCTCCAGTACTCCACTCCAGAAGTCATCTGTGTTAAGACTATCCAGAGGACAGATGTGCTGAAATCTGGAGGTGTTGGGAAGGGGGTCTGGGAATCTAGTTTCGTGCATTTTTCTCTACTGTCTTCTGTCCCTTTCACCCAAGATGGGGAGGTCTGGTTCTGAGTCTTTAGAGGATTTTCAGAGTAAATTGCTTTGGTTCTCAGCTCTTGGAACCATTGGCTACATTTCAGCTCTGGAGTAGGGGGTGGAGGGGGTGGGTTGGTTAAATCTTTTACCGTGGTTGCCAGCTTCCAAAATTTTGTTACTTTTGTGTTCTTCCTGTCCTTGTTATTTTGTGTCTTTATATATAGGGTTTTGGAAGGAAACAAAATTTCATACATGTATTCTATCTACCATCTTAAAATGGAACATCATTCTTTTGTTGATTTTATAGACTTAAGATGGTGACTCTGCCCCTGACCATCTTTATGAACTGAAGGCTCCTGGTTTTCTTTAATTCTATGCTTTCCATAACAGTTCTTGTGATCTTCTGGCTCACGTGAATTGCTGTTCTTTTATTTCTTTGGGAAAATTAATACACTGGAACATAATATCTTAGAAAAGGACATCCATCGGTTAATACAAGTGAAAGCACCAAACTAACCTTTTAATTTTGGCTATTAATATTGCCTGAACTCACCTGGAAAAAGTGATTCTTATTTTCCTGTCATTTTGGAGTATCTTTTATTTGAAAAGATTTAAATATTCCTTGAGCTCCTGTGGACTTCTTATATTACAGACTGCCAAGGCTAAGCTTTAAAATTGAGAACAATCAATTCTGCGATTTCTGCCAAGAGCAGTTCTTGGGAGATGATAAAGGGTCAGCACGGCATATTAACAGTGTTGATCTAAAACAAAGCTAATAATTTTTATCCAATGCCCTGATGTTCTTAAGTTAGTAACGTCAGCTTCCTAAAAGGACACTAGAGTCTTTTATATTTTCCATTTGTGAGATATAATTTAATTTTACTTAAGCCAACAGTATTTGAATTTCCATTGCACAGGGTGGTACTAACTTATGATAATACGATAATGCAGATCATTAATCTCGTGTTACAAAAATGATCTGGATACCAAAATAAAGTACTATGCTTTAGACAGTGTATTGTTTTTCTGGGTGCTTTTAACAAACTATACTACCTATATAGTGGCTTAAACAACTCAAATGTATTATTTCATAATTGTTTAGTTAACTCTGACACAGGTCTTATTGGGCTGAAATCAAAGTGTCTCCAGACTCCATTCCTTTCCAGAGGCTCTGGAGAAGAATACGTTTTCCTGCTCATTTGGGTTGCTTGTAAATTCAGTTTCTGGCATCTGTGGGAATGAAGTCCCCATTTTGTTGCTAGTTTTAAACTGAAGGCTGTTCCCAACTTATAGAGGCCACCACTTTCCTTGGCTCCTGCCCCCTCCTGTCTTCAAAGCCAGCAGCCACGGGTTGAGTCTTCAGGTCGAATCTTTCTAACACTTCAGTCTCATCTCTTGAATCACAGTTGGGAAAAGTTCTCCAGTTTTAAGGATGCATCTGAGTAGATGGGGTGTCTCCCAGTGATCCAGTACAATCTCCCCATCGCAAGGTCAGTAGCCTTCATCACATCTACAAAGTCTATTATGCCTTATAAGGTTCCAGGTGTCAAGGTGTGGACATCTGTAGGAACCATAATCTGCCAACTATGTATATTAGATAATAGTTCTGTAACTGAAAAATGGAATTATTTAGAATTGGCACTTGAAAACTCAAGGTAAAACGGTTCTAAAAAAGTGTTCCATCATTTGCTTTAATTGTTAAGTGGTGGTTTGCAGAAATACAACCAACTTTTGACACCGTTTATTCTCCTCCCCAAATTTGGTTATATTTTATTTAATCTTTTGCTTAGCATTCTTCAGAATAAAAAGACTATACTTTGGTCCATTTGTAAACAAGGACTGCATCTACCCGCACCCCCAAGGTGACAAGACATTGGAATGGGGCAGATAAAAATGGGGTATCTTCTTCCTACTATTCTTAGATATTGCTATTTAAATGAAAACCAAGGTAAAATAGAGATACTGAATAGCGTTAAGAGGCAATTGTTTCCTTTCTTTGCTATCTCTTACACATAAACTTCGGTGTGTAATCCTTAGGCAGACTGGCAATATTGTCTACTGTCTTTTATCATCCTCCAAAAAACTGTTGATTATCTTGGAAGGGCTTCAAAAGCAATTAAGAAAGTCCCTTATGTCAAGTTACATTTCAGACAGGACAAATTAGATGTATGAGGAAATGTCCTGATAAAGTACTCGACAAATAATGAATCTTTGTACAGTTTGTAATTGCTCCTACAAAAAATTTGCAACTTGAATGAGGCTGTTAACCTGAGACTGGAAGCTCAGAGATGTTTTTTTTTTCCTATTAAAAATGCAAATACTTCATGAAAATGAGCCCAGAGCATTTTTAAATGTCCAAACTGTAATTCAGAACATTATTTATTACATCTCTGTCCTGGCTCTTTACTGCATCAATAAACTTACGTATAAATGCTGATTTTTTAAACCAGCAACTCTGCAAAAAAAAAAAAAATGGCCGATTGGACTCACTAATGTGGTGCGGGCCCTGAAGGGAGGCGTGGCTCCAGAATGAAGTGTGAGGGTCAGCATCGATGCCATAAGAGAATGGGAGTGGATGGTGACAGAAGGCATTGATTTGTTTGAGTGTTCATGAGATTATTGTATTTGGTTTCAACTTTCTGCATTAAAGATAGGTGATCTTCAATCTGCATAACCCCATCCCTGTGGCTACAGAACAGTACATGCTCCTGGGATGGCTTATCATGAGTTGGTGGGGATAGAGGCTGGTGGGTTGGGTGGTGGAGGCTGGTGGATACTCTGTCAAAAATAGGGATCATCTAGATAGAACACTCCACTCCAGTACTCTTGCCTGGAAAATTCCATGGGCGGAGGAGCCTGGTAGGCGGTAGTCCATGGGGTCTCGAAGAGTCGGACACGACTGAGCAACTTCACTTTCACTTTTCACTTTCATACATTGGAGAAGGAAATGGCAACCCACTCCAGTGTTCTTGCCTGGAGAATTCCAGGGACGGGGGAGCCTGGTGGGCTGCCATCTATGGGGTCACACAGAGTTGAACACGACTGAAGCGACTTAGTAGCAGCAGCAGCAGATAGAACACTTTATTATCACAATGCTGGGAAATTAAAATACAGTTTCCTTCCCTCATGAACTGCTCTTCCCCACTGAGTAAAGTGATTTTCTTCCAGACTACTTGGATTTTATCTCCCCTTTCCTAACTTTTGAAGTATGGGTGTACCTGCTGCTAATTTTCCTCCTGTGATAAACATTAGCAAGTGGGAAGTTATTAGAGGGTTGTTATACAATATTCATAGACCACTTTTATTTGCAAAAGCATTAGAAGATTGCTTAATTATGAACTGTTTCCAAATAATCTTGGGCTCATTTTTCATCATCTTGATCCAAATCCCATGGAAGCAAACCAATCATGAAGCTCTGCAAAAAGTCATTGGAAGCCCCAGGCTCAGAACCCAGCTGTGGAGCGTGAACTATTAGGTTCTGTGCTGCTGGAAGCTTTGAGGAGCTGAACCAAGGGGACTGAAGCTCATTTAGGAATCCAAGTTGGTGCTTTGTTTCCAGAAGGCTTTGCCTGAGCTGAGAAAGATAGACTAAACTTCTCATAGGAGTGCAAATTGTATAGAGTTGACTGTTTTACACGATTACTTTTGAGATAGTTCAACAAAGTGATGCTTTTTCTGTTGAACAACTAGAGAATAATAACAACAGCAAAGCCGATGAAAGACTGCAGAATATTCCTACCCACAGGATAACTCTGATTTCCCAGTTTGTCTTCATTAATGTTCTTTCTCTCCATTGTCATCTATGTTCTCTTTTGGTGAGCTGCTCCTACTCCCACCCTCAGACACAGTCACAGGTCATAACTGAGATCTCTGCACTATTTGTCTTGCCTTGATCGATCTTCCTCTGATTTACAGCTTTATCATACTCCTTTCTATTTCCCATCAAAGTATGTTTGTCCTGATTCTCTCGAGTCAGAAGCTAACATTAAGTGTTTTACTTATGTAAATCCACCTACCCTCAAAATAGCCCTCACGGGTAGTTACTATTCTTGTGTTCATTTTACAAATGGAGGTAAGGGAGACAGTGAAGATAAGTATTGTTCAGTCAGTCAGTCATGTCTGACTCTGAGACCCCTTGGACTGTAGCACTTAAGGCTTCCCTGACCTTTACCATATTCCAGAGTTTGCGCAAACTCATGTCCATTGAGTAGATGATGCCATCCAACCATCTTGTCCTCTGTCATCACCTTCTCCTCCTGCCTTCAGTCTTTCCCAACATCAGGGTCTTTTCCGGTAAGTTGACTCTTCGCATCAGTGGCCAAAGTATTGGAGCTTTAGCTTCAGCATCAGTCCTTCCAATGAATATTCGGGGTTGATTTCCTTTAGGATTGCCTAGTTTGATTCCCTTGCAGTCCAAGGGACTCTCAAGAGTCTTCTCCAGCACCACAGTTTGAAGGGATTAATTCTTCAGTGCTCATCCTTTTTTTATTGTCCAGCTCTCACATCTTTACGTGACTACTGGAAAAACCATAGTTTTGACTATACAAACCTTTGTAGGCAGAGTGGTATCTCTGCTTTTTAATATGCTGTCTAGGTCGGTCATTGCTTTTCTTCCAAGGAGCAAGCGTCTTTTAATTTCATGGCTGCAGTCACTGTCCACAATGATTCTGGAGCCCCCAAAATAAAGTCTGTCACTGTTTCCATTGTTTCCCCAACTATTTGCCATGAAGTGGTGGGACTGGATGTCATGATCTTCGTTTTTTAAATGTTGAGTTTTAAGCCAATTTTTTCACTCTCCTCTTTCACCTTCATCAAAAGGCTAATAATTCCTTTTCACTTTCTTCCATAAGTGTGATGTCACCTGCATATGTGAAGATATTGATATTTCTCCCCCCAGTCTTAATTCCAGCCTGTGATTCATCCAGCCTGGCATTTCACATGATGTACTCTGCATATAAGTTAAATAAGCAGGGTGACAGTATACAGCCTTGACATACTCCTTTCCCAATTTTGAATCAGTCCTTTGTTCCATGTCCAGTTCTCACTGTTGCTTTCTGACCTGCATAAAGGCTTCTCAGGAGGTGGGTAAGGTGGTCTGGTATTTCCATCTCTTCAAGAATTTTCCACAGTTTGTTGTGATCCACACAAAGGCTTTAGCGTAGTCAATGAAGCAGAAGTAGATGTTTTTCTGGAATTCTCTAGCTTTTTCTGTGATCTAATAGATGTTGGCCTTTTGATCTCTGGTTCCTCTGCCTTTTCTAAATTCAGCTTGTACATCTGGAAGTTCTCAGTTCACATACTGTTGAAGCCTAGCTTGAAGGATATTCAAGCTGCTTGGCTTGCATGTGAAATGAGTGCAATTGTGCGGTAGTTTGAACATTCTTTGGCATTGCCCTTCTTTAGGATTGGAACGAAAACTAACTGATAGGCATATTAAGTCTCCCAGATGACAAGTGATGGCATCAGGATTCACGCCCAAGTGATCTGGTCCCAGAGATCATGCTGTTCATCTTTGCATTTCACTGGCCATCAGATTTGGGAGAGCTAATTGTCACTTTAGGTCAGATTCTAAATGTAGACATTGCAATGGCTGTTTGATCTGGGACAAGTTAACGAACTTCTCTGAGCTTTAGTTTCCCCAGCAGTAAAATAGGGATATTTGTGTAAAGAAAACAGAAATAACCCCTATAAACATTCATGGCTATGGTAGGTCCTTGGAGAAATTTAAATTGTTAGCTAACCCTTTTGTCTTCCTTAATGTTTTCTACTTAATGCTGTAATCTGCAAATAAAATGAGCTGATTTCTGATGTTGATAGGGGAAGTGATTTATCACATTGCCTCTTGTAGTAATGTCAAGCATTATGACTTTTCAGATTGGCAGACTTTTCAACACTTCAGTCCACATAAGCACAGACCATGTCTTCTCTGAACTTGTATCAAGTCACATAGTCTCAGATGTACTTGCTCTCAATCTGGAACTTCTATATTTCACTTTACATGTACTCATGCCTATGATCTTCAGAAAATGTTTTGAATGAAGAAATGAAGTGGAGCAGCGACCACCTGCTTGTGTGTTTGTATCATTTCATGAAGAGCTGGTGGGCTGGTCCAGCTCTCCAAGAATGGCAATGACCCATGAAAAATGCTTCAGCGGCCATCAGCATATTCCCTGGCCACAGGGCCAGCTGTTTCTAACTACACACTGTGTGGTGGGAAGTTCCCTTTCCAAGTTCCTTTCCTGGGAACCACACGGGCTATTAATTTTATAATGGTAAACAGAACTGCAGATGTCTGCGTGCAAGAATGGGTTGCAGGATAAGCAACCAGGATAAGCAGGGTAAGCTTATCCCAGTCTCTGGGGACGAAATGGAAAGTTATCTTTTCTGTTACACGTGTAACTATAGTCAATAGAATGCACAGCTCTTACCAAGTTTTATTTACACTTATTTATATGAGATAAGAATATGAAAACTTGATTGTATTGTATTTGAGTACCTCCTCAGATAAGCCCTCACATTACTTTCATCTTCATTTTGATGAATCTTTGCCTATATCCTCCATCTTAACTTAGCTTCACCAGGTGTAAATCTGAGCATGTTAATACACAGCCTTTTATTGAGTGTCTTGTAAGTGTAACTTCTATGCACGTGGGAATATAAGGGAGAACAGAGCATGAGCCCTGTCCTAAGGGATCATGAAATCTAGTAAGAGCTACGAATCAAACGTGAAAATGCCACAAACATATTAATATTTTTAGAACAACAGCTACTCGAAAACTACCAGTTATTTAGATATCCTTCCAGAGATAGGCTGTGCATAGATTGAGCATATAGTCATACATGTACTCCTTTTTTAAAAGTAACAGTTAAAAGCATGCTATCTGTTTGTTGGTCAGTCCTCAGATCAGGAAGATCCCCTGGAGTAGAAAATGGCAACCCACTCCACTGTTGTTGCCTGCAAAATCAAATGGACAGAGGAACCTGGTGGGTTACAGTCCATGGGATCCAAAGAACTAGACACGACAACTGAGTGACTGAGCACATACATGCTGTTACATTCCTTGCTTTTTTCCACTTGGTGTGCTTTGTAGATCATTTCATAGCTGTGCATATATATGTGCTCCATTATTTTTAAGAGCTTCATAGGATTCCATTAAATTGAAACCAGTGATTTTCTATTATCACCTTACTCTTTTAATGCCAAATAGGTACATCAAACTTGATCACTCTCCTTAATCTTGAATTTAAATGAATTCTGGCTTTTTTGTTTAAAAAAGCAGCCTCTCATTAAATCACCATCATATTAACATAACATGCTAAGAAAGTAGTAAAGGTCTTCTGCATACGGAGAGACTGTTAACATTTAATAAAGTGGTACCCCAATTTGCCATGTCCCCCAGTACCATGGATATAATCAATCCCTACCCCACTTCTCTTCCCACAGTTGAAACTGAGGCTTTGGCTGTCTCATTTTAGGTTTTCTTGTTTTTGTGTGTGTGTTTGTGGTTTTTATTTATGTTTTTGGTAAGAATGCTTAGGATGGCAGCTACCCTTTTAATAAATTTTGAAGTATACAATATAGTCACGTTAATTACTGTAGAGCAGATTTCTGCAGCTTATTCATCTTGTACAACTGAGACTTTGTGTGCATTGATTAACAATTCCTCATTTCCCTCTCTCCTTAACCCCTGGCCGCTACCATTCTATTAATACTCTCTGCTCGCATGAGCTCGACTATTTTAGTTAACCTCATTTAAGTGAAATCACGCAGTAGTTGTCCTATGACTGGCCTATTTTAACCTAGCTATTAAGATTCTTCTGTATCATACTGCAGGATTTCCTTCTTTTATTTTAAGATTATTTTTTTCATGTGGACTGTTTTTAAAGTTTATTTGTTACAATATTGCTTCTGTTTTATGTTTTGGTTTTTCAGCCACAAGGTATGTGGGATCTTAGTTCTCTGATCAGGGATCAACTCTGCACTCCTTGCATTGGAAGTCAAAGTCTTAACCACTGGACTGCCAGGGAAGCCCCAGGATTTCCTTCTTTTTAAAGACCGAATAATATTCCATTGTATGATATACCACATTTTCTTTATCCATTACCTGTTGATGGATATTTGGGTTGTTTCCATGTCTTGGCTGTTTCGAATAATGATTCAGTGAACATGGGAGTGCAGATTTTTTTTGAGATTCTGCTTTCTATTTTTTTTGCTAAATACCCCAAAGTGCGATTACTGGATCATACAGTAATTCTATTTTTAATTTTTTGAGAAGCCGCCATACTGTTTTCCATAGCAGTTATACCCTTTTACCTTCCTATCAACAATGTGTTAATTTTTGCACATCCTCACCACTGCTTATTTTTTACTTTTCTGCTAACGGACATTGTAACAGGTATGAGATGGTCTCATGGTGGTTTTGATTTGCATTTCCCTGATAATTAGTGACCTTGAACATCTTTTCATGTACCTGTTAGCCATTTGTATGTCTTCTTCTTAACTGCTTTTTGAGCTTTTCTACCATTATTTTCTATGGTAGAAGTATTGTCTACAAATAATTTCTACCATTCTATGGATTGCCTTTTCACTCTGCTTTCAATTCTTGTTTCATTTTCCTCACCATAGTTTCTGCTCTTGTTGGTTTTTTTTGCTTGTTTTAAGGCAACAAAAAAAGAGATGCTCAGCAAATTTTGTTAACTGGTAACTTTCATGTTTTTAATACAACAGTAGCTGATGCTCAATGTTTTGGACATTCTGAAGTGCCTTGTATGACTTAAGTTGTGCTAATATGACTTCTCCGTGGGACTTGCACTGTGACTGTCAGAAGAAAGCGGATATCCATGTTAGTTTGTTTCGTTCTACAGAAACACCCTGCCAGTGCAGGAGACCCGAGATGCAGGTTCAATCCCTGGGTCGGGAAGATTCCCTGGAGAAGGAAATGGCAACGCATTCCAGTATTCTTGCTTGGAGAATCCCATGGACAGGAGCCTGATGGGCTATCGTCCATGGGGTTGCAAAGAGGCAGACTCAGCTGAGCACACACATACATATATTGCCTTTATTTATACCTATATTTTATTTTAAATGTTTCTAGTGCACTTATTGTGGAGAAGGAAATGGCAACCCACTCCAGTGTTCTTGCCTGGAGAATCCCAGGGATGGGGGAGCCTGGTGGGCTGCCGTCTATGGGGTTGCACAGAGTCGGACATGACTGAAGTGACTTAGCAGCAGCAGCAGCAGTGCACTTATTGTGCTGAACTCCTCTGCTCCCTGCCTATGGCCTTATGATACATACCTTGCCAAAGAGATTGAATCAGAGATGGACATATGACTTAAGTTGTGTTAACATGACCTCTCCGTGGGACTCGTACAGTGACTCTCAGGAGTTTTCTCTTTTTCCTTAGGCTAAACAGTTCTGAAGGTAAGCATCAGTGGCCCTCTTAGCCACCATGTATAATCACTTGCCTAAGAATGAAACTGAGAAAAACAGAGCCAAAAGTTTGAGTGACAGATTTGAATTCCTTGAACCCTTTGATTTGGCTGTGCTTGGAGCCAGCTTCATTGCCTTGAACTTACCATTAAATTTCTGTGGAGAAATGACTCATTCCAGGGCTGAAATAACGAGATGCACAGAGGTGTCAGAAAGCAGGGAAGGGCCCCCCAAAATAACAGAGGTATGTGAAAATGACACAGGAATCAACTTGAAGGATCACCCAATGGCCAAATCTGGGGCAAATTTAGCAATAAAATAAAAGCAGGCCTCTATATAATAACTGGTTAAAATTCTTCAAGCTTGTCAAGGTTAAGAGAATAAGGAAAGCTGAGTTTTCCCAGATGGTGGAGACCAAGAAGATATGAAGCTTAAATACAATGAGAGATCCTGGACCAGAAAAGAGATGATTACCAAAAATTGAATCAGGTTTGTAAACTAAGGTATATTTTTGTCAATACTAATTTTCTGGTTTTGATAATTTTATGACCGCTAATTTTATATT
Source organism: Moschus berezovskii (assembly GCF_049115385.1). Taxonomy (NCBI): domain Eukaryota; kingdom Metazoa; phylum Chordata; class Mammalia; order Artiodactyla; family Moschidae; genus Moschus; species Moschus berezovskii. The sequence continues at coordinate 35,986,013 of NC_142467.1, read as the reverse complement.
TGGTGAAGCTTGCTGAAGGATATATTGGAACTAATATTTTTATAATTTCATTTGGAAATATAAAATTGTTCTAGATAAATGTTATTTAGAATTAGTCTCAATATAGACTTCCTCTGAAAATAATTAGCTCTTAGCATTCTCCTCTTTGTTGTCATTTTAAGTTATTTTATGTCAGTTTTCTCTCATCTGAAACCAAAACTATCTTAATAAAATATATTTATTTTTGTCTGATTTTCATTTCAACCCTGTAATGCCAGGCTTATTATCTTCATTTGCAGATCATGAAACTAAGCCTTAGGCAGTTTAAATAATTTTCTGAAGATCACATAGTAAGTGACAGAGCCAGGATTTGAATCTGTGTCTGCTTGACCTCAAAATCTTATGCATATGAGAAAAATAATCAACCAACTGACTAAGTAATCCACCTTATTTTAAAACAGACTGTGTTTTCAAAACTCTGTCTTGTTCCAGAAGAGACTTGAGACAGAATGCTTGCGACTTAGGGGCAGGTTAGAAGAAATATTGGAAAGATATTAGAAAATGTTTTGGTGTTTGTGTTTTGTAAGCACACAGAAGAACTCTAATTTATATGGTGCAGGAGGGCATGCAGATTATTCTCAATATGGACTTCTTCTGAAAATAATTAGCATTTGGCAGACAGTATGATCAAATAAATGAGATAACTGAGGCATTTGTCCAATGGGATAAATACTTGATTCAGACCTTTGATGAACTGTTTTTTTGTTATTTTTTTAAAATATGGTAGTAGTTTAAGGAAAAGCAAACAGTGGGGCATGTTAAAATATTAACTAAACACTCTGAAAGGGTATAAAATGCCTCCAGCTGCCAAAAAACAATTAGGCTGCAAATATGCCTTTGGTTACCTAACCAGACAATCCCTAAACACTTAGTTCTAATTAATTTTCTTCATTACACAACAATGCCTCTCCTAATTACACTAGAGAAATTCCATAAACCTACTAGCTATTCAAAGTCTTTATTGAGCAAATTATTCTGGTAAGTCCCTATTAGAAGCAGATTCTCACTCTAATTTATATATACCTCATCTCAGAGGATGTGGGCTACTTGGTAAACCGCTGTCAGCTAGGCAAACTAATCTTGTATGTGATGATATTCCAAATTAGGAATTTGAATGTGATGGAATGTGAAGGCTGAATAATTGAAAACGTACCAAGGTAAAGGTGAAAAGCACAAGAAGCACAGAGCATCTGAATCCTACACGTGTTGCTCAAGTTTGTAATCCCTGGACCAGCAATAGAGGCTGACTCAGGGGAACCAAACTGCATTCACTGAACTCAAGTGCAAAAGGGTAGGCAGCAGTGTGCAGCTGCAGAAGCAATACAGCCAGTATAAAATTGGACTGAAAGGGTCAGAATACAGACTTTCAAGGGTAGTGTGTGTGTGTGTGCTCAGCTGGTAAATTATGTCTGACTCTGTGGCCCCATGGACTGCAACCTGCCAAGCTCCTCTGTCCATGGGATTCTCCAGGCAAGAATACTAGTGTGGGTTGCCATTTCCTCCTCCTAGGAATCTTCCTGATCCAGGGATTGAATCTGCATCTCCTGCATTGGCAGGCGGATTCTTTACCATTGAGCCACCTGGGAAACAAAGACCCTAAAACTGTCTCTGTGTGAGGGCCCAGGAAAGTGACATGAGTCAGAACTAGGAGTCCCCAAGTCCCTGACCGGAGCTGTTTACATGACACAGTGTCGCTGTAGAGAGAACTGGGATAATTTATCAGAGTTTATTAGCTGATTGATGACAGTGTTTGAAAATTGGGTCAGAGTCTGATCCTTGGAAAGCCATTTTTGGCTTCCTTTCCTAGCCACATAAAAATGTGTGATCTTATTAACAGTTATCACAGTTTTAGAAGATGGCCTATGGGACAGTCAGTACAAATGTGTCCCTAGTATCAGAGCTCAAAGCCAACTGATGGTATTTTAGCAGCATCACTTCTTTTTTGTTTTTAATTTTTATTGGGGTATAATTGATTTATAATGTTCTGTTGGTTTGTGCATAGCAGTGAGCAGCTTTACTTTCTTTGCTTGGAATGCGCTGATTAACCAACCATTTCAACCTAGGCCTGGGGACCTGCTCTTTTTTTTTTTTAAACATGAATTTTCTCGTATGCCATTAGATTAAAAAATAGCCTGGAATTTTGCTACTCAGAGTCTATGAGCCAGCAGCATCAACATCACTTGGGAGATTTTTCACTCCCAAACCTACTGAAACAGTCTGCGTTTTAACAAGATCTCCAGGTAATTCATACATGCACTGAAGGGTGAGCAGTATGGGTCTAGAGCAATGGTCCTCCAGTTTCAGCATACCCTAGACTCGTCCTGAGGGTGCCTCATCCCCAGACTTTCTGATTCACAACTTCTGGGCTGAGGCTGAGAAAGTGTGTTTCTAACAGGTGTCTTAGGAGGCTTCTGAGGCATCCAAAACCTTGTATTCTGACAATAGACTCTGATTGGTCAAGGACTTTGGGGATTTGGAAATTCTGTTTCTATAGGTTTTGGTAGCCAGGGGCTCTACTAGAGTTATTTTTCCCAAAGTGTTGGTTGTGAAGGCTTTTTTAGGTGATTCTAGAAATTCTACATGTTTGAGGATGTGCTGGGTCAGTGGTTCCCATCTTTAGAGGAAGATGGACCTCCCTGGTGGCTTAGATGGTAAAGAGCCTGCCTGCATTGCAGAAGACATGGGATCAATCCCTGGGTCGGGAACATCCCCTGGAGAAGGAAATGGCTACCCACTCCAGAATTCTTGCCTGGAGAATTCTATGGACAGAGGAGCCTGGCAGGCTACAGTCCATGGGGTCGCAGAGTCAAACACGACTGTTGACTAACAGTTTCACTTTTCCCCTTTTATTATCAATGCAGATTCCTGGTCCCTACCACCAACTCCCACCCCCTAAATTAGTGGGCCTTGGATGAGGTCAAGAAATCTATTTTTAATAAGCATCCAGATGATTCTGAGACAGTCGATAGACAAACGTTAAGAAACATTGATTTAAATGCTGAATATCTTAGGGAGAGAGCAGAATTTTGTGCCCTCTCAGCAGCAGAATTGCAGTGTTCTCCCAATGCGGCAGCAAGCGCCTCTCATAATTTAGCAACGGAAGCAGTTCCAGGAAATCAGTCCACGGAGCCCTTTCCTCACCAAAGCCCCAGTAGAACTTGCTCACTCCTCCTTTCTTAATTATGTCTGGCCAGCAGTGAGCACTCCAGCCGCTGTGCTCTTTAATCCACTTATCCATCTTACAACTCCAATTAACCAGGTGCAGCCATCCATCTGGCTAATAGGAGGACAAGCTGTTAATTTGTGAATGAAGAAAAGGTCTGCAGACAACAAACAAACGAGCAAGGAGCTTCAGAAGATAACATTTACCCCAATCCTTGAGAAACAAGGTGAAAGAACAGGGGGATTCATTTGTTATAATAAAAGAAGGAAATGCAGTTTGGTGGAGGGAAGTGAATACAGAATATAGGTGGCTTGGAGACCATGTGACTTGTCAGGTCATCTCTGAACTTCGTATCTTTACCTGTTAAATAGGGAAGTAAGAGGACTTAATTTTCATCTCAGGGAAGTTAGGAGAGTCCACTGAGATCGAGTGAGACAAAGCAGTTTGTAAAATGCAACAGAAATATTCCCGTTTGTTTCTGTGCATTTATTTTATATGTGTATATGGGGAAATCTCTTTCCACGCACATCTGATACTTTATGAATAGTGTTTTCTATCAAGCAGATTACACACTTTGATTACATGCTAGCTTTACTATTTTATTGCCTTCAAGTTTTTTTTGTTTGTTTTAAATAATAAAACAGATTCCCCCATCCCTTTCAACCCCAGTCTTTAAGTGCATTCGAACACGTTACAGATAAAATGTGTCCTCAGATCCACATGTTGAAACCCTAGCCCCTCAGTGTGATGGTATTTGGAGGCAAGGCTTTGGCGATTTAAACTATGTCTTGAGGGTAGGGCCTTCTATAATGGAAGCTAATGCCCTTATAAGAGGAAGAGAGCACATCTAGGAAAGGCCATGTCAGTGTACGTCAGGAAGGCGCCTAGGACTTCCCGGCGGTCCAGTGGTTAAGCATCTGTCTTCCAATGCAGGGGCCGAGGGTGCCATCCCTGGGCTGGAACTTAGATCCCACTTGCCTCCCAGGCAATTAAACCCAACTAGAGAAGCCTGGGAGAAGGCAATGGCACCCCACTCCAGCACTCTTGCCTGGAAAATCCCATGGATGGAGGAGCCTGGTGGGCTGCAGTCCATAGGGTCGCTAAGAGTCGGACACAACTGAGCAACTTCACTTTCACTTTTCATTTTCATGCATTGGAGAAGGAAATGACAACCCACTGCACTGTTCTTGCCTGGAGAATCCCAGGGATGGGGGAGCCTGGTGGGCTGCTGTCTATGGGGTTGCACAGAGTTGGTCACGACTGAAGCGACTTAGCAGCAGCAGCAGAGAAGCCTGAGCACGGCAGCTACTGAGTCTACACGTTCTAGAGCTCGTGCTCCACAGGTAGAGAAGCTCCATGCTCTGCGACTAGAGATGCCCCAGGCCCCACATGGAGGAGCCTGCACGCCATAATGAAGATGCAACGCAGACAAAAAACAGTGGAAAAGACTGATGCTGGGAAGGATTGGGGGCAGGAGGAGAAGGGGACGACAGAGAATGAGATGGCTGGATGGCATCACCAACTCGATGGAGATGAGTTTGAGTGAACTCCGGGAGTTGGTGATGGACAGGGAGGCCTGGCGTGCTGTGATACATGGGATCGCACAGAGGCGGACACGACTGAGCGACTGAACTGAACTGAAGGTTGCCAGCACCTTGATCTTGGACTTCCCAGCCTCCAAAACTGTGAGCAACCAAAGTTTGCTGTTTAGATCCTCCCTCCCGCCCCCACCAGTCTTGGTATTTTGTTGTAGCGGCCTGGGCTAAGACAGAAGCAGTCCCTGGAGAACTCGTTGAACCAGATGTCTGGGTGCACTGCCTGAGTTCTGATTCAAGGGGTCTACCGGGAGGGGCCTGAGAACATGCATTTTTAATAAGGTCATTTTAATTTGGCTGGTTGTGGACTGCATTTTGAGGACTGTTCCTTTAAAATGAAACTTGCCCTTGTTACAAAATAAAAGCTTTCTTTAATTTAAATGTTAGTATTCTCCACCTAATAGTTATCTCTGGTCTTCAGTTTTAAAGGGATCTTACTCCAGACCTAGAGCTAAGTGAGAGGCAGTATAAAATATACACCTCATGACCTTTCATCACTTGCATCAACAGAGCTGAGCTAAGCACATTTTCTCTCAACATGTCATTTTAAAAGTTTTTTTCAAAACTACCCCAGGAGTTTATGGTCAATCTGGGGAGACCAAATATACCCTGCAAAACGTTTTGCAAATAATTACTGAGCAAAATAAACTATAAATGCAAAACAGTATTGCCTAAAGTCCCCAGGTAAGAATGCCATCACATTCCTAAAGGAAGGAATTGAGATATAAATGCCAAAAGCTCTGAAAATCTTCGGTTTTATTACTTCAGGGTTTTTTTTTAATTTTATAGCTAGCTAGAGGCAAATCTTTTGACTTGCTCTCAATCAAAGTTGGGGTAAAATTTTGAGGCACTTCCATTCACCTCACTGTCTGCCCTGTGTCATTAAAGTCTAGAAGCACTATTTCTAGGTGTGATCTGTGGGTTATCTGCTGCAGAATTGCCTTAGAAACCTATTCAACATACACAATAAAAATAACCTACTAAAAGGGAATCTTGGAAGAGAGGTCATGGAAACATCTCATTTAGCTAGCTCCTCTGGTGAATCTCATATATATTTGTTAACTTTGAGAGGACACGCTCCAGAAACTTCTCCCCAGCCCCACCCTCGGAATCCAACTTTGGGATTACCGCATCTTCTTGAAATGACCCTATGTGGTAGGCATTAAGTAAACCTGCAGCTGTAAGGAGATTCTGTTTCAGTTTGAGACAGTTTGTGGGTGAATATTACATCCTAAAGGGCACTTGATCCTGCGTGTGACAGGAGCCTCCTCCTTGCAAGAGATCTGTGATGGACAAAAGGCACGGGAGGCGAAACTCTAATCCATACATTAAGAAAGATATCCAAAGGGGGAGGAAAGGATCAGGTTCTGAGGATAGTCAGAAAAGCCACGTTGCTATTGGTTGGGTCCAGGAAGCTTGACAGACCAGGTTAAGAGGCAGATTTTTTTTGTTTGTTTTTTTCAAGAGTCCTATTTCTTTTCTTTAAAGGTTTTTAAAAAGCTTTTTATTTTGTATTGGGGTATAGCTAATTAACAATGTTGTGATAGTTCCAGGTGAACAGCAAAGGGACTCAGCCATGCATATATTAATACATGTATCCATTCTTCCCCCAATTTTTAAGATTGTTTTGATGTGGACCATTTTTAAAGTCTTTATTGAACTTGTTACAATACTGCTTTTGTTTTATGTTTTGGTTTTCTGGCCTTGAGGCATGTGGGATCTCAGCTCCCCCACCAGGAATCGAACCTCCACCCCTGAAGGCAAAGTCTGGACCACTGGACCACTAGGCAAAGTTCCAAGAGTCCTATTTCTTAAAAGATAATTGCTTTTATTCACCCATACTATCTCCAAAGGGTAGATGATATGAATATGAGGGCAGTAATTGTAGTCCTATGATCCAGTTGTGAGCTTCAGGCTGAAGCAGTCTTTCTTCTTGCACTCCATGGAGCCGTTTCTAATTATGTATGAATACATGTCCAATACAGACACCTCCAAAAAGCAGCAATAAGTGCAAAGAAATCTTATTACATTGAATTAATCTAATGATGATTACTGAGTATCTAGTGGTGTGAGATTTCAAATTATTAAGTAGAACCACATGATGCCTTTGCTACCTGCCATTTTCACCTAATATACATGCAGTCACATTTTCCCCCTTGAAATATATTCTGTGATTTGATTGTTTTAAAATTACATTGTACTTATATTATGGTTTTTATATGTAGTCATTGATGGTAGGATGTAGTATTCTATGATAGTTCCCAATAATTCTCTCTCTTTCTCTCTCTTTTTTTTTCTTCTTAATTTGGCTGCACTGGGTCTTAGCTGCAGCATTCAGAATCTATCCCCGAAAAGGGTTGGAACCCAAGCCCCCTGCATTGGGAATCTTAACCAATGGACCATCAGCTAAGTCCCATGATTTCTGTATTTTGTATCAGGTGACTTTTCCCAGTTTTTGCCTAATGATCAAGGGATAATGTACTGGTTATAGTATTAATAGTTCCATTTCCCTCCCTCCAAATCACTCGAATTTCATCTTCAGGAGCTTGCTGAAAGCAAATGCAACAATCTCAGCCCATTATGTTTCATCCATCAATTCATTTATTCATCAAATCTTGAGGAAATGGAGGTGACTGCCTTTATGGGTTTGATTCTGGTAGTGCTCAAGGGCAATATACAAGTGAAAATAAATGTATACTTTAATACCAGGTAGTGAGAAGAATCACTAAATAGGTCTGAATTTATTACCCTTCATTGGAAGGTCTTCTGTTGTATTACAGACTCTGTTGTCAGAAAAATTAGGATGAGGTCGTGGTAGGCCAAGGAGGTGTGTAAAGGATTCCTTCCTCTAACATAACACAATTCTTGCTCAGTCACAGATGGTCTTCCTGGTTCTCCATTTTGTCTACCATATAAAGAGACTCTGATTTTTTAGCTTAATACTTGGTAATTTTTAAATTAGGTGGAGAATACCAGGCCTCTTTGCTAAAGCAGATCACTGTATTTATAATGGGCTTGGCTGTGGCTTGCTGCCTATTGTTTTTGTGGGTGTTTTTTCTTTTGTTGTTGCCTGTCCTTTTTCTTTTTTAAATCAATGAAGGGTTGAGATTGGTATGGGCAGTGTTGGGAGTCTAGTTTCTCTTTTCAATTTGACCAGAATGCTATTTACTCTGTATTTCTGAGGTCAAGCAAATCAATAGAAAAGGCCAGCCAAACCTTGCCCTCCAGAAGTCACCAGCTCACCGAACGTATGTTGCGGCAGTAACTTTCATATCTTAAGAAAAAGGGACAGGTCCCAATACTGACTGCTCTGTTAGACAATGGATGAAGAGAAACCTGTCCTGAAAGTGTGTTATGGTTCTTCTTTGAACTTTTGGATGTCTGTTCATAGATGAGCTTCCAATTAACAAAATCCAGCTCCCATGAGGTCAATACGAAGCTGACTCCTTTTCAGAAGTAAATTTTAGAGTGACTTGCTGGTCATTTACGAGAGCATTGAAGCATAGAAGCATTTTGCTTTCCATGGAACTTCCTTTCTGTTAACGTCAAAGATAAAATCTCCATGATCCCTTCTGTGCTTCTCAGTAACATAGCTGAACAACTCAAAAGAATTTTCCCATCAGTTTTCTATAATTCAAACCTCAGCAACCTTAAAGGGAACAATCATGATATCTAGGATTGGCTTGTGTAGACCCAGATGGCTTTTGTGTAGTTTTCATTATTCATTTATTTGGTAATCAGAGGAAGCTATTTTGATTCTTATGTATCTAGTTCTTCAGACAAACAGTCAAGCCAGAATAAAGTGAACCATCAAGTAATATGAATAGATCCATATAAGAGGCAAATACCCTTTTAGCCTGATCTTTATGAAAAGGGAATTAAAACAGGGGAGTTCAAAACTTGGTCAATCTAACCATTGTAGAATCTGCTTCTTTAGATTCTTAAATGTGGAGTGGTTAAATTTTGTGTAAGCTATGGGTTAAAGATATTCAGATACACTGCAAGCCTGGAAAGAAAGAAGAGAAATAATTACTAATGAAAAGGAAAAGGAGACAGTCACATTCATATTTATTAGTCCAAGTAAATACTAAATGATAGTTTGAAATTATTTTAAGAATTTTTCCCTAAGTCATATTTTTCACCTTAAAACCTTACATTTTAAAATGTTTATGCTGAGTCACTTCAGTCGTGTCCGACTCTGTGTGACCCCATAGATGGAAGCCCACCAGGCTCCCCTATCCCTGGGATTCTCCAGGCAAGAACACTGGAGTGGGTTGCCATTTCCTTCTCCAAAAATGTTTATACTCAAGATATTCTTATTAATTGGTTACACAGACATAAGGTATCATGTTGTGTGTTGTAAACCTTCAACGCATGTCATATGGTGTTCAGTGCATACCTACTGCTTTTTGGGCTTTCCTGATGGCTCAGCAGGTAAAGAATCCACTTGCAATGCAAGTGACACAGGAGACACAGGATAGGTTTGATTCCTGGTTTGGGAAGATCCGCAGAAGAAAATGGCAACCCACTCCAGTATTCTTGCATGAAAAATCTCATGGACAGGAGCCTGCCTGGCTACATTTCATGGGGTCGCAAAGAGTCAGACACAACTGAGCATGAGCAAGGCAAAAAGATTACCGCTTATTTGCAACAAAGAAAAAAATTAATAAGGGACACATGATTTACTTCATATGTGGAATAAAACTTTTTCCTGAAAAAAAAAGAAGAGTGATAAGTTAATTGACTCAGGCCATCGTAACAAGGTATCACAGGCTCCGTGGCTTAAAGAGACATAGATTTTCTCACATTTCCAGATGCTGGGCATTTCACATCAAGGTGTTGTTAGGGTGGAATTCTTTCTTTTTTAAAAAAAATGTAGTTATTTTTAATCGAAGGATCATTGCTTTACAGTATTGTGTTGGTTTTTGCCAAACATCAACATGAATCAACCATAGGTTTACCTTTGTCCCCTCCCACTTGAACCTCCCTCCCACCTTCCTCCCCATCTCACCCCTCTAGGTTGTCGCAGAGCCCTGGTTTGAGTTCCCTGAGTCATATAGCAAATTCCCATTTGCTATCTATTTTACATATGGTAGGTTTTCCATGTTACTCTCTCCATACATCCGGGTGGGTTTTTGATGAGATCTCTTCCTGGCTGGCAGACAGTGGGTGCCTTCTTAACTGTGTGCTTAAGTGGCCTTTCCTCTCTGTGCACAGAGATCGTGCTCTGATATCTCTCCCTCTTCTTAGAAAGACACCAGTCCTATAAAATTAGGGCCCCACACTTGTGGCTTTATTTAATTTAATTATCTTCTTAAAAGCTTTATCTTCTAAAATAGTCATATCATGGGTCAAAGCTTCAACAGATGAATTTGGGGGACTACAATTCAGTCCATTACAGATGTATCCTTTCCAAGGGACTTTGTGTGAGATCTTTCTGAAAGAAGTCTTCTCAAGTGTGAAAAGCCTTGTAAGCTCTATCATCGGGAATGATAATCTGAAATGAGACCTTTCAGAAGTGGTGACAGAACCTCAGCCCTCACCATCCACGGGGCCCCTGTTAGGAACTTGTTGATGCTTTTCATTTTACATACGTGAGGGCACCCACACTCAAGCCTGGAGAATGTCCACAGGGTAGTGTGATGCTTTAGTTTCCCAAAGCATCCCTCAGCAGATTAAGTAAGAAATGTGTTTATTAGTAATCAAGCCTCCTTTTCTTTCAGTGTTAATCCGTAACCAAGCTAAACACATACTTCAGGACTCTGGATTTAATGCGTATCTAATGACCCTTTTGTCGAGGAATATTTGATCTCCCTTAGGCTTTTTGAGAAACTTGGGTGGGCCAGTGCACACACTTTTTAAAAACCTGTTTCACTCTATATATGTCAAGCTCTCAGCCTTCATAAGGGGACCACTGTGCTCTCTTTGTACATAAATGCTCTTGCTGCCAGTGAAAGCAGGTCTGTTTGTTCAATTACAGGATTCTCTCTGGATGCCTGCAATTGAACATTATGCCTGGTCAATTATGGGTCCTTTAACTTCCAGGTGAAAGTAGCATGGCTGGCAGAAGCTGACTAAAAAAAAAAAAGATATTATGGATGTTCATTATAGAAAACAGGTTGGGGGGGAGGGGGAAGCAAGCCACACATACAAATAAGATCGCTCACAATCTTACCACACAGAAACTGTCATTGTTAATTGTTTTGGCTTGTTTTCATCCAGTTGTGTGTTTGTTTGTTTGTTTTTATACTATTGACAGAGCATTTGCCATATGCTAAATATTTTGCATTCTTTAACAGATAGATCTTATTATCCCAAATTCTTAGAAACCATTATGTTACATACAGGAGGGCTGCTCCCCCATCCACACACTCCTTTGCATGGATTTCTCTGTGTGTGTGTTTCTCCGTACTGTGTCTTGTTCAATGTACTATCATAAACATTTAACCGTGACAACAAGCACTCTTTAAATATATCTGTGTCATACTACTGTAGGCTGTGAATGTAACACAGTATATTTAATTACTTCCCTGCTGTCGGTTTTTTATGCTATTGCTCCCCCTTTTTGATGTTATTTTCTATACACTTGTATGTGGAGACTTGGGGATTTATAATGGGTTTGGGGCATTTTTTTTTTTTTTTCTATTTGGAAATTTTCTTATGTGGGGTGATAAGCAAAGCAAGCCAACTTTGAATATGAGTATTTCCAAAAAGGGGAAAGAGGCTTTCAAACAACTCTAAGAAGTTGAAAGCACATCTCAGAATTTTCAGTCCTCTTATTCCACTACACCTTCTGTCTCCTGGCCCCTTTCATCAATTTCATATACATCTTTTTCTGAGGGGGGGCAATGAGATGGGTAACTTTTTATCTTGATGAATTTATAAGTTTTCATAATACTTTAAGAATACTACCAAGATACCATGGAAGTCATGGTGTATGATTTCCAAGCCTTTGTCAGAGGTTGACAAACATTTTTCCTAAAAGGTAGTAAATACAGTAAATATTTTAAGATTTTCATGCTGTATGGTTTCTATTGTAAGTACTCAATTCTGTCACTATAGCATGAAAACCACCGGTAACTAAATGGTGACTGCAGCTGTGATCTAATAAAACTTTATTTACCAAAACAAATTTTTTTTGAGATGTCTAAGGTTCACAGCAAAATTGAAGATAAAGGAGTTCCCATATATCCCATCCCCTCACGTTACAGCTTCCTCTGTCAGCGTCTCTCATCGGAGAGGTGCACTTGTTGAGCCTACATAATCACCCAAGATCACAGCTTGTTTGGAGTTCACTCTTGGTGTGTATTCTATGGGTTTGAGCAGATGCATAAAGACTCTATCACTGCCGTATCACAAGCTTTCACTGCTTTAGAAATCCTCTGTGCTCTGCCTCTTCATCCCTCCCGCCAACCCCTGGCAACCACGAATTCTTTTTTCACTCCCTCTGTGGTTTTTGTCTTTTCCAGAATGTCATATAATTGAAATCGTACAAGTCTGATCACTTTTAAGAATAGGGCTCACATTTAAGAATAGGGCTCAAATAGCTGGAGTGAGCTAGGAGAAGGCAATGACAACCCACTCCAGTACTCTTGCCTGGAAAATCCCATGGACGGAGGAGCCTGGTGGGCTGCAGTCCATGGGGTCGCTGGGGGTCGGACGCGACTGAAGCGACTTAGCAGCAGCAGCAGCTGGAGTGAGAATAGAGGTTGTCAACTGTGAGCTTTCACTGTAAGGTGACTTCACTGGCTATTTCATTAGGGAACCCCAATACCAGGATTGGTAGGTATTTCCTCTCTGGCTGGTCAAATTCCACAGCAAAGTCTTTTGTTATATCCAGTCCAGAGGGTATACTTCGCGGTGTCAACATTCTGGGCTAAAGGTTGGGGAGGAAGTTTGGGAGTCTCAAGTTTTGGTATGTTAACTTTCTCTTAATCCTCCTATTTCTGGTGGATGATCCCTACTTTAACCTCTGAGGTGCCCTCACCGGACCTTTGTGCCGAATGAGGGAAGGACTCTGTGCATCTATATAACTGCTTATGAAACAGGCTCCATCAGTTTTCAGGTTTTTCCTCTCATTTTTACTGTACAATCCCAGAGGTACCTAATGTGACAAACTCCTGTGCATTTGGGGTTCTGATGTCAAATGGGTTGCCTCTTCAACCTTCCTCTGCCAGCTTAGGGCTCTGTTTGCTCAGGTCTGTTAAAGCAATGAACATTTTCCAGAGTTGAAAATTTTATTTTCATTTTTCCTTCTATTCTTTGTTCTTACAAGTTTATGCCTTTTTCTTTTAAGATCCCTTTAATAATGGATATAGTGAGGTCTTGGGAGGGAGAGGAGATATGTGGGTTCTATTTCCTAAATTTCATTGAAAAGTCTCCCATGTAGGTGATGAAGACTGTTGATTGATAAGCCCTCCCAGTTGATCTTGCTGCACCATTCTTACAATTCACAAGCCCTGGAGGGAGACAGATTTCTGTTCAAACAATGGCTGTGTTGGTTCTTACCTCTGGGACCCTGGGAAAGTTACTTCATCTTGCCACAGCTCGCTTTCCAGACTTGTAAAATGAAGATTAAAATGGTACTTGCCTCGTGTGAATGTTTTAGGGATTAACTGAGACAATAACTTTAATGTGTCATCACAGTGCCTGTCACATGGTAGGTGCTCAGGAAATGGCAGCCCTTGCTCATCCTTAAGTCGGTTTATAATATGGGCAGAAAGTGATCCAAAGGATTATGACATTTTCAGGAAATGAGCTTGTTTCTGAAACGCTGCTTTCTGTAAGAGGTCGTCTTTAGGCCTCACCTGGATGAGCACCTCTTGACATTGTGAACAGAGTGTCCTGCTCCACATGGGAAAGCCAGGGTAGCCCTCATCTTCATCCTCCTTTTATTCATTCAATAGAAATTGCCCACTGTGTGGAGCATTTCAAAGTAAACACTACAGGGACTTTCCTGGTGGTCCAGTGATTATGAATCCACCTTGTCAGGGATGTGGGTTCCATCCCTGGTGGGGAAACTGGGATCCCACATGCCACAATGAAGAGCCTGCACATGGCAATCGATGCAGCCAAATAATCAAATTTTAAAAATAAATATTATACATCCTGTCAGTGAATCACCAAATGCTACAAAATGCCTCTTGAAAAGGGACATTGTTTCACAATAGGATGATAGAATTAGGAAAATATTCTTCATATCATCTAATATCTAGTACATAGTAAAATTGCTTTATTATAAACTTTTTTCTAGCAATTGCCCTGTGTATTGATTTGGTTTCCTAATATGGTCTGTTGTTTTTTCATTCTTAAAGCTCAATTTTCTCTTAACTCTACTTTTGCCCCTCTAGAACACTTCCCTTTCTTTCATTCTCCATATCTTTAGAAGCAATATAATTGTCTCACCTTCTGGGTTTGGCCAATGCTTCCTAGCAATGGCAGGTTAACATATTTCTCTATCTCCAGTACCCTGTGGGAGGGAAGGAAGAATTAAAGGCAAACTCATTTCCAAATCAGTTTATTTTTTGTTTTGTAAGAACATGCTCTAGTGGTGCCAAGTTATTTACATCTGATCATGTCATGTCATATGCAATGTTTGGTTGTTTAGCTTTTAGTGAATACCAATGTTGATCGGTGGGTTCAGGTGGTGACATTCTCATCTTTTCAGTGTAATGTTTCCCATCAACATTTTGTTTAATCTTTTTATGATCTATTGTTGACTATCATGTGTTAAAAGTGTGTTCCCCTCTCCAAAAGAAAAGATCTGTTGAAGTTCTAAGCTCTGGTACTTGTGAGTAGAATCTTGTTTGGGAATAGGGTCTTTGGAGACATAATAAAGTTAAGATGAGGTAGTTGTGAAAGTTGCTCAGTCATGTCCTGCTCTTGGTGACCCCATGGACTATATAATCCATGGAATTCTCTAGGCCAGACTACTGGAAGTGGGTAGCTTTTCCCTTCTCCAGAGGATCTTCCCAACCCAGGGATTGAACCCAGGTCTCCCACATTACAGATGTATTCTTTACCAACTGAGCTTTCAGGGAAGCCATGAAGTCATTGGGATGGGCTTAAATCTAACATGACTGATGTCTTATAAGAAGAGGAAATGGTCATGTGAAGTCGGAGACATACGGGGAGCAAGGCAGGTGATAACAGAGGCAGAGATTGTAATTATCCAGCTGTCAGCTGAGGAAGGCTGACATTTGATGGGGCTATCACCAAGTGAGAAAGAGGGAGCATAGCTCTGCTGACACCTTCATTTTATTTTACCAGCCTGCAGAATTGTGAGACAATAAATTTGTTTTTTTTTTTCCCTAGCCCGTGGCTTGTGGGATATTAGTTCCCCAACCAGGAATTGAACCCAGGCTCCAGCAGTGAGAGTGACAAGTCCTGGCCATTGGACCGCCAGGATATTCCCAGGTTTCTGTTGTTTTAAGCCACCCCAGCCTGTGGTACTTTGTTGCAGCAGCTCTAGAAAACTTAACACAATGACCATTGCCTAGATTTTATTATTTCGTTAAAGGTTGTGAAATGGTGATTTTTTAATAGTATAATTTCTTCTGTGTATATTAACTGGGTTTTTTTTTTTTCATATACAGATGAACTTTCTTCACTAAAGCTGTTTTTATTGTCTTAAGATATACTTACCCTAGAAAGTTTTTATATGCTGACTTTTTTTGTCTCTTAATGATCAAATTTCAGAGTCATGTGTTGGTTCTCTAGCAACTCTTAGGGCTGTCCAGGAAGTTTATTGCATTCCTCTTTTTCCTTTTGAATATACTATGGACTTATAAAGAAAGCTTATTTAAATAAAATGTCATTAATAGATTATTCTGGATCTCTATACTTCTTCCAGTTGTAAATGAAATGTAGGATTGATATCTTGCCCTTATGCACACTGAGAGAAATGACCTTGTTAGGATGTCTAAGGATGTCTTTTGGTGACCCAGTGGAAGTCTGTTTAAGTTCCAGTAGGGTCAAAGTTGAGTTTGGTTCAGGTAAGTCTCTGCATAAGTGTAATATTAGGTATGATTATATTAATATTTTTCCCAGTTTGATAAATTTGACATCTCCTTGGAACTACTACCATTGCATCTGAAAAAAATTAGGTACACTCAGAATTTCTGTCTTAAAGCCATTGCAAGGTATGAATGAGGCAGATGAGTATCAGGATAAAGAGCTGCATAGTAGCAACTGAATGAAAATTTGTATTTGACTGAAAATAAAAATCTGAGTAAGATAGCTAGTGTATTGAAGGAGAAGGATAGATTACTGAAAACTGGAAATGTCTTGAAAAATTCAATTTTATAGTCTTAGCTGTATCTCATATCTTCTCCAGTGCAAGACCATGTCTAGTTTATCCTTATATTCTCAAACACTCAGTATAATGTCTTCACAGAGTAGATGCCTCATAAATAAGTGAATATAATTAGAATTCAGTGCAATTAAATTTCCCTGAAAGAACAATATACTTTAGACACATTTAGAGCAATGAACATCATGGGAGGAGATGAAATGGATCCAAGTGCCATAAAAAGGATACATTAACTGTATACAAAATGATGTGGAAGTACATTGATAAAGATGCCTGCAATATAAAACAACTTGTATAACATAGTATCCCATTATACAAAGAACAATGGTAAGTAATATTTCAATATGAATTAAAAGAAACTTAGAGGAGTATATAGGTATATAATGGGCTTTGTCAGTCGGGATGCAATTAAGCAAACAGAAACCATATAAAATATTTCAACATAAGGGATTTGACATACAGAAATACAAGATTGGAGTGCTGAAAAAGTAAGAAGGGGAAATCCAGATATCACAAAAACAGTAACTGTGGGAAGCAGCTCCCACATCAAGGACTGAGAAACAAGATGAGGCTGAATGTTATCCGAACCTCAGAGGAGGGCTCGGCCCTGTGAAGGAAGCACTTCCTGGCTTTTGCTGGTACCTTTTGAAAAACAGGGGGACACGGAGATGCTGTTAGGAAGGCTGAAAGACACTGGAGCCTGGAACAGAACTAACTGCTGTCCTGGGGTCAAGAGACGTTGCTGCCTGCCAATTTGCCTCTTGTGAGAAAGGTGACAGGGAGCATCATATCATCAGGCAGAAACCTCCCTGGTGGTCCAGTGGCTAAGGGTCTGTGCTCCCAACGCAGGGGGCCAGTGTTCTATACCTGGTCAGGGAACTAGATCCCATGAGCCCCCAGCTGAAGATTCTGCCTGCTGCAACTAAGACCTGACCCCGCCAAATAAATAAATATTTTTTTTAAAAAGCGTCACAAAGCAGATTATGGAAAAGTAGGCTCGGAGCCTAGAGACAGGACCTTGATGACAGTCATGTGGTGAAAAGGGAACCCAGACACTTCCTCTCACTTTATATGTACTTCTGCTTTGTTTGAATTGGGTTATGGTGATCTTCTATTGAGATATATTTCATGTGACCCTTTAAAGTATACAGTTCAGCATTTTTTAGTATATTCATAAAGTTGTCCAATTATCGCCACTATCTAATTGCAGACTATGTTTATCAGCCCAAAAGGTATCTTGCACACTTGCACTGTCACTCTCATCCACTACACCCCCGTCCTCCCCCCGGCCCTAGGCAACAATTAGTCTACTTTCTGCCTCTCTGGATTTGTCTGAACATTTCATATAAATGGAATCATACAATACGTGGCCTTCTTTTTTGACTTCTTTCGCTTAGCAAAATGTTTTCGAGGTTAGTCCATGTTGCAGTACGTATCAGTACTTCGTGGCTTCTTACAGCCGAATCATAGTCCACTGCATGAATACGCTACATTTCTTTATCTTTCGTCAGTTGATGGAGATTGACGTTTTTGCTCTTTTTTTGGCTATTATGAATATTGCTGCTATGAACATTTGTGTACAAGTTTTTGTGAGGCCATGTGTTTTCAATTCTACTTGGTATATAGCAAGTAGCAGAGCTGCTGAGTCATATGGTAACTCTATATTTAACATTTTGAGGAACTATTTAACTGTTTTTTGTAGCAGCTGCACCATTTTGCATTCCTGCCAGCTATGTATGAAGATCCCAATTCTGTACATCCTCCCTGAGACTTGTTATTGTCTGTCTTTTTGACCAGAGTTATCCTAATGGATGAGAAATGATATATCATTGTGATTTTTTTCTGTAAAATGAAATTATACTTTATTAATAACCCTAGCATCTTTTCATGTGCTTGTTATCCATTTGTATTAACATAAATTCTTTAGAGAATGTCTGTTCTCTAACTCTAATCCCTTGTTTTTAATTGGATTATTTTGTCGTTGAGTTTTAAGCGTTCTTTATATACTCTGGATATTAAACCCTTGTCAGATATATGATTTGCAAATATTTCCTCCCATTCTATAGGTTGTCTTTTTATTTATTTATTTTTTGATAATGTGCTTTGCTGTGCAAAGTTTTCAATTTTTATGAAGTCTAATCTATTTTTTATTATTGTTGCTCATATTTTTGTTATATCTCAGAATTCACTGCCTAACTCAAGGTCATAAAGATTTACATATGTTTTCTTTTAAAAGTTTTATAGTTTAACCCTTATATTTAGTTTTTTAAATGTTTTAAGGTTATTTTTGCATGTGAATACCCAGTTGTCTCAGAATCATTTGCTGAGACTCGGACTATACTTTTCTCTAATGAATTACCTTAACACCTTTGCCAAAAATCAATATACCATAAATGTGTGTTTCTTTTTTCTAGACTCTTGTTCTATTCTGTTTTTCTACATGCCTATCCTTATGCCAATACCACATTGTATTAACTGCTGTAGCATTGTAGTAAGTTTTGAAATTAGGAACCAGATTGGTCTTATTTTTCAAGACTGTTTTGGCTATTTGCAGTGCTTTGCATTTCCATATGAATTCCAAGATCAGTTTGTCAGTTTCCACAGAAAAGGCAGCTGGGATTTTGATAGGGATTGCATAGAATACCTATGCCTTACTTTTAGCAAAAAAAATTTCCATTTTGACCAGAAAGTCTATGTTTTTCAAGATGCTTGGTAGTAGACAATTCTTGCAAACTGTATTCATTTAGCTCAGAATAAAAATCAAGATTTTGTCTCTCTTGTAGAACATATCACATTGATAAGTTTAAATATATTTGGGTGAAATAAATACTTGTGTAACTTTGTGAGGACAAGGATTGTGTCTAGTTTTGCTGACCACTGACTGTATCCTGAGGCTAAGCCCAGAGCTTAGTATATAGAGGATGCTCAGAGTTGTAGAGAAATGTGCGCATCTTAGCTAAGAGGCTACGAGAAAAGCAGAAGTGTATATGGTCTTTTGGGGCCTGTCCAAGGTGATGGCCAAGGCATTAAGTTATGTAAAAAGATCTCAGCTTGACCAGACACAAAAGTACATGCTTTGTATTATTGCATTTATATGAAATGTTCAAAAGTCTGGGGGTGGGAAATATGAAATCACTCTAAATGGACACAAGGTTTCTTTTTAGGTGGATGGGAATATTCTAAAATTAGATTATGGTGATGGTACAATTGTAATGTTACTATCATTCATTAAATTGTATACTTAAATGATCCATTTTAAGATGTAATTTCTGTCACAGTAAAACTAAAAAAGAAAAAAAAAAAAACTCCAGCTTGAGACTGGGGTGTCAATTTCAATTTTTCTCAGGGAAGATACTGCAGATGAGGCGGGTCAAATGGGCTGTTTTTCACCAGCAAAAAGAAAAAGTGGAAGTGGAGTGAATGAAGGGAAGAGTGGGTCTGGACAAAACAGCTGGGGCTGATGCTCCAGGAAAAGGTAATGACGGATCAAGAGCCAAGATTCCTGTCGGGAGGTCTGAAAAAGGGCCTGGGATACAAAGTAGGGAACAGACACTGTGTTGAAAGGAGACCAGGGACTGGACGCTTAATCCATCTGCCCAGCTCTCGACAGCAAAGAAACAAAGAAGGTCGGGGCTTGCTTTTCAGCAGCACTAGGGGGACCACATTAGAAACACTCCAGGCCAGGGCTGGTCACCCTGATGTGAAAAGACTACAGCAGCAGCCAAAGCAATGCGGCGTTGCGAAAGCCTCCTACTGAAGAGCCATCACTTCGCAGTTCACCCTGTCAGCCCAGCCGCAGCGATGGCTCAGAAGAGATGGAAGATGATCGATAGTGGCCCCTGACAGATTACACGGGAAGGAGTAAATGCTTTACAAATGGCTACAGGTCATGTTGGCTGGGCTGTCAGACTCCCCACCCTGCCCTTGATCGCGATGCTGGAGAGTTTGCATCCCTCATAGTCACTAAGTCTAAATCACACTCAGAGGCTTTCTGGCTTCGAAACTTTTGCTCACCCCGAGCTCAAATACACTCAGCCTTCAAGACCTGCTTCAATTATTGACAGTGCCAGTGCCAGCTCTGCTGTCATCAGCTGACCTGTCTCATGTGCCAAGCAGGCAAGCATTTTCATACCAACCCAGAGAGTCAGGTCACGACAGGTATCCCCAGTTTATAGATTAGTATATAAACCCAGAGACAGGCATTAACTCACTGAGATCACACAGTCAGTCAGTGGCAGAGGTGGGGTGTATTGGGCTTGGGTATAACTCATGCTAAAGCTCATTTTCTCAGACACTGCTGCCCAGTCTTTTCATGTGAATCTTTAGTAGGCCATCGTCGTCACTGGTCTGATGAAAGATGAATTTCCTACTTCTAAAAGTGGAATAAACATGCAGCAAATTATTTCCCTCCAATTGAGTGGGTACTCACACAGAACAGCAGACAGGCCTCATAGGAATAAAATAAAGACCAGCTCTGTTGCCCCCTGCTTTACTAGCTGGAGAGTAAGGGTCCCCCTCACTCTTGCAGCAGGATCTGGGGCAGTGGTGGGATTGGGACAGGGTACAGCAGCCTGCAGCTATCAGAGGTGCTTAGCGTCTTGCTGGCATGTCCAGCTACTCAGCCAGCAACCTTAACGCTGACTGCAGCAGCCTACACCTGGCAGTGCTTTGGGCTCCCCTGGGGAGGACCTCGGGGGCTTTCCTGTTTTGTAGTCAACTGGCCTGATTTCAACTCTTGCAGGAAACAGCCGAGCCTTCTGGGTCACAAAGCTCAAGAAATCCACTCAACTTTCAGATTATCATCCAAACAATCTCCTTCATGAAATTTAAATCTAACACTTTTACCTCAATTGAAACTAGAATGTTATGATGAAAGCCTACGGGCTGTGAGCAATCTTGGAAAGACTTTGATGCCCATCACCCCATAGGATGATGGAAAGGATTAAATATAAGGCATTTTCCCTATTTTACCAGGAAGAAGGCTGGCTGAGAGGGCAGAGTGTTCTTGCCACCTTCTCGTATGTTCATACACATGCCATTTAAAAAATTTGTTCATTGAATAACTGAGTGACTCTAGTCAGTGGAAGAGGGAAGAAAATGGAAGGCTTATTTGTTTCATTTTAGTTATAATGTTGTCTCTTTTCTGTCTAGTGCTGGGGAAGTTTTCCTTTCTATTCCCTGTCCAGACACTGAATTCTTGCCACCCCCTGGAACAGTGCCTTCTCGGGAATAAACTCTGGGATATTCAAGGACATGGACTTGAATGATGTAGCCAGAGGTGGTGGTACAAATTAATGGTGCAGAAATAATAAATAAGAGTAGGAATTAAAAAGTCTCCCTTCCCTCTCCTTCCTTTCCTCCCCCATCCCTTTGCAAAACCATACAGGAGAGCATTGAGGTGGGAAGCCAGGTGCCGGCACTGTGGCAGGGAAGTGACTGATGTTATCATTAGGTCTGAGAGTCTTGTGTCCTTGCTATCCAGCTGTTTCCTAATGACACTGTTTCCCTTGATTTCTTCTCCCTTTCATGAGAAAGTTCAGTCCAGAGTCTGATTTGCATGGAGGGTGTTTTTTTTAATTATAACTGATATTTGTGTTTTTTGAAATGAAATTTCTTCATATATTGTACCACGTTTTAACTGACTTACAAAACGTGGCACAATATATGAAGAAATTTCATTTCAAAAAACACAAATATCAGTTATAATTAAAAACCCTCCATGCAAATCAGACTCTGGACTGAACTTTCTCATGAAAGGGAGAAGAAATCAAGGGAAACAAGTGTCAAAATTACTTTATAATATTATATTGGTTGGTTTTGCCATACACTGACATGAATATGTTCCCCTTCTTGAACCCCCCTCCCACCTCCCTCCTCACCTTATCCTCCCTCTGGATCATCCCCGTGCACCAGCCCCGAGCATCCTGTATCATGCTTCGAACCTGGACTGGTGATTCGTTTCACATATGATAATATACATGTTTCAATGCCATTCTCCCAAATCATCCCACCCTCGCCCTCTCCCACAGAGTCCAAAAGACTGTTCTGTACACCTGTGTCTCTTTTGCTGTCTCGTATACAGGGTTATCATTACCATCTTTCTAAATTCCATATATATGCGTTAGTATACTGTATTGGTGTTTTTCTTTCTGGCTTACTTCACTCTGTATAATACGCTCCAGTTTCATCCACCTCATTAGAACTGATTCAAATGTATTCTTTTTAATGACTGAGTAATACTCCATTGTGTATATGTACCAAAGCTTTCTTATCCATTCGTCTGCAGATGGACATCTAGGTTGCTTCCATGTCCTGGCTATTATAAACAGTGCTGCGATGAACATTGGAGTACATGTGTCTCTTTCAATTTCGGTTTCCTCGGTGTGTATGCCCAGGAGTGCAATTGCTGGATCATATGGCACTGTTGGTGGGAATGCAAACTAGTACAGCCACTATGGAGAACAGTGTGGAGATTCCTTAAAAAACTGGAAATAGAAGTACTTATATTTATGAGAAGGTTCTGTAGACAGAACCTTTCAAGCCTTTTTGGAAAACAGTTGCATTATACCTTTAGACCACACGAGGGCAGTAGTGTCACATGTAAAAGATGCCTGCCTTCTTTCTGAACAGATGGCACATTTGTTAGATTTCATTGGATGTATTTTTCCTTTATTGAAGCACAGGGGAATTTCACATTTGCAGGTAGAACAGGGGGAAGATAGTTAAAATTTTATACCGTATTTTTATCTCTTTGTTTATGCTGATAAAGGTAGCAAAGGAGTTGATTTATCCCCCTTTTTGCTGTTTTGAGGGATTGTTGTGCTAACAAGCTGGGGTGAGCGCTCATTACCACTGTGACCCTGGCAGAAGATGTTCTGTTGATTTTGCATTTAATTGGAAATGTCACAAAGATAATACATAAGCCCATCCTTCCTCTCAACCCTCAATACCCTTAGATAGGACTTAAATCCTGCTGTTGCTATCAGAAAATTTTTGCATTTAATCGTTCTCCACATCTATTAAGTAGGCAGAATCCAGCCAGCTTTCTCTGAAGATGGAACCGTGTGACCTTCCTTGACCTCATGATCATAGAAACTCTGAAGTGTCACTTTCACAGATAGATCTAGTCTTGCTGGGTTCCAGTGTCCCCAGGCCCCTTTGTTTGCAGGAGGTCTTAACTCAGAGCTAATCAGCTGACACTTCCTAAGACAGGACAGTGCAGAGGCTGCAATGGCAGACAGTTCTAGACCTATCCTATGAGCATATTTGGTTTGTCAGGCTGTATAGGTCCATCCTGTGTTTAACATTTTTTTAAAAATTAGTTGCCAACACTTTGATTCCCAGGTCGGGAAGATCCCCTGGAGAAGGAAATGGCAACCCACTCCAGTGTGCTCGCCTGGAGGATCCCATGGACAGAGGAGACTGGCAGGCTACAGTCCATGGGGTTGCAGAGAGTTGGACATGACTGAAGCGACTTAGCATGCACGTACCTTCTTTGTGGCTGTATGTAGTCACTACATACCCAGGTGTCCCCTTTTGCTTACTTGACACTGAGGGAGGTGCAAAATGAAATCACTTTGTACTGTTTTTGTTTCAATAAAAAGGAAAATGAGCATTTAATACCCGTGCCTGTCTCAAAGTAGAAAAATGAAAGATACAGTGAAGGTGCCACATGTCTCAAGAAAAATGAATCTGAACCTGGATCTCCCTGCTTCAGGCAGCACTTAGAGAAATTGCCAGAGCTTTGAATTTCGTACCTGGGAGAGCTTCACACTGGGGAGCTTGCCGCATCTTAGTTCCCCAACCAGGGATTGAACCTGAGCCCAAGTCAATGGAAGCATAATCCTAATCACTAAACCACCAGGGAATTCCCAGGAGAGCTCTGTTCTGGAAGGTGGGCAGACCTGAAGTTAACCTTGGGTAGGATACCTCACTCTGATTTTTTTTTTTTAGTCCCTTCGGTGAAAATGGAGAGAATCTCATTTAGTTCTCACTACAGCCCTTCGACGCAGGTACTAACCTTATCAGGGTGTGCTGCCTGGCACGCCCCCAGGAAGCCGCCTCCTGGCTGCTGCTTGGTTTCCTCTTGGGAGCAGCGGGGTTTGCAGGCCAGTGATACGGGGAGCCTGCTAACTAGCACTCCAGCAAGTTGCAGATTGCCTGTCTCCTAACTAGCACTCCAGCAAGTTGCAGGTTGCCTGTCTCCTAACCAGCACTCTAGCAGAGTGCTCGATGGGGCACCTGACGACGCTGGGGGAAGAAAGGGTTAAAGCAGGCGCGGAGCGGGAGCGGAAAGCCTTGGCTGGGGCTCGACCTGGACTGGCTCACGCCTGTTCCGGAGCCTGGAGGTGGCAGCTGAGCTCTGCGCGGAGAGGCTAAAGGGACAGACAGAAAATCCATGCTCACTCTGCAGAGACATCGGCAAAACGCCCAAAGCAAACAGCAGAGGAAGTTTGCTTTAGTGGAAACAAACTCACAACTTTGCTCTTTCAAAGCCTCTGTTTACAGGTCAAAGCTGAGGCTCAGGCGGGTTTCCGTGCGCTCTCTCACCTCCAGAGATGCCGCCCGCGGGCCTGTGGCGGCAAAGGGCTGGGAGACCCTGCCGGGGCAGCTCTGATGGAGAACACTCTCAACCCCTTGGGGCCCCCGCGGGCTGCCCACCCCAGACCAGCCAGGGTCTAATTTGAGAGGGGGTGGAGGGGAAAGCCCTCAGAACTGGTGACTTCTAGAGCTGAGCATCGCCTACCTGTAGGAGGTAGTGTGAGGTGAGGCTAATCCAACAGGAAGTGGACAGGTGTTGCTCTTAGGTAACTGCAGCCGGAACAAATGATGGACCACGCTGCTCAAAGAATAGAAACCGCCGGAGACATACCTAAGGGATGGTGTTGGCTCTGTCACCTGAAAGGTGTCCAACGATATAACTGGATTGAGTGTATCTCTTAGCTTGAAATAAAATAACTATAATAGTAGTCTGTCTGAAATAAAAATATGTTGGCTAAAGGGGGACTTTAGTGAATTTTTAAAAGCAATATCACAGATCTAATGTGACACTGTATTCCAATAAAACCTTTCCTGTGGGGGGAAGTGGAACACAGGTGAGGCTCCCAGCTGGCCAGGAGGAAAGTAGAGATGCAGAGGGTACCAGAGGGAACCATGGAGTTTGGCTTCTTGTCCTTGAAGGGCTCAAGGGAAAAGATCTCAGCAATGGTTTAATACCATGGTCCAGCCAAGCAGTTCTGGAGGCAGCTAGACTGGTTGTGAATCATGGCTGAGATGCTTTTTGAGTGGAAGGTTGGGCAAGTCACATTCCTTCTTCAAGCCTTTGTTTCTAGGGTGCTGGAAAGGTGATGGAGTCCCTAAGGCCAAGATGATAGGGTGGTAAATGACAGTCTTTTCATTCAGAAGGAAATTTCTGATTTCAGAGCTCTGGCACTTCCAAGGCATACACTACCTTTGAGTTAAATACAGAGCCCACCTCCCCACCCCACTCTCCTCTCTAAATTCCCTTCCAATTTAGATGTTGAGCTCTGAGATCCAGCACATTTGATCTCTGATGTTATGATTCCTCAGTTCAGGAACCTCCCACTTATCTGTCCATTCAGGCTTTCCAGCTCCTTTGTGATCTGATCTTCATTTTCTCAAATGGAATCTTCAACTGTTTCCAACATAATTCCTGGTCAATCTTGGCTCTTCTTCATGACCATTTCTGTGGCCAGCCCACTTTCTGTAATACCCTTTCTTCTTCTGAGATGGCTGGTGTGGGTGTAGGTCTCTGCCCCCGCATTTCTTTACACTGTTTTCTTAGGGTGTGCCCTGTGGGCCTCAGTGGACAAATTAATTTGGAAAATGTTTGTTTGTTTAGGTGATGTTTTGTGCTCATGTACATTATACATCTCTCAAAGAATGCTACTGCATGTAGAGTTTCTCAAGTTATTTGGACCTAGGAATTAAAAACTCTTCCTCCCTCCCTCCCTTCCTCTCCCTTTCCTTTCCTCCTCTTTTCCTTATTTTCATAACATTTCATGGGGCCAGAATATATCAGCCCATGTTTTGGAGGCTTCAGGGTCCATTGGTTGAGGTTATCATGTCCCTACATAGAGGTAGCCCAAGGCCAGAGTCTGGGACCAGTTCTATTCCCAGGCAGAATGTAATGAGGGCTTCTAAATTAGCTCTGCTGTTGCTTTTCTGGAAACTCATGCTTTATGTCTAGATTTGTACTCTTACCGTCTTACTTGGTGACTAAGTCCTTATCTTATAAGACGTCCCAGTAAGGGACCCCTGCTTTGGTCCTGTGTTCGTTATCCCCATTCCTTTGACCATATTTGTCACTCTAAGGTCTACCATCCAAGTCTGCCCTCAAATTTGACTCTGTATGGCTACCCCGCCCCCATGACACCAGCTAATGTCTCCACCTTGTCTTTCAATTTGCCTTCTCCCTGTGAGCCTATCAGATACCCTGGTCTTCCTTCTTGGTCCTGTGACTCGCTGATCCTTCCTCGCTCTTGGTCAAGTGTTTGGTGTGATTTACTTGTTGAAGACTTCAGGCTCTGGGCTCAGATAAACTGAGTTCTAATTTCAGCTCCCTAGTGGCTCAGAGGTTAAAGCGTCTGCCTCCAATGCAGGAGACCTGGGTTCGATCCCTGGGTTAGGAAGATCCCCTGGAGAAGGAGATGGTAACCCATTCCAGTATTCTTGCCTGGAGAATCCCATGGATGGAGAAGCCTGGTAAGATATAGTCCTCGGGGTCGCAAAGAGTCGGACACGACTGAGCGACTGAACGGAATTTTAGCTCCACCCTAAGAATTTCGAACCTTTGGGTAAGTAATTCAAACTTGGGCTCCAGTTTTCTCTCTGTAAAGCATATAGTCCCTCATATAGTCCCACGAAGGGGTAAATGAGACATTGCGTGTGAAGTGCTTCTCATACTACCTGTTACAGAGCGAGGGAGCAAGAACTCTCAGCTACCCTATCATCTAAGTCCCAAGAAGCCCTCGGGACTAGGATGATAGAATTTAGCCCAACTTAGCCCACCAGGCTTTCCTGGTGGCTCAGATGGTAAAGAATCTGCCTGTAACGCAACAGACCAGTTTTTGATCCCTGGATCTGGAAGATCCCCTAGAGTAGGAAAATGCAACCCCTCCAGTATTCTTGCCTGAAGAATTGCATGGACGGAGGAGCCTGATAGGCTCTATAGTCCATGGTGTCACAAAGAGTCCAACACAACTGAGCGACTAACACTTTCACTGTACTTTTCCCTTTGTCCCACACTAGGCTGTCTCTGGCTCTAAATACTTTCCCGTTAGTATCTCACTTGATTTTGCTGTTGCTTAGTTATCACTCCCCAAACTAAATTTGGGCTTAATTAAACAAGACATGGATAATTTCAGAGGTACTATAAATAGAGTAATAGCCTGGCTCCTCCCGGACTTGTCACCGGAATGTCTTTCAGGATAGTTCTTTTTACTTTGTTTTGACATTGTATCTAACATTGCTCATTACGGGGAAGTCATGACCTTGGCCCTGACTGAGCAAGAGTGACCCCAGTGTGTGAGACTGTGTATAAGGCTGTTTCTACTCAGTCTCTCTTGGAGGGTGGGGGCCGTCAAAAAGCTCTCTTTATTTTCTAAGGGCTGGAGAGGTGGAAAAATAGCCACCTACTGTGTGACTTCTTGCAAAATACGCTTCGTTTTCCAGAGCTAACCTCCCTGCCTCTCCTTGTCAGCTCTTCAAGGACTTGAACTGTGTTTAGTTCATTCTGACATCCTTAGCCTCTACCTGTGTGGGCATGTGTGCTCAGTGGTGTCCGACTCTTTGCGACTCCGTGGACCACAGCCCACCAGGCATCTCTGTCCATGAAATTCTCCAGGCAAGAATATTCGAGGGGGTTGCCATTTCCTGCTCCAGGGGATCTTCTCCACCCAGGGATTGAGCCCAGGTCTCTTGCATTGCAGCAGATTCTTTATCGCTGAGTCATCTGGGAAGCCCCTGCCTCTACCTAAGTCTGGTGCAAAATAGTATTGTTTGAATAAATGATTTATCTTTTTTTTCCTAAAGTTTTATTAAACTGTCTTCTAGTATCAAATTTGAATCCCAGTTTTCCACCTTTGAGGTAGTAAGTTGCAGACTGGAGAGGACGGATCTCAGGGCTAAATCTCGCCCTTCTCCCCCAGCACCTCCCCACACTGGGTGATTGACATCTGGGGATAGAGCATATTGACATCTCTGAAGCTGCTGAACAAAATAAAAACTTTGTGCAGAAGTTTATTATTGTAACGGCAGACAATGTCTCTGGAAGCAGATGTCTTATGCTGCAATTCCTCTTGATGGCACTGGAGCCTTAAATATCGTCTCAAGTCCAGTCTCTCACATTCTAAATCCTATTATCTAGGTTAGCTCATCTGTATTCAAAAGATCAATGTTGCATTATTACAAAGATCCTTTCAAGTGTAAAAAGGATGGCACTTCATTACAGAAAGTAAAAGAAACTAATCAAACTTTCTTGGTGAAATCATTGACTTTTTTAAGTAAAGGGCAAATTTAAGAATTTGAAAGTCCGAGATGTGAGAGAAGTCGGGGGTTTGGACTCGGGACGGCATGCATCTGGTTGCAGTGCGTGGGTCTTGGATAACCTAAAGAAGAAAGAGTCTTTCTTGAAAGAGTCTCAGTGCTTGCAGCTGTTCTTGTTCCTTCTGTCATTGCTTGGTTGTGCGTCTTAGAAGAAATGAGCCGCTGGTGGAAAGACTCAAAGAGACAATCCACAACGTGTAGTATACAGGTGGCACATGTATTGACCGGGTTAATAGAAATTGTGAGAAAGCCACTAGTAAATATTGTTTATTCTCCATCTTAACCCTTCTTTCAACAGAACAGTTCCTTATCATCCATCACCAGTTGGGTTCTGTGACTTGCATGTTAACAGGTAGGGT
Source organism: Moschus berezovskii (assembly GCF_049115385.1). NCBI lineage: Eukaryota > Metazoa > Chordata > Mammalia > Artiodactyla > Moschidae > Moschus > Moschus berezovskii. The sequence goes on along the minus strand of NC_142467.1, from coordinate 35,956,979 downwards.
GTTTAGTAGGAAGAGCCTTTCGGATTTGTGGACAGAGGGGAAGGATGTAGGATAGGGTGGGTGGAGAAGTTCATGCATAAGGATGCCCAAGGGATGAGGGGCTCCGGTCTTCCCTGAAGAGGAGAGAGCCTGCCTGATAGTCCTATTGTAAGTCAACTACCCTGGAAAAAAGTGCTTGAGTTTAAGCAAGCCATTGGTCTTCAGTTGGGGCACTCCCATTAGGAAGAGGATAGCTGAGAGCTGTCTGCTGGCAGCACACACAGCAGCCCAAATTCCCTTTATTTCTGGAAGCAGGGTCCCAGCGGCAGGTCACAGTGGCTCACCACTCTTACGGGCTTAGAAGAAAACATTTACTGACCAGGCACCAGGCCCAAGAGAGATACTGGGACTGAAGGGTGATGAATGAGGAACAGTCCTTGCCCTCAAGGTAGATTTCTGATCAGCCTCTTCTTGCCAGGATTTGTTGACTGTTACGATATGCCAGAAATGGTTCCAAACACTCTACTTGTGTTCCATAATTTAATCACTGAGCCGTATGAGATAGCTAGAGCTCTTATCTTCATCATAGATGAGGAAACTGAGGCAGGCAGAGTAAGCACCTCAGCAGGCTTTTCTCAGACACCCCATGGCCTGCTATTACCCTGCCTCCCAAATGGTGCCATTTCTGTGAGATCAAAGCTATTATTCATCTTGTTATAACTCGTGTCTGAGTTAACCATAATATTTGCTTACAGAAAGACATTTAGGGTGGCTATTACCTTAGAGCTACACTGCCCATTAATGGTAGCTACTAGTCACATGAGTCTTTTGAGCATTTGAAATGCAGGAAGTCTGAACTGGATGCTCTTCAGTGTGAGATGGGCTTCCCTGGTAGGTCCGATAGTGAAGAATCTGCCTGCAATCCAGAAGACCTGGGTTCGATCCCTGGGTCAGGAAGATCCCCTGGAGAAGGGAAGGGCTACCCACACCTGTATTCTTGCCTGGAGAATTCCACTGACAAACAAGCCTGGTGAGCTACAGTCCATGGGGTTGCAGAGTCGGACCCAACTGAGCAACTAACACTTTCACACTTTCAGTGTGAGATACATACCGCATTTCAAAGATTTACATGGAAAAAGAATGCAAAAAATCTCATGAAACATTTTATATTGATTGCATGTTGAAATGATAATATTTTAGATATATTATGTTAAATAAAAATATTTTAAAAATGAAATTCCACCTATTGTGTTTTAATGTGGCTACTAGAGAATTTTAAAATTACATAGTGGCTTATGCTGCTGCTGCTGCTAAGTCACTTCAGTCGTGTCCGACTCTGTGTGACCCCATAGACGTAAGCCCACCAGGCTACCCCATCCCTGGGATTCTCCAGGCAAGAACACTGGAGTGGGTTGCCATTTCCTTCTCCAATGTGTGAAAGTGAAAAGTGAAAGTGAAGTCGCTCAATGGTGTCCAACCCTTAGCGACCCCATGGACTGCAGCCTACCAGGCTCCTCCGTCCATGGGATTTTCTAGGCAAGAGTACTGGAGTGGCTTGCCATTGCCTTCTCCAACATAGTGGCTTATATTTGTGTCTTTTACTTTTTTAAATTTATTTTATCAAAGTATAGTTGATTAGTTGATTTACAATGTTGTATTTCTGATGTAGCAAAGTGATTCAATTATACATATATATAAACATATATATGCATTCTTTTTCATATTCTTTTCCATTATGGCTTATCATAGGATATTGACTATATACTTCCCTGTGCTGTACAGTAAAACCTTGTTGTTTATCCATTGCCTTTTATTTCTATCTATTGAGCAGAGCTGCCTTACAGTATTTGAGATGTTTCTGATGGGGATGCGTTTTGCTCTTAAATTCAGAGAAAATCCTATTTAGTTTGGTACCGGATTCAGGTTCTTTTGATACGCTTCATTTCATTTGTATTTATTAATAGGGATTCTATGCACCGAATAGCCACCACTTGCTGGTTATTTAGTGATTGTTGAAAACTAGTTAGAGGCAGCCTGAGTGAGATGAATTAAAGTTCTATTGTTGTAGGGGAACAAGGTCATCAACCTGAAATTAATCAACGGATTTCAAATCACCTGGAAGGGATATTTTACCCTCAGCTTTACAGTTTCAGCATGTAAATTGCTGTTTAGAGGAGAGCCTGTAAAATCAATCCAGCCTTTCTCCCTTCAGAAATTAAAAGCCATTTATTTTTATTTTTGGTGAATCCTGGAAAGCACTTGTCCCTCCAGCTCCTTTGCACTGACACCACCCACGTTGCATGTTTCCAGGACTTCAAGTAGAGAGGTGGGCCATTCGGTTGTCTTGGGGGTCCCACAGTATTTGGAGGAGACCCTTCTGATCCCTATCGAGGAACCCATCTGTCCCCACCTGATACATTTCACTTCAAATGAGTCAGAAACCCCAAAGCTGAACTTGGCCAAAGTAGCACATACCGTGTGGACTCCAACCAAAGCTGTATAAATCTTCCCCAGATCACGCCAAACTTGGCCCCCACACTGGGCACAGATTTTCCAATCTGGTCCTGGAGTTTGCCAGAAGGCTGGAGGACCACAGGGATGTGTGGGATGCATCTGGCTTCTATCCCAACTTCTGTGGTTAGTGAAGCTTGTCTGAGCTGGGATTGGATACAAACACAGCTTGTGGACTCGAAAAATACTGTGTCACCTTGAAGGGTCGTTTGGTCCAAGCCCCTGCTGAAAATACTGCTACAAATAATTGTGTATCCCCCCACGTAAACATCCTATGCACTCTGTGACCCTAGGAAAGATCCAGATATGATTTTTAAATATGTACTAATACATAAAGCATTCTAACTGATAGTTTTCTCAGTACTTTTTAATATCAGTACTTTGATGATGAGCCTAATTTGGGCTCCAAAGTGGACTTTTACATCTTTCTGAAGGATAGCTTGCCTTATTTTGTAGACTGACTCTTGAATATGGCAACGGCATGTTTGGTTTATCTGATTTCTAGAGAAGATTTTTTTTAAAGTTTTTTTTTTTTCTTTTTGTCATTGTTGTTTTAAATGGAGAGACCCAGTAATGATTTGGGCTTCCCTGATGGCTCAGACAGTAAAGCATATGCTTGCAATGCAGAAGACCTAGGTTTGATCCCTGTGTCAGGAAGATTCCCTGGAGAAGGGAAGGGCTACCCACTCTAGTATTCTTGCTTGGAGAGTCCCATGGACAGGGGAGTCTGGTGGGCTACAGTCCATGAGGTTGCAGAGTTCTGACATGACTGGGCCTCTATCAGTTTCACTCTTTTTTCAATAATGATTAGCTTTGTATCGTTTGCTCTCCTTGGATCAATACAATTTATTTTCTAGTTTTCACTGAGGTGGTGCTGTGCTGTATGGCATTTGTTTGAATTGTGATGTAACCTGTGTTTGAGGGAAGAGATCTGAAAAGGTGGCTAGCAATTTTGTCCTAAAGTCTACCTTGGAGCCCCCATATAACTGCACCTCTATATTAAGAGAGGTACTTCATTCTTAATCTATTCTCTTTTCTGCTTTTTCTAACAGGAATGGAATCACCCATTTAATAGTCAAATGAGAAGATTACTGGACACCAAGAGACAGGTATGGGTGGAGCTTCTAAGCAACACAGAGCAAAGTCACTTCTTTCTGTGAGAAGGATTCTTCAATCTGCCCAGGCAAGTGGCCAGCTGGGTAAGAGTTTCGGATTTATTGGCTGTGCATTTGGGCAGTTTGCTTAATATCTCTGTGCCTCAATTTCTCAATCTGTGAAATAGAGATAAGACCTTATCTTAGAGTTCTGTGTGACACAAATAAGAGAATACTCTAAAATGACTAGTGCAGTTTTTGAATTATAGTGAGTCACCAGATGCAGGGAAGTAGTTACCTAACGTAGGTGAAAGAGTTGAAGTGAAGGATCATTTCTTCCTGTCTTAAAGTGTTTCTATAAAGTGGTTTGCTTAAATACTAGAAGAGGTTCCTGACAATATTTGCCATTCACTTTTGCATATATCTTACAAATAGAATACATGTATGATGTCTAAGAAATTTATCCTGTTTAAGCTTAGCGTAAGCTGGAGTCAAGGCCGTGGAATTTGATTGCCTCATAAGTCAGTATTTTCAAAGAGAAGGGATTGAGAACACCTAAGCTACTTTTGGGCTTCCCTGGTGGTTCAGTGGTAAAGAATACACCTGCCAGTGAAGGAGACATGAGTTCCAACCCTGGGTTGAGAAGATCCCCTGGAGAACAAGATGACAACACACTCCAGTATTCTTCCATAGGAAATCCCATGAACAGAAGAGTCTGGCGGGCTACAGTCTACGGGGTTGCAAAAGAATCAGACATTATTTAGTGACTAACCAACAACAAAAGCTACTTTTAGCTCACACAGATACCTGCAAGTTTAGTTGTCACCTCTCTGAAACGCATTGTATGAACACAGCCACCTGGTCATACCTCTAGTCTTTTATATATTATTGAAGTGTAGTTGCTGTACAATATTATGTAAGTTACAGGTGTATAATATAGTGATTCACAGTTTTTAAAGGTGAATTTTTATACTCCATTTATAGTCATAAAATGTAGGCTGCATTCCCTGTGTTGTAACGATGGATATTTTTAGCTTGTTTTATACCTGATAGTTTGTCCTTCTTAATCCCCTTCCCCATTATTATCCTCTCCCCTCTTCCCTCTCTCCATTGGTGGCCACTAATTTATTTTCTGTATCAATGAGTCTGCTTCTTTGTTATATTCACTAATCTGTTACATTTTAGCTTCTACATACCAGTGACATCATATAGTATTTGCTTTCTCTGTCTGACTTATTTCACAGCATAATATCCTCCAAGTCCATCCATGTTGATGCAAATGGCCACATTTCACTGTATTTTTATGGCCACTGTATATGTTTACACTGCATCTTCTTTCTCCATTCATCTGCTGATGGACACTTGGATTGCTTCCATATCTTGGCAATTTTAAATAATGCTGCTGGGAACATTGGGGTGCACCTATCTTTTTGAATTAATGTTTCTATTCTCTCTCTCTTTTTTTTTTTTTTTTTGATATATACCCAGGGGTAGAATTGCTAGGTAATATGGTAGTTCTCTTTTTAGGTTTTTGGAGAAACTTCTGTAGTGTTTTCCACAGTGGATGCACCAGTTTACATTTCTACCACTATATCCTTGCCAACATTTGGTATTTGTATTCTTTTTGATGATGACCATTCTGCCAGGTGTGAGGTCACAGGTCTTTGTGGTTTTGATTTGCATTTCCCTGATAATTAGGGATGTTGAGTATTTTTCATGTGCCACTTGGCCATTTACATTTCCTCTTTGGAAAAATGTCTATTCAGTTGAACATTATCTAGAAAAAGTTGTTTCTAGCATCACGATAATGCAGTTTTCATTCTTTTACCATTGCTGATTATTGGAATGTTCTTTCTAGGAACCTGATTTTTGTTCCTTCCTTGTATCATCTGATCTTGGTCCTAGGTCTGTCCTTTAGAGACTAAAATGCTTCTCTAGTTCACATGCTAGAGTTTCAAATATTTGAAGATGGTTATTATCCTTTTCTAAATTGTTCCTTTCCAGGCTAAATATACATTATTCTTTTAATCATTCCTCATGTAGCAGGAGGTGACCTGGAGACAAGGAACCTCAAGTCTTGTTCTCTGTTGTTGTGTAACAAACTGAATGGTTAGAACCACTTTTTATTATACTAATACTTACTAAACATATAACACATAAAATGGTGATTATGCTTTTGTTATATCTCATGAATCTATAGGTTCACTGAAGTCACTTTACTGGTTCTTGTTTGGATCTCTCACGTAGTTACAGTCAAATTGTGAGTAGGGCTGGTTTGACTTGGGCCCACTGTTCGAAATTCCTTCATCAGTGTCTGGCTCTGGTATGTGCCAGAAGTTGATTGGCTTGCTCCTGGAATATCTTGAGATTGGCTGAGCTTCTGTCTTTCCACAAGGCCGTTCCCTTTGCTTGGGCTTCCTTCCAGCATGGTGGCCTCTGGTTAGATGGCCATTTTACATAGTGGCTCCATGATCCAGGATGGAAGAAGCAAAGGCTGCCGAGTTTCTTAAAGTCTGGGCCTCAAAACTCTTAGAGAGTCAGCTATATTCTATTGATCATAGAAGTCACAGAGCCAACTCAGATGAGAAGGGACATAGGTATTACCTTTCCATGGGATGAGTATCAGAAAAATTTATGGTCATCTGCTCCTCAATTCTCAACTGTCCTTATGCTGATGTCTAATGTCACTTCTTAAAATGTAGCTGCAGTGTTTAAAACAGGACATAATAGCCTAGTATGCATTGGAGAGGCCATGAGATTCTCTTTTTTCATTTTTAAAAATTTATTTACTTATTTTGACTGTGCTGGGTCTTTGTTGCTGCTCGGGCTTTTTCTCTAGCTACAGTGAGTTGAGGCTACTCTAATCGTGGTGCACGGGGTTCTCATTGCTGTGGCTTCTTTTGTTGTGGAGCATGGGCTCTAGGGCACACCGGCTTTCAATAGTTGCGGCACATGGGCTCAGTAGTTGCAACTCTTGGGCTCTAGAGCACAGGCTCAATAGTTGCAGTGCATGGGTTTAGTAGGTGCACAGCATGTGGGATCTTCCTGGACCAGGGATTGAACCCATGTCTCCTCCATTGGCAGGTGGATTCTTTACCACTGAGCCACATGGAAAGTCCATCATCTGTTTTTTTTTTTTGATGTGGACCTTTTTCAAAGTCTTTTTAAAATTTTGTTACAATATTGCTTCTGTTTTACATGTTCGTTTTTTGGCTGTGAAGACGTGTGGGATCTTCGCTTCCTGACCAGGGCTCAAACCCATGCTCGCTGCATTGGATGGGGAAGTCTTAACCACTGGACCACCAGGTAAGACCCTCTTTTTCATTTTTTATCTTTACTCTTTAATTTAGAATTTCCTAATAGCTTTCCCAATAGCTATCACCCACTGCGAGTTCCTAATAAGCTTGTCATTCCCTGGATCCTTCAAATCTTTATTTCACAAACTGTTATCAGGTCTCATATTTGCATAAACTCCTTTTTGATTCAAAAGGCAGCATTTGGTTGTTGTTAATGAAAATTTCATCTTGTTGGATTGAGCTGCTTATTATTTCACCTTTAGAATGTCTGAAGAATGTATTCATAGTTCAGATGGAATGTGTAGCCTGGCTTGCTTTTGCCAGTTCTGCAGCTGCGGATAACTTCCTACAACACAAATCTGGCTGTTGTTCCCGCTACACAAGACTTCTCAGAGCCAAGAACTTGCCTTCAGGAGAAAGTATGATTTTTATACATACTGAACTACAAGGATTTTCATATCAATCTCCTGACTACACTCTTGTTCTCATTTTTCCTTTTTTGTTTTTAAGCAAAAGAGTATTTTATTATTTTTTTTCAGAGTTCTTTCTTTTAAATGTGCTTATATTTAATTGAAAGATAATTGCTTTACAATATAGTGTTGGTTCCTGCCATACATCCACATGAATCAGCCATAGGTATTCCTATGTCCCCTCCTTCTTGAACCTCCCTCCCTCCTCCTGCATCCCAACCCTCTAGGTTGTCACAGAGCCCGGGTTTGAGTTTCCTGAGTCATACAGCAAATTCCCATTGGCTATCTATTTTAGATATGGTAGTGTATGTGTTTCCATGTTACTCTTTCCATTTGTCCCACCCTCTCCTTCCTCCCCATTCCCCCATGTCCATGAGTCTGTTTCATTCTCACTTTTCTTTGATGGGCAACAGCATATTTCTGTTGGAGGAGATCATGAGAAAATATGACCACCAGTTGATCCACAAGCTGGACCTGGAAAATTGAAGGCTCCTCAACTGTCCCTCCTGTTCTTGGAATGCATTTTCTGTCCATCATTCCCACATTAAGAACTGTCTCAAGGACATGGCCTTGAGAGAATAAGGTATTGGTATGTGTGGTATATGTGACCAAACCCAGTTAGGGCCTCTATAGAAACTTTTAAGGTTCTGGTGAGCTTGTGTGGAGATCTACTCAGTCTTGCAGCTACCCCAAACGAGTTTTATAGGTAAGTTCTCTTGATTACTAAATCGGCCACCTGCCAATCTGGAGTGGTCCATCTCTTTCCTCCATCTCTCCTTGCCTTCCATATATGGGGATCAGTTTCAGATTTCATCCGGGAAGATACTGAGTTTGTGAATCAACAATTTTCTTTTATAGTTTTCTGATTGTTTATTGGTATATTGGAACACAACTTTTAAAGAAACTGATCTTATGTCTAGCAGGTTTCTGATTTTATTTGTTCTAATAGTTTTTTGATAGAATAATTTGGGTTTTCTATGTTTACAATGTCATTGCTTAGGGATAATAACAGTGACTTTCCTTTCCAATGTTACACATTTTATTTCTTACTGAGATGTCTGCCCTTTGGTTCAGTGTTGAATAGATGTAGTGGTGGGACAGCCTTGGCTTGTTTCTGAGTTGAAAGGAAACACTTCGAGTTTTCATCATTAATTGTTCTGTTTGCTGTAGGTTTTTGTTTGAAGATACTGTTTATCAGATTAAGGTAGTGTCTTTCTCTTTCTTAGTTTGCTACTTTATTTTTAATGTCTGAATGGATATTGAACCTTAGAAGGTCCTTTTTCCACATAAACAGATGGTCATAATCTTCTTTCCTTTAATTGTTGGAATTAATCGCTAACTTGCGATGATAGGTGTCTATAGTTAAATCCACCTTTCATTCCTTTTAATTGCTGAGTGACATATCCTTTATATGATCCACTTACTTGTTGATGGACATTTGGGTTGTTTGCAGCGCTTGGCTATTAAAAAGAAGTTGTTATGAAGGTTCATATACAAATCTTTGTATGGACATACATTTTCATTTTTCTTGGGTGAACACCTAGGAGTAGAATGGCTGGATTATATTGTAGGTCAATATTTACTTTAAAACTTGTCAAGTTATTTTCTAAGATGGATATACTATTTTACATTTTTATCAGCAGTCCATGGGCATTTCAGTTGCTCTATATCCTTGCCTTTACTTCTTGATATGATTATTTCTGAAATGCACCTGTTCTAATGTATGTGTCATGATAGTTCATTATGATTTTTAATTGGCATTTCCCTGATGACTGATGAGTTTTCTTTTTCATGAGCTTCTCAGCTATTTGTACATATTTTTATGATGTGTATGTTCAAAGTTTTGTCCTATTATATATATATATTTTTTTTTTTGGTTGTGCAGTACATGGGATCCTTAGTTGCAGCATGTGGGATCTAGTTCCCTGACCAGGAATTGAACCCAGGCCTCCTGCATTGGGAGCATGGAGTCTCAGTCACTGAACCACCAAGAAAGTCCCTAAATTGTTTTCATATTAATGAGTTAGTGTTTTTTATGTATATTCTGGTTACAAGTCCTTTATCTCATATATGATTTTGGAATATTTTCTTTCTAGTCTCTAACTTGCTTTTTAATTTTCTAAAATGCTGTCTTTTAAAAATCAAAATCATTTAATTTTGAAGTCCAGTTTAAAATTTTTAAAAATGACTTATCTTATGCATTCCATCTATCTAAAAGCTATTATTGACCTCAAGGTTGTAAAGATTTTCTCTTGTTTTCTTCTAGAAGCTTTATAATTTTTATATCAAATTTATATGATCCACTTTGAATTAATATTTTTATGTGGTATAATGTAGAGGGTTAATGTTATTGGATTTAGTTTGCCAACTGCTTTTTCAAAAATTATTTTTATATTTATAGTCTGGTGAGTTGGCTGTATTTTTTTCCTTTCTCAACTAGTCTTCATCTGTTTTGAGATAAGGTTGTTTTCATCTCATAGACGAATTGGAGAGTTTGCTGCTTTTTTCTATTTTCTACAATAGTTTATGTGAGATTAAGATTATTTCTTAAAATGGAGGAAATTTGCTGTTTCAGTAGTCTTGGCTTGCTGGTTCTGTGTGTATGTATAAATGTTGGTTTCATTTTAATTTAAGAAAATAATTTTGTTTGTTTTTGGCTGTGCTGGGTCTTTGTTGCTGCATGGGCTTTTTCTCTAGTTGCAGCGAGAGGGGCCCCTCTCTAGCTGTGGCGGGCAGGCTTCTCACTGCTGTTGCTTCCCCTGTGGTGGAGACAGGCTCTAGGGCGCAGGGGCTTCAGTAGCTGTGTCACAAGGACTCGGTAGAGGCAGTTCCTGGGCTCTACAGCACAGGCTCAACTGGCATGTGGGATCTTCCCGGATCAGGGATCAAACCTGTGTCTCCTACGTCGGCAGGTGGATTCTTTACCACTGAGCCACCAGGGAAACCCTGATTCTAAGTTTTACTTATTCATCTAAACTTTTATTGAAGTATAGTTGCTTTACAATGTTGTGTTAGTTTCTTTTATACAGCCAAGTGAATCAGCAACGCCTACACCTGTATCCCCTCTCTTTCGGATTTCCTTCCCATTTAGGTCACCGCAGAGCATTGAGTGGTATACAGTAGGTTCTCATTAGTTACCTCGTTTACATATAGAATCAATAATGTATATATGTCAATGCCAATCTCCCAATTCATTTTATCCCCTTGGTATCCATATATTTGTTCTCTACATCTGGATGATTTAATTTTTAAAATGCTATTCTTCTGTTTATATTTTCACTATCTTCTCTTGTCATGTTTAAGTTATATTTTATGGGAAACTATTAATTTTTATGTTTAATAATTATTAAGATAAAGGCATTATGTCTTAGATTTTTAAAAAGCAATTTAAATTGACAACAATCTAACTCATCATTGTCAATTGAGAGCTCATGGAGAGCTGTGATCAAATCTTGTTTATCACTGTAGGCTCTGGCACAAGTGTCAGAACCTGAGGGTTTAATAAACTGGTGAAACTGGAGTTCAGTCAGTCCAGTAGCAAGTCTGTTCAACTCTACCTACGAGATATATCCAGCCGCTTCTCACCAACTCTTCTGCTCTCCTCCTGTCCCTTCTGAGCATCGTTATCTCTTGTCAGGACTTCCACCGCAGACTCCAGACTTCCCTGTTCTACCCGTGCCCCCTTACATTGATCTATTTCCCGGAAGACTCTCAGAAAAAATTTAAAAACTTTTACCAGATCAGGCCAATACCCCTTCTCAAAACTCTCTAATGGCTTCTCATTACACTTAGAATAAATTCTTAATGGAGGGTAAATGTAGAATTAATAAAGGGTATCTTTAGAATCCCAAATCTTTCTGTTTAGTGTTCAGTTCAGTTCAGTTCAGTCGCTCAGTTGTGTCCGACTCTCTGCGACCCCATGAATTACAGCACGCCAGGCCTCCCTGTCCATCACCAACTCCCGGAGTTAACTCAAACTCATGTCCACAGAGTCGGTGATGCCATCCAGCCATCTCATTCTCTGTCGTCCCCTTCTCCTCCCGCCCCCAACCTTTCCCAGCATCAGAGTCTTTTCCAGTGAGTCAACTCGTCTGGTTAGTGTAACCAACCATAACTCCTTGTGGGTATCAAAGACTTCTATATTCCACTTTTGTACTCCACTTTCTATCCTAACCTCAATCACACCTGTATGTGGGTTAACTGGAATCTTCAGAATTTGGGGAAGGTTTTCTGCATTTAATGGCAAGTTTGCCTTCCAATGAATTGGCACCAGATTTGGGCTTCCCTGGTGGCTCAGAGGTTAAAGCATCTGCCTGCAGTGTGGGAGACCTGGGTTCGATCCCTGAGTCAGGAAGATCCCCTGGAGAAGGAAATGGCAACCCACTCCAGTGTTCCTACCTGGAGAATCCCATGGATGGAGGAGCCTGGTGGACCACAGTCCATGGGGTCGCAAAGAGTCGGACACGACTGAGTGACTTCACTTCACTTTCCTAGTATCTTACAGGGCTACAGTGCTGGGGACTACCTTAATTCATCTCCTTCATTAATTAAAGGCTGTACCATAATGCTCTTGCTCAAGTAGATAGATAGACTATGTTTTTCTTTGGTTATCCTTTTCATTTCCAGTTTTTTAGAAGAAATATTGATGTTTAATAGGAGTTTTTACAATGTAAGTTCTCCATGTATTTGTGTCTATATGTACTTATTTATTTTTATTGTCTTATTTCATATAAAATTTGAGGCAAGTTAACTTGTAATAATTATGCCTCAGATAAACCTCATTGGCTGTGAAACTGCCACTGTGCAAAGCTTTGAGGCAAATAAGAATGTTTCCTGTAAGATGAAACATGCAAAAAAGATATCAAGACCAGAGAAGATAGAAATTATGATTGAAGATAAGCCATTAACTCATTTATAGTCACTATAGTTGGAAGAACTTTTGGTTTCTGAGATTCGTGAGTGAGTGAAAGTCGCTCGGTTGTGTCTGACTCTTTGCGACCCCATGGACTCCATGGACCCCCTGGAATTCTCCAGGTCAGAATACTGGGGCCTTTCCCTTCTCCAGGGGATCTTCTCAACCCAGGGATTGAACCCAAGGTCTTCCGCATTGTGGGCAGATTCTTTAACAGCTGAGCCACAAGGGAAGCCCAAGAATACTGGAGTGGGTAGCCTTTCCCTTCTCTAGGAAATCTTCCCGACCCAGGAATCAAACCAGGGTGCCCTGCATTGCAGATGGAGTATTTACCAACTGAGCTATGTTGGGAAGACTCGGAGCTTCCTAGCAAGCAAATTAAAAGAGGAAGTAATGTCAGTCAAATTATTTGTGAAAATCATAAACAAACATAACAGTTTCTTAGAAGAGGAGAGTATTTTCTTGGTTCTTGAGTATGTGTGTGTGTATATATATATATATATATATATATATATATATATATGTATAGACATTTTAAATTACACAGTTCCTCTTTCCTCTTATGAAAAGTGTTGAATGCTAACTTACCATCTTAAAAGAGTGGCATTTCCTGATGGTTACATTCCTTAGTGACAACAACTCAGTAAAATGATTAAAGATGTAACTCAGGCTAATGCTGTCTGATGGCCCAGCTAAATTCTAGGATATAATTTAGAATGTCTAGTCTCGACATTGGTCCTCAAAAGAATTGCTAGGTTCTGTACAAAAAATTGTGAGCTCCTAAACTCTATTACTCACTGACTACCTCTGAATTTCAGGCTAGGACACAGGAGCTGAGTTTGTTTTATTTTATTTTTACTTTTAACATACTTAATTGAGGTGTGGTTTATACACCATTCAGTCAAGCCATTGAAAGTATCCATTTCAGTGCTTGTTTAAATCATTTATGCAGTTATCCTATTATTACCGCGGTCCAAAAAAAAATAAGTTACATTTTTAACAGGGAACATCCTATGAAATGGGCTTCCCTCGTGGCTCAGTGGTAAAGAATCCACCTGCTTTGATCCCTGCGTGGGGAAGATACCCTGGAGAAGGAATGGCTACCCACTCCAGTATTCTTGCCTGGAGAATTTCTAGACAGAAGAACCTGGCGGGTTACAGTCCATTACAGGTCTCAAAGAGTCGGACATGAGTGAGCAACTCACACTTTTCATCCTATGAAATGGTCTAGACTCTCAAGCTGAAAAAACTTGTTTGACATGACCAGATGGATTGCAGGAGCCTTATCTGATTTGCTTTGAGCTTTAGTGTTCCGGCATAGGTTCTGGGGCAGCGGGAGTTCATGATTTTCTGTAGAACCATGGCAATGATAGATTTAACATTTTTGCTTGCACTATCCTCAGGTGATTGTGTGAATCTATGATGTACTAACATTTACTTTGGCTGAAGTACAACTTTAAATTCTCCTTGCTGAGTCATCTGCTATAAAACTAGTCCCTCAGCTAGGCCGTGATTCTAGTTAACGCTCCTGCATCCATACCTCAGAACAGCCTTTTCTTCTATTTTAGCTATGATCACAAGGGCTAGTTGTCTTGAACTGAAAAATTATGCTCCAAACAAAGCTCTCATGACTGAAAATGGAAGGCCTTAGATACCTTTCATTCCCAGGCAAACAATAGAAATTGTGGATGCACTTAAAAAGTGTGCGTGTGTTGAGAGGAGCTGGTGGGTAGTGAAAAGTTAAGGCATCTGCATTCACTATATAGGGATTTAGGAAGTTGGAGGCATTAGAAGTGACGAGGTACACTTGCAGAGAGTTTTCCAGCTTTTCTCAAAATATGTAAATCAGCGTGTTCCTTGATGTAGTGGAAAGAATGGGTTTCCTCGTTAAATAACTCACAAACCTCTGAAAGGTTGATCCAGCTTACTTTTGAAGGATGTTTCAGGGCCATTGTACATCGTGAATCTCTACTGCAGTCATGTGTTTTATAGTGGAATTTAAATTGTTTTGTAGAGCATCTCTGAAGGAGTATATGACTGTTATTAATTTTTCACTCTCAATATCCACTTTATCTTATTTTGATTGCAGAATATTGAGAAAATTGTAATTCACAAAGATGAGTAGTTACAAATGGCAGCAGTTTTTGGAAACAGCTTGCTTTGCTATGTCAAGATACTTGTCAATTAAACTGAGAAAAAAGTGTAAAAAAAAAAGAAGCAATGGGGCATTTTGGTTTAAATTGTCTGTGTTTTATTGGCTCTGTTTAAACTGTTTATGTCTTTTGGTTAAATATGTCTATTTTTTGGTCGGTGTCTGATTTAAACATATATAAAGATTGAGATAGAATCTGTATGGTTCTTACCAACACTACTTAAATTGTGGTATGTGGACCAGCATTGTTATTGCAGTAGGTCAAGAAAAGAAGAGGAATGGAGAATTTGTGTTTATAAAATTTTATAGCAATTTGTTACTGCTGTGACATCCAAGCATGTGATCAGTGAATTCTTTTTTTTAGTTAGTGTTTGGTTCAGTTGGATGATGTAAAACCCACATGGTGAGTCACATATAGAATAAGCTAATTACTGTCATCAGCCTCTGATGGAAAGGAAGTTAATAAACAAAGGAGTAAAAACAGACTTGTCTTTCACCACAGAGAGTTTGGGAAGCTCTGCACTGGAGGAAACTTAAACTGTTGGCCACATGTAATTAGATTCAATAAGTAAACTTTTAAAAGGAAGAGATCAGGTTGTTGCTGTGTCCATGGCATTATAACTACTATATTGCTGAAAATGATTCTATAGAAATTAAAAAAAAAATTTTTATTGGAGGCTAATTACTTTACAATATTATATTGGTTTTGCCATACCTTGACATGAATCCACCCCAGGTGTACATGTGTTCCCCTTCTTGAACCCCCCTACCACCTCCCTCCTCTCCTTATTCTCCCTCCGGGTCATCCACATGCACCAGCCCTGAGCATCCTGTTTCATGCGTCGAACCTGGACTGGTGATTCATTTCGCATATGATAATATACATGTTTCAATGCCATTCTCCCAAATCATCCCACCCTCACCCTCTCCCACAGAGTCCAAAAGACTGTTCTAGACATCTGTGTCTCTATTGCTGTCTCGTATACAGGGTGTTATCATTTGCATCTTTCTAAATTCCATATATATGCGTTAGTATACTGTATTGGTGTTTTTCTTTCTGGCTTACTTCACTCTGTATAATAGGCTCCAGTTTCATCCACCTCATTAGAACTGATTCAAATGTATTCTTTTTAATGGCTGAGAAATACTCGATTGTGTATATGTACCAAAGTTTTCTTATCCATTCGTCTGCAGATGGACATCTAGGTTGCTTCCATGTCCTGGCTATTATAAACAGTGCTGCGATGAACATTGGAGTACATGTGTCTCTTTCAATTTTGGTTTCCTCGGTGTGTATGCCCAGGAGTGCGATTGCTGGATCATATGGCAGTTCTATTTCCAGTTTTTTGAGGAATCTCCACACTGTTCTCCATAGTGGCTGTACTAGTTTGCATTCCCACCAACAGTGTAAGAGGGTTCCCTTTTCTCCACACCCTCTCCAGCATTTATTGCTTGTAGACTTTTGGATAGCAGCCATTCTGACTGGTGTGAAATGGTATCTCATTGTGGTTTTGATTTGCATCTCTCTGATTATGAGGGATGTTGAACATTTTTTCGTGTGTTTGTTAGCCATCTTTATGTCTTCTTTGGAGAAATGTCTGTTTAGTTCTTTGGCCCATTTTTTGATTGGGTCGTTTATTTCTTTAGAATTGAGCTGCAGGAGCTGCTTGTATATTTTGGAGATTAATCCTTTGTCAGTTGTTTCATTTGCTATTATTTTCTCCCATTCTGAAGGCTGTCTTTTCACCTTGCTTATAGTTTCCTTTGCTGTGCAGAAGCTTTTGATTTTAATTAGGTCCCATTTGTTTATTTTTCCTTTTATTTCCATTATTCTGGGAGGTGGGTCATGGAGGATCCTGCTGTGATTTATGTTGGAGAGTGTTTTGCCTATGTTCTCCTCTTGTAAAAGAATGAAACTAGAACACTTCCTTACACCATACACAAAAATAAACTCAAAATGGATTAAAGATCTAAATGTAAGACCAGAAACTATAGAAATTTTTGAAAACTTGTCGAGTTTCTAGAACCTTCTACCAGACAAAAATACAGTTTTCTTTCCCAGAGCCAGAGGCAGTGTCTTCTCCACTGGGAATTTTCTTATCCCAGGACATCAGAGGCATTGAGGGGATTGGTCTATCTCCATTTCATTTGTCATGTATTCTCCTCTCATTATTTAATATGATTGACATTGTCTTGATTTAAACTCTATACAAATAGAACTCAAGCCCAAACCCCTGTCAGATCGCTGTCTCTGGGTCCTGCTTTATAGACATTCTGGAGCAGCTGTGACTTACAGATTTTGCAGCTTAGTGCTCTTTTTCTTTCTTTTTCTGGTTAACACAGCTAGGACTGTGATTGGTACCTTGTAAGAGTTTAATACATGTAGACATTAAGAAAATTATTTTGATAACTATATGTGAAGAAGGATAACTCAAATATTTTTCAAAAAGAATTGTAGAATTGTCTCCTTTCCTGGTAGTTTTAGATCCTTATCAGTTAGGTACTATTTGGTGGCTTAGATATTCTTGTTAAAGGTATTATACCTGAGTCCTTTCACTTTTTTCCTTATGAAATGATATATTTTTAATTTTTTTTAGAAAATGAGAGCCTCTTACCTTCTTGATTTTTCTTTTTGTATTCAAAATTGATTTCTTTCTAAGCATTTACATGAATGGAGTCAAACCTTATACCTTGTTTTCTAGCTAAACTTTCTTCAGTTAAGGATATAACTTGAGCTTTCCGTGTTGGTATGTTCAATATAGGGATACTCAGTCACTCTGTTGTGTCCAACTTTTTGCAACCCCATGGATTGTAGCCCGACAGGCTCCTCTGTCCATGGAGTTTTCTAGGCAAGAATACTGGAGTGGGTTGCCATTTCCTCCTCCAGAGGATCTTCCTGACCCAGGGATCGAACCCACTGAGCCACCTGGGAAGTCCATATTCAACATGCTGCTGCTGCTGCTGCGTCACTTAAGTTGTGTCCGACTCTGTGTGACCCCATAGACAGCAGACCACCAGGCTCCCCCGTCCCTGGGATTCTCCAGGCAAGAACACTGGAATGGGTTGCCATTTCCTTCTCCTCGTATTCAACATAAGTCCACCTTATTTTGGGGATGGCAGTTGAGTTTTCTGTTGACTGCATGAACAGTTATGTGTTCTGCCATCAACTGCTGTTGGATACTGGCTGACCTGATTGTCTTCAGGACTACACAGACTACTCAAGTTCTAGAATATTAATGTAGATAAAATGTTTTCACATTCACGCAAATTACCATGTGCTAAAGGAACTAAAGGAAATCAGCCTGGCCCTAAAGGGAAAAAGGCAGCAATTTCAAAGGCAGGTGAACAACAACACTAAAATAAAATTAATTAACTTCCCTTTAAACTAATTCTTTTAAGTTTTCATGGCAATTATGTGCTTGTGAAAAAATTCTTGGCATGTCTTCTATAGGGAAGACTTTTATTCTCTGTAAACCCTAAAGATAGGAGGAAAAGGGGATAGTTCCATTCTCCCAAGTAGAAAGGGAAGACTCTATTAACATTGGGCAGAGCAGAAAACTGTTTTAGTTACATGATTGCTTGCTATAAGGCCTTTTGAAGGAGTCTGAAACTGCCGTGTTAAGTCCATAGTAAAATTTCCCCATAGAATATTAAAAATATAGGCTGGATGTGAGGTCTCTAGTTTGTTTTCAGGCAATTGTAGGTGCTCAGATGTTTGTAGGATGCATGTGTTTGTAAGAAGAATGACCAAATGCAAACCCAGAAACAGAGACATGGCTGAAGTCCCACGGTGAGTCCACTGCTGCTTGGACCATGGTGGGAGGCTCATTGAGTCTTCCTGAAAGTGCCAAAAAGTGACTCCTCAAATCAGGTAGAGTGGATGATTTAGAGGATGGGGGACAGAAAGAGTACTCTAGCCAGGCTCTAACCTTTCAGCAGCCAGGCAACAGTTAGCAGAAGCTCCTCATTTTTGCTCCTTAACCACTTTTATATCTTTAGGCAAGAAACTTAGGCTGACAAAGCTTTATCACCAGAGAGCTGGGAATAAAAATATCAGTTCTGCTTATTCTGCAAGGTTGTTACAAGGATGAAATGAAATAAATGAATATGAAAACATTGTATAAACTACTGTTACACAACTCTGAAGTCTCATTACTTGCTAAGATTACAATGTCCTCAAACTTCAGCGTGTAGATCCGTATCTTTTGCGTTGCTTGCTAAGAATGCAGTTTTAAGAACTTCTATTTCCAGCAATACATAAGGCAAGAGAGCCCAGAAAACCCTCTCTCTCACTACACAGCTCCTAGAAATGTTGGATAAAGTATAGCCAACATAATTATAAATGCATAACTGAGCTTGTGATCAAGAAAGGAAAATTCCTACGGCCAGAAACTGGCAGGAGGAGCTGGGACACGGAAAGGTAATTGGGTGCCCACGCCCCAGCCGCCTCTAGAGACAGTCATCTAGAGTAATGTATTTTAGGCTAGAGGCGGACAGAAGACAAGGTCTGAAGCTGCCTCGATGCAAGGAGTAAGAACTGAGACCTCTATCTCCAGTTCTTCTAAAGAGCATTTTCCTAATGAAAAAGGCAGACTGAAAGTCAAATCTACCATTGGCAAAGGGAAATGACAAGGAGTCTCGCCCTCCTTTGCACCTTGCTGTTTGTTTGCTATCTGTCCTGCTGGAGGTCAACTTCCTCTGTACTGCTGATAGCCTGGGGAGAAAGGGACTGAGGACACTGACAGCTGAAGGCTCCCAATGTGATGCTAGCCCATCACCTGGCCCATCCAGCATAATCAGTTGTAAAAAAACAAGCAAAAAATAAACCTCAGACCTCTTGGTCTGAGTTCCATGAGGTGATCAGGGTGAGCTCTCTCCTGTGGGTTATACCACAGGCTTTCCCTTTTGTGACCTCATATTATTTGCATGGTCCCCAAAGACCCCCAACCCTGAAACTAACTCCTAGTTCCTGGGTTGATGGGATGGAGGTACAGAGGGCAGAAACCAGAGTATTTTCCTTGCAGGGTTGCCCCTCTGCTGAGGTGGATTCTAGAAATAAAGCCCAGTCTAACATTAACTCTAGTTTCCAAATCCATCTGTAACCAGACGCAGGAGAATTATAGATTCTCAAGAACTTTAGATATTAGAGATGAGATACAGAATGTAAATATCTTTAAAATGTTTGAAAAGTGCAGCTTCTGGATCCCAAGGAATCAGTAGCTAGTCTGGGTTCAGGAACCTGGATTTTAAGCAAGCATCCCAAAGGAGTAAGATGCAGATGGCTCCCAAAGGACCCAATGAGAAATGTGTCTTTGCCACTTTCCCTAAATGATTTCCAATGATTTAAGTACTACAGGCATCCACACTTGGGTCCATCTTAGTGGGGTAAAAGGATACCCTTTAATGACACATTTCCTTTTCTCCTCTGTGGCCACCAGGCTTTATGTTTTCTGACTTCAATGGCAGCCAGAATTTTTCTCCCCCAGCTGGAAAAAGAAGCAAACAATAACAACAAATAATTATAATGAGACTCAATCAACACAGAGTAAGTAGATGGAGTTGACATTCTCTTCCCCTATTCTGCGTCTGCTTCACTGGCCTCCCCAGCACATTGCTACTGAATCCATCCAGCCTGGAGATGCACCATCACCTCATTATGACTTTTGGAGTTAGAATGGTGCATGATGAGCCATTGAGGCAGATGGCTGCTTTATTTACTGTTTCTGTTCTTTCCGTATTGAAGACCTGTAGTTGCTCCAGGTCCATTTTGCCCTTCAGAGGAGGGCTGGGGCAGGGATGGAGGAAGGGTTAGGGAAAGTCTCGAAGAACAGCCACCAGGAAAATTTCCATCCTGACTCGCCATCTTCTTATTCTTCGTCTCTTTTTTTTATCTACTGAACTCAACATGAGAGGGATTTACTTTAGAAAGCCCTGTGCAAGGGAGAGTTGGTTTTCCTATCTTTGAGCTGTTCTGCCATCTGTCCCAATTTCTTCCTGGTTTCCTGTTATTTTCATTTTGCCTTTTATAAAGATTAACATGCGGCGCAACCACATATTCTATTAAGCTTGTCTCCTCACTACTTTATCTCATTAACTGCTTGATCACTGTGAATAAAAATAATCTTCCATTAAGTCACAGCTTCAAACGTCTCTGAGACTTTAGATCAAGCAAACCTTCAACAGCTTAAAAAAAATCTCTTTAAATCCAAGAGGTTCACTTCAAAGGAAAACCTATGGGTGTTCTCAGCCCAGCTGACAGGTAAATAGTCATTTGTAACTAAAGATATGCAAGTGAGAAAACACAGCTTACTCTGGAGTTTGTAAATACTATGAACTTTTTCTCTGGGTAAGGCCACTTAGAACTGGCCCTGGGATGGGATCAACTTGGATGACACCACATCCTACTCATGCAAATGGGTATAATATCAATAGGTAACCATGCAGTTTTTTGTCCTATTTCATACTTTATCTCGGTATTTACAAAATTACTACAAAAAGAAACATAAAACAGGAAAAAAGGAAATGGTGGTAAGGATAAATATCATCCCAACCAGATATTTGTTGTGATTCTTTAGTCAGTCAGCTGTATCTGACTCTTTTACGAACCCATGGACTGTAGCCCACCAGGTTCCTCTGTTCATGGGATTTCCCAGACAAGAATGCTGTAGTGGGTTGCCATTTCCTTCTTCAGGGGATCTTCTTGACCCAGGGAAGATCTCTGTGTCTCCTGCTTGGCAGGTGGATTGTTTATCACTGGGCCACCTTGGAATCTCGTCCAACCAGATATAACCACTTTTAATATTGGATTGGCCAGAAAGTTTGATCTTACGGAAACCCTGAATGAACTTTCTGGCCAACCCAATATTTTGATAGTCCTTACTTTTAATGTGTGTGTGTGTGTGTATGTGTAAAAGTAGTAATGTGCGTATGCTTGTGTAGCCATTCGTTTTCTTTTTTTCCCCCACTTCCATGTATTTTCTTTGTGTAAAGAAAAAGCTGTTTGTGAGCTGTTTCTTTTGTCTGGACTGCTCTTCTTTCTCTTAGGAGCTGTTTTATTTTTTGCTCTCCCTTACCTATCTATTCCCCATTAGATATTCTTATGGCTTAGTGGTTTTTCCTCTGGGCACTGATCATAGTTGTAAGTTTTTACTCCTGTGTGATTCTTGATTGTTCTGTCTCTCCCACTAGACTGTGAGCCTCAAAAGGGTAGGGGTTGTGTATTCTCAAGACTCAGCACAGTGCCTACATATAGTGGAAGTTTTGAGAAATTTAGTTTGGATGCATGAACAAGTTTTCATGCCTGCAGGATGCTCCAGGCATAGATAAAACTATTTTTTTTGAAGTTTTTTATGTTATATTAGGGTATAGCCGCTTAACAATGTTGTGATAGCTTCAGGTGCATAGCAAAGGGACTCGGCCGTACATAGACTTATATCCATTCTCGCCCAAACTCCCCTCCCATCCAGGCTGCCACATAATATCGAGCAGGGATCCCTGTGCTGTACAGAAGGTCCTTGTTGGTGGATAAAACCATTGTTGGTTCAGCTATAGTTTAAGTTTGAAGTTGCTTATTGGCTATTATAGATGGGAATGTGGGCATCTTTGTTTGAAACGACCGTGCCCACATTCTTAGTTATTTCTTTGGAAAAGTCCTAGTGGTAGAGTTACTGATTAGAGGGCATGGGACTCTTCTGGCCTTACTTACCTTTAAATTCTTTTCCAGAAAGATACCAATTATTACAGGGTCTCTAGGAGTAGAGGTGGAGAAGGAAATGGCAACCCACTCCAGTGTTCTTGCCTGGAGAATCCCATGGACGGGGGAGCCTGGTGGGCTGCCGTCTATGGGGTTGCACGGAGTCGGACACGACTGAAGTGATACAGCAGCAGCAGCGGTGGGAGTAGAGGAGACTGTTTCCCCATATCCATGCCAACACTGTCATATTTTACCTTTTTTGTCATTTGTATTTTTTTTCCTGCAAACTGACTATTCCTAATCTTTGTCCATCTTTCTGCTTGGACATCTTATTGCTCTGTATTTATAACAGTTCTGCAATTACGATTTTTGACTGTATCACAGAGTCTGTACCGACTTACTTTTTTTTTAATCTGTCAATCACTATTGCATGTTTTCACAGATGCAAAACTCTCCATCTTTTTCTTTTATTGCTCTTATCTTTTATACTTAAAAAGTTTTTCACACACTAGTCTGATAGAAATAACAGCTCAGAAAAAGAATCTAAGGATGTATGTGTGAGTATATAGAGAGGAAATGCTGGATTAGTTTAGAAAAGATGCTGGTGAGTTGATCAGTTATGTGGAGGGGGAAAGTTATTCACAGCTAACATTTTACATCAAAATATGTTCCAGATGGATTCAAATCAAATTTTAAAAAATATAAAAGAACAGAAGAAAAATTCGTGAGTATATGGTTCTACTCATCTGTCTTATTTGACTGAATTCTGTAAAATAATTAGCCTCCAATAAAAAAAAATTCCTTACTGTTAAAAGTTTTGTTTAGAAATTTTGATCAGAAATTCCCCAAGTTCATTGTTGAGAGAGAGATGGTAACTCTTTTTTCTTTTTCTTTTTGGTTTATTTGTTTGGTTTCTTTGGTGATGCCACACGGCATGCAGGATCTTAGTTTCCTAACCAGGGGTGGAATCCATGGCCCCTGCAGTGGAAGCATGGAGTCTTAAACCCTAGACTGTCAGGGAAGTTCCTCTAACTCTTGATCTCTGAATCCAGAATGTCTTTCCCTGAACAGCACAACACTTTTGTTAGTAAAGCCAGGTTAAGGAAATAGTGTAATGGAGAAAGGACCTGGCCTTGGGATTTGAAGATGCTGTCTAGTCCTATCTTTATCTCATTAGTCATCACATAGTGAGTTCATTTTAGGAGAACTTTCTCTTTGACAATCTCTTGATCTGTAAAACAGAGTAACAAAAGTCCCTGTGTTGTCTACTTCACAGAATCATCGAGAAGTTCAAATGAGATACTGTAAATGAACAGTATTTATTATGAAAGAGTCCTGGGTCACATAATAATAGCATAATATGCTTTATATGATTGCTATTTATATTCCTATCTATCTCGCCTACAGAACTATTTCTTTGAGAGCAATTTTGTTCCCCCCTGCATTCTGAAAATGCCTAGCAGGACAGCTTTGCTTAATAGATTATATTTTACAATATTAAGAGCTCTAACTCTGGAGTCCTACTGAGTTTGGTTTGAATCCAGGTTCTGTCATTTGTATTGGTGTGACACTGGGCAAGTTATTTAATCTAAGTTTCAGCTTTCCCATCTTTGAAAAGAGGATAATAACAGTATCCATTTTGATAAATCAAGGCACTTTGGTTAGTTGTCAGTAATCCAAATTATTGCTATAGAGAAAAAGGGAATGTGCTAGTTATCTGATTCTGTCTCTATCTTGCATCACCATACTCCCCAGGAGTGGTTAGTTAAGGCATGACCTTGTCACCCTCCTTTGATTTGCTGCATCTATTAACCTTAATCATTTTTTGCATACAGGACTTGTCCATGTAGCAGAGAAGAAGGTGTTGCCGTTCCTCATTTACATGATCAAGTTCTTTAACTTGAAGTTTAAATGACTTCCTGATTTTTAAAAAAGTGGTCAAATAGTTTTAGTTAGTTTTACTTTGGTCATATCCCCACTCTGGACCAATCACATGTCTGGTGAGGGAGTGCTTAGATTGTTTAGACCTGTTCTACTTGCCCTCTTATGGCTAAAGTGTGAGGCGTGGGACTGCCAGTCTCATCACTATCATAGGGTTGGAGAATGGGAAGAGCAACTCTCCAAAGAATGGTGTAGTGTAGGGTGCATTAACAGACAAAAATAGCCGATTTCTACTATTTCCCTCATAGAACTATTCTGAGAATTCAATAGTAGGGCTTTTTTTTTTTTTTTTTTACCACCAGTATACAGCAAGTGCTCAAGAATAAAAAGAAAAGGAAAAAGTTAGCTCTTCCTGATATTGTTATTTGTTGCAATAGTCACTGGAATTTATTTATCTGTCTCTAGGCATCTTGCAGATATCATTTGCCTTCTGAACTGCTGCAGTTAAATAACCTTTGAGTAAGTTTATTGTAAACATCTAGGAAAGAATTCTGGTTATGGGATAAGAGAGAAAAGAAAGCCGTGGTTACTCTTCACAGGAGTTAATCAAGAGAAGGGCATTTAACCGCATAATAAATGTGCATTTCTGTGGTGTCTGTAGAAGAATACTAGCCTCGAATCTTTGCTGCCATTCCCAGCCTCTCTTCAGGGTCCAGTGGTCAGTCTTTTTTTTTCCCCGCTGTGCTGGGTCTTCATTGCAGCACATGTGTTATTCACTGCAACATTCCGACCTCTGTCTCTAGTTGTGGAATGTGGGCTTCTTTAGTTGTGGCATGTGGACATGGTTACCCTGCAGGGCATGTGGGATCTTAGTTCCCTGACCAGGGATCGAACCCGTATCCCCTGCTTTGGAAGGCAGATTCTTAACCACTGGGCCGCCAGGGAAGTCCCCCAGTGGTCAGCCTTAAACGTGGTTAGAGTGACATAAGACTCTGGTTCCTCTCTGTTTTCTTTCTTTCCCATTAGTTAGTCTGCTTCCCCTGGATTTTTGTCCTTTTGTTTCCCAGGCTTGGATTTATCTTAGTTTCGACTTTCCTTTTAGTCTGACTCTGGTTGTGCAGAGATAAAGCCTAATATTAATACATAATGAGCAAAATGGAATTTAGTTTAGCTTCTTAGTATGCGTTGTATTGTTGAGACTTAAAAAAAAAACTCAAAAAAACAGAGATGAACCTTTTGACTTGGAACCATGGAAACACTCTTATTTAAGCACCATCAACTTACAGTTGAGGCTTCCAACTGGCAGAGATCATCATAGCAAGCAGACAAATCGACTGAAATAAACCCAATTTTTTCTTAAGGACAGACATCAGGAGCACATTAAAAAATCATGTGCACCAGGTTGTATTTTAGGGGGTAATTTTCCTTGATTATCAACAACATTTTGACGTACTTGTCTCTGGAACATCTATGAGAAAGAGTTCAAGTGAAAAAATAGTTTCTGCATTTCATGATATGATTTAATTCCGCCACCTTGGCTGCTTAGGGATGACAGCTTAATCTGATATCACTGAAAATAAGCAATATCTATATTTCCATGATCACTGAAAGTTCAAATTGGATTGTAAACCCAGATAGAACTGATCTGAGCTTTATCAGAGCTGAAGCAAGGGAACTGCATGAGAACAGAGAAGATTTAATCAGAAAGAAAATTCTGCTTAAGAAACAGAATTGCTTAAGAAGCAAAATCTCCAACAAAAAACATGGGTTTAGGAGGAAGGACAGGAGATGAGAAACAGAAAAAAGGAACATTTCAAACATTTTTTTTTTTAATGGCACTTTTCCTCCTAGTAACTTCCCCATTTAGGTCTGATAGTAATCCTGCATGTTCCTCAGCACATCTCCTGGAGATATTCTTGAAGCAGGTGGATTAATGGAAATTCTGCCACACTGGAAAATAGCGGCTGACCAATAATATTGGATGCTTTTGTTTGCCATGCCTTTTTTGCAGCTGAATTGCCTTCCTCTTTCATGGTAGCTTGGCTGCTTTATTTATAGACGTGATTTTTATTACTTCTTTCTAATGGAGGTGTTTGGAGAACCAAGGGAACAATTATGAAAGCAACTGAAGGGCAAAGAAACAGGCCTATCATACTGCCATGATATCCTGAACTCACAGCTCGAGGGGGGGTTGGCATATTACCGAGGTGGAAGTGCATGTATATCACCCAGTTCCGAGTCTATTCACAGCAGACAGATGTGGGCATTGAAGCTGTTGCTATTGGAGGATTTTTCTGCTCAGGCGGAATGATATACTGCAGCTAAAGCTTTAATTTTAGCAAGTAGTATGATTGTTACTTCTTTAATGCCTCTGATTAAGGTCAGCAGCCAACATTACTTGAGAACAACTAAGATTGCTTTCATGAGCAGATGATATGGGAAAAAATCATTTTTTTTTTCTGTCTTGAAAATGACAGGGGTACCAGAAGGAAACGAGTTATGTACAGATGGTATCAGATATCTGATACACTGTGATATGCCACCCTAAAACACAGTGGGGTTTTTAATACCCTTAAAACAACACCCACTGATTTATTCATATTTCTGCAGTTTGGGCAGGGCTCAGCTGGGCTGGCTCGTGTCCGCTATGTATGGTGTTGGCTGGCTTCACTCATGCATTTGGGGTCAACTGCCTCTTTGACATACTCAGCAGTTGGCTGGGTGGCTTGGTTCTCCTTTGCATGGCTCGTTGGCAGGATAGCCTAGGCTTCTTACATTGCATTGGCAACCTCCCTACTATATAACATAAAACTCAACCCCCTTAAGAAATATTTCATCCCCTTCCCTGGACCATTTCCTATGCTTCCAGAGCATGTGTCACAAGTGTTCTCAGGAGAGACCCTGCCACTGGTGCTGTCCTGCCCTGACAGCTGCTGCAGTGTTTGCCTGCCCCTCCATGGGTTCAGCATGGCAGAGATGCCATTGCAGCTCTCTCTTACTGTATACCTGTCTTCAAAGCAGTGTGACTCATGGAGACAAAGTGGGAACAATGTTCCTTCCCTCTTTGGGCTACTTTTTCGGAGGGGCCCCAAGTAGGACTGTTGTGTCCTCATTTTGTTCATCTTTCTCCATTTTCTGTGGTTCTTTATCCATTTCAGACATGTATCCAGCATGGGCTTGGCTGGGAATGATTGGATTTAACCAACGGCATCTCACTGAATCAATCTAATGAGGTTTTATTTGACTAAGCTTACCATGTCCCATTCTATCTTTCAGGTGAATTCTCTCAAGGTCCTGATTTTCTAGATAGCTTCTGATCTTTCTATAATTGTCCAGCTAGGATCCCTACTTTGCCCATCATCCCACTCCTGAACTAGCACCATTATCAAGCAAGGTTTGTCTCTTTTCAGAGGTGAAAAAATTAAGTAAAGGAAATGGGAAGTTTAACTGACTTGACTCAGGCAGTCACTGCAGGTTAGAATAAAAAAGAGTGAGAGTGCAGGGCCGTATTTAGTCCATATCTCCGTTGGCAATTCCTCCTTATCCTAAGAAATCAAAGACATCCTGTGGGGGTAGCACCAAGATACTCCATATGGTACTCTGCTCTTTCTCACCCTTTTAATTTGGCTCATTGTTCAATCTTAATTTGCAATTGTCACAGCTGCGATCACATTCCCAAGTTCCACCAACTCCCAAAGCCCTTGAATCTGAACCCTTGGTGGTTTTAATTTTATTTTTGTTAAGAAAGGTTAGGTTGTCACAATGGGTAAAGCTAGCTCTTCAGTGAGGGAAAACATGTTTTTTGGCGGGGGGGAGAGGGAAAGATAATTCTAATTTCTTATTAAGCCTCAGAATGGGCTGCAACTGTGGAAATTCAGTGCAGGGGAGTTGACAACTCAGCCATCATCAAGCTAACTGAATTGGACAGAGCAATGTGAGACATAATTAGCAATTCCGTTCAGCGAGCTGTCTCCTGAAAAACTTAAAATACCTTCCAGGCCTCATGCATATTCAGTGCCTCATTTGCTATTGTTTTTATCCAACAGGTTGAAATTCAAAAGGGAAGAATTCTGAGTTGTCTGTGTCTCACTTTCATCCTCCGCCTTCTCCTCTCTTTTCGGCAACTCGCCCTCCCCAAGCCTGTCCCGTTTCAATACAGCAGGTCATCCCAATGCCAGCTGCGCACTGACAAATACAAATACTCTGAGCACATTTTTTTCCTCTTGCTTGTACGATTGTCAGCCTTTTCCCTCAGTTAGATAAACCGAGTAGGTACATTTGCCCTGGGGAATTAGGACCGTTTGGTTGTGGTGGTCAGGCTTCTGTCAGGGATTCTTTCTGTCTTGTAGTTACTGGGTTGGGAGTCAGTCTGTGCTAACCTGGAGACTGGAGGATCCCGCACTTTCCACCCTCATCTCCATCTACCTTTGATGCTCCAGGTGGCTGGGATTTTGCCTGTGGACGTGCTGGGAGAGGAGTGTGCATTAGCTGCTCAGCCGTGTCTGACTCTTTGTGACCCCACAGACTGTAGCCTGCCAGGCTCCTCTGTCCATGGGATTCTCAAGGCAAGAATAGTGGAGTGGGTTGCCAATTTCCTCCGCCAGGGCATCTTCCCTAGCCACAGACCAAACCCGCATCTCCTGTCTCCAGCATTGCAAGTGGATTCTTTGCCTGCTGAGCCATCAGGGAGGGGACAGAAATCAGACATATTCCTTTCTTTTCACTTGATCGCCTGGCTCACTGAGCCTAGGAGTTCCTCAGTAGAAGGCTATCTAAAAAGGCGATCTACTTGGACCCCAGCTGTGTAGGATTTGACTATTCTGGAATCCCTGAGGAATGATTTGTTGTTTGGAGAGGCAAGATAGCACCATGAGAACAAGAGCCTGAGTTACATCCAGAATCCAATCTCAGTCTATACTGTGTGGTCTAAGCTGTGTGGTCTTGGCCAAGTTACTTTACTTTCGTAATCTTCAGAGGCTTCCCTGTGGAATGAGGATCATAGCAACCCAGTGTGGCCGTTAGGAGGGTGACATCAGATAATGTGTAAGGAGGACCCGGCCACGTGTCTGGCACGTTGCTGGTGCTCAACAATCATGTTATTCTTTTTCAAATCCCTCCTTTTCCTCATCTTAGTCTTTATTTTTCTTTTCTTTCTATTTTATTGTATTTTACAATCTGATATCAGGATGTGAAATAGGCTAAATTTTCAAGGAAACTACTCAGTACTTTCAATCTCTTTCTCTGCAAACTTTTTGGCAATTAGTAAATGATGATCTAAGTTTCATCATCTTACCCCTGCCTTCCTGGTATCTGGTAAAGGTACCCAAATGCCTACATTGAGTTAAATGAGAAATTAATAATTTTTCTAATCCTAAACTCCGGGAAACATGAGGAGTTATTTTTTTTCCCCAGATTTTGTTTTTTCCATGTGGGGACCATTAGAATAAGAAAAGTTTATTGAGAAAATTTCATGTTAAAAATTTCAGCTTCCTGGTCTAACTGGGATGCTGGAGGTTTGATTTGCACATTTTTAAGAAAACTGGAAAGTAGAAAGCTAATGCATACTCAGGCTTGTGAATATTTTAGAGGAGGCTATGTTTGGTGATAATTTTGGTAAAGAGTTTCAAGGAGAAATAAAAGAAGGAGAAAGATCACCAGGGTTGTACATCAGGGGAGGAGACTTGAGAACTTCTTTCTCTACAAGAGTCATATTTGCTATAACAGGTTGACATCTGAATGAGTTCATAGGATGAAAAATGAATGCAAGGATGGGTTACTTAGAAACATTTCTCTCTCCACCCCTTCTAGAAAGTCAGTAGATCTGATTATATGTATCATACCATTTGGCAGGTGACTTAGCCTTTATTGATGACCATCAAACACTGTCCTCTAATTTTTTACAATTTTGTTTTTTTCAAAATATTGCCAAATACTTGAGGGTATGGGTTGTCACACATACTTGATGTGTCTTCCTATAGCTCCTAGCCCTGTTCTGTGTGTGCATCATTGCAAGTTGGAAACAGGATGAGAGAAAACCAAATCATGAAACTGCCTTTCATCTGTGGTGTCCCTCAGTTAATGAATATGTTCAAGCCAATAGAGGGCTTCCCCGATAGCTCTGTGCTAAAGAATCCACCTGCAACACAGGAGGCGCAGGAGATATTAGTTCAGTCCCTAGGTCAGGAAGATCCCATGCAGTAGATCATGGCAACTCACTCCCGTATTGTTGCCTGGGAAATCCCATGGGTAGAGGAGCCTGGTAGGCTGTAGTCCACGGGGTGGCAAAGAGTCGGACATGACTGAGCATGCATGCATAAGGCCAATAGAAATGGATGCACCAGAAGGGCAGTGACGTGAAAGCCGGAAGAGAAGCCTTTGAAAAGAACATGCTAAACTTTAAAACTTTTTATTCTTTTTTTTTTTGATTACTTTTTTTCATGTTTTAGCTTGTGGCCTTTATTCACGCCCCCGCACCCCACCCCCAGCCCCCCCAGCCACTAAGTAAAGCCAAAGTCAAGTCCATGCCCAAAGCAGAAAGAGATGAAGAATGCCCTGAAGATGAGAAGAATGTGAACGATGGAAGTGAATTGGTGGTTGCTCAGCTGCCATGGAGAGAATTTGGCTGTGAACAAATTCCAAAACAGCTTCCATGTCACAAAAGTGGGGAACAGGGTCGAAGATACACTGGAAATCATGATCCTTTTGACTGAATAAACTCACTTCTTCAAGATCCCCTCTGTGTCTCTTAAGCAGGTGCTTGATGAGCAATACATAATGAAGAATTGTGGGAACCAATACCCACAAATAATGGGGATGAAATAGTATGTAGACATTTGGAGCTTAGGGAGAGCTTTGCACACTGTTACCAGTGAAAAATACCATCTTTTACCTCCTTGAGCAAAAGTTCTCAGAGTTTTGAAAGGAATTAATCTGATATTTCTACTTTAACCCCAATAGAAGCCTAAATCCTGAAAAGTCTCTGCTAAAAGTATATTTTGTTGACAGGTTATTGTATAGGGTATAACCTCCTACAAAAATCTTGTCTAAATCCACCAGAATGGTGAAAATGAACGATACTATATCAAAGTCATGGCTGTATTTGCTACATGGCCTTCGATTTTTTGCTTCTTTTTTACCCTTACACTTCCCCCCCTAAAACAGTGAGTCTATTGAGAAATCTTATTAAAAATCACAAACTGAACAGCAGACCTTTTTTTTTTTTGAGAACTAGAAGCAGATTTTAAATGACAAAAAAACCTCCTTTAATCTTTTTGTAACATCTTGACAGTTGTGCTAGAAGATGTCCGCTTCTGCCTTCAAAATATAATTGCTTTTGGTCTGAAATAATTCATTTCTCACTCTTTTTGTGCTACTATAAATCCTTGCCCTTTAAGCTGGATATTTTCTCTTAATTTCATGGCTACTTTTTTTTGAAGGTAGAGGGAAGGGGTAGGAGCCAGTAAGCTATGGAGGCCAGAACGAATGTCGTAACACAACAACTACACCTTATGAAGGTATAATGAGGGATAAAGAGAGCATCTGTGAACGAGGAAACAAAAAACTGAAATATTTTGTTATAAAAATGAAGTTGGCTGTCACAGTGTTGAATGTCTAGTGTCATCAAGGATATTTGACCTTTTTAAATCTATCAAAGCATCTTTCAATTACTTTGTTTTCAGTAACTCAAATGAAGTCATATCACAGTTAAAAACTTTAGCAGTTAGTGTCTTCAAGATCCCAAATCTTACTTGTATTTTCTCCAAAGAAGCACTTTATGAGCATTGAAATAAGAGCATCATCAGAATTCTATAAAATCCACATCTTTGGACTTTTTGGCACACAGCATTTCTGTTCTATAGAATAAACCTGATGAGAATTAGAAGTAGGTGACCTCAGCCAAGAAGGGGAGCTCTAATGGAAGAGGGTGTGGGATTTAGGCATCAGTGAGAATCCACACCGGCAAAGTGGCATGGTGAGTCACAATCCCTAAACTCAAGCCTTGAGTCATGAACAACAGACCAGGGAAAAAAATTAAAGGGAAAAGAGATGTGAAATAGAGTCAGAGGTAAACCTAATAGTCTGGGCTTCTTGCAAGCTAGCGTATATTTTTTTCCTCATGTTCATCATTTCTCCTCCAAACCAGTTCTGTGAAAGTAAGTGCAATTCCTCAACTCTTTTGTGGCTCAGTTTTTTGGCTTCTTTGCACCTACTCCTCTGTCATCACGGAAGTCCAGAAGAGGATCATGCTATACACACCGAGGGGCTCATGGGATTAAGCAGCCCTGTGCAGCCTACTTCCATCCAGATCTGATCTTCTGGATAAATTGAAATTAGTTTAGCGGAGCATTTTCTCTGCTTTCCTAATTGCTTGAGAAAACAGGAAATACAGGAATAAAAAGAGGGAAAAAAAGAGACTCTCCCCCACCCCTGCAGACTCTTTTGCAGGACCTTTGGAAACCTATAATGCACACTTTTGCTTCCACTCACCTGGAAGCTAATCAGATTTTTTTTTTATATTTTTTACATTTATTTGGCTTCACTGGATCTTTGTTGCTGCATATGGGCTTTCTCTTAGTTGCAGCGAGCTGGGGCCACATTTCCTTGCGGTGCGCGGGCTTCTCATTGTCGTGGCTTCTCTGGTTGGATAGTACAGGCTTCAGCAGTTGTGGCTTGCGGGCTCTAGAGCACAGATTCAGTAGTTGTGGCCCACAGGCCTTTTTGCTCCTTGGACTGTGGGATCTTCCCAGACCAGGGATCGAACTGAATCCCCTGCATTGACAGGCTGATTTTTAACCTTTGGACCACCAGAGAAGCCCCATGGCTACTTATTCTTGAGCACTAGGGTAGTGAAGTGTTTCTGTGTAGGAAGAAACCTAAGGGGCATTTGGAGAAGGAAGTCCAAGCCCAAGTTTTCTTCTTTCTTAGGGGAACAAGGATGAGAATTAATACGCAATGAGCACATCCTATGAGCTGGGCATTGTGGTTGATACTCCCCGTAATATGTGGTCAGGTCTCTATCTGATTCCCCAGAAAAGATCAGCAATATTCTCAGAAACATCAGTTATCTTAAAATTAGCTTATAGTTTATGCAGTATATTACTATGCTCTCTTAGGAGTTTTGCAGGTGATGAAAACAAAGATTCAATCTTGTTAGCTGGGTCCAAGACCTGGATGTAAGAAATTGATTATTTTTCCCTTATATTTGCTCCCTCTGAGTTACATGCCCTGATATAATAAAGGTATCCCACCCCACCACCTATTCCTAGGGGGAGTCTTTTAGTTATTCTAACTTAATTCAGGACCTCATATATCTTTTTCAAGTCTCTTAACCTTTTTTCACAGTCCCATTTCCAGGATTCTCACCACACTCCATTATTTTTAATTCCATTCTTCCTTCTTAGGACAATAACTTTTATCTATTTCAGTCTTTGGGGATGCTAGCAGTTTTATGCAAAACTGATAATCCTTTGTTATTATTAAGGGCCCTGGTATTCCTGGAAGGTTAGGTACCTCTTAACTCAGAGACCATCTCATTTTATCCCAGAAACAGCTTTGTGAAGTAGGTCATTTGTTGTTGTTCAGTTGCTAAATTATGTCTGACTGTGCAACCCCATGGACTGCAGCACACCAGGCTTCCCTGTCTTTCACTGTTTTCCAGAGTTGCTCAAACTCATGTCCATTGAGTTGGTGAAGCCATCAAACCATCTTATCCTCTGCCACCCCCTTCTGCTCCTGCTCTCAATCTTTCCTGGCCTCAGGGTCTTTTTCAATGAGTCATCTCTTCGCATCAGGTGGCCAAAGTATTGGAGCTTCAGCTTCAACATCAGTTCTTCCAATGAATATTCAGGGTTGATTTCCTTTAGGATTGACAGGTTTGATCTCCTAGCTTTCCAAGGAACTCTCAAGAGTCTTCTCCAGTACCACAATTCAAAAGCATCAATTCTTTGGTGCTCAGTCTTCGTTATGGTATAACCCTTGCATCTGTACATACCTACTGGAAAAATTATAGCTTTAGCTAACTGGACATTTGTTGGCAAAGGAGGTAGGTCATACCATCCTTCTTTTACAGTTGAGGAATTAAGATCCAGAGTTAGATAAGCTGTTCAAAGTATGGAGGTAGTACATGGGAGAGCCACAACTTAAACCCTGATCTCTTTAGGTCTAACGAAGATATCTATGTTCCTTCTATACAATGGTCTCTTGAATCTAACATTTATTGAATTGTTATTTGACTGGTAGGTCAAATGTTGTGCCAGGCCTGAGAAATTCTATACTGAAGTTGGCATAAAGTTGAAGATTGTTGGGTTCATGAAATTACTGTGATAGAAGAGATTCTATGATCCTGTCTACACTCAGTGGGAAAGGATGCCAGGATTCACTGTTAATGTCTATCATGGGAGCACAATAGAGTGGCTTTGCCAATTATTCATTGCCTCTCACTGGAGTCATTCAGTAAGAGAAGGGGCGGGATGATAGGGTATTTATGAGCTAGGTTTCAGAATGATATAGATCGGATTCAAGTCCTGATTCCACAATGTGCTTAGCTGTGATGCTTTGAGGAAATTACTCAAACTGAGTCTCCATTATCTCATTCTTTAAGTGAGGATTATCGTATTATCTGCTCTGGGGTTATTGTGAGGCTTAATGAGACAAGGCTCTTAAGCACATAGTACAGCGCTTAACACATTAGGTCTTCCATTAGAAAGAAACATAATGAGAATAGAAGGTTAACTGATAGGCCACTTACTTTTATTTTCCATCTCTACTCTTAGAAACTTTACCTCTCTATGGATGCCTAGTTGACATTTTTTTTCCACAGTGACGTAAAAGAGTAATTATTTCCCCATTTATTTCCCCGACAAGTTTCTCTTCACTTCCTTGAAATCAGAAGTCCTAATTTGGCTAATCGATTTAGACAATAATGAGCACCAAATGCTGAATATGACCCTTGGGTAAGAAATCTGCAAAACTACAGATGAAGGTGTGATGCATTTTGAAAAATCAGGATGCGTGTAAATCTTTTTAAGGGGCTGTTGGAAATGCAGGGGAGTGAAAACCTTGTGTCTGTGTTTTGGGTGAAGATGACACTACTTTTGTAGACCACAGTTCCTCAGTCTCTGCCACCATCTTGTGAGATAAGGCAAGTAAGCAAGGGTTTGGGGCTGGGTTAAAGCTGAGAAACGTAGATACAAACCACTGTTTCTTGTCCCGATTCCATTAGCACTGAACAGTCAAGTGCTCCATTATCATGAGTATACTTCGGTAGCTTGTAATTGTCCTGTGCTTCAGTCAAGAGATGGGTAATTGCTCCTATGGGCCATGGATTTCCTGCTAGCAGCAGCTGATTGAAACCAGCCATTTATTGTGGCTAAAAACCCCAGACTCACTGCAGTGTTTACAGATAAACCTTCTGTGAGACAGTCATTTAGTCCATCCAGCCATCCATATATTAAAGATATACACACGACCCCCTCCTTTTCTCTTGAAGAGAGATCAACTGTTCTTTTCAGTTTGATTAAATTTCACTATGTAGTGTTGATATGCCAACTCTTTTATTTTGTAGTTTATACTTTAAAGCAAATTGCATTTCTTTGAATCTACATTCTACTTTGGGGGCATTTGTTAATAGCCACATTGCTGTACTGTTAGTTACTTTTTGCAAAGTTCCTCATTCCTCTTTTTCCATTCCTTTGATAAGCCAAATATAGGTATTAGCTTGTGGGTCTTTTAATGCCCTCAAGAACTGGAATCTAGAAAAGGGAAGCCGTCCAATAGCAATCATGATGTTTTGGGGTTTTGGAGACACTGAAAGATGATTGTGTGTTTTCTTATTTCAATGACACTTGTGTCTCTAATGGACACAGTGGATGATGCTACATAAATAAAAGGTAGATGACACTCTGTGTCCATACTCACCGATGGAGGTTCCCATTTCTCCATCCCTGCAATTTTATTAAAATTAGCCTTTAGAGGCTAAAGGGACAGTTTGAAATCTTCATATAATTCAAGTCTGTCTAGTGGAACTCAAGATTTTGGGTACTTTTAATTCATTCAGTTTCTTCATTTATCAGACTAACATCGGTATCGTCTTCTTCTTGTTCTCTTTATGCTTTTTTATTTTTTAAGAAACTTTTTATCTTGTATTGAGAGTCCCTTGGACTGCAAGGAGATCCAACCAGTCCATTCTGAAGGAGATCAATCCTGGGTGTTTACTGGAAGGACTAATGCTAAAGCTGAAACTCCTATACTTTGGCTGACTCATGCGATGAGTTGACTCACTGGAAAAGACTCTGATGCTGGGAAGGATTGGGGGCGGGAGGAGAAGGGGATGACAGAGAATGAGATGGCTGGATGGCATCACCGACTCTGTGGACATGAGTTTGAGTGAACTCCGGGAGTTGGTGATGGACAGGGAGGCCTGGCGTGCTGTGATTTATGGGGTCGCAAAGAGTCGGACACGACTGAGTGACTGAACTGAACTGAACAGCCAATTAACAGTGCTGTGATAGTTTCAGGTGAACGGCGAAGGGACTCAGTCATACATGTACATGTATTTTGTTCCTGAACCAAAAATGAAAGATAAGAACGGTTGGGGTAAACTGGGAATACCTTGAACTTGTGAAAACAGAAACTCTACCAGTCCTGCCACACCTTTCTTTTTTAAAAAACTTCCCTGACAAACCTGTACACTTCATTGAAATTCATGAGTAATTTACTTTTTGGGGGAATCCACTTAAGAAAAACTGACTGACTGGAGAATTTGTATCATCATGGTCAGACCTCATCAAATTAACAAAAATGATGGGATTTATCGTGTGTTTCCTTTAATTCTGTCTTCTCTTTTTGCCACTCTATCTTCCTCAGGTATACAGAACTGGTCAATTTGTTGGTAATGTAGTGGTAAAGAATATATTAGTATTTGCAGATTTCTTGGGTTCCTGGAACTTCAGGTAATGATTACCAATTTAGCTTCCAAATTCTGAGCTTGAAATTAGTGGTTTGAGCAGAAGGAAAATATAGTAAAATTTAAGCAAAGAACACTTGTCCATGGTATACAAATCCATAAATTTGGTCCCCTGACAGATGGCATATGGGATGTGAATGCCTAGGTGTTAAAGAAGGTAGATACAAGACAATAAAACAGAAATTTGACTCCTATAATTGTACTGTTGTGGCTGCGTTTTGCTGGAGCAGCTGTGAAGAGATATCCCACTACCAAGGTAAGAGAAACCCAAATAAGATGGTAGGTATTGCGAGGGGGCATCAGAGGGCAGACACACTGAAATCATAATCACAGAAAACTAGTCTATCTGATCACATGGACCACAACCCTGTCTAACTCAATGAAACTAAGCCATGCCATGTGGGGCCGCCCAAGAGGCATGGGTCATGGTGGAGAGGTCTGACAGAATGGTCCACTGGAGAAGGGAATGGCAAACCACTTCAGTATACTTGCCTTGAGAACCCCATGAACAGTATCAAAAGGCAAAATGATAGGATACTGAATGAGGAATTCCCCAGGTTGGTAGGTGCCCAGTATGCTACTGGAGATCAGTGGAGAAATAACTCCAGAAAGAATGAAGGGATGGAGCCAAAGCAAACAAATACCCAGTTGTGGATGTGACTGGTGATAGAAGCAAGGTCTGATGCTGTAAAGAGCAATATTGCATAGGAACCTGGAATGTTAGGTTCCATGAATCAAGGCAAATTGGAAGTGGTCAAACAGGAGATAGCAAGAGTGAACATCGACATTCTAGGAATCAGTGAACTAAAATGGACTGGAATGGGTGAATTTAACTCAGATGACCATTATATCTACTATTGTGGGCAGGAATCCCTTAGAAGAAATGGAGTAGCCATCATGGTCAACAAAAGAGTCCGAAATGCAGTACTTGGATGCAATCTTAAAAATGACAGAATGATCTGTTTGTTTCCAAGGCAAACCATTCAATATTACAATAATCCAAGCCTATGCCCCAACCAGTAATGCTGAAGAAGCCGAAGTTGAATGGTTCTATGAAGACCTACAAGACCTTTTAGAACTATCACCCAAAAGAGATGTCCTTTTCATTATAGGGGACTGGAATGCAAAAGTAGGAAGTCAAGAAACACCTGGAGTAACAGGCAAATTTGGCCTTGGAGCACGGAATGAAGCAGGGCAAAGGCTAATAGAGTTTTGCCAAGAGAACGCACTGGTCATAGCAAACACCCTCTTCCAATAACACAAGAGAAGACCCTACACATGGACATCACCAGATGGTCAACACCGAAATCAGATTGATTATATTCTTTGCAACCAAAAATGGAGAAGCTGTATACAGTTAGCAAAAAGAAGACCAGGAGCTGACTGTGGCTCAGATCATGAACTCCTTATTGCCAAATTCAGACTGAAATTGAAGAAAGTAGGGAAAACCACTAGACCATTCAGATATGACCTCAATCAAATCCCTTATGATTATACAGTGGAAGTGAGAAATAGATTTAAGGGACTTGATCTGATAGATAAAGTGCCTGATGAACTCTGGATGGAGGTTCGTGACATTGTACAGGAGACAGGGACCAAGACCATCCCCGTGGAAAAGAAATGCAAAAAAGCAAAATGGCTGTCTGAGGAGGCCTTACAAATAGCTGTGAAAAGAAGAGAAGTGAAAAGCAAAGGAGAGAAGGAAAGATATAAGCATCTGAATGCAGAGTTCCAAAGAGTAGCAGGGAGAGATAAGAAAGACTTCCCCAGTGATCAATGCAAAGAAATAGAGGAAAACAACAGAATAGGGAAAACAAGAGATCTCTTCAAGAAAATTAGAGATATCAAGGGAACATTTCATGCAAAGATGGGCTCGATAAAGGACAGAAATGGTATGGACCTAACAGAAGCAGAAGATATTAAGAAGAGGTGGCAAGAATACACAGAAGAACTGTCCAAAAAAGATCTTCCCGACCAAGATAATCACGATGGCGTGATCACTCACCTGGAGCCAGACATCTTGGAATGTGAAGTCAAGTGGGCCTTAGAAAGCATCACTATGAACAAAGCTAGTGGAGGTGATGGAATTCCAGTTGAGCTATTTCAAATCCTGAAAGATGATGCTGTGAAAGTGCTGCACTCAATATGCCAGCAAATTTGGAAAACTCAGCAATGGCCACAGGACTGGAAAAGGTCAATCTTCATCCCAAACCCAAAGAAAGGCAATCTCAAAGAATGCTCAAACTACCGCACAATTGCACTCATCTCACACGCTAGTAAAATCATGCTCAAAATTCTCCAAGCCAGGCTTCAGCAATATGTGAACCGTGAACTTCCAGATGTTCAAGCAGGTTTTAGAAAAGGCGGAGGAACCAGAGATCAAATTGCTAACATCCTCTGGATCATGGAGAAAGCAAGAGAGTTCCAGAAAAACATCTATTTCTACTTCATTGACTATGCCAAAGCTTTTGACTGTGTGGATCAAAATAAACTGTGGAACGTTTTGAAAGAGATGGGAATACCAGACCACCTGACCTGCCTCTTGAGAAATCTGTACGCAGGTCAGGAAGCAACAGTTAGAACTGGACATGGAACAACAGACTGGTTCCAAATAGGAAAAGGAGTACATCAAGGTTGTATATTGTCACCTTGATTATTTAACTTATATGCAGAGTACATCATGAAGAACGCTGGGCTGGAAGAAGCACAAGCTGGAATCAAGATTGCCGGGAGAAATATCAATAACCTCAGATATGCAGATGACACTACCCTTATGGCAGAAAGTGAAGAGGAACTCAAAAGCCTCTTGATGAAAGTGAAAGAGGAGAGTGAAAATGTTGGCTTGAAGCTCAACATTCAGAAAACAAAGATCATGGCATCTGGTCCCATCACTTCATGGGAAATAGATGGGGAAACAGTGGAAACAGTGGAAACAGTGTCAGACTTTTTTTTTTGGGGGCTCCAAAATCATTGTGGATGCTGCTTGCAGCCATGAATTTAAAAGATGCTTACTCCTTCGAAGGAAAATTGTGACCAACCTAGATAGTATATTAAAGAGCAGAGACATTACTTTGCCAACCAAGGTCCGTCTAGTTAAGGCTATGGTTTTTCCCGTGGTCATGTATGGATGTGAGAGTTGGACTGTGAAGAAAGCTGATCGAAAAGAATTGATGCTTTTGAACTGGTGCTGGAGAAGACTCTTGAGAGTCCCTTGTACTGCAAGGAGATCCAACCAGTCCATTCTAAGGGAGATCAATCCTGGGTGTTCATTGTAAGGACTGAAGGTAAAGCTGAAACTCCAATACTTTGGCCACCTCATGCGACAAGTTGACTCACTGGAAAAGACTCTGATTATGGGAAGGAATTGGGGTGGGAGGAGATGGGGATGACAGAGAATGAGATGGCTGGATGGAATCACTGACTCGATGGACATGAGTTTGAGTGAACTCCGGGAGTTGGTAATGGACAGGGAGGCCTGGCGTGCTGTGGTTCATGGGGTCGCAAAGAGTCGGACACGACTGAGCGACTGAACTAAACTGATGAAGCATTTTAGCAGATCCAAATCTAACACAAAGATCAATGGAGTAATAATAAAATTTACAAAGTCAGTTCATCATTAAAGGCTAAGGGAAATATAAATGAGTGAACATTTACTTTTAGGCCCAGATACTTTAAGTTCCCAGGTGGTTCAGGTGGTAAAGAACCTGCCTGTTCATGCAGGAGATGCAAGAGACATGGATTCAATCCCTGGGTCATGAAGATCCCCTGGAGAAGGAAATGGCAACCCACTCCAGTATTCTTGCCTGGAGAATCCCATGGACAGAGGAGCTTGGCAGGTTACAGTCCATGGGGTTGCAAAGAGTTGAACATGACTGAGTGACTAACACACACAAACATAATTTTGGTTGTGCTGGATCTTTGTTACTGTGCATAGGTTTTCTCTAATTGTGGCGAGCAGGGGTTACTCTCTAGTTGTGGTGCTTGGGCTTCTCTCATTGCAGAAGCCACAGGCTCTAGGCACACAAGCTTCAGTAGTTGTAACACATGGGCTCAGTTAAAAGCTCATGGGCTTTAGAGCACAGGCTCAGTAAGTGTGCCCCATGGTATATGTGGAATCCTCCTGGACCAGGGATTGAGCTAATGTCCCTTGCATTGTCAGACTGCGCCACCAGGGAATGCCTTCACCTTTCAGTTGCCTTGCTTTCTTTCTAGGCAAAGCACATCTAACAATGATGTTAGGTCAGTCCCTGAAACTGAAGTCTGGAAGTATCATGATCAGTTACCTGGATTTCAGACCAGCGTGACCTTAGTCACTCTTTCATGTCGCTTGAGATAGTGATTTATTCTGGATCTGAGCTTCAGGTCATATTACTTTCTCCCAAAGGAGAGCTTCATGAAGAATTTGTAAATCACAGATTTAGCTTTTGTGTTGTTTCAGGAGCCCATTCTAGTGTTTCACAGATCATAACCCAAATGCCAGACTTCTGAACCCATGCATAGGTGTTAACAACCCAGTATGTGAGGGGGAACCTTGGTTGAAAGGGCCGCTGGGTTACTGAGTTTGACTGCTGCCTTTCTGGGTACCGTGGTTTCAGAGGGAACACACCACCTGCAGACTTAAAGCCAATAAGCAGTCTTAATCTCTCCTGATATTTTCTGCCTTCGATTGGATCAAGCTTTGCCTGACACTGGCAGCTGTTTTCCCTGACTTGTTTTGCTGTTATATGATGACCTTTTCTTTGTTTATTGTTTTCTTTGAACTTGCTGGGAGTTTATATAATTGATGGGCTTGTATGCCACAGTGTGTCTGGGAATCTGCTGGTGATATACTACAATGTCTGAATGAGCAGTGTTTTCTATCTTTCCTCCCCTACTCTCACCCTTGATGTCTAAAAGTCAACACCCCAACGGTGAACTGACATGGTAATAGAAATTCTTTCTGATCCTGTAAGCAAAGCAAAGAAAGAAAGATAGTGCTGAGTTGTATTTTATTCTTGTGATTCCATGAACTGTAGCCTGCCAGACTCCTCTATCTATGGGATTCTCCAGGCAAGAATACTAGAGTGGGTTGCCATTTCCTTCTCCAGGGGAACTTCCTGACCCAGGAATTGAACCCAGATCTCCCGTCTTGCAGACAGATGCTTTATTGACTGAGCTATGTGGGAAGCCTGTAAGCAAAGGATTCAGGTCAATTAGAGTCATCCAGGATCAGCCTATGTTAAAAATTTCAGCATTTTGACAATCTCTTGAGCTCTGTTTTAACACCTGAGTTTTAGGTTTCAATATATTTCTGAACAGAGATCCATCTTTATTCACATTGCCTCAGCTTGACTGGGGTGTTAAAATATACAAATCATGAAATTGTTCATTACTTCCCTGGTGGCTCAGAGGTGTAAAGCAATGCAGGAGACCCGGGTTTGATCCCTGGGTCAAGAAGGTCCCATGGAGAAGGAAATGGCAACCCACTCCAGTACTCTTGCCTAGAAAATTCCATGGATGGGGGGAGCCTGGTGGGCTACAAGTCCAAGGGGTCGCAAAGAGTCGGACACGACTGAGCACCTTCACTTCACTTCACCAAAACTAAGCAGTACATGGTTGTCAATATAGATCTGCAAACCAATCATTTAACATTTTAATTGGATTTTAAAAACTATAGTCATTAAACACTGTCAAAGTTGAAAAAAGCAAGTTACAAGACAATGTATGTGAAAAATGAAAGTGTTAATCACTCAGTTGTGTCCAACTCTTTGTGACCCCATGGACTGTAGCCCACTAGGCTCCTCTGTCCATGGCATTTCCCAGGCAAGAATGCTGGAGTCGGTTGTCATTTCCTCCTCTAGGAGATCTTCCTGACCAGGATCAAACCCAGGTCTCCTGTTTTGTAGGTGAATTTTTTACTATCTGAGCCACCAGCTCAAAAGACAATGTATAGGATCCCTGTTTTAATCTAAATTACAAAAAAATATATATGGAAGAAAAAGCCTCAGAGAGTTAGCAGTGATATTGGATCACAAGGACTTTCTGTGTCCTCCCTCCCTGCATTAGTGAGGATGTAATTTCTTACATTCAGAAAAGTTTAAAAGAATAAGTAAGATTTATGCTCCTGGTATAACTCTTAAGCTTCTAATGTGTAACAGAGTAGAATGATCAGCAAGTGTAATTCAAGTGTATTGTATGTTTCAAATAAAGAATTTAATTGTTCTGTCGATGTGGTTGAGTCTTAAGTCTCTGAGTTGTTTTAAATTGAATTGTGCTTAGCTTTTGCAGAAATGATTGAGTTTCTCACATTTTGGCATTAAGGAATCAGGCTCGGTAAGTCACTACTTTCGTGTTCTTAGAGCCTTGTTCAAGGCAAGCATTAAAAACACTTCCAATAGATTTAGATTTGGGAATTGATAGGCAAATAGATGTACTTGTAATGACTCTTGTTCACCTGTGATGTTAACCTTGGTCTTTAACATCTAAATGTCTCAGTACCTTCTTTGCCATTCAGTCAGCCTGCCCATCATCTATAGGAAGCATCAATTCAGTCACTTAGTCGTGTCTGACTCTTTGTGACCCCATGGACTGCAGCATGCCAGGCTTCCCTGTCCATCACTAACTTCTGGAGCTTACTCAAACTCATGTCCATTGAGACAGTGATGCCATCCAACCATCTCATTCTCTGTCATCCCCTTCTCCTCTCGCCTTCAATCTTTCCCAACATCAGTATCTTTTCTAATGAGTCAGTTCTTTGTATCAAGTGGCCAAAGTATTGGAGTTTTAGCTTCAGCATTAGTCCTTCCAATGAATATTCAGGACTGATTTCCTTTAGCATGAACTGGTTGGATCTCCTTGTCCAAGTGACTTTCAAGAGTCTTCTTCAACACCACAGTTCAAAAGCATCATATTGTGTACCAAATTGTGTACCATATTGTGTATCATATTGTGATAGGTGTTCAGAATAAAAAAGATGATTCCTGTACTCAGGGAGCTCATGGTTTCTTTGAAA
The DNA here is from genome assembly GCF_049115385.1 of Moschus berezovskii. Lineage (NCBI taxonomy): Eukaryota > Metazoa > Chordata > Mammalia > Artiodactyla > Moschidae > Moschus > Moschus berezovskii. The sequence continues at coordinate 35,913,036 of NC_142467.1, read as the reverse complement.
AAGAGTTCAGTGTAAATATTAAATTTTATGGCTTGTGTATGTTTTCCTTTAGAGAAGAAGGTGGTTTCTAAAATTGGTTATGCATTGACATCCATTTAAAGGGGTATTCTAAAACAAGTCATGATTGCCAGGCAATGAATGTTGTGATTGAATATTTTATCAAAGGCATATAGTTAATTATTAAGCATCTAATTTGAAGCTGACTTAGTACCAATTCTCCATGAGATTTTTCTTGAGTTTCTTGGAACAGATTTGGAAACCTGTAGGCGAGAGCTGACGGAGAAGGCAGTGGCAAGCCACTCCAGTACTCTCGCCTAGAAAATCGCATGGACAGAGGAGCCTGGTGGGCTGCAGTCCATGGGGTACTAGTCGGACACGACTGAGCGACTTCATTTTCACTTTTCACTTTCATGCATTGGAAAAGGAAATGGCAACCCACTCCAGTGTTCTTGCCTGGAGAATCCCAGGGACGGGGGAGCCTGGCGGGCTTCCGTCTATGGGGTCACACAGAGTTGGACACGACTGAAGTGATTTAGCAGCAGCAGCAGCAGCAGGCAAGAGCCGAAGTGTTTGATTTGGTTCAAGGGTCTGACATGGAGGTACTTTTTAGAGTTTCTGCAGGGTTGTATTGGAGAAGGAAATGCAACCCACTCTAGTATTCTTGCCTAGAGAATCCCGTGAACAGATGAGCCTGGTGGGCTGCTGTCCATAGGGTCACACAGAATCAGACATGACTGAAGTGACTTAGCTTGCATGCTTTTATTGGAGAAGGAAATGGCAACCCACTCCAGTATTCTTGCCTGGAGAATCCTAGGGACAGAAGAGGCTGCCATCTGTAGAGTCACACAGAATCGGACACGACTGAAGTGACTTAGCAGCAGCAGCAGCAGCAGGGTTGTATAAAGTTAGTTCTGTGTCCCCTCTTCATGAATAATACTGCAAATGAGAAACTTGGAAGAGAAGAAAACCAGCTATTAGACCTGTGAAATGGGCAACAGCAATGTCAAAGTCAGAGGGTGTCTGTCAAGGTTGATCAGTGTCTTGGTCCATTTGGGCTGCTAGAATAAAATACCATAGATTGGGTGGCTTATAAACAGCAGAAATTTATTTCTCACAGTCTGAAAGTTGAAAATTCCAAGATCAAGGCACTAATGTAGTCATATTCTTGTGCGAGCCTTCTTCCTGCAGTGTCCTCATATGGTGGGAGGGGTCAGAGGTCTCTGTGGAGCCTGTTTTATAAGGCACTAATCCTATTCGTGAGGGCCCCATCTTCATGGCTTAGGTATCTCCAGAAGGTCCCATCTCCTAATACCACTATCTTTGGGGTTAGGATGTCAACTTAATAATTTTGGGGAACACAAACATTTAGTCCATAGCTATCATGCACTCACATGTCCGATTGGTCCCAAATCATCCTGAAGAGATGGGTCTTTGTGATCAAGGGAAGTAGCAGGGGTTGGGAGTGCATATAGTGGTGGTACTCAAGGGTATTTCTTAATAAATATATCTGGGGTATGTATGCATGTGTGTGTGTCTTGATATGTAAGACACCATGGCACAAAACTTAAAAGAAGAACTAATGAGAAAACTTGATGCCAGAAACCTTTCGAAGCAGAGAAAAATGCTTTCCCTTGAATAATAGCTCTGTTTTGAGAGAAAGTACTAGATTTTTGAAAGGACTTATTATTCTCAAAATATTTGGATTTATGTATAGATTTCACCTATCTTCCCATTAGCTATCCATCTCTCTATTTATCTATGTGAATTTGATCTGTCTATCTATATCTATATACATGAATTTGATCCAGTTGGTTTTGGCTTTGAAATAGTTACCGGCTACTCTCCCACAAGTTGAAGAGTAAAAGGTAAGGCGTGATTCTGCCTTAGCATTTAGTTCACAAGATACAGTTAATGAGTGCTGAGCGTTTTAGCAGGGCAATGAGTCTTTCTGGGTCAGATGTTCCTTCTGAGACATAACTACATTCTAGATTTTGCCTTCATTTTCTCAGAGTCAGAGCTATGTCATCACTCATTGTGGTTTGTTTACAGTGTATAGTTTACTTATGGGAGTTTATTGGGAGGTGACATCTTTCACCTACTCTGTCTCTTTCTTCCTTGCCATCTCTGAGCTCAAGTTCCAGGAGAACTTCTACGCTGGACTCCTGTTTCCTGAAATCATGTTGCAAAATACAATTAAAAAGAAAAAAAGTGGTGTCCCCATTTCCATCTTAATTTTCTGAACCTGATTTCTTCTTTGATGAGGACATTGATGCACTCCTGTCCTGGTTTGGAGAACTGGGCTGGCCCTCACGTCAGTTTGTGGGACTAAGCTTAGGATGCTTGGCAAAAGCAGATATTCAACAACTGTTTCACCCCTTCCCCATCTTTGTGCCAGGGATATAAAAATAGGTGAGACATAGTTCTGCTTTCAAGGACCTTGAAGCCTAATAGGAAAGAAAGGTAAATAAATAGAGCCAGTGAGACCTTTGAGTCAAGGTGCTTAGGGAGTAAGGAGGTAGTGACCAAGGGCCTCTGTGTTCTCAGCCAACCTGAATGACCCTTGTCAGTCATGGTATTTGCACAGGGTATAATTGAATGTTCACTCAAAAGACCTAAAGTTATTGGCAACCTGTAAAAAATGTTGCAATGGTGAAAGCTATTAATGTGCACACTGAGTAGAAAATGACTTTAGCAGAGGGACTGGATTAGTTTGCTGGGCTGCCAGAATCAACTGCCACAAATGAGTGGCTTTAACAGTAGACTTTTTTTTAAAGTTTTTTATTTTATATTGGTATATATGGAACTAACAATCTGGTGGTAGTTTCAGGTAGACAGCAAAGGGATAACAATATTGTGATAGTTTTAGGTGGACAGCCATACATATACATATCTATTCTCCTCCAAACTCCCCTCCCATCCAGGCTGCCACATAACATTGAGCAGAGTTCCCTGTGCTATACAGTAGGACCTTGCTGGTTATCCATTAAGCAGAGTTTTATTGTCTCATAGTTTTGGAGGCTGAAAGTCTGAGATCAAAGTGTTAGCAGGGTGGTTCCTTCTGAAGGCTAGGAGGAAGCATCCCATGCCTCTCTCCTAGCTGCTGGTGGTTTGCTGGCAGTCAGGCTTTCCTTGGCTTCTGCTGCGTCACTCAGATCTCTGCCTTCATCTTCACATGGCACTCTCTTTGGGGGCCTGACTCCTTACATGGTATTCTATTAATAAGGATACCAGTCATGTTGGATTAGGGGCCCACCCTGTTCTCATATGACCTTATATTAATTTAACTCATTACATCTACAATAACTCTAGTTCAAATAAGGTCACCTTGTGAGGTCCTGGGGGTGAGGACTGTAACATGAAAACTTTAGTAAACACAATTCAATGCATTACAGTTTCTTAATTTTTTTTCAAAGTACAAAGAGGAGCAATTGATCAGCATTTCTCCCAAGAGCTACAGTCACTGGAGAAGGTACACATATGTTCCTGTTGAGAAAAATGGAAGAGCAGGTATTGGGAGGGAAGGGAAGGAGCCAGGCTTCACTGGGTGCTTGCTATAGTCTAGACAGTATTAGGGTCTTTGTCCAAGTTATTTCTCTGAAAATAATTTGACTCTCATCAAAACATGTTTATAAAGTCATCTCTATTTTGCAGATGTAGAAACTGAGGTTCAAAAACATGGAATCACCATCCTGAGTTTGGAGCCAGAAAAGGGTAGAGCTGGGATTTGACAGTTAATAGGTTGAGTGCCAGAAAACATGTTCTTTTCCTTCTAGTCTGATGGCCTCCCAAGAAAAGCTGTGATGAAGAATGTAAGGTTGTAGAAGTCAAAGATACTAGAACACCTTCCAATGAAAAGTGTCTATCCCCAGGTGGAATAATTTTATCAGTTACCTTCTTGGTCATATTTTAAAACTTAATAATGGCAGCAGACACCCCAATATTCTCTCATTCTTGGAAAGATCATTTTATGGGCTAACGTTAGAAACTCATTGATCTACATTTCCACTCAAAGAATTTATGGCTGTCTGCATTTTCTTACTCCAGTCATCAGCATGTTGGCCACTATGGGAAAGAGTTGTGTCTACAACGGAAGCATCAGGAGAGATTCTGGTGATGGTTCGCAGGGAAACTTGAAGCCCTGAAAATTTGACTTTCTTCTATTTGGCAGTCAGCATCCTCAACTTCTCCTCCGTTCCCCTTTCTTCTTCTCTATTCTTGTCCCACCACATCCGTGTCATGGAAATGGCTACTGAAATAAATTAGTTTAATTTGTGAAATCACATTACGGTTCTCTCTGCTCATGCCAGTTTGCCCAGATTAGCCCAGGCAGATGGCAATGGAGTTTCATCGCTGGTGAGAAAAGGGGCCCTTTCCAGAACTGCAGAACAAGTGTGGGAGAAACGTTATGGATGCCAGAAAGCTGTGTACTTGAGTTTTTGGGCCAGCGATAGCAGTGCTCTGTATCAGGACGTCTCTCTGCCTTCTGAGCAGAGGGCTTCCTGAGAGCTAGAAGCAGCTGGTTCTGGAGAAAAGATGGCTTGCAAAGAATCAGAGGCATTATGAGTCTTAAATTATTTAAGTTCCTCCTGTGGCAGCGGACTGTAATTGCTTCCTATTTCTGTAAATATTAGCAGCTGTGAGCCTTTCAAGTAAGGAGCTAAAACAGCGCTCCGTGTATCATACTTAAACTCTGGAATATTGTTAAATATCTGACCTTGGGCTGTCAAAGCACACTCGTTACCTACACTAGCCCTTATGCAGGGGAGTTGTTGACACTCTGAACTGGTATATTATTTTCAGCCTGGTCTGTAATAGCCTCGAGAGATGGAGAATTGGCAAAGGGAATTGCAAGTCACTAAGTAGCAATGTCATGATCCATTTCCTCAAGGGAGGTCACCTCTGTGCCTGCTGCTTTTTCATTGTTTTTACATCTGTAACTCCACCGACAGCTGTCATGATGAATCCTTTATCAAACTGGCAACAACTTGTAATAGGACTAGTTTGCATTCTAGCTCTTACCTCTTTAGTCTCCGTTGATCTCTCTGCCTTATGTTCAATGATTTAATCCTACTGAATTTTTTTTTTTGAGCCTTCAGACTCATTGTATTCTCATTCTTTTGCATTAGACTTATTCTGAGTTTTCTATCTTGAACTCTGCATGTCCTGTAGTATACCTATGCTAGCTTCTACTTCCTCTGAGGATGATGCCTGCTCTTGGAAGCTCTTGTAGGCTAGCTGGGCTTCCCAGGTGGCTCAGTGTGTAAAGAACCAGCCTGCAATGCAGGAAATGCAGGAGATATGGGTTTGATTCCTGGGTCAGGAAGATCCCCTGGAGGAGGGCATGGCAACTCACTCCAGTATTCTTGCCTGGAAAATCTCATGGACAGAGGAACTTGGCAGCCTACAATCCGTAGGTTGCAGAGTCAGACATGACTGAAGCGACTGAGCATGCATACATGTGGGCCATTAGGTCTTCTTCATTATTTCATGGGTGTGGGCATGTTGGGCACACAGCATATTGGATTGTGATAATCTACTTAGTGATTTTCATCTGCCATTGAAGAGACAGCTCTTTGAGCGTAAGATGAGTGTCAGTACTATGTGCAAGTTTAGTTGCAGAGTCTGTGTGGAGCCTGGTGAATAAAAAGGGATTGATAAGTGCTTGCTGAGGTGGATTCATACTGCTGTATCTCACATCAATGGGATATACCACCTCTGGGCTTAGTCTTCAGTAAAGCTGCCCAGGCAATCTGTGCATGTGGCAGAATCTAATCCATGTCTTCAGATGGTCACTTCCCTTCTCTCCTGTTAACATATTTCTTTGGAATGGAATGAGCCCAAAGGCTCATATCCCAATAGGGAAAGCATCATTGGCCTAACCCAGTTATCACAGTTCCATTCCTTTATGCCAGTGATTGGTCCAAGGGTGGGCATGTGATCCACTTCTGGCCAATGAAGCATAAGGGGAAGTATGTTGAAGGTCTGGGGAATGATTTCTCTTTTTATTAATAGAATGATATGAGAAGTAAGCTATTTGTATCCTTCTTCCTTCTTTTCTACTTGGATACTTTCATAGAAAATAAGAAATGCTGCAACCATGAGGAAGTAAGACCCCAAATGAAAGCAACACATGAGCATGGGCAAGTGGAAGATTCTTAGGTCCTTGATGATGTTATATAGTCATCAAAATCAATCCTGGGACAATCTACCTCTGGATTTGTGTCCAGTAAACAATACAGCAATCTTCTGGTTCAAATAACTCTTTTCTAGATGTTGTGTTACCTATTGTTGTGCTAAAATTGTCCTAACTGCAATAGATACCAGGAAAAGGAAAGAGTGTGCTAGATTTTGTGTGCTCATTTCAAAAAGTAAAGAGCTTATGCCACATAATGAGAGAAGACAGCAAAGAAAATATATTGGGCTTGGGGTTAAGACAAGTCAGTTCACCTAGATCTTTCTCGTATAATCTGGAACAAGTCACTTATCTCTATTATTTTCAAATCAGGCAATCATTTATCCAACAACAGCAAAAATAAGTATTTGATTGCCAACTGTGAGTTATATACTATCTAAGGTATTTATTTGGAAAACAAAGTTGAACTAGATGACTTTGTTTGTAAAAATCTAACTCACTTTTTATTTTTGAGTCTTTGAAAAGAGTTTGAGGAACTGCGAGTCTATAAAAATCCTGTACAACTTCCTTCCAAAATCTGCCTTGATTCCAATCATGTTTACCGTTGGCATTTCTTCTCATCCAAATTTCCTGCAGATCCTTGTCTGATAGAATTTTTTTTTTAAAAAAACAACAAAACCCACAAAGCATCTGTCTCTGGCAAGCATGCTCATGAGTCACATCTCCTCCTCTGCAAAGAGAAATCTCATGAAACCAGCTGATTTCATGGAATACATAAAGAGAAGGCAGTCTGTAAAATTTATTTTAGGTCCAGCCCCCTAATTTTCAGTCCACATGCAGTCAGTCACCAGGTCTTGGCAAGTACAGTCTGTTTAGGTAACCCTGCCCTGGCTCACCTCTCAAATTTCCTGGCTGAAGAAAAAGGCTATTAAGCTGTCATCAAGGATATTGCATCCATTGCTGACCAGGCTCAGTAGATGATTTCAAACTGGTTCATCATGGTCCCCCCTTGATCAGGACAGGGCTCTCTATTCAGACTACCATGATCCTGCAAGTTGTCTGTCTGTAGTAGTATCTTCAGTCCTGGTAGTGGTGGTGGGGGGCGGTGGTGAGATTATCATTGTGCCAGGATGATAGATGAGGGAACATCCATGCTTGATGAGAGCACTGGGTAATGTCCAGAGAAGAGAGAAAGAATCATCACTCCAAATGGAGCAGCGGATGGTGAAGAGCCAATTGGTGTTTGTGTATTTTACAATGTTGTTTTGGCCGCCGAGTGTAAGCAGTCAGGTTTACATAGTAGGTCCATGGTGTGGGGACTCAGCACCTTCTGTGTCGCTGCTCTTCCATGCTTAGCTTCTTGGTCCATGATGGCCGCTTTTTTCCTACCACCACGTCTGGATTCCAGCAAGTAAGAAGAAAGAACAGTAGAATCCCCATGTGCCTTATTTTTTAAGGCCGTGACCAGAAAGTTGTACAAGTAACTTCTGCTCATATCTTGTACCTTTTTTTTTTCAGTTGGGGGTTAATTGCTTCATAGTATTGTGATGGCCTCTCCCATACATCACCATGTCTAGCTTTAGGGAAGGCTGAGAAATGTGGTCTTTAACCTGGTAGCCATACACACACATAAAATTTCTATTATTAGAAACAGATTTGGGATAGAATACTTGAAACCTCAGGATCCTTGAGGGATGGCAGTGTGAATAGTGTCTTTGTGGGCCTCAGCATCTGAATTTTTTAAAAAATAATTTTATTTATTTATTTTTGGCTGTGCTGGGTCTTCGTATCTGTGCAGGCCCTTCTCTAGCTGCAGCGAATGGGGGCTACTCTCTAGCTGCAGCGAATGGGGGCTACTCTCTAGCTGCAGCGAATGGGGGCTACTCTCTAGCTGCAGCGAATGGGGGCTACTCTCTAGCTGCAATGAATGGGGGCTACTCTCTAGCTGCAGCGAATGGGGGCTACTCTCTAGCTGCAGTGAATGGGGGCTACTCTCTAGCTACAGTGTGGGGGCTTCTCACCGTGGTGGCTTCTCTTATTGTGAAGCACGGATGCTAGGGTGCTCAGGCTTCAGTAGTTGTGGCACGTGGGCTCAGTAGTTGCAGCTCCTGGGCTCTAGAACACAGGTTCAGTAGTTGCGGTGCATAGGTTTAGTTGCTCTGCAGCACGTGGGATCTTCCTGGATCAGGGATCGAACCCATGTCTCCTGCATTGGCAGGCAGATTCTTTACCACCGAGCCACCAGGGACAGCCCCTAATTTTTTTAGGGAATAGGCCTGACTGTAAATAGAGCGCTAGTTTCCCTCTTATACATCCTTCTTTATGTTCTTATCTCTTTTCCCAACTTGCTTCTACCATCTGGGAGTGGAAAAGTCTGTTTTATCACAGGATTTTTCTGTACCAGGCTTAGTACAGACATTTTTTTTATGAGTTAAATAGTATTCACAGGAAAACTGACACCTAAGCATATACCTTCAGAATAGAATTCCTCATCTTTTCCCCAGATATGTAGCAGAGCCCTTTGCTCCTGAAGGAGAGAGCAGATCCTCAGTGCCAGGTGGGAGTACATGTTGTTGCTCAGTTGCTCAGTCATGTCTGACTCTTTGTGACCTCATGGACTGCCGCATGCCAGTTTCCATGTCCTTCACTATCTCCTAGAGTTTGTTCAAACTCATGTCCATTGAGTTGATGATGCCATCCAACCATCTCAATCTTTCCCAGCATCAGGGTCTTTTCTAATGAGTCGTCTCTTTGCATCAGGTGGCCAAAGTATTGGAGCTTCAGCTTCAATGTCAGTTCTTCCAGTGAATATTCAGGGTTGATTTCCTTTAGGATTGACTGGTTTGATCTCCCAGCTTTCCAAGGGACTCTCAAGTGTCTTCTGCAGCACCACAGTTTGAGAGCATCAGTTCTTTGTCACTCAGTCTTCTTTACAGTCCAACCCTCACATCCATACATGACTACTGGAAAATCCATAGCTTTGACTATGTGGACTTTTGTGGACAAAGTGATGTCAGGAGTGCATGAGACAGGCATTTAGAGACAGCTGTTTTGCCTGGTGAGAGTGTGTTCTCCAGGGATGCTTCACCCTGTTAAGGAAATCCAACAAAACTGGATTTTGGTCTCTGTTTAAGACTTGTGAAAGACAGCAGCAGGAAACTTGCTCATTGTTTATTCTCCAGACATTTCTAGTCTACCTGAAATCTAAGGAGATACGACATATTGTCTGTTTCCTGACAACAAGATCTAGGGACATTCTTCCAGAGAACAATTCTTGACTTGTGCTTTATTTTGTCCTTTTAAGAAATCTACTACTGGGAAATTTAAAAGTTGTAATACTTCATAATTGAGGGATTTAGGTTCTTTCTGTCCATTATTTTGGCCATGAATTGGTGATTTTTGTTCATCCCCCAATGAATCTCCAACATGTCCCTATAAAGTTCTGTGAGCAGAAAGGTCTACGCTTTGGTTTCTACAATGAGTTAAGGGAAATTTTTCGCTGTCCTTCTACAGTGTTGTATAGTAATTTAAAAAGTTAACAGTTTATTTTGGTGACTTATGGATTTTTAGGGGAAGGAAACCATTGACAGACTTTTATTTTCCTATTGCACAGTGAAACTCACAAGACGTTTTCCCTACTAGAAACATGAGGAGTGGTGTGATGTGGGAAATAAACAGTGGGAACTAGCTCCCATTTCATTACATTGTAATGGTCAGGTGAGCAAATGTAACCTTGTTGCCATGTCAGCACTCTCTTCTAAAGTTGCACCGGGCTCCTGATCTCCACCATCCTCTTCCATGTGAACAAAGCTGTGTCCTTTGTCTAACATCTTCAGAGGTCAGTTCTCTGCTAGGTGAATGGCTGATTGGTCTAAAGATTCTCTAACTGTGGAAACATCAGGCACTTAGTTATATGCCAAAGAAATATTTTAGGGCAAATTTTTCTTGCATTCCTTATGAGTCCATGCCTGTCTGATTACGAACTGTTTTGAGATTATTGATGATGTCTAGTTGCTCAGTTGTGTTCAACTCTTTTGTGACCCCATGGATTGTAACCTGCCAGGCTTCTCTGTCTATGGGATTTCCCAGGCAAGAGTACAGGAGTGGGTTGCCATTTTCTTCTCCAAGGGATCATCCCATCCCAGGGATCGAACTCATGTCTTCTGCACTGGCAGGTGGGTTCTTTACCACTGAGCCACCAGGAATACCCCATGCTGCTCTGATTTCAGAACTCCCTTGGGGTAAGATAACTGAAAAGTTAAATATTTCATGTGAGTGAAGAACTGAAAGAAACTTGAAGGGCAAGTCCATGAGGTTATGAAAGTTCTTCACCTCTCCTTTTTGTCTGGTGTTGTAAGAATATCTCTATCTATGAATTTGCATTATATCTATCTATCCATCTATTTATCATTTATCTATTAGAAGGATTCCCTATGTGTGCTGCCTAAAAATTTGCTTTTTATTATTTAAATAAAAGGTATAGAAAGGATGAGGGGGTGGAAGACAGCATTTGACTACTAAAATGAGGTTGGTGTCAGAATAGATTTATCGATCTATTTTATCCTTGTGAGATGAGTGATTTTTTATAGAGTCAGAGCATTTTTGCAATAGAAGTCTGAAGACCGTCTCTTCCAACTCCTTATTTTACACATGATGGAAGTTTTGAGGTCCAGAGATAAGTGACTTGCCTAAGGCCACACAAATAAATTGCTCTGTTACTTTACTTTTTTGAAAAGTAAACTTTTCATTGAAAAATAGCACACTCAGAAGTACAAAAAATTTCCCAAAGCGGCTAGATTTGTGCAACTAGCTTATAGACTGAACATGAACATCACCAAGCACTTCAAAAATCTCCTTTGTATCCCCTCCCCAGTCACTATCCTTTCTCCCATTCCCAAAGGGGACTGCTATTCTATTTAAAACATAGTTTAATGTTGCCTGTTTTTGAACTTTATGTAAATTCAATCACACAGAATCTGTTCTTTTTTGTTCTGGCTTTTTCATCCAATGTGATGTTTATGAAATTAATCCATTTTTCATGTTGCAGTAGTCTGTCCATTTGCATTGCAATGTTTTATTCCAGTGTGTGAAAAGGATGCAATTTATTTGTTTTCCTGTTGCTTTGTTTTTAATGAGTAGAGATTCCTAGTGTTGATTTTCAGGTCCATCTTAATTGTTTTGCTTCTGGACAGGGGTATTTTCTCAAAATCAACCTACAAGGCAGTTGTCTGAAGTCATATCTTTAAATACAGCAACCAGGAAGCAAAAATATATACTATCACTGATTATTTGCTATAATAATTTCCATTTTTCTTTCGCCTGACTTTCTGTGACTATTGAGACACTAGTTGAGCAAGAGTCAGATGATATTCCCTCTCTTCTTTTATATTCTGCATTATGGCCTTTTGCTATTAAGAATTGATTTACAATTTGGGTTTTGAACGATTCATGTTAAAATAATTTGTCTAGAAGAGTGACTTTCCTTGTTCATTTCCTCCACATCCTCTGGGAGAATCCAGATGGTTCTTGCATTTTAAGTGCATGAACAGTTGCCATCTTGCATAATCTAATTGTCTAAAACTGCCCACATGCTTACCATCTTAAGGAGTGCTGTCTGCCAAAGGTGTCAGGTTATCTTTCATATGGCTTTAAGAAAGAAGGCATTTTAGTCTTAAAGTATGGCATCAAAAAGCATCCCTCCTAAGTGGCTGAAACTGACAGTTCTTTAACTCCTTTGTTAAAAATACAATTCACCAGCCTGAAAATCTAATTATTTAACCACCAGTAGTTTTCCCCCTGGTAAAATAAACCTTAAGTGTTCACAATCAGGTTAGCTAGATTTTAACCTAGTTTACTTATTTAACCAAGTATTTAAAAAAATCCATACCATACCTTGTAAGTTCTTCTAAAATCTTTTATTTCCATTGATTTTCATTAAAGAGGTAATTGGCAGCTGATCAGTAGGCATGATTCTGATGAGCTGGTTTGGCTGAACCTTCTGTGTGACAGAGCAGCAGGAAGAGAGAACCTGGAGGTTTGCTGACACTCCAATCTATCTTCAATGAATGCAAGCTGGCTAATAAATATTTAATGGGCAGTTGTTTGCAGTTTAATAGAATTAGATAATTCTATTAGAATCCTGTTTGGAGACCTACAGGTATCATATATCACAGTTGAAGACATGGTTAATAATTTAAGCTAAGTGACTAGTAATTAGAGAGACAGTCTGATTATGCAGGAACTTTTGGTTTTAAACCATTTGGGAATGTGTGTGTGTGTGCGCGCGCGCGCGCGCGTGTGTGTGTGTGTGTGTGTGTGTGTGTGTGAAAGAGAGAGAAAGAAAGAAAGGTTGGGATTGTGTAGGATTTTAGACTGTAAACTGTTTTAAGGTTTAGCTAATGCAGCAAGTCTGGGCCAACCCTTAAATGTGATAACAAAGCATGAGGCCCCTGGGGTTTATTTAATATCTCATCCTCTCAGTTAATGAGATGGAAAATAGTTCACTGTTTATCTACAGTAGATTGAGCAGATGTTGCCAATTCCATTTTATGGAATGTAATCTTGGTGAGATTGTCTTCTGCCCGTTACCTTTTCATGGCCTCGATGTCTCTTGTATTCTTTCTGATTGGGGGTGGGGTGTAGGCACCCTCTTGGCCACAGACTAGATGAATACACTTCTAAGTCAGGACTTAGCGGCCTTTTTACATCCTGACCATCCAGTCACCTCTAACAGGGCAAAGTGGGTTGGTTAACTCAGAAAGGTTTGCAGACAACATAGTGCTTCTCAAATATAAAGACTGTTGCCTCTAAGGACCTCTTGCCCAATAATTCTTTATGAAACTGTCAAGTTTGTGATTTTCTTTGATTTGTTTCATTCATTTCTTTGTCTTTTCCCTAGTCTATAAATGCATAATATATGAATTGGATCATTAGGTCTAAAAAGCCTAATATGATTATTATTATTTTTGGTAAACAACTTAAATTTTCCAGAACCATCAGGTAATTAGTATTTTCTCCCAAACAGTGATATCAGAAGAACGTGTCTAATTTAGGAACATAATGTAGTAGAGACTTGATTAAAGGCAATAAACCCCTTTAGACCTATGGATCTATTAGGATTTACCTTTGTCTGTAGCAGAAGCTGGACTTCCCTGGTGATTCAGACAGTAAAAAATCTGCCTGCAATGCAGGAGACTGGAGTTCAATCTCTGGGCAAGGAAGATGCCCTGGGGAAGAGAATGGCCACCCACTCCAGTATTCTTGCCTGGAGAGTCCCATGGACAGAGAAGCCTGGCAGGCTACGATCTTTGGGGTGGCAAAGAGTCGGACACAACTGAGCAACTAACACTTTTCACATAGCAGAAGCTGGACTTATAATAGGTGTATCTATATAAAAGCATCTTCTTTTTCCCATGGGAAAATGTCTGGAGGTATGTATCATTTGGTGGTAGGTCAGTGGGGCCGAGATACCCAGAGTCTCTGGGGTCCTCTTGCCTGTCTCTTATGCCCCAGTGTGGCTGCTGCCTCTCTATTGGATCTGCATGCCAGGAAGGAACTGGAATGGACAGTGTTGCCCAGAAATTCCCAGAAGACATCTGCATGGTTCTCAGTGGTTATAAATGTTTCATGTGGCCGCCCTTAGTTGCAGAGGTCTCTGGAAAGGTGGGTTTGCATCTCTCTAGTCTACGTAGGAGAGGAAGAAAAGGGAAAGGGAACTGGAATGAGTATTGCAGGAGCCAGCCTACAGTATTTGCCATATCCCCTGAGTGAATTTCCATATTTTGTGGTAAATACTGATTTGAGTCTCTTCTACCAAAGTATAAACCTTTGCGATTTCTTTAGCCCCACTGGTCTACGTGTCAGAGACAAAGCCTTAGAAATTCTTGGATGTTCTTGATGAACATGAAGATGAATATTCTTAGGAGAAAGAAATAGAAAAGAGAAGATCTAGGGAGAAGGGAGAAATACAGGGACCAGAGATGATGTGAATATATTTGTGTGACTAAAATGTATGTCATACTGCACCATTAGAATGTGCCAGTCCTTAATTATCCTCAATTAATCTGGTTAATTGAAGTTTTAAGTTCAACTTTATAATTTACCAAGAAGCTGATATTACTGAGGTATAATCAAGTAATCTTTCCACTTGTTTTTCTTAGCATTTTAAAAATACAGTCTCTCTTCTTGACTCTAATACACTGTCATTGCATAAATTTTTACAAAATACAGATTAAAAACAGAAGAAACATTAAAAACCCACTAACTAGAACTGAACTGAACTAGAAATAACGTGTGTTGGCATTTTGTTAGAAGATAAGATCTCATTTTTGGCAAATTTAAGCAAATGGTGAAGTGATGCAAATATTAATATTTCATTTAATGGAAAGATTTGAAATAGCATTCATTTCTCAAATTAAATATTATGCCATATAAAGATATTATTTCAAAGCTGGGTAGTCATGGGAAGTGTAAAATGTGCTGAGGGTTGTGGATTGGGGTCACTAGGTTTTGTCAGAATGAGTTTTCAATAGCTCCTCCTTTGCCCTGAAGTGATCGCCCTAGATATCTTTTTTGAGTTGCATTGTGGGTTGTGTTTACCGAGATAAATAGAAGATTACGTTCTAGGTTCTGTTTTGGTAGCATCTTATTTTAATTGCCTGCTTGGTTTGTTATCCTATCCTGTGCTCAGCAGATTTGTAAGGGCCAGTGAAGCACATTTTCAGAAATGCTTGTTGTCATGAGTAGTCAAGCCAGGAACAATATAGAGTCTGCTGTACAATTTGTTCTCAGGGCTTTTTTGTTTGTTTGTTTTGAGTAATATAATCAAGGTCCAGATTCAACTAATGCTCCGGGCATCTTGCTAGGTATAATTGCAAGCATTAATTCAATTAGTACTCAGAATAATCCAGTGTGGAAATGGTCCTCTTATCTACTTGGCACACCTTCTTTCTTGCCTCCCATATCTAATTAGCAAATTATATCGTCTCTGCTGTCAAAATCTGAGTCCGATCCCTTGCTGTCTCTCCCACTAGTGCATGCTAAGTCACTTCAGTTGTGTCCGACTCTTTGCGACCCTTTAGCCTAGCCTGCCAGGCTCCTCTGTTCGGGAATTTTCCAGGCAGGAATACTGAAGTGGTTTGCCAGGCCCTTCTCCAGGGGATCTTCTCGACTCAGGGATCCAACCTGCGTCTCTTGCATCTCCTGCATTGGCAGGTGTGCTCTTTGCACTAGCACCACCTGGAACCCCCCTCTACCACTAATACCGTGCTGTGTTTCCACTTTGCATCTCTCCTCTCGGCTGATAATCATTTTCCTACAGAGAAACAGAGTGAGACAGTATGACCTGGTTAGGATATTGTATAGCTTCTAGGGTCAGACATATGTGGAGAGTGGAGGACAGGAAGGTTTAGAAGACTATTGTACATTTCAGTTCAGTCGCTCAGTTGTGTCTGACTCTTTGTGACTCCATGGACTGCAGCATGCCAGGCTTCCCTGTCCATCACCAACTCCCAGAGCTTGCTCAAACTCATGGCCATTGAGTCGATGATGCCATCCAACCATCTAATCCTTGTCATCCCCTTTTCCTCCTCCCTTCAGTCTTTTCCAGCATTAGGGTCTTTTCTAATGAGTCAGTTCTTTGCATCAAGTGGCCAAAGTATTGGAGTTTGAGCTTCAGCATCAGTCCTTCCAATGAATATTCAGGACTGATTTCCTTTAGGATGGACTGGTTTGATCTCTTTACAGTCCAGGGGAATCTCAAGAGTCTTCTCCAACATCACAATATGAGAGCATCAATTTTTTGGTGCTCAGCCTTCTTTATAACCCAACTCTTACATCTGTACATGACTACTGGAAAAACCATAGTTTTTATACAGACCTTTGTTGTCAAAGTAATGTTTCTGGTTTTTAATATGCTGTCTAGGTTTGTCATAGCTTTTCTTCCAAGGAGCAAGTGTCTTTTAATTTCATGGCTGCAGGCACCATCTTCAGTGATTTTGGAGCCCCCCAAAATAAAGTCTGTGACTGTTTCCATTGTTTCCCCATCTATTTGCTATGAAGGGATGGGACCAAATGCCATGATCTTCATTTTTTGAATGTTGAGTTTTAAGCCAGCTTTTCACTCTCCTCTTTCACTTTCTTTAAGAGGCTCTTTAGTTCTTCACTTTCTGTTGTAAGGGTGGTGTCATCTGCGTAGCTGAGGTGATTGATATTTCTCTCAGCAATCTTGATTCCAGCTTGTGCTTCATCCAGCCCAGCATTTTGCATGATGTACTCTGCATATAATTTACATAAGCAGGGTGACAATGACAATATACAGCCTGGACGTACCCCTTTCCCGATTTGGAACCAGTCCGTTTTTCCATGTCCGGTTCTAACTGTTGCTTCTTGACCTGCATACAGATTGCTCAGGAGGCAGGTAAGGTGGTCTGGTAGTCCCATCTCTTCAAGAATTTCCCACAGTTTGTTGTAATCCACACAGTCAAAGGCTTTGACGTAGTCAATAAAACAGAAGTAGATGTTTTTCTAGAACTCTCTTGCTTTTTCTATGATCCAACAGATGTTGGCAATTTGATCTCTGGTTCCTCTGCCTTTTCTAGATCCAACTTGAACATATGGAAGTTCTTGGTTCATATACTGTTGAAGCCTGACTTGGAGAATTTTGAGCATTACTTTGCCAGTGTGTGAGATGAATGGAATTGTGCGATATTTTGAACATTCTTTGGCTTTGCCTTTCTTTGAGATTGGAATGAAAACTGACCTTTTCCAGTCCTGTGGCCACTGCTGAGTTTTCCAAATTTGCTGGTATATTTAGTGCAGCATCATCTTTTAGGATTTGAAATAGCTCAGCTGGAATTTCATCACCTCGACTAGCCTTGTTTGTAGTGATGCTTCCTAAGACTCACCTGACTTCAGACTCCAGGATGTGTGAGTGATCACACCATTATGGTTATCTGGGTCATGAAGATCTTTTTTCTATAGATCTTCTGTGTTTTCTTGCCACCTCTTCATAATGTCTTCTGCTTTTGTTAGGGCCATACCATTTCTGTCCTTTATTGTGCCCATCTTTGCATTAAATATTCCCTTGGTATCTCTCATTTTCTTGAAGAGATCTCTAGTCTTTCCCACTCTATTGTTTTCCTCTATTTCTTTGCATTGATCACTGTGGAAGGTTTTCTTATCTCTCCTTGCTATTCTTTGGAACTCTGCATTCAGATGGGTATATCTTTCCTTTTCTCCTTTGCCTTTAGCTTCTCTTATTTTCTCAGCTGTTTGTAATATTGTAATATTAAGTATTGTACACTTAAGTGATCAGAAATCTAAAATTATAATAAGAGAATTTGGTCCTTACTGATGTTGGCATCACTGACTCAATGGACATGAGTTTCTGTAAACTCCGGGAGTTGGTGATAGACAGGGAGGCCTGGCGTGCTGCAGTCTATAGGGTTGCAAACAGTTGGACACGACTGAGTGACTGAATTGAACTGATGTCATCACAGTGGAAAAATATAGCAATATATTTGAGTATGCAGTATAGGTAATTATATATTTAATAAAACAAATTATCAGTTCAGTCCAGTCCCTCAGTCGTGTCCAACTCTTTGTGACCCCATGAATCGCAGCATGCCAGACCTCCCTGTCCATCACCAACTCCCGGAATTTACCCAAACTCATGTCCATTGAGTCAGTGATGCCATCCAGCCATCTCATCCTCTGTTGTCACCTTCTCCTCCTGCCCCCAATCCCTCCCAGCATCAGGGTTTTTTCAAATGAGTTAACTCTTTGCATGAGGTGGCCAAAGTATTAGAGTTTCAGCTTTAGCATCAGTCCTTCCAATGAACACCCAGGACTGATCTCCTTTAGGATGGACTGGTTGGATCTCCTTGCAGTCCAAGGGACTCTCAAGAGTCTTCTCCAGCACCACAGTTCAAAAGCATCAATTCTTCAGCGATCAGCTTTCTTCACAGTCCAACTCTCACATCCATACACGATTACTGGAAAAACCATAGCCTTGACGGAACTTTTTTGGCAAAGTAATGTCTCAGCTTTTTAATATGCTATCTAGGTTGGTCATAACTTTCCTTCCAAGGAGTAAGCATCTTTTAATTTCATGGCTGCAGTCAGCATCCACAGTGATTTTGGAGCCCCGAAAAATAAAGTCTGACACTATTTCCACTGTTTCCCCATCTATTTCCCGTGAAGTGATGGGACCAGATGCCATGATCTTCGTTTTCTGAATGTTGATCTTTAAGCCAACTTTTTCACTCTCCTCTTTCACTTTCATCAAGAGGCTTTTGAGTTCCTCTTCACTTTCTGACATAAGGGTGGTGTCATCTGCATATCTGAGGTTATTGATATTTCTCCCAGCAATCTTGATTCCAGCTTGTGCTTCTTCCAGCCCAGAGTTTCTCATGATGTACTCTGCATAGAAGTTAAATAAGCAGGGTGACAATATACAACCTTGACGTACTCCTTTTCCTATTTGGAACCAGTCTGTTGTTCCATTTCCAGTTCTAAGTGTTACTTCCTGACCTGCATATAGGTTTCTCAAGAGGCAGATCAGGTGGTCTGGTGTTTCCATCTTTTTCAGAATTTTCCACAAATTATACATATATTTAAATTTTTTTATTGATTGAGTTTTGTTTTTATTGGGTCTTTGCTGCTGCACACAGACTTTCTCTAGTTGCAGCAATTGGGGGCTACACTCTAGTTCTGGCGTGTGGGCTTCTCTTGTCGCTGAGCACAGGCTCCTGGTGTTCAGGGTCCTGTATTTGTGTTGTGTGACTCTGAGGCGCCTGGCCTTCAGTAGTTGTGGTGCACAGGCTTAATTGCCCCGAGGCACTTGGAATCTTCCCAGACCAGGGATCGAACCTGTGTCCCCTGCATTGGCAGGCAGATTCCTATCCTCTGTGCCACCAGGGAAGCCCTGGGCAATTTAAATAAATTATATGTTTTTCTTTTGTTGTGAATCATACAAAATATAGCGTGTCAGAGTTCCTGTCTTCCTAGAGCAAGGACAGACAGCTATAATGCAAGAAGTGAGTATACACTGTGTATAATGTTGCGTGTTCTGCATCCCACCTTCAGTAATGAATTCTGATCCTCTGTGCTAGAGGAAAGACTGAGCTCTCTTTATTCTCTTAAAGAAAATTATAGTACAAAGCTTTTGTCATGTGGAGAGGTGATCAAAGCGGTAAGTAGATAAAAGGAACCGGGACAAACTTATTACAAAAGTGTGATCAGCCAGTTAATTAACAAAAGCATTAGTATATTTTCCTGGATGTTGTGGTATTTGTGACATTTGTCATTTAAAAATTCACAATTTACCATGGCTTCTTTTCTCATTCTTAATAAATACTTTCAGACCAAATTTTGCACTTGACATTACAGAGATTCCCATTCCCCTTGCCCCCTGCATTCATTGTTTAAATCTTGAACCCTACAAAATCTAGATCTGTCTCCGCTTCTGCTTTATTATCATAAATTCATTCTACATAATCTCCAGAAGTTCCTTCTCCCTAGTTTGAAGTGTGTTTCTGTTTTAGACAACTCAGAGAGCTCTAACACGAATACCTTTAAAGAAATTCATGGCAGAGTGAGATGCAGAGAGAGAAAAGAATAGGGGTACCAGGTGGGCACAAAACGGTCCCAATTGTGGGATAGCTTTCAGCTAGAGCATGGTTGTTTGGGGGATGGGTAGGGGGTGCCCTTAGGGTGCGCCTAAAGATCCCAAAGGAATCTAGTAATCATAGGATAAAGAAAGCCCCCCTGCAGCCCCCAGTCCCACAAAGAAGAAAAGCACAGAGGGAGACGGAAAGGGGCTGGAGAATTTCATGAGAAGCCAGTCCGCGCCTTTGCAAGTTGTACACACTCCTCCATACAATGTATTGACTTTGTACAGGAGGCTGAGGTGCTGCCATCCATTCAGATGATGCTGGTGTGGAATGAAAGTAGAACAGCAGGAGTTGTGCAGCGGAGAGGGCTCTTTTGATTTGTAGCTTCTTTTGTTGCTTTCCTTTTGAGTTTCCTTGGTTCTGTGGTTTGGACCTCTACAGACCTAGAAAAGTTCAGAAACTTGAAAGGGAAGAAGCCCTTCCTCCCCAGGGCTGGTTCCTCCACTTTCATCCTGTGTCAGGTGTTCACGCCTCACAAAGATGGTGTTAAATGGAACTGTCTACAAACTCTGGGTGGCTGGGAGTCCTTCTGAGATGTTATGTTCTGGCAATAATGGAGTCTTGTTACTACAGGCTGTTAACATGCACCCTTCCATTGTTGAAGAAAGACACCCAGGCGGCCACAGAGCACGTGGCTTCCGGGAGGATCTCAGGCTGGAGGAGCTCCCAGAGAGTTTGGTTCTGTGAAAGGAACACAGAAACCTCAGGCCCTTGCTTCTAAGAGCCCCTTTTCTCTTTTTTCCCTGAGTAAGCTGTTTAATTTTATCTCTGTATGTCACAGCACAAGGAGTTTAAAGTAGATGGTTGTAGGAACCAACCCGCAAGCACAAGCGACTTCAGGGTATGTGCTTTGGGATGAGGTTGTGTTATCATCCTTGAAGAACTGGGATTCTAATTATCTGTATCTACATCTGTATCTATATCCAATAGGCTAGATAGATTGCTTTCTGGAATTTTCTATGCATCACTGTATCTGGATTACTAGAGAGAGTAAATATATGGAATCTATTCTATCACTAATTTGTCACCATTCCCTGTCTGTGCAGACATCTCTATCTGATCACTGCTTTCTTTCCTGCTAAGCTCTGATGTGTCTTCTGAACCATTTTCAAAAAGGGGTTTTAGAAGGTCCCTCTCCATTGATTAAAATTTGTGCCTCACTGCTAAAGATTGTTGAGACGACAGAAAAGATGCTTTACATGATGGAAAGATTCTTTTACCAAAGAACCTTTTAAAGGCTAGATACTTACTTGCTTATTTCCAAGATAAAAACGGAGAATATAGAGTTTTAGAGAAAGTTTAAAGTAAACATGGCATAGTAGGGCTGTTGAAATGTGGAGAAGAGAGAGAGGGGAATGTGTTTAATTTCTATTAGGTATTTTTGTCTGTTAGGCTGATGATTAAAAAAAAAACTACCTTAGCAAATCAATTATAGTTAGAATGACAGGGTATAATAGTAATAGTTGAGACAAGCTTCATTAAGCATTTGTGAGTATGGCTTTTTTTCATTTCAGAGGTCTGCCTGGGTCACTGGAATCACTGTGAATTTGGGTCAAGGACCTGAGTAAGGAGGGGAAGACTCATTTATCATCAGAGAAGGGCGAGGCAACTGTCATCACTCCATTTGACTCCAGCTGTGAAGTGAACAGGTTATTTTGTTTTAGTGATGATTTCAGAGAATCATCAATAAAATCACCAATACTGTTTGTAGCACAGCAATCTAGCTGTGTCCCAGGGTGTGTGTGTGTGTGTGTGTGTGCGTTTGTGTACACACACAGGTGGCTGCTGCAAGCAGAAAATGAAAAAGCATGGAAAAGCTTTACCTTTCCACACATATTTACATATGATTTCCTCTCTTCTGTTCACTGATGTTAGGGATTCATCTCAGAGTGCCCAGCTGGTCCATCTTTGTCCCTGATGGTTAGCATATTGAGCAGGTTCTGCAGCTTTATTGCTCAAATGTGCTTCCGTTGCCTACCGTGCGACTCATATAACCAAGCCCAGAGGAGTCTTTAGAGGAAGGAGTGATTAACTGGAAGAAATGGACTGAGTAGATTGTCATCAATCACTTCCCTTTATTTTCCAGAGCTCATCTCTTGAAACTTAATCATTTTGAAGACTCCAAGGTCCTTGTGATCATTTCCTGGGTACTTACTAAGCTAACACATACTCTGCACGTATGATGTGTGAGGCATTGTGTTAAGTTTCTTCTTTTTTATTTAAATAAAATCTTTTTAAAAGTTTCTTCTTTTCATGATTTCATTCATTCTTCACAACCACACTGCAGGGTAGGTGCTATTATTGTTTGAGCTAGTTAGTGTGGGCTAACTTTTCTAACCATTAGACCCTAAATGATTGATGGCTCAAATACCATTGACATTTCTAACTTGTTCACATAAGAGTACTGTTTTAGAAAAAAAAGCCTAGAGGGGGTGGCCTGAATTCATACAGTTTTTCAGGAACCTGGCTTGATGGAGAATTTTCTCTCTTCAACAAATAGTTTTAAAGGTCACCCTGGGGGATTACTGCCATTCTAGCTAGCTGAAAGGTGGAAAGAATACAGATGCAACGCTGTGTGGGAGGTCTTTATGTGTCAGGCCTGGACGTTATGGCCCTTAGTTGTGTTCATAATCTGCTGGCTGGAACTTGGTCACATGACTGCCTCGAATGATAAAGGGAACTGGGAAATGTAGTCCCTGGCTAAGCAGCCACTTCTCTGAGACAGCTCAATGCTATGTGGGAAGTAACACAGTTAGCCATCTTAGTCCTAGTCTGTTCCTTGGGCTACCAAGTATGTATCAGCATCTTTCTTCTCACAATGCTCTCTAAAAAAGACAATTCAGAATCCCCTTATGATATCCCTTATACATGGAGTGTAAAAAGAAATGATACAAATGAACTTACAGAACAGAGACTCACAGACTTATAAAATGCACTTATGGTTGGTGGGGGAAAGGGATAATTAGGGAGTTTAGGATGGTCATGTACACACTGCCATATTTAAAATGGATAACCAACAAGGACCTACTATATAGCACATGGAACTCTACTCAATGTTATGTGGCAGCCTGGATGGGAGGGGGTGTTTGGGGAAAACGGATGCAGGTATATATATGCCTGTGTTCCTTAGCTGTTCACCTGAAACAAGTGTTAATCAGCCATACCCCAATACCAAATATAAAATTCAAAAGATTCCATACATGTGCATTAATATACAATATTTTTCCTTCTCTTTCTGAATTACTTCACTCTTTATAATAGGCTCTAGGGAGGGAGGTGAGAGGGGACATATGTATACCGATGGCTGATTCATGTTGATGTATGGCAAAACCCATCACAATGTTGTTAAGTAATTATCCTTTAATTAAAAAAAGAGCAAGAAAACATTCAAAAGAAAAGAAAATTAAGTTAAAAAAAGAAAGACAATACAGAATCCCATTCATTTACTGCATTTAAGTCAAAGTCTAGGCTTTCTGGGTAATGTATAACTGTCTGGCATGAAGCATGGATGAATGTGATTTCTTGTACATGTGAACTGGAAGCTGAGTTATCCTCCCATCCCCTACCACACACCTATAAATAATGAGAGTATAAATACACATATGAATCCCAACCTGGGAAATGAAAGCATAGGAAATTCACAGCTATCACTGATTCTGCAGCAATGATAAAATTATCCCTTGCCTTGTAGATGATGGACTTTTAAAAGAAAGTTTTATGAGCATTTGAATAGACTGCATTGCCTCTGCTACATATACACATATATATTTAAAGTCATGTGTCTGTGACAGCCTAGAGGGGTGGGATGGGATGGGATGGGAGGTGGGAGAGAGGTTCCAGACAGAGGGGATATATGTATACTTCTGGCTGATTCATGCTGACTATGCCAGAAACCAACACAGTACTATAAAGCAGTTATCTTCCAATTAAAGCTAAATAAATTTTAAAAGTAAATTCATATGTATCTATAAATATATGTTTCTATAATATTGTATCTATATGGGTATAATATACTCATATGCAAAGAGATAACTCATACATGATAGTGAGTGAATCTTGCTATTCAAATTCTTTATATCTCTACTAATTTTAATTTTTTTTCTTTTTTGGCTGAACTGAGCAGCTTGCAGGATCTTAGTTCCCCAACCAGGAATTGAACCTGCACCCTAGGCAATGAAAGTGAAGAAGCCTAACCCTTGGACTGCCAGAGAATTCTCTCGACTTCATTTTAAAACCTTTTTGTTATGTGAAATAAAGTAGACATTGAGAAAATTCTTAAATCATATGTACATTTTAGCACAATAATAATTCAAGCATCAGTACAATAATTGTGTAGACCAAGAAATAACATTACTAGCATGTTGGAAGTCCAACTCCCCTATCAATGTATTATCACAGCCCCTTCTAGTATTGCCTGAGGTAATTACTCTCCTAATATAATGAGATTCACTTCCTTGTTTTCCTATGTAGCTTTGCCACCTAAACATGCATTCATATTATACATACTTTAAATCTGTTTTTGAATTTTATATGAATGGACTCATACTGTGAGTGTTTCTAGTGTCTTATTCTTTTTACTAAACATTAGAATATTTATTGAATACTGCTGCAGTTGATTTATTTCTATTTATGATTTAGAAGACCTTATCTCTTATTCTCATCTGTTACATTTTAAAGTCTTACATTTTCAGGAAATATATTTAATTCTATGGCCTGCAGTTTTTCCAGAAATTAATCAACAATAATTAAAAAAATTATTCTGAGTTAACTAAAGATATACTGATTTTTTTGTTTACCTCAGCTTTTCATCTTTCAGTTTTTATTCAGTTATAATATGTATACTGCTGCTGCTGCTGCTGCTGCTAAGTCGCTTCAGTCGTGTCTGACTCTGATGCGACCCCATAGATGGCAGCCCATCAGGCTCCTCTGTCCCTGGGATTCTCCAGGCAAGAATATTGGAGTGGGTTGCCATTTCCTTCTCCAATGCATGCATGCATGCTAAGTCGCTTCAGTCATGTCCAACTCTATGACCCTATGGACAGCAGCCCACCAGGCTCCTCTGTCCACGGATTCTCTAGGCAAGAATACTGGAGTGGGTTGCCATTTCCTTCTCCAATAATATGTATACAGTAAAGTACAAAATCTTTAAGTGTGTTTTTGTTCAGTTGCTAATTCTTGTCCAACTGACTATTTGTGACCCCATGGGTGGCAGCATGCCAGGCTTCCCTGTCCTTCACTATCTCCTGGAATTTGCTCAGATTCATGGTGATGATATCTAGCCATCTCATCCTCTGCCACACCCTTTTCCTTTTGCCTTCAATCTTTCCCAGAATCAGGGTCTTTTCCAATGAGTTTGCTTTTCACGTCAGGTAGCCAAAGTATTGGAGCTCCAGCATCAGTCCTTCCAATTGAACATTCAGGACTGATTTCCATTAGGTGTACTGGTTTGATCTCCTTACAGTCCAGAGTACTCTCAAGAGTCTTCTCCAACATCACAATATGAAAGCATCAATTATTTGGTGCCCAGCCTTCTTTATAATCCAGCACTTGCATCTGTACATGACTACTGGAAAAACCATAGCTTTGACTATACAGACCTTTGTTGAAAAGTAATGTCTCTGCTTTTTATTTATTTATTTATTTTTATTTTTTGTCTCTGCTTTTTAATACACTGTCTAGGTTTGTCATAGCTTTCCTTCCAAGGATCAAGCATCTTTTAATTTCATGCCTGCAATCACTGTTTGCAATAATTTTGGAGCCCAAAAAAATAAAATCTATCACTTTTTCCACTTCTGTTTGCCATGAAGTGATGGAACTGGATGTCATGATCTTTGTTTTTTAAATGTTGAGTTTTAAGCCAGATTTTTCACTCTCTTTCACTCTCATCAAGAGATTCTTTAGTTACTCTTCACTTTCTGCCATAAGAATGGTATCATCTGGATATCTGAGATTGTTGATATTTTTCCTGGCAAACTTGATTCCAGCTTATGATTCATCCAGCCCAGCATTTCACATGATGTACTCTGCATAGAAGTTAAATAAGTTGGATGACAATATACATCCTTGACGTACTCCTTTTCCAATTTTGAACCAGTCCATTATTCCATTTCTGGTTCTAACTGTTGCTTCTTGACCCACATACAGGTTTCTCAGAAGACAGGTAGGGTGGTCTGATTCCCATTTCTTTAACAGTGTAGCCTGACAGTTTTTTACATACGTAAGTACCTATGTAACCACCAGTTGGATTAAGTTATAGAATTTTTAGCACTCTAAAAGCTTCCTGATGCCCCCTTCCAGCCAATTAACACCTTCCACCAATATAAATCATTCTGATTTCCATCTTCACAAATTAATTTTTCTTTCTGAATTTCATATAAGGAGATCATGCAGTAAATTCTATTTTTGTCTCTGTTTTCCACTCATTAATATGTTTTTGGTGTTTCATTCATGTATTTGGGTATAGCAGTTATCTGTTCCTTTTTATTGCTGTGTAGTTTTTCATTATATGAATACGTCAAAATATGTTTATCTAATCTTTATTATAATGAGTGAAACTGTTTTGAGCAGTCTTTTATAAAATTTTTATTAAAATTTTCTTTATTAAAGTAGTTGATATGCAATATTGTATTAGTTTCAGGTGTACAGCAAAGTGATTCAGTTATATATAGATAAATATTTTTCTCAGATTATTTTCCATTATAGGTTTCTATCAGATATTGTGTGCTATACATAGTAAATACTTATTGCTTATCTATTTTATATACAGTAGTTTATATCTATTAATCCCCTACTCCTAATTTCTCCCTTG
Source organism: Moschus berezovskii (assembly GCF_049115385.1). NCBI lineage: Eukaryota > Metazoa > Chordata > Mammalia > Artiodactyla > Moschidae > Moschus > Moschus berezovskii. The sequence continues at coordinate 35,886,422 of NC_142467.1, read as the reverse complement.
CTTCCTGTCCTCTTTGGTAACCATAAATTTGTTTTTATGTCTGTGAGTCTGTTAATGTTTTGTGTGGATTCACTTGTATTTTTTTTTTAGGTTCCACATATCATATAATATTTGTGTTTCTCTGTCTTGACTTACTTTGCTTAGTATGATATTTTCTAGGTCCATTCATGATGCTGCAAATGGCAATCTTTCATCCTATTTTATGGCTGACTAATATTCTATTCTTTATATATATATTATATACATACATATATATGTATATTTATCACATCTTAAACCATTTGCCTATTTTTTAAATTATTTTTAAAAATATTTTATTGGAGTATACTTGATTTACAATGTTGTGTTAGTTTCGGGTGTATAGCAAAGTGATTCAGTGATATATGCAGTCATGCTTTCTTAGATTCTTGTCTCATATAGGTTATCACAAAAGAGTAGTTGTCTAATTGTATTTGTTGAATTTCTATTTTAAAAATAAATGACAAACATCATTAATTATTAGAGCAATGCAAATCAAAACAACAATGAGCTATCACCTCATACCAGTCAGAATGCTGCTGCTGCTGCTAAGTTGCTTCAGTCATGTCTGACTCTGTGTGACCCCATAGACGGCAGCCTACCAGGCAGGCTCCTCCATTCCTGGGATTCTCCAGGCAAGAACGCTGGAGTGGGTTTCCATTTCCTTCTCCAATGCATGAAAGTGAAAAGTGAAAGTGAAGTCACTCAGTCATGTCTGACTCTTCGAGACCCCATGGACTGCAGCCTACCAGGCTCCTCCGTCCATGGGAGTTTCCAGGCAAGAGTACTGGAGTGGGGTGCCGTTGCCTTCTCCACCAGTCAGAATAGCTATCATCAAAAAGTCTACAAATAATAAATGCTGGAGAGGTGTGAAAAAAAAAAGGGGGAATGCTCCTACTGTTTAAGCCCATGAAAAAGCTTAAAACCCAGCATTCAAAAAATGAAGATCACAGCATCCAGTCCCATCACTTAATGGCAAGTAGATAGGGAAGCAATTGAAATGGTGACAGACTTTATTTTCTTGGGCTCCAAAATCACTGCAGATGGTGACTGCAGCCATGAAATTAAAAGACACTTGCTCCTTGGAAGAACAACTATGACCAACCTAGACAGCATATTAAAAAGCAGAGACATTGCCAACAAATGTCCTTATAGTCAAAGCTATGGTTTTTCCAATAGTCATGTATGGATGTGAGAGTTGGATCATAAAGAAGGCTGAGTGCTGAAGAATTGATGGTTTTGAATTGTGGTGTTGGAGAAGACTCTTGAGAGTACCTTGGACTGTAAGGAGATTAAACCAGGAAATCCTAAAGGAAACCAGTCCTGAATATTCATTGCAAAGACTGATTTTGAAGCTGAAGCTCCAATACTTTGGCCACCTGATGCCAAGAGCCAACTCATTAGAAAAAACCCTGATGCTGGAAAAGACTGAAGGCAGAGGAGAAGGGGACAACAGAGGATGAGATGCTTGGATGGCATCATTGACACAATGGACATGCATTTGAGCAGGCTGTGTGTGATCGTGAAGGACAGGGAAGACTGGTGTGCCGCACAGTTCATGGGGTCGCAGAGTCAGACATGACTGAGCAACTGAACAACAACAAGCTACACTGTTGGTGGGAATTTAAATTGGTCACTATGGAGAACAGTATGGAGGTCCCTTAAGAAAACTAAAAATAGAGCTACAGTCTAGCAATCCAGAAAAGATGAAAACCTCAGTTCAAAAAGATGCAGAGCACCCCAGTGTTCATTGTAGTACTATTTACAATAGCCAAGACATGAAAATAGCCCAAGTGCCCATCAACAGGAGTTTAGGGGAGAATAGATGCATGTGTATATATGGCTGAGTCCTTTCACTGTCCACCTGAAACTATCACAATGTTGTTAATTGGCTATACCCCAATACAAAATAAAAAGTTTGAATTATAAATAAAAAATAAAAATAGAAAAAACAAACTTATGGCTACAAAGGAGAAACAGAGAGAGGAGGGATAAATCAGGAACTTAGAATTAACAACATAAACATACTACTATATATATATAATCAATGAGAAAGAGGGGAAGAGAAATTATTTAGCTTAGTGATCAGCTAAAATTCTCAGGAGGTTTATTAAGAGAAGAAAGGGAGAATGGATATAGTCAGACAACTAGCTATCTTTTCTACAGTGGACCATGTCCTGCGGAAAATTTCTTTAAGTCAAGGAAAATTGATTTTTATTTCTTTCGTTATATCCCCTCTCCATGTCTTTTATTCCTTTCTTCTAGTACTCATGATAGAGAGATACTGGCTTTCCAAGATTTGTCTTGAAAGATCTAAGATTTATCATGACTCTTGCCACTTATCTTATAATTTCTATCTCTGGGTCCACTTGATAGATTTTCAACTTGTTGATTCAGTTTTAGTTGATGTCCATTTTACTATTTGGATGATTTTGTTAGTTTTTTTAAAAAATCTTAGAAATCATATTTTTAATTTGCTGACTGGTGATTATTTTTCAGAGTGCTCTTTTATAGCTGTACGTCCTACAAAATCTCTTGAAGATAATTATTATATATTTAAATTTATATTCACTATTGTCCATAATCTCACATACAGGAATTGCTTATCTTGATTTTTTAATCTTATATCTCTTTCATTTGTTAGCTTTCCTTATAAGTTTTGTTATTTTGACATTCTTATATTCATAAATTGGAATCTATATTGGTAAGTACTAGTAGTTGGAATAGATTTCTTCAGTGTAAAGGAAAATAGATATTCTGGTAGATTATTCAGTTATGATTTCAGGATCTGTGGCTCTACGGCTGTGGAGGGCAGGAGGGGAGAGAAACACTGGGCTCTGCGTGAGTAGGTTAACTTTGAATGCTACAAGCTCCATGCAACATAGTGCTCTAGTGCTTGCTTGGGTTGTCTTTTGGGTACATGTCTTCCACTTTATTCAATGTCCTGACATTGATTTGAAAGCAGGGTCCAGTGCAGCCACTCTCTAGCACTTTGATTTTCTCATGAACAATCACAAGATTTGTTGTCTCTGCTAAAGCTTGCCACTGCACCTGATTCTCTTATTTGGGGATTATTCTGTAGTTCTGTTGGTCTTCTCTTTTGCCTGAGGTTGTAGCTTTTTCAGTTCTTTGGGAGTTCACTGTCAATCATATGCTTTTTTTTTTATTTTCTGAAAGTTTCTTAATGGTCAGGTTGGTTGATGCATCTTCTGTGCTCAGTCAGTCATCATGAAGCAGGACTGCCTTTGTTAGTTGAGTTTTATGTCAGGGCTGTTGGAGAATGAGCCAAAAATCTCAGCAGGGTTCTTGGAATAGGCTAAAACTTTGAAAGCAATGTCCTTTTTGTGTTTCAATAACTTGTTTAAAAACATTCCAATGGAATGTTTCATTTTGCTGGAATCTTTTTGAAGGACAGTTTTGTGGTAATCCTGGGAGGCATATATCTGGTTAATAGCCCAGAGTTTGGTAGAGGAAACATCATGGGACTGTCAAGGGAGCCAGTTACGGTATTAACTAAGGCCTGGAGAAATGGAGTCAAGTGACCAGCGGGGAGATGGGGAGGTTTTGTATTTTTATTCATTATACTGTGCTGTGGTTTTGTTTTCTTTTATTTAGGATTAAGCCCATCAACTGATTTTCAAATTGACTTTTGGCATTTTTACCATATTTAGAGGAACAAAGTTGAGATTTAACTGTTGCTTGGTTTTATCACGTATGACTCTATTAAAACCATTATTTCATTAAGTTCCAGTTTTCTTATTAAGTTAATTATTATGTGAGTTAATTTTATTATTATATAGCATGTATGTTTATTACATAATTATAAATATAGTCTATTATTATAGAACATGTTTGCTTTCTTCTTACAAAAATATTATATATTCGTTGTAAAAATTTTTAGCAGATGCAGATAAATAAAATTTCATTTCATTTTTATTATATTGTATTATTATATTATTTTGTTTTCATTATAATTTAATGCTTGATCCCTGTCTGCAGAGATAACTGTTGTTAACTTTTACAATATATATCTTTCGTTCTTTTTTCTCCCAAGTATGAATTAGGCTTAATAGAAGTTAGGCAACTTACTGACAGTCATTCTGTAATTAAGTGAAGCCATGACACAAAATAAGGAAGACTTACTCCAAAGACTTTGTTCTTAAACACTATGATTTATACTTTGCTTTATGGATCAAATCCTAGTTTTTGGAAGTCCTGGAAGACATAGGATTATAGCAATTGTTAGGTCTCTGGTGGCTCAGCGGTAAAGAATCCGCCTGCCAATGCAAGAGATGTAGGCTTAATCCCTGGGTCAGGAAGATCCATCGGATAAGGAAATGACAATCCACTCCAGTATGCTTGCCTGAATAATCCCATGGACAGGGGAGCCTGGTGGGCTACATTTCATGGAGTCATAAGGAGTCGGATATGACTTAGCGACAAAACAACAGCCATCAGCCAGAGGCCAAGTGCAGGAGGCTGACTTCTGTGAAACATTCTATTGAGCCTCAGGGGAAGTGCTGTTCTTTAAAGGGTCTGTTTCTCTTAGTTTGGGCTTCCCTGGTGGTTCAGACAGTAAAAAATCTGCCTGTAATGCAGGAGACCCAGGTTTGATCCCTGGGTTGGGAAGATCCCCTGGAGAAGGGAATGGCTACCCATTACAGTATTCTTGCTTAGAAATTCCATGGACAGAGGACCTTGTTGGGCTACAGCGATATGACTCACAAAGAGTTGGACACGACTGAGTGACTAATACAATTTCTCTTAGTTTTCCCGCTTATCTTGTTGAATCTGAAATTCTGCTCCCTTCCAAGTTTCCTACAGAGTGGGTTCACTGGGTTTAGTTAGTTGTTTTTTTTTAATAGAAAGTCTGTGCTATTGAACTCTATAGAAAAACCGACAACAAAACCCTCACATGAATTCTAATACTGTAATTATCAAGTTGGGTGTAGCTTTGTCCTTGAGGTTGAGCAGAGCCAGAGGAGGCACTGTGTGTGCTACAGCCTTCTTTATTATTTTCTGCATTGCTCAGCTTCTTGGCAGTCTCACGGACATTTTCAAGGACCCAGAGAACCAGGTTGTCGTAACATCTCTCTAAGATTTGCTTCAGGCTGTGCATTTCGGCAAAGAAGAAGCCGTGTAACATCGCAGGTATCTGAAATTGCAGGTGATGGTCCAAATTCTTGGCTCCAGCTATCAAAGACTGATTTCCTCAACTCTTCTCTGGGCTTTCTTGCTTGGAGGCCAGGCTGGCACTGTTTGCATAAAACAGCTGTGCTTAGAAGCAGATGAGCTGTCGGCAGAGGAGGGATCGTAAGTCAGCGGAACTCTGCACAGAGGCATTTTCTGTGGCTGCTTTTAGTGGATGCTGACTAGAAAATCACACTCTCTATAATCACCGGAAATTTACTTCATGCATTTTAGAAGTTAAAAATCTAAGCTCAGAGATCTTTAATACTTACTATCCTGGACATAAATTGCAGTTTGTAAATTCTGTGCTTTATATGCATATTTTGTGTTATTTTTTATTGTGGTAAAAGTCATATAATATAAAACATACCATTTTAACCATATTTAACTGTACAGTTTAGTGGCACTAAGTACATTCACAGTGTGCAGCTCCCACCATTTTCAGTTTTCTGCACTGAAACTCTGTCCCCATGCCCCACCCCCCTCAGCCCTGCACTTCCTGTCCCTGGCATCTAGCAGTTTTAACTTTTGACTCTATGAATGTGACTGTTCTAGGTATCTTGTATGTACGTGTGTGCAGCTCAGTCGTGTTGACTCTTTGCGACCCTGTGGACTGTAGCCCACCAGGCTCCTCTGTCTATGGAGTTTTCCAGGCAAGAATACTAGAGTGGGTTGCCATTTCCTTCTCCAAGGTATCTCGTATAACTGGAATCATACAGTATTTGTCTCGATAATGTTTATTGAGTATTGCCTCAATAATGTATATTGAGGGCTTCCCCAATAGTTAAGTTGGTAAAGAATTCGCCTGCAATGCAGGAGACCCCAGTTCAATTCCTGGGTCGGGAAGATCTGCTGGAGAAGGGATAGGTTACCCACTCCAGTATTCTTGGCTTCCCTTGTGGCTCAATTGGTAAAGAATCCACCTACAATGTGGGTAGTCTGGGTTCGATAACTGGGTTAGGAAGATCCTCTGGAAAAATAAAAGATTACCCACTTCAGTATTCTTGCCTAGAGAATTCCATGGACTGTATAGTCCATGGGGTGGCAAAGAGTCAGACAAGACTAAGCGACTTTCACTTTAATGTATATTGAAATGTTTATGTGCATGTTTTGATCTCATCAAAATGAATGTTACCTGAACTCCTTTTAAATAGGTTTTATTTATACAGTTGGCTACCTCCTGTTTACAAGATCTGCCTTTCTTCCTCTGCTGAATGTCACATGATCTCATCTTCCCTGCTTGAGTGATGTGAGCAGATTCTACTCGCTTTCTGTAAGACATACCTTGGTGGGAATCTTAGTTATACTCAGAAACAAAAGGAGCACTGTCATTTCAGCATATTAAGAACCTGGAGAGTGGTGGTTCCTTTCACCTGGCTGGTGAACAGTCTCCTGCTTCCTTCAGTACAGTTCTTATAAATGCCTTTTTTTTTTTTCACTTTTGTTTCATTTTTACATTTATGACTCAGTGGTCTTTTTTCTGTAACAAAGTCCAGCTGAACTGGGATGTTCCATCAGGCCTAACAGTGGTAAAAGAGGATTTAACTGAGAAAGCAAGCAGAATTTTGAGACTTTAACTGATGTGCCAAATATGACATCCTTAATATATCTCTTTCCTTCTCACTTACGCCATCTAACAATCATCTTTGACCACAGCCTCTGACTATCATTTATACTCACTCTCACAGTTCACAGAGTCTTGAATTGTGACCCTGATTTTGTCCTGGGAGGAGGAATCTACTCTTGATGATGATGGCAGAGCTGGATTTGGGCTCACATCACGATCCAGGTTCCTGAGGCAGAGTTGGATACTCTAACCAGCCTATCACCATACCAGGTGTAGAGCTTGAAAGCAGAGTGACCAAAAAGTGAAAACAGATCAATAGATTCTTTTTCCTCATGAGGAAAGCAATTGTATGATCTTGTTCCTAATAGTACACTTCTGTAGCATTTTTTATAGTCTGATTGGATATCCTCTAATACCTTAAAAAAGTATTCAGTGTGATAACCATATGAAATTTTTTTGGATTAGAAAATTGGACATTTTAAAGTCTTCATTAAATTTGTTACAATATTGCTTCTGTTTTATGTTTTTGGTTTTTTGGCCATGAGGCTTGTGGGATCCTAACTCCCCAACCAGGGATTGAATTTGCACCCCCTGTATTGGAAGATGAAGTCCCAACCACTGGACCACCAGGGAAGTCCCATATGAAATTACTGACTATGAAGAAGAAAGAGGATGGTATGTAGCATACCTAGTCAATGATAAAGTAAAAGCTGAAATGACAGGGATCGAAAAACCAGCTCCCAAGTAGATGCATTTATATATGAGCTAGCACGTGATTGGAGAAGAGACTATTTGTCCAACAGAATTTAGTGCTGTGCCTGCCAAAGTTTAGGGTCAAACTAGGGAGGAAATTGCCCACCTAGGGACTATACTTCCCAGTCCTCCTCACATGCAGGTATGGCCATATGACTGTTCTTGTGAAGGAGCAGAGATATTATTTCCCAGGCCAAAGTTTTAAGAAACCAGTATCTCTGATGCTCCTTTCCTCGTCTGTCATCTGGATGGAGAAGACTCCAGGGAACTAGGAATTGACAAAGGCACCAGACTGAAGGATTCTGTTTCTCTGAATCTTCATGTGGAGGAGGGTAGCCCACTCACCAGGAACACTTTCACTGATGGCTAACAGTTTTATTTTTAAGAGCAGCTGGTGGTTGCCCTCACAAATGCAGGCAGGGAGGCAAGTTGTGATGATGTATTAGTCAAGGCAATGACCTTGTCTGTATTTGCGTTTTACGTTTCAGTAGCCTAGATGATGCTGTATCCAGAGGCTAATGACCAGATGCCCCAGCAATGGATGGACTTAAGCTGCAGGATCCTCTTCCTTTGCCACTTGATTTACTAGTAGGTTTTTAAAATAGAATGCACTCCTTTGTCTGAAGTTGTGCTATCAGAAGCTGTCTATCAATAGCAAGAGAAAATGCAATTCAGAAACCTATTTCTTTTAGATCTATTTCTGTATATCTTATTTTCAATGTCATTGGTACCCTCCCACACCCAAATGGTCATCTGGACTTCGCTAACACAGTTCTTTAATTTCATTGAGAACAGACGTTTGTCAGATTTAGGTGGCATATGTGCTAATCATAGTTTAATTGGTCTCTCCTGGTCTGTGGTGGTACAGGTGCGATGCAAATAAAACATATATGTGCGTGGAGGTGATTGGAATTACGGTCAACTGACAGGAGGCATCAACCTCTCAGTGCCTGAATAGCCAGTTTATTGGATGAGACAGGACAATTACCACAAATGGCCCATCAGAATGGTTAGAGCTCCCTACAGGCTTTGAGGCAGGTGTTTGTGCCTTCAGTTTAATCTCTTCCTTTCTAGTTCCAGGCCACATGCAGCCCTTGGCACCAGCAGAAGCATTTATACAGAATTGTGGGTCACCTGGATGCCCAGTGCAGTGGATCAGGGCATTCATTGCCAAACAAGGCATGAGCTCCGTTTAACACAAGCTCAATTTCTCTAGGAGTAGGGACTTGCAATCTTTTTTGGATAATGTTTTTTTGGTTTAGTAGAATCATGGAAATTTGTAATATTTTCCATTAGCTCTAGTGGACCTTCTAGAATATTTGTTGTTCAAATCTCTCATATTCTAATTGAGAATTTGGGGGTCTCAGAAAGGCTAAGCAAGGGCCCCATGCGTGCATGCTAAATCACTTCAGTCATGTCTGACTCTTTGCAACTCTATGAACTGCAGCCTGCCAAATTCCTCTGTCCATGGGATTCTCCAGGCAAGAACACTGGAGTGTGCCCTCCTCCAGGGGATCTTCCAGACACAGGGATCAAACTCACGCCTCTTATCTCTAACCTGCATTGTCAGGCAGGTCCTTTACCACTAGTGCCAGCGAGGGCCCCAGGTAGAGGCCATTAGTGACAAAGTTGAGCTTTCAGTGCTTCTCCGTGCAGATTACATGACTCATAGCTCCTGTTCTGAGCATCCTTTCTGGTCACCTGTCAGCTCCTGTTCAGAGAAGAAGTTGATGTCTCAACAGCTTCTAGAGATCAGAGAAGTAAAACAGATAACTCCAGAGGGAGAATTAATGAATGAGAGTTTTCTTCGTAACACCTATCTTTTCTTCTGCAGGGATATTTATGCTGTGCTCAGTTGCTCAGTTGTGTCTGACTCTGTGACCCCATGGACTGTAGTCCTCCAGGCTCCTCTGTAGATGAAATTTTCCAGGCAAGAAATACTAGAGTGGATTGCCATTTCCTTCTCCAGGGGAACTTCCTGACCCAGGGATTGAACTCGTGTCTCCTGTATTGGCAGGTGGATTCTTTACCACTGAACCACCTGGGAATCAAAGTTTTCTTTCACAGAGGACATGTATGGTAATATTATCCCTCTCTTAGGAAAGCGGAACCTGGCCTTACAAAATCACTTATAATTTTCATAAGGCCACCTGGGCAGTACTAGCAGAGCTGGGACTTGAACCTGAGACTGGCCTCCACCAAACCGGTGCTGTTGATCTCATAATACACAGTCCTGCAAAACCTTCAGTGCTTCTGTAGTAATTTAACTTACTCCCAGGGGGCAGATTCAGCCTTGGGAGCGGCTGTTTTACAAGGATGATACATTTTCTCAAAGCTGTTCTTTTAGGGTCAAGGTTCAGATGGCAATTTGCTGATTAGATCTGAAACCATTAAAGCTCTGAACATTCAGTGATCAAACTAGGATCGAACTTGGACTCAGAGATCTGGGCCAGCACAGAGAATAGATGCAGAGTTCTGGGTGATGGTATAGCCTTCCTGAGAATTCTCTGCCAAGGAAATACTTGTTGAGTTGTGTTAGCTGTTAGTTCATTCTTCTCTATGAGTGGCTTAGTTCCTTTGACTTTTTTTTTTTTTGGCTAAAATTGGTCCTGGCTACATTTTATGTATTTATCACTTGCCTCATAGAAATAGAGTCCTTGCTGCTTGGGTCATTGCTGTCAAAACTAAAGTATTTCTAGGCTAGTAGAAAAAACTACGAGCATTACTGTTTTATGGACCAATTTATAAAACTGTCAAGTTTCTAGATGATATTTATTTCTGGATTTTTCTCAGAAAATTCCATGATTCAAAAGCCCTTTTTTAAAAAAACCAGTTCATTACACACCTTTACCTCCATGATATTCCTACTGATTGTATACAGTTCATCCAGTTTTTTTTTTTCTCTGTCTAGTTTTTCTTATTTTTATTACAAAGAACAAAAGGGATAAAGGCAGTGGAATGGCTTGTTAAGAAAAGCCAAGTTCTGGGAAAAATTGACAGGTACCACTCAATTATTGGTTTAGGAAAAGAGCTTCTAAATCTTTGTTTGGATGGCAGGACTCAATGTGAAATTTGGGAGGTGTTCTGATCGAGATGCTTTCCTCGATTCCTAGCAAGACTCCATTTTCCATTTTCTTCTTCTTCTTTTTTTTTTTTTTGAGGATGAAGGCAGAAAAATGAAAGGTAGTAGAACTCAGTTTTTCATTAGCTTCATATTGAGTAATTACTCTAGTCCACCCATGTTTTGCATGTACTGCTTTTTGTAATTACTAGTTAGCATACTTGAATATACAAATGAGCCTCACCACCTAGATAAAAGCGTGACCAGTTTCAAAACCTGGAGTGCATATGCAAAGAACTATTGCCCTGGATAAAGGTGCTCAAGGCTGAAGATGACCTCGTCAATCTTGTCTTTTACTGCCAGGAACATGTTCAAATGCATATGTGCATATTTCCCATATATCTTTAAAGTCTAGGTCATTTCTTTTTGCCTTTTTTTCCCTCTCTGTTGCCTTCTACAGTGTTTATCCAACTTCTGTTCCATTTTCTTTAATATAGTTTTCTGCTCCTTGCTTGAATCCACCTGCCAATGCATGAGATACAGGAGTCATGGGTTCAATCCCTGGGTCAGGAAGATTCCCTAGAGTAGGAAATGGCAACCCACTCCAGTATTCTTGCCTGGAGAACCCAATGGACAGAGGATCCTGGCGGACTAGAGTCTGTGGGGTTGCAGAGAGTTGGACACAATTGAGTACACACATTCACATTCTGCTCTTTGGTTAGGAGGTAGTCTTAAACAAAAAGAGTTTGTAATAGACTCTTACCAGAATGAATGAAAAGTAAAGACCCTTACAAGATTCTGTCTGTATCCTTTGATATAAGAACATTGGATTG